>NW_027040697.1:0-1200000 GCF_037179485.1 Ochlerotatus camptorhynchus | reverse complement strand
TGACAGCCGTTCTCGACCCTTCTTGCTATCGCGTGGCAAAGTGGTGTCGTCTTCCGACAAAACGTCCATTTCGTCTTCCGACAAAATGTCCATTTTGCCGTACTAGTGGGAGCGAAAAACGCTCTACCACTGCAACGATAATCAAAATTACTCGGACACAATACACGAAGAAAAAAAAAAAATACTAACACAGAAACACAAACTTAAAATTTAACAGATGGGAGAAAGAAAGAAACAAGAACAAAAACTTATCTGATAATCCTATACTACTATCACCGAGCGTTTACACAGCAGCAGCGGAGCGACGCGCAGCTTTGATGATCTTCGATCCGCGTGTGCGGGCGGTCTTCGTTGATGTGTGCTTGTATGAAGCTCGGCACTCAGCTGCACACACGATGATGGATGAGCGGTTTGAATGTGGAGGCAGATGCTGACACTCGATGACGATGATCCGTGTGCACAGGTATGCGTGACCACGCACCGATGGTGCGCAAAATGATTGGCGAATTGCCAATCGCAAAAACAATTTTCGATGATGCCGAAAACACACTTTCTTCTCAGAAAAAAACTCACTTTTTGATAAATTTATCGGGAATTATGCCAGGAATCACTAAGCGAGAAAAACTGATTATTTACGTCAGATAATAGCGAGAAAACTTCCAAATTAACGGAGCGCGTAACAAGTCGACCGTACTTCTTGCTAGGACGCAGTGGTGTGAATATATGTTTGTTGTCAATTCAAGTTTTTGTTCTGCTTAGCTTCCCACTAATTTAATTCATTGCAATTCTGATCACGTCCAATGCTTTACAATTGTATGAAAAGTCTATGAAAATATTAAGTAGTGATTGACGTCAGTTTGATTGTTTGTTTTTAAAACCTTAGGTCGAGGTTCACACTGGTTCAAGCTCGATTTCACACTATAATAAAAAAACAAATTCGCTATAAGCGTAGAACATAAGCAATTTAGAGAAATGAGAATCGTGTTTTCAAAATCAGACCCGCTCTGAATAAATCTGTAGATTTGCACAAACACCTGATATCTGTTTTGAAAATCGTCAATAGTCAACACCATTCCAGATGAATATGTATAAATTGTATCACTGTTCTTGAGAAATAGACGCTTCGGATGCTAATGAACGTGACTGCACTCGGTAAAACAATGCCATACGCTCGATTCTGGTTCAAAAATATAGATGATTCATACACGCAACCCGAGTGTTCACTCGGCTGTCGACAGAAGCAGACCGCTCTCAACCCAAGCAACACACATGTTATATAACTGTTTATATAACCTTTATATAACTAAATTTGGTTGTAAAGAAGTATACTCAACATAATTACATGAAACTATGTTATTTGGGAATGTGGGTCACGCGATCGTCTCTTTTCTCGGCAGCAACCATTGTGTGGTCTTCCTCATTGTTCTTCATCAGCAGTTCTTTCGGTCAATGCGTCGTCGACTTTGGAAAGCTGTATTGTATCCTCGGCTCTGTAGAGTTTATTCGGTTGAGCCTTATCATATAAATTAATAAAAAAAAAACGCGCAACCCAAACATTTATTACATTCAATGCTAGTTGCATTTCTTATCATCCTCCACAGCGAATTACGCAAAGATTGGCATTTGCCTACGGGATTTTTCAGTGGAGTGAAAGGATACGAGACGATCCGCTATGTTTCACGAATAACAATTACTTATGGGTTTTTCCTAAAGAAGTCAATTGACATTGTTGACAGCACGCAGTTCAAAAGCTGTCTTAATGATCTTCATATAACGAATTTTCCAGCTTCTGACCTTATATTGGGATTAGAAAGGCTTAGGCCCACCGAGCTCCTATTTCAAGCATGCGGTAAACAATAACTTTCAATGCACGGTAAATGATGTTCTTATCTAGTATCGAAAACATCAAACATAACAGGGAATGTGTTTTGCAGCTGAGATAATCGATGATTAGACTCTGTACTCTCAAGAGTATCCCAAAGGCACTATTGTTGTGTTCCTCTACGACCAATTGATTTGAATCGGTTGACTCTGGAGTGATACAATTTTGTTGGCAAATCACATATATTATTATTTTGGTGCAACAAGCTTACGTCATGTCAAACCTCCACATACCATTTTGCTCAATTGATTTAACAGGAACGATTCATACATTTTCACATCAATCTTCGGTTGTTTGATCTTCTATAGAAGGGTAAATACGTTTTAACCGACAAAGATAGCCAGACAAATCTGGACTCCAATTGCCCCGGTCTGCAGACGCCGGTGGTCGAGTGATGCACTCGACTTGGTTTTGCTACCGCAGAAATACAGAACAGTATCAAGCAGTCGCTTTTTAATGATGTTTTCAAGTGAGCTCCGTCCGTATATGAGCAGGGCACCCAGCCAACCGAAGGGACCAACTAAGTAGTTATAAAGAGAATCGGTAAACTTTAATCCACACGTCTTTGGTGTAGCGTTCGGCTTCTAGGTCGTAACCATCCTTGTCGAGTGTGAGTTTGGACCATTAGAGTTGGCGTGCACACCACTTTAAATGCGGTCCTACTTTTTCCGATAAACCTTAAAACTTACGCTACGTGACTTGGCGAACGGTCGTCCGGATCAAACGGCGGGCTACCCGTCTGGTACAGATCAAAGTGACATTGTTTTAGCTGAATCAAAATCGATTGTCGTAAGCAAGAAGAAATTAAATGCGGCAGCTCTACCGCACAGGTAAAAGCGTAGCAGCAGCAGTAGACGAGTAGTAGGTCAAACGTTAAGGAATCGTTTCTTCTTTTTTTTCTTTTCAGCAGCACTATAAAAGAGCAATTTAAAGTGGCTCACGTGGCAAGCAATGTTATGTAAGTGTCGCGTTGCTTACCAGCCATACTTGAGCCGGAAAATTGATTCCAGTCAGTCTACCAGTCGGTAGTGGGTCGGTTTGTGTCAATGTAGCAATCACCACCCTGCCACTACTCGTACGGCCGTAATGCAAAACACAACACCTGGTATAACACGAAAGTTTTAATAACAGACGACAGGCGATTAATGCCTTTTTTTGTCCAGCGCTGTACAGTGGACCGTCGGTCCGTAATTGTACCGTGTGATTTATAAGCCGTCAGCGGCAGTTTTCTGTGCGAAAGAAAAAAAAAACATTGATTCGAGGCTTGTTGTTGAGCAATGGAACAACTTTTTGTTTAACTCCACAATGACCGTTCATTATGCGGAGGGGTACGGTGGACGTGAAGAAAATCTTCAGGTTGGTAGAAATTAAGCTGTCTTATGATAATGGAGCACGATAAATTTCTTCAATATAGGATTTTCAGTTCCGGAGATGTGATCATAAGATGTGAATTCTGAAAATGGAACTTGTTCGCATTTGCGAGTAGAGACACCAGACGTCACATGTTATGCATGAAGGCATTTTTTGTGAAATTTTCATATACCTCAGTTTTTTCTTCACAGGAAGTTAGTTTTGTTTACAACCCCCAACAAGAGGATCTGTTTAATCACAAGCACTTTACCGAAGACACCAATCGTCTTTATATTGAAACAAAAGAACTAACACTTTTATTTCAATGTGAAGACCCATATTTTGCCTTTAACTTTTTTATTTGAAATTTCTCAAGAATGTCATCTTGGAGCTACTTCTTAAAACAAAGCTTCTAAAGACGCATATTTAAAACATACATTATTTGCATCTGTTTTTTTAAAAAGACTATTCTCAAGTCACGAATGACCCAAGAGCGTTAAAGTGACTATAATTAAAAAAAAAAAAGGCTGTTCCCAATGTTATTTAATGAAATAAATAAAGTCAATCTGATTTTATATGAGTTAATCAAAAGTGATTTCTCTATTTTTTCGAATAACCCAGAAATACTTTATTCCCTTACTTTGAAGTACTTTGAAAACAAGGGTGTATTTGCCCCATGCTGAGTTATTCACATTTGAAAAGCCACAAAAGAAAATTGTTAATGTCACGTGATCTTTAGGAGGTATCGATTGACTTTGTTCGGAAAAAATGTGCATTTTAACATTGCGGGCGACTTTCATAATACATTTTAAATAAAATATGTAGAACTATAAAGAAAAAAATTCAGGGGCACCCTAATTTAATTTTGAAAAATTACTCTAAAATAATAACGTTAAAGGATTGAAACAAAATTTCTCCTTCAAAGTTGGCTGAAATTAGCCTATCTACAAATTTGCTGAATAAAATGTCATATTTTTAAAAATGGGAATGTTTGTTTATGAACTTTAAATAAAGGGTGATACGGTCAAAATTTGGTCAATATCAACTTGACGTATTTCTTTCAATTTTACATTTAAAAAACCTGAACACCCCTCATTTTGAAGGTGTGTGTGTGTAGAATGTTGCTCCTATTTTGATTTTAGAATTCACTCTTCAGTTGTCAAAATGCCGTCCAAGCAAGAAGAGCAGCGTATCAAAATTTTGCTCGCGCATCGCGAAAATCCGAGCTACTCGCACGCAAAGTTGGCAAAATCGCTAAAAGTTGCCAAATCAACCGTTACAAATGTAACTAAAGTGTTTGGGGATCGTTTGTCGACAGCCAGGAAGTCTGGATCGGGGGGAAATCGAAAACCGGAAGCCGCTGAGACGACAAAGAGAGTAGCCGGTAGTTTCAAGCGAAACCCTAACCTCTCTCTCCGAGATGCCGCAAATAAGCTGGGTGTATCGTCTACAACCGTGCATCGAGCCAAAAAACGAGCCGGACTATCGACTTACAAGAAGGTAGTGACTCCAAATCGCGATGATAAACAAAATACGACGGCCAAAGCGCGATCCCGGAGGCTGTACACGACGATGCTGACGAAGTTTGACTGCGTGGTAATGGACGACGAAACCTACGTCAAAGCCGACTACAAGCAGCTTCCGGGACAGGAGTTTTATACGGCAAAAGGAAGGGGAAAGGTAGCAGATGTTTTCAAGCACATGAAACTGTCAAAGTTCGCAAAGAAATATCTGGTTTGGCAAGCCATCTGTACCTGTGGCTTGAAAAGCAGCATTTTCATAGCTTCCGGGACTGTCAACCAAGAAATTTACGTGAAAGAGTGTTTGAATAAACGTCTGCTGCCTTTCCTGAAGAAACACGGTTGTTCCGTACTGTTTTGGCCGGATTTGGCATCTTGCCATTACGGTTAAAAGGCCATGGAGTGGTACGCCGCCAACAACGTGCAGGTGGTTCCCAAGGACAAGAACCCTCCCAACACGCCAGAGCTCCGCCCAATTGAGAAATACTGGGCTATTGTCAAGCGGAACCTAAAGAAGACCAAAAAAACTGCTAAGGGCGAGCAGCAGTTCAAGGCAAACTGGCTTTCTGCGGCGAAGAAGGTGGACAAGGTGGCTGTACAAAATCTGATAGCAGAGGTCAAGCGTAAGGCCCGGAAATTCGGATTTGGAAAAGCGGAAGCCTAACTGAATATTTTTCCTGAATTTTATACTAATTGAACTTGAAAAAGAAATTTAATTTGATTTTTTAAATAAACGATTTCACCGATTTACACGCGTTTTCCCTTGACCAAATTTTGACCGTATCACCCTTTAATATGAGGACCCCCCTAATAATTACAGTTCCTAAAAGAAGGGAATTTTAACTACATCTATCTTTCTAAATTCCCATCCTGGACTGTGCGCTGTCGACAGCGGCAGAGCATCCTTTAAATTGATGTAATTCAACAGTAAAAAGTTCGCCATGGTACCGGTTACCTTGAACAGCATACCAGCTTCCGTCATACGGTCGGTCGGTCATTCAATTTCTGGGATGCAGATAGACCAGCCGTTGCCATCGTGACGGTGCTCTCTGACTTTGTCAACTGTTCTGGAAATAGGTGCCACAGCAATTTGAAAGATTTTGTCTATGCATCGTCCCACGGCACGCGTAATTGGCTGGATTACTGATATGGCTGTAGGAAATTTAATTGCGATGACAAGTGGGTGACATGAGCGAGACTGCCGTCTAAAACGGGAGATCAAACGATAAGACATACAAACCGCGCTGGTTTGTTTTATGTTAGTAGAGTGGAACAGGAGGATTCTGTTATTATTTTTAGATTGAGCTTAAGCAATGCAGCATTTATGGAATTTAACTCACGCCTTTACAAATCGAAGAAATCACGTACTGAGGCAAAATTTGAAATTTTGCTCCACGATGCTCAATCGGTTCCACATTGGGTCCGAATTACCCTCCTTAAATGTGAACTCATTTGGTAGAAACTAGCGGCGCCGGTGGTGTAGTGGTAAGCGCGATTACCTCTCACCCCAGCAGGCCTGGGTTCAATCCCAGTCGACGCCACCGGAATGTTCTGAGGCATAACATCTCTGATCACGCCTTCCTTCGGAAGGGAAGTAAAGCCGTTGGTCCCCTGTTCATGAGTTGATGGGTCGATAGGTAGCGTCCAGGTGTGGGAGCAGCCTCTCTGGCGTCGGTAGCACGGAAAACAAGATCAACGGAAAACAAATCAAGGAAAAAAAAAATTGGTAGAAACTGACTTGGCAGAAATTATTTGAAGTTTGTATGGAAATTACCATGGGCAAACCAAAACTTTTGTTCATTGCCTTCCAGCCTTTTTCCATGTCGCTCTGTTATTTTATTAACACGTTTATTTCAAGTCAAGACCATTAACAACTTACACATTTTACACGAGTAAATACTTTAAAACAAAATCGAATGCTTCTACACATAGTTGGTTATTGGCATCTAAAATGAAATCTACATAACTAATAAACAACTTCAGAGCCTGATATCTTCTCCTTTTATCAATGTTTGTTAATTATTGTTCTACCTAGGATTGTTTCCAACTTAGGTTGAAGATGATTCCAAAGAGCACTGGTTTGATGGCAATTGGTGAACTTGTTCTCTAGATCCTCTACGACGTTAGAGCAATGTTGACACATAGAACTATGGATTCGGTTCTGTCGATGTAGTAGCGCAGCATGTGAAATCTTTCCATTTACTAACAGATAGTATGTATATTTCTCTTTTGAGGTAAGACTTTTAATTCTTATGTTGCTCCACACTCTTGTCCATACGATGGTTGCATTCTCATCCATGATTTTTTTTTTTATTTCTTCAGCTTCTCACGATTGACATTACGAAGGAATTTAGCAGAAGGTTTTTCTCAATGTTGCCCGGGAATATAGGGCAATATATAGGCAAGGCTCTTCACACAGGGGTAAATAGCTTGAATGGCAGCTAAATTTGGCGGGTTCTGCAAATGTTGGATAAACGAGCTTGCGAATGGCGTACGTCCAATTTCTTTCAGGAATCTGTTGGTTAGAAGTGCTTTGCACTTATGCATAGTCCACCCATGTTCATTGGCAACTTGAGCTGCTCAATAGGAACTATTGATCCTGGTTGAATAGCGTTCCCAAATGAAGCTGCCGGTGTATGCAGTCAAACGTTTGATTGCTTGGTTAGGGATACTGATTACCGATGCTAGGAACCAGAGCCTTGATGTAATAACCGTGTTCACTACAATTACCTTCTGATGTAATGATAGGTTTCTCGATTTAAACATCCACATTAGCCGAGATGTTCTTCTGATAATATCGCCCCAGTTGAAGTCAATTGTTTGCTTTTGGGAGTTGAAGAATGTTTTCCCCAAAATTTTAATCGACTCTCGACAACTAGGCCAAACAGTTGGAACCCAATGTTGACCGCGAACGTTTTGTTGAAGTTTAAAAGAGATCCCGAAACACGATTAAAATCAAGAAAGGCTGGCTTGATGATAGGCAGCTTGCGGTCGTCAGTTATGATTATCGATATGTCATCTGCATATGCCACCACCAGATCCAGCGGGCTGTTACAGATAATGCGTACTTTTTCTCGGCGGGAGTGGAGATATAGGACGAATTGGTGTATGCTTAAGTGATCGCCCTGTCTAACAGAGCGTTGGATTGGGAATTTGTGTGTGAAATTTCCATTTATAAGTAAACTAGAACTAGAAGCGGACATAATCTTCCGTAAGAGTTGCACAAAATGCTGGTTCAATTGGATGTTAGTTTTTACTAACTCGATCGAAAGCGTGATCGAAGTCAATTGTCCTATTGAATTCTGCAATTCTATCTTTGATTGCATGTACTGCTTCAAAAATAGTTCTATCAGAATTTGAACAAACGGCACCGGTGGTGTAATGGTAAGCGTGATTACCTCTCACCCCAGCAGGCCTGGGTTCAATCCCAGTCGGCGCCGCCGGGATGTTCTGAGGCATAACATCTCTGATCACGCCTTCCTTCGGATGGGAAGTAAAGCCGTTGGTCCCCGGTTCATGAGTTGATGGGTCGATAGGTAGGGTCCAGGTGTGGGAGCTGCCTTCCTGGCACGTCGGTAGCATTGGTGCTCAGCACGGAAAACAAGATCGACGGAAAAAACAAACCAAAGGAGAAAAAAAAAGAATTTGAACATTTTTGACTGGAGTTAAGAAAATTGTTTTCAATCATAACTTTTTCCAAACGTTGTATGAGTATTCTCGACAGAAGTTTGTAGTCGTTATTAAGGAGAGTTATTGGTCTGAATGCTTTGACAGTTTCGTCATCCGTTTTCTTTCTGCCCAAACCAATCACTCCTTCAACAATTTTTTCAGGGATGTTTCCTTGTAACGCTTCGTTGATAATCAAGTTAAGTTGGGGATGAATAATACTAAACGCCTTCATTAGACTGATGCAAATTTTGAAATTTTCACTCCACAGTGATCAAACGGTTCCAAATCGGGTCCTGATAAGTCTCCCAATATTTGAACTCCTTTGATAAGAAACTGACTTGGCACAAACCATTTGAAGTTTATATGGAAATTACTATGGGAAATCAAAACTTTTTGTTCATTGTCTTCTTACCTTTTTCCATATTGCACTGTTCAAAAATTCAAAAGCTATACTTATGGAAAATTTTCTCAGCTTCAACTTAGCAGAATATAGTTGTTGAGCCAAACGTCAAATAAAATAGTTATTAATTAATCATTTTGTTCGACCATTTTCCACAGAGATGGTGCTGTTCCGCTGGTAGGAAGTGATAAAAATCCCCATATAGAAATTGAGAGAAGTGGGAATAATTCGCTTTCGGTGCATATTCAGGTGAAAAAAAGTGAACGACAACCTAAAGAAATTAATCTGGGACTTTGTCGTTCAGTTTTTACCCGGAAATTATTGTTAAACAAGCTACAATTAATTAAAAATGATTTTCCCCATACAATTTTACCTGCATTACTACCAGTCCCCAGAGAGCCAAAAAAATTAAAATTTGAGAGAGAAATTCTCTCTCACGAGCTCAATCTCTCAACATGCCATGTATTTTGTTGACACTCGATTTGTGATTTCCCTTTCACAGATTACAAAATAGAGTACCTGACACTACAAAACATATCTGGTACCTCTATATATGCATTTGCTTTATCATTTGAAGACCCTCCCTTTTTACATATTCTGCGTAAAAGATACTTTATGCCCCGCCCCATACATAAAATTCGGCGTGAAATTCTGTGAGGGGTGAGCTATTTTGTGTGCAGAATGTGTGAAAAAGGAGGGGCTTCGAATAATAATCTAAATGCATATATAGAGGTACCAGACATGTTTTGCACTGCAGTGTCCTCTGTGAACAATTATAGGAAAAAAGATTGTGTCTAGTTTCCGATAGATGTCACCACAATCAACAGCTGTGACATCTGATGGAACATTAATGCAGAAGCTTGACAAAATGATCAATTGTTTAAGAGATTGATAATCTTATGGCATGATCAAGCTGCTGTTTTGTGAGCAACACTGTATCTTGCAGTGTGACATAGTAGCCATGATTTTTGTGCTGTATTCTAAGCGCCAGAAACACCAATGTTGCCTGCTGAACAGTTGATTGAGCATAATCATAAGACATTAGTGGCTTGAATTATTGATAACTTTTGATGCTTACATTATATTGAAAAGTGGTTTTAAACAAAGTTGTAGCTGAGAAAATTTGCTACGAGCTCAGTTATCATTTTTTAAAGCAGAGCGTTATGTTAAATTATTAGATGGATTTGAACAATACATTTGGTTTTCCCATAGTAATTTCCATATAAACTTCAAATGGTTTGTGCCAAGTCAGTTTCTTATCGAATGAGTTCAAATTTTGAGAGGCTAGTCAGAACCCGATTTTAAACCGTATGAGTACTGTGGAGCGAAGATTTCAATATTTGCATCAGTCTAGCCTTCATGTAGAATTCCTTAGGAATTCCATCGTTACCTGGAGTCATTCTGGATGCACTAGACCGAATAGCAAAAAATATTTCCGATGTTGTAATTTCGTCCATCATAGTGTTGTTGATATTCGAATCAGGTGAAATGAATTTCCCTTAAAAATTTCCATGCTAGGACCTTTATCCATTCCAACTTTTGTTCCTTTAGGTTCAATTCGACCTTTTGTCTCTCTAAATTCAATTCTACCTTTTATCCATTCAACCTTTTGTCCTTTTGGCCTTTTGTCTTTTCGTTCTTCTGTCCTTTGAGCTTTTGTCGTTTGAACTTGTGTCCTTCGACCTTTTGTCCTACAGCCAGCATTAGCTGTATAAGTCATTTTTTGTCCTATATAAGCTGTTCTGCAGCTATAATTGTTTGTTGGGTACTCCTCTATTTATTTATTTATTTATTTCTACTTGTCAACAGATAAAATAGTTACCCTAATGACAATTTTCTATATCTAAACATCAAAACTGCTTCAAACACAAAATTAACGCAAACATCTCTTAAAGCTACGCTTATTTTTACATAATAACAACTATTGAAAACGCGGCACATACTCAACATTGGTTCGTGTACGCCATAGTTGGTCCTCGAACGCCGGTTGTTGAAGAACGCATGCAGCCGGAGGTCCCGTCGTTGAGTGTTGATGTCAAGAAGACTGAGAAGTGTGGAGCAGTCGACGTTCCCTTGCAGAAGATCCGCAACGAAACAAGCCTTCGCCGCCTTCCTTCCAAGAGCTTCAGGTCGATGAGGTTACAGCGACTTTCATAGCTCGGCAAGTTACGCGGGTCGCGCCAACGAAGGTGTCGCAACGCAAAGCGAATAAATTTTCGCTGAACAGCTTCAATTCTATGGATGGCATTCTGATAGAATGGCGACCAAACAACGGCAGAGTATTCCAGTATAGGTCGAACCAGGGAACAGTATAAAGCCTTCAGGCAATACACGTCCTTGAAGCTTTTGGCGAAACGGAATAAAAATCCTAGCTGCGATGAAGCTTTAGATACAACATAAGCAATGTGATCCTTGAACGTTAATTTGCAATCGAGCATGACTCCCAAGTCCTTGACAGTCGATTCGCGTTTCAAGCTTATTCCTCTTAAGGTGTAATCGTGGAAATGCATCGCCCGTTTACGGCCAAAGGAGATGACCGAGCACTTGGACACATTTAAAGACATCCTGTTTATCCGGCACCAATCATCAAAGACTTCAAGTTCTTGGTGGAGGAAATGAGCGTCTTGAGGCCCTTTTATTACGTAGTAGAGCTTCATGTCGTCGGCGTACGAGAGTTTAAGGCATTTGAGGATCAAGTTCACGTCGTTCATATACAACAGGAAAAGCAATGCACAGTGGTACAGAATGCAGATTTAGCTGGAATGATATGTTTTGAGCCTGAAATTGAAACTTTAGACTAAAAGTCTCTTCTACAAAGTTGTTCCTTATAGTTAGGCCCTCATTTTTATGACAATGAATTCTAGGGTGGTTCCTATTATCATTAAAATCAAAAATCTAACTTTTTTGTTTGAATAAATTAAGCTATATATTCTTCGGCAAAGTTATAGCTGAGCTAATTTCAAGCAACTTTGTTGAAAATAACTTTTTTGTATCTCTTAAATTGGCCGATTTAGAGCTATTTTCTTGAATTGAGTTAGGGTGGCTCTTAAAAAAACAGTTTTTTTGCTCTATTTTTCTTATTTCGAATTTCTCAGCAAAGGTGTCTGCAGATAACTTTTAGATATTAAAAAGGCGCAAATTTTTGCTGTACAAAGCTTGTCAATACCTTTCGCCGATCAAGAGTTATTGACGTTTGTATACTAAAAATATGCATTTTTCAAATGGTAATATCTCTGGTTGGGGCAAACAAAAAAAAAGTTTTTTTGCAGCATTTGAAAGGGCGTATGTTATTCTCAATAATATGAAAAAATTGGAGGTATGTTATTTTTTAAACTCGTATAAAATCAATTTGAATTTATTCATATTTTTTACTATATTTGAGTATATCTTTTTTATTAGAAGAGATACAGGCAACAAATTCAGCTATAAAACATTCGTCTTAAAAAGTATAAAAATGCTCTAGAAGATAACTTTCATGAGAATTTTCAAATAAAAAAGTTATTGCTAAAAAACTATTATTTCCAGGAACACCCTAAGTCAATTCCGAAAAATTACTCTAAAATGAGAACGTTAAGAGATAGAAAAAAAATTTCTTCGACAAAGTTGCTTGCAAGTAACTTAACTACAACTTTTTTGAACAACACATGTTTATATTTTGTAAAACAAAAAAGTTAGTTTTAAAAATTCCCTAATTTGGGGACCACCCTGACGTCTGCAAACACCAAAATAAGGGAATTTTTAAGAACAAAAACTTCTTCGAAGACACTTAATGTCCAAATATTGAAACAAATGTACTATCTCATTTTATATAAATTTGTCATTAGAGTGGTCCTATGAAATCCATCTTTTGCCAATAACTTTTTTATTTGAAATTTATCATGAAAGTCATCTTCTAGAGACTTTTAAAACTCTTTAAGATGAATGTTTTATTGCTGAATTTGTTGCCTGTATCTCTTCTAATAAAAAAGATATACTCAAATATAGTAAAAAATATGAATTAATTCAAATTGATTTTATACGAGTTTAAAAAATAACATACCTCCATTTTTTTCATATTATTGAGAATAACATACGCTCTTTCAAATGCTGCCAATAAACTTTTTTTTTGTTTGCCCCAACCAGAGATATTAACATTTGAAAAGTGCATATTTTTAGTATACAAACGTCAATAACTCTTGATCGGCGAAAGGTATTGACAAGCTTTGTACAGCAAAAATTTGCGCCTTTTTAATATCTAAAAGTTATCTGCAAACACCTTTGCTGAGAAATTCGAAATAAGAAAAATAGAGCAAAAAAACTGTTTTTTTAAGAGCCACCCTAACTCAATTCAAGAAAATAGCTCTAAATCGGCCAATTTAAGAGATACAAAAAAGTTATTTTCAACAAAGTTGCTTGAAATTAGCTCAGCTATAACTTTGCCGAAGAATATATAGCTTAATTTATTCAAACAAAAAAGTTAGATTTTTGATTTTAATGATAATAGGAACCACCCTAGAATTCATTGTCATAAAAATGAGGGCCTAACTATAAGGAACAACTTTGTAGAAGAGACTTTTAGTCTAAAGTTTCAATTTCAGGCTCAAAACATATCATTCCAGCTAAATCTGCATTCTGGACCACTGTGCAATGGCCCCAGGTGGCTGCCTTGAGGAACACCAGATGTAACAATGAAGGGTGGATAAGCGTAGTCACCGATCTTAACAGACATAGATCTGCCAGTCAGATAGGAGCGAAGCCATTTTGTCATATTTAGAGATGGTAATATCATGGTTCACTCTATCGAAAGCTGCAGAGAGGTCGGTGTATATGGCGTCAACTTGATGGCCACGTTCAATCTCACGAATAATGAACGATGTAAAAACAGTTAGATTAGTCGTCGTCGAGCGCCTAGGCATGAAGCCGTGTTGATCCTGAGAAATACTGTACGAGCAGTCTTGAACCAACTTTTCCAGGACAATTAGCTCGAATAGTTTGGAGATAGCACTCAATGCAGCTATTCCGCGGTAATTGGCGACAGTCTGCTTGCATCCTTTTTTGTGAACAGGGAAAACAAACGAATCCTTCCAACATTCTGGAAAAACTCCGGAGGTCATTGACAAGTTGAAGACATTAGCTAAGGGCTCTGAAAGAGTGTCTAAGCAACGTTTCAGTACTAATGAGGGAATTTCATCTGGACCAGATCCTGTTGATGTTTTCATCTGTTTCCCTGCTGAAATCACCATGTCGCTGTGGATGGTGAATGGAGAACCAAACACCGACGTACGAGGGACATTACTCGTGGCAGCAGCAATTTCCTGAGCATCAAGAACTTCGTCTGAAAAAACGCTGCTGAATTGTGTGCGAAACATATTGGCGATATCTGCGACGGAGTTGGCATCAGTAACGCCATCAGTCATATTGGACGGCAATCCCGTTTCTTTCCGTTGCTCGTTCACATATCGCCAGAATTCCTTAGGATTAGCTTTGAGACAACTCTGCAAGTGAGACTGATGTGCGTTGTACAAGCTTGCATTGAGATCTCTGTACTCGTTGTTGGCGCGGACGTAACTAGCCTTCGTAGAATCTGTGTGATATTTACTGTGTTTCCTCAGTGCAGCCCTTTTCACCTTTTTCAGATGCTTAAGATCAGAGTTCGACCAGGCGGGTTTGGCAGGTTTACACCGTAGTTTTTTAGGCACAAACTGATCGATAGCGTAGAATATGATACCACACATGGTCGAGGCAGCCAGATTCGCATCCGCGGAGTCTAGTGTCGCATTCCAATCCACATTAGCGAGAAAGTTATTCATTCGCTCGAAGTCTCCTTTGTGAAAGTTGTAGAAGACGGTTTCGGCGTGGTCTTGGAAGCGTTTCTCAGGATCGATTGCAAGCGTCAACAGTAGAGGTGAATGATGTCTGCAGTTTTTGACGAGCGGTGCCGGAGCATGGGTAACAGAGCAGCTTTGTCCCAAATCCTCCCCGACAAAGCACAGATCGAGCAAACGGTTGTTTGCATTCAGAACGCCATTCACTTGCTGAAGCCTTGCGGTTGAATACGCGTCAAGCAAGGAGAGAGAAGCCGGTCTGAACGATGAACGGGAATTTTCAGGAAAGAAGAAGCCGTGAGCATCGCTAAGCCACGATACAGTGCCAAGGTTGAAATCGCCCAAGATGACGATGCTGTCCCTGGCATCCATTTGAGAGACAATCCAATCCAGCGAAAGTGCATGCTTCTCAATCAGGCTGTGGTCGTTAACGCGGTCGGGAGGAACGTATATCACGCAGATATAGATTGTACCACTTAGAGTTGAAATTGCAACCCACAGATGCTCACAATAGATTTAGGTTTATCCTCAGAATTCCATTTATGAGCGTATGAAATTTTTTTTTAAATTCTCATCGAAATTCATTTTATAAAGCCACAAATGAAAATTATATTTGTAATATACACACTCATATTACACTCATGTAAATTTAGGTGCTGTGAGACTGACATATACGAGCGTCATTTTTGACATAAAATTGAGTCGTAATAGACGCAAAACTCAGCTCAATCAAACGTACCTTTCGTCGAGTACCGAACTTTTCAGTCTCGGAGCACTTAATTTTACATGACATGTTTGTTTACGTCTCATCCTTTATGTCAAAGATGGATTCAATCACGTGTAAAATTAGGTATTTCTAAGTGTGTAGTCTAAATGCCTTGAAATTGTTTCAATTATTTTGATGTTTGTTTTCAAATCTTGAATCTTAAATATTTTGAAAAATCCGTCGTCAGGATTGTCGTTTCAGAATCTTCGCAGTTCAAGCTTATTGTGAGACTTGATGAGACTGACCCTAGTGGCTCAACCAAGACTCCCAGATAACTAGTTCAGTGGCATGAGACCCCTGAACTGTGTCACAGGGCCGGCATGCTACTGGGTAATTCGGAGGGGTACGCGGAACAACTTGTGCAGAAAGTGTGTCATGGATTTCTTAAGTGATGGTGAAATTAATTGGAAGCTAAAGTGTGGGTGGATAAAGTCTAGAAGTTTATTCAAATGGAATTATCGTGCGGATGGTTTTATTGGGTTATTATGGGGTGCGTCCTATGGGTTTCTGCTACCTTGGTACGTACCGGTGGTGTTTGCTGGACGATGGCGAGCGCTCGCTGGTGGTGGTTATATTGGGCAGCTGTTGTTTGACCGCGATGGCGGTCCGTGGCTTGATCACTCCGTCGACAATGGCGGATCGGTGTCTTCAACTGGTCTAGAAGATGGCGCCTGGTAACTGGAGCTGTGGTCACTGCAATGGCGGATTTGAGGCTTGGGTTTGCGTGTTGCGATGACGGTTCGCAACCAGGGCATATAGCAATCCCGGTGCAGCTACCGAAGTAGCCTTTTCGGTGTCAACGGCCACCTTGGTCGAGCCGAAAAGGGTCTTCCTCCTTAACAATTAGGACTTCCGAGTCCGAGGATGCTCTACTTTCTGGCAATTATTAAGCCGGAGAGTGGAAGGTCCTTGACATTTAGACCAAGACAGTCGAGACTGACTTGGATGAAAAATGCCGATCAAGAGGATATTCGTGGAATAAACCAAAAAGGTCCTAAAGAACAAATGGTTGTTTAAAACCAAGTCAAAATCATATTTGGTAATATTAAGTCACCTGAATGAACACCAGGAACATAAAAAGGTCATTCACTGTACTGGTTCACTTTTGTACTCCACTCACGTCTTCTAGGCACAAACGCTGGTTGACCATCCCAGCTATCAAAAGCCCTCATTTTCCCATCCAGTTTTCAATTCGTTCCTTATTTCCTCCATTTTCCTTCCTTGTAGATTATTACCACCCATCCATATCATCTCCTTCCTTCACCTATTGAGTTTTTCTACCACAGTTGATCATAACACCCTTTCGATCCTGTCACACCCAATTAAGTTTATAAACAAATATCAATTTCAAACTAACTACTCACACAAATTTATACATTTTTCAATAACAGCAATTTTACCTACAATCCTACTAATCCTACTAACCCAACACTGACACTAAACAAACACTACAGTTTCCTAAAACAACATGCACAAATTAAAACCTAGGACATTGTAACTAAACGGTTACAATTGTTTATCGCATATTAGCTTATTTTTGCTCGCAACTAAATGCACTTCCCAAGTTATCAATTGGGAGCTTTCGATGCTTGTACCATTTTTGCATTTGTATAATTGTGTGGCAAGTAAAATCATAGTCTATGTCCAGGGAAGTCGGGAAATTTACCAACCCGAAAAATTTCTAGACAGGACCGCGAATCAAACCCAGCAACAGCATGGTCTTGCTTCGACGCTTTGAAAATTTCTCCAAGCTTAGATTATGATTATTATTTTTTAAGACTTGACTCAAGGCAAATTCTGTCCACCACCCCTAGGGTATTCGGAACACGTACAGATGTGGCCAATATTGTTCTTACGACCCTCGATATGACCGCCAATGGTTATAGCAGTAAATTCTAATGTGATTTGATGTGTCACTTTCCCGGATATATCCAGAACATGTATCTGGCCGTAGCTCCAGCACCAGCAGAACGATTCCAAAAGCATTACATAACGTCCTATGGGACCATGGTATCTTTCTAATGTTCAATAATGTGCCAAGGTAATGCAGCATCGTCATGGAATTGTGACTGACTTGCGGTTATTTTACTCATTGAAGTTAATTGTAATCGCAAGTCAGTCCCATTTTGGTCATAACATAAAAAACATGATATTTTATCCAATATGTTTTACAAAACAAAGATGCAGTTTATCACATTGCACGTTTATTTTCAAAATTATCCCTTCAAAATAAGTGTAAAATTAATAAACTTTACAACATTTTAGGGCGCCTTTGTCACATTTCCAGGTTTTTACGGACGCGACTGACTTTCGATTATGGGCAGTACACTCCCGATCAGAAGTTTAGGGTCACCCCAACTTTTTTGTTCAGATCTCTCTCATGTTGCGTCCAATTTTTGATCTCTAAAGGCCTTTTGAAAAGTATTGAATGAAACTTACTTCGTTGCTATTTTGCTACATACTGTTTATTTTTTTTACACTACATCTTCACTTAAAGTTACAACATATTCCAAAATTCACACTGCATAATCCTGACTGATTTTCTCAGAATTGGTACGGCCAAATTTTGAAATGAATGTGATAGTAGAACCTTTACTCTTTACCACCCAGGAACTATAGTGAAAATTTGAAAAAAATCAGAAAATTTTATAAATCAATAAAATCGAGATTCAGTATTTCAGTATTTAGTAGTCATCGATCATAAGTTTGGGGTCACCTCACAGTACGGTGTATGTATTAATAAACAAATACCATAAACGAACGATTATCCGGATGGTAGAACTACCCTACAAATGGTTTGGATGATGTACTGAACACGTCGTGAAGCTCTTTCTTGTGGTTAATATTATTATGATGTATCGCTTCTCGTCCAATTTCAGATATCTGGTATGGTATTCAACATATTTTTGTTTTTAATTTTTCATACTAAAATTTCACCTTAACTAAAGAGTAACACACCATACTTCGGATGACTTCAAACTAATGATTGATTACTTGAACCAGTATTTAATTGCTTTTAAATATTTTCTAACATTTTCCACCAGGTTTTCACTAAAGTTCCTGGATGGCTATAGAATAAGGGTTCTACTATCTATTTCGTTTCAAAATTTATGCGACCCAATTCTGAGAAATAAGTCATTATTATTCAGTGTGAATTGTGGTAAATGTTGTAACTTTAGATGAAGTTTAAGTACACAAAATTTTTAAGTACCTTGAAGACAGTTTCATTAAATACTCTTCAAGTGACCTTTAAAGAATGAAAATTATTCCTAAAATGACAGAGATATGTTTTGCATTTTTGTTTTGGGTTAACCCCAAACTTTTGATTGGGAGTGTACACTGAAACCTCCGTTTACGAAGTCTTTTTTTACGCCGTATTCAATTTACGTCCCTCTTTTTACGAAGTAAATCCCAAACAACGAGTTTTCTTTTTACGAAGTAAATTCCAAATAACGAGTTTTTTTTTTTGCGATTTTGGGAATCTGGGAAAAACTGTGAAATACCCCACAATATGGGTATCTCTGGAAACGAAGTGACATGTAGGAAACGGAAATCTATGTCTGACGCCATTTTAAAATCCAAGATGGCGGCATCCGGTTCATTAAAAACTTGAAAATAATGTCAATTAACCCACAATATGGGTATTTTTTGAATCGCAGTGACCTGTAGCGACCGGAAATTGATGTTCGATGCCATTTTGAAATCCAAGATGGCGGCATCCGGTTCCAGAAAACCTGGAAAATAATGTCAAATATCGCACAATATGGGTATTTTTCGAATCGGGGCGACATTCAGGAACCGGAAATCCATGCCTGACGCCATTTTGAAATCCAAGATGGCGGTATCCTGTTCATGAAAAACTGAAAAATTATGTCAAATAGCCCACAATATGGGTATTTCTGGAATCAGGGTTACGTGTACGAACTGGAAATCTATGTCTGACGCCATTTTGAAATCCAAGATGGATTTCAAAATGGCGTCAAACATTGATTTCCGGTCCCTAATCGTCTCCCCGATTTCAAAAATACCAATATTGTGCGGTATTTTACAACATTTTCATATCCTCTTTCTACGAAGTAAATCCCAAATAACGAGTTTTCTTTTTACGAAGTAAATCCCAAACAACGAAGTTTTTTAAACGAACTAATCCGATTTACGAACCCCCGGTTTGGTTCGTAAATTGAGGTTCCAGCTAATATTATAAATTAACAATATGGTTCACCCTTCTATTATCTCCAAGACACGATTTTTCCCGACACTAGCGGCTCTAGTGACGCGAAAGGTGACTAGTACACTGTAAATTGAGCGTAACAAGGCTATCAAAAACAACTCACTGTTGAGCAAAATTTAACCACACGGTAAGAAAAAAAAAATAGTCAAAGTTAAGTTTATATCTCAAGCGCCGCTGGGATTTTCTGAAGTACAAAATCTCTGATCACGAAGGGTGGGTGTGGAAGCTGCTTCTCAGGCGTCGGTAGCATTGGTATTCAGTACGGAAAACAAATCAAGGAAAAAAAGTTTATTTCACCCAACTAGTTACTATGTGGGAAGCCAAAAGTAAGTAAGTTGTTTTTGACATCATCCACATCCAGAGGTCCAGTCACTTTCGAATATATGGGAATGGTAGGAAACCATTTTTTTTTTTTGGAAATGCATGAACATTTTCAGTTTTTATTCATTATCATCTTTATGAGCAGTTTGGCAGTTGTCACAAATGACATCAAGATGCCTGGCCGGAGTCAATTTTGTTCTGAATAGTTTTCAATCCGACAAGTAGGCTTACTCAGATTGGGCTTTTCCGCTTTTCGCGCTGCCGTTCCGCTTCCGCTGTAATTGTGTAATAAATAATAAAGCGAAATGAATAAAACGATGCAAAATGGAAAGCAGAATCAAAACAAAACCGCAAATAAGGCTACCAGAAACTCATATTTCTAATGGTCATAGGGTTACAAGAAGTTTAAAATAAAAATAAACCCCGTTAATATGCACGAAGTGTCATTCAGATTAGCGGGGTTCCACAGTATTGTAGGATATTTGGACACCGCAAAAATCTCCCTTTTATACCTGCACCATTCTAAACATGCGATTATAACAATTTTCCCAGAATTTGGGTACATTTTACTCATCGTAATAAAACTGGTTTACTCAGATTCTGCACATAAGAATGGGTACCGTCTACCCAGTCTCAGGGTACACAGAAAATGAAACTTACCCAAAGCTTGAGTTAAAGCAACTCAAATTTAAGTAAAACCGCAGTAAACTCAGCACGGAAAACACGATCGACGGAAAACAAATCAAGAAAAAAAATCTCTGTTAAATCTCTATAGCATTTAGTACTTACGACCACTATAAATTTCCAACGATTGCACATAAACACTCTCCATAGTCCAGTCCACAACACTCAACTTTATCGTTTTTGTTTTGAGCTATGATGGATTTGACGTATGATAGAGAAAGCTAGTAAGTAGAGAAACATGTAAAAAACCTATTTACCAAATGTAAACAATGACTTTGAACGATTTCTCATGAGTCAATAATCCAACATCTGAGAGATAATTTGCTCTATCAGATGATTTTGGTAGTTAGTTTGAGTGGGCATGTTGCAATTCGGGAACAACTGACGTTTAAATGCATTGCATACAGTATGCAAAAAAAGTTTATCCACCCCCCTACCAATTAACATTTTTTTTTATTTTTCTGGTGAAAATCAGTTTAATTTTATGAGTGTTCCTCCATGATTTATCAATTTATGTTTATTTATCACATTGCCATTGAAAATACGGCGTTTATATCTTTTTTTGAGATTTCATGTGATAAATTATGAAAAATGGTAAAAAATTACGCAAAAAAAGTTTATCCACCCCCAAACGGATATTATGATTTAAGTGTGTTTTACAGAGTTTTAGTGTGTATTCTGCAACTTTATCGAATGTAAACATTGTGTCTATCTGTCATTTAGTGCTCTTGAAGTTTTCGTGATCAAAATTTCAGTTTTGTGTTCAAAATTGGAAGTTATTTGTTTCAAAATGCCCAAAAAAGACCAAATTTCGATCAGTATCCGAAATTTGATTATTGAACATCACAAAACTGGCAAAAGCTACCGTGATACTGCCGATATTGTCCAGCTTCACAAAGATACGGTCGCTAGAATTGTGTAGATGTACAAAAAGCGTGGTTCTATCTCACCAGCTAAGCGATCGGGGCGTCCTTCAAAGACAACTGGCCGAATTGACCGAGCTATCGTGAAGATGGTGGAGCTGGACCGGGGACTATCAGCTCCGAAAATTGCGCAACAGATTGAAAGCGAGTTTTACATTCAACTGACATCACAATCCGTACGAAATCGTCTTCATAAGAAAAGTCTTAAGGGCAGAGTAGCTCTTAAGAAGCCATGGTTGTCCGCAAAAAAGTTTAAAAAAAGATTGAAGTGGGCCCAGGATAAAAAAAAGGATATAAACGCCGTATTTTCAATGGCAATGTGATAAATAAACATAAATTGATAAATCATGGAGGAACACTCATAAAGTTAAACTGATTTTCACCAGAAAAACAAAACAAAAATGTGAATTGGTAGGGGGGTGGATAAACTTTTTTTGCATACTGTACATTTGGCTTGTACACGCTAACACAAAAGTACCCATTAAATGAGGTATTTGTACTCATTTTTTGAATCTATTCTAAGTTGTCAAAAAATGGATATTTACAAATAAAGAAAAGCGGGTACATTTTATTCATTTGTGAAAATATATTCTAGCCTTAAAAATGTGTTAAAAATATTCATTAAGGTTTTAATTATAAAAGTGACGCCATCTTCGCGTATCAGGTGGAAATTTTTCGTGATCGGGATTTCCGTGATTTATGCAACCGTGGAAAGAACGGCACTGCCCCCCTGGCAAAAACTGGAGCCGATTGTTTGGAGGTAAATATTATAAGTGGAATAATCAAACAAATTAAGATATTCTAAAAAGTGTGTCGCATTTCAGGATAGCGGAGATCTACGAGAAGGAAACTGAAATTAACAAGCAAATGGTTCCGGATCCTCATTCGATGTTCAGCATCCGAATAGTAAACCGGAAGACTCAACACTATTATTTACCAGATAACTTCTTTTCCCGAACATGCTCATTGAATATTGAATATTGCAACACGCCGGCTGATACTGGAGATGATGCCCGGTTTTGATATGTCGGCAGTGGTTCATGCAGAATTCGATCACCTGATTCCGAGTTTAATAAACAATGTTAAGCGTTTTAATGATTCATATTTATTTATCTTTTTTCCAAAAGGTACTACATACTTGGTTTTATATTTAATGGCAGAATGCACCTGACGCTAAATTTTCAATAAAATGAATACTTTTTACTCATGAACGAAAAAGCATCAAGAATAAAAAAGACCCATTTTCTGAAGTATTCGTCGAATACTCATTAATGAGTAAAGTCGGTTATACTCATTTCATGAGTTAAGCCACTTTTCTCTAAAATGGGTAAAATTTTACTCATTAATGGGTACTTTTAAGTTAGCGTGTATGCTTTGGTCATGTTGCTGCACGGTAACCAGCGTAAACACATAAATGAGTAAAAAAATACACATTTTTTATATTTATATGCAGCTGTCAAAAAATGTGTAAATTTGGACATCCTAAAATGTGTAAAAAAATACACATTTTAAGAATGTAGTACCAGCCAAAAAATGTGTATTTTTATACTCATTAATGGGTAAAAAAAACTTCAAACTTTGCTGCATCCGAGGCTGCATCCTACTTTGTTGACGCACGCCATTTGGTAAATTTCAGTGAAGAACAGCAGGAAAATTGAGGAACTACGGTCCAAACTGGACAGTGCGCAACGATGGACATGCTAGAGGGTAGGTGATTTATACTTTTTTCATAGCTTTTAGTTTTAGTTTAGTTTATATACTTCATATACTTATTTTTGTTTTTCTTCCCTTGATTTGTTTCCCGTGCTGAGCATCAATGCTACCGACGCCAGGGAGGAATCTCCCATACCTGGACCCTACCTATCGACCCATCAACTCATGAACCGGAGACCAATGGCTTCACTTCCCTTCCGAAAGAAGGCGTGATCCTCGGCGCGATCAGAGATGTTATGCCTCAGAACATTCCGGCAGCGTCGACTGGGATTGAGAGGAAATCACGCTTACCAACACCTCCGGTGCCGCTACTTATTTTTGTTGATTACATTTCTGTTTTAATAAAATATATACAATAATCGAGCAATCTTTATTTTACCATTGACACAAATAAGAAAGTTAATAAATAACCATGAGCACCCATTATATTTAAGTTCTAGAAATGATTACTTTTAACACATTTTGCTGTAAAAACCGTTCTTGAAAAATGTGTAAAAAATACACTTCTTTTGACGTTTGCTGGGTTTCACATAAATGTGTAAACGCGAAATGTGTGAAATTTTACACATTAATGTGTTTACGCTGGTTACCGTGTGCATGGAGAACGAGGTACCCAACACGCTAACTTGAAAGTACCCATTTATAAGTAAAAAAGGTCAATTTTGAAGAAAAGTGACTAAACTAGTATTAGTAGTTTTTTACCCATTAATGGGTAACAGATACTCATTAATGGGTAAACATTGCTAATTGAATGGTAATTCACTGATCTTTAAAATTTATATTTTTTACCCAATAATGGGTACTTTAAAGTTAGTTAAAAATTGAGTTCACTTTCACTCATCATGTGGCTTCCATGAGGCTAGGTAAAATTAAATAAATTATGAAAACTAAATTTTGAGAAATCCTCATCATTAATCCATTGAGTGAAAATTACCTAACCATCAATTAAATGCAATTGGCGTTGACAGCGACTCTGCAGCTCTTTACTCCTATGTTAAAATCCATAAGTAAACTTCAGACTGTGCGTGAAACAAGGCGCACTTCGTACTATCAACCGGTGGAAACTAACGATTTTAAATTGATTCACTACTTGTATAGCCTATTGGTCCCAAGCAAATCGATTAAAGTACCCTATTCTAGTCGAAATGCTTATTGTACATTCAAACTATAGCAGATATAACGTTATTTAGGCACTTTTGATAACGCTATTACGTTATTAATATCAACTATAGTCCGAACGTAGTACAATGTCAGGGTAGGCGTGTAACATGCATGAGAAAGCTTATACTGTTTGCCACACCTTTTATTTGACTAAACGTATGAATTGATTACACGCTTAAATAATAAGGCCACGAATGTTTTTAGTCACCTTTCTCACCGGGAGAGGGTATTACTTATGCGTCTTTTCAAAAATATATGGGAATTCTGGAAGTGAACCATATTGTTAATTTATTATATTTGGTTCCAGTGTACCTACTTCGGATTCAATGACGATTATATAAAATTGCTTGAAGTAAAAATATTGTAAATATTGCTGAGCACTCAAGTGACGACGTCACCCTACCATAACATTCCATACTGCGAACAGTGAGATTTACGTCACTGCCAACAGCTGTTTCGTATAAAAAGATAAACATTGCAATGAAATACGAACACCACTAAATATATGAACATTTCACTAACACCACTGTTGGCCCGGACCTTACATATATATAAAGGACATTGCTTCGGATTGTGATTCGCACTAAGAAAAAGTTCGGTTTCGCAATAAAAAAAAACGAATTCGCTACACTGATAAAATTCCAAAGATTATTTTATGTGTCCCACGCATGATTTTTTGCAATGTGATCAACAAATGATATCTATGTGTCGGACACATACTTAATATGTGTACACATTAAAGTCATGTGTAACCACACATACTATTCATTTGACTCATAAGTTTCATGTGTGCTTCTGGCTGGATTCTGTTTATGTGTGGTTACATGAAAATCATGTGGAATTTCACATGAAAATTCGTCAATAAAAATGTGAGGAATTGTATTGGTTTATAAGAGTGGATGTGACAAAATCCCAATAATTCATTAGTTGAGTCGTAAAACAATCAACTGTCCGTCTAACTCCCACCGTCTTAACCACAGTTCCGTTACAGACGCAATTAAGTTCCGTCCAATATTGAATATGAAATCGAAAGCGAAATAGACGGTTCGTACATCGTCGTTTCTATCAATTAGCCTAAATAGAGGAAATGGATTTAATGTCAGCCTAAATGCCCCTAATTTGGGACCATACAAAAATTCAGAAATCGGCTAAATTTTCAATAGCGACCAAAGATATCCATTAGTACCGTTTCAATGACGCGTTCATCTAGATAGAGTTGATAAATAGCTGATTTTTAGCGATGGGTCCAATCTTACATTCATGGGCCTACATTAGAGCCATTTCCCCTATATGGGCTGATTTTTAACGCACTAAACAAAGCGCTTCTTGCTCATTTTCTCTATATTGGTAGCCGCGTAATGAAACGAAGTAAAACAAACGATGACGATGACGGATCGAAATTAAATGCTTGGGTGTGAGCAACCGTATTGAAAAAATACAAGTATGTATCTCGGCGTATGTGTAAAAGCACGAGAGGGCGGTACGCCGTCTGAATTTTTTTTTTCGCTGCGTCTGGCACAGACTTGCGTGGTTAGGTGACATTTTCTCAATTGAAAGTAAAAGTAATTTATCCTGGTTTACCATTGAATAACCTAGTCATTGTGTGTGCGTGTGTGTAATTTTTTTTTTCGATTATTGAACATTTTAGCCTAACGATTTGTTTTTCTCTCATTATTTCCAGGTAAGCTAATTACCAGCTGGAGGCTACGGAACCAAATAGGAACTTTTCGAGGTTAATTAAAATGAACTGTAAATAGGGTTACGGTATGTAATGTGGGTCTAGTCCTTTCATTCGGCCTATCACGCAAATAAATAATTAATTAAGGAATATTACACAAAAAATAAGGAAAATATTGATCACTGATGGTTGATAAATGTGTACCACACACAAATCAATTTATATCACAACATTTCAATACATTTTCAGCTCTCGTAAGTAATAAAACTGGTTGAGAATATCACAATGTTCGGAGTTTTTAGCCGCCATGACTTATAAGGTTAAGATGGGAAGGTTGACTGACGATCATCAAATGGCCTGATTATGGCATTTATTGATTGGAATTACCTGATAATACACACTAGACGTAAAACTTACAGTTGCTGTTTGAATATTTTATGTTTATTTTAATTGTTTAACAACGTTTTCACAAGTAAAACATGGACCCAACTTTAGGGACACATTTCTTTTCTATGTTCCTAACTATGGCCCATGAAATTCATTTGACAGCATATAGCAATAAGAGTAACGTCAACAATGTTGTTTTGCATTTGGATGATAAGGAACGAACAGGAAGGGAGATTTTTTCTGCCAAACCTGTATAATGAACATCACAATGTTCTGATTTAGATATTCTGCGGTCAAAAGACGATAAGCGAAATTTTTAATTTTTAATTTTTAAATTGAGTGATTTAATGTAGTTTTCGTAAAATTTTCTCTAAGAAATGTTTTGAGGAATGAAGAGCATTAAGTTAACAGTGATAGTGATAAAAAAAAATACATCAGAAAACGTTACCAAGAGCGTTTTTTTGAGGATCAAACAAGATAGGACGAAGTTGCATCCATAAATAGACCCAATTTGGGGACAATAGACCCATATTACATACATTTCCCTCGTGAGTTATTGTCTTAAAAAAAGTAAGTTTTTCAACTTTTCGTGGTTTCTGATAGCAAACGACATGATAAGCATATCTAAGCATACCATTTAGCAGTAGAATATCGTTTGCAGGTAAATTCATTGATGAGTTATGATTAAAAACGTAATCGATGGCTGCATATTAGACCGAGGTTAGGGACGTATACCCTACATGTTCTCTTTTCTTGAAGCAAAACAAAGTGATGGATTGATTTGAATGTTGCGTTTGCCTCGGTGTGCGAGGGTTGCTACGAGGGAAAATTAAGTCTAGGTCAAGTTCAGTACCGAATCCCGGACTCATAGTTCATAAATCCGGACACTTTTAAAAGTTGATTATCAATGCCAAATATGACCGAAATGTAATGTAAGTTCATACATAATAACATAGTTATTATGTTACCAAGTGGATGTAATAAAATAATAATAAAAAGGCTTCCAGGTATTCGGTGCATCACGGTATCATGTTTCTGGATATCGTGCGATTGAAAAAAAAATCGCCTGAAAGTAAACCGGAATTGACGTAAACGCCATAGTTTATAAAAGGGAAATAATACATCTCACATACATTTATCAGTTCAACGCACATTGCTTTGGATCAAATAAAAAAAAAAAAAACAATTTTGCAATGAAAGAAAATTACTACGGGCCTTACAAATGTGTCGGATTTGTTGCTTTATTTTCGATTTTGCTAAGCAAAAAGTGAGTGATTATCGCTGAAACTTGAAGAGGTCTTTCTAAATCAAAATTTAAATTTTTCAAATATTTTTTTTTAATCTAAATTGATAGACCCCTTGCTTAACAGGGTGCTTTATAATTCTAGAGAAGACTTTCTATAATATACCTATTATTATACCATGGAATTTCTATAATATACCTATTATTACCCTGCTAAATCCACTTGTTTTTTAAAAGAAAGTCTTTGGGACTTCTTGTGGTAGGTTACAGGAAATCGACCTCAAACTTCTGAAGGAAGTTCACAAACTTCCGGGAGATTTTTCAATTGACTGTATAGGACATTCGAGGACGTTCACAGTACTCGTCAGGAATTCACAGGGCTTTGGAAGGAAATATGTGAGAAGTCTAGGAGAAGTCCACAGATCTTTTCAGGGGAGCACGGTATTCCTGAGGAATATGCATAAAACTCCCATGACAAAAAAAATAAAGAGTTGTGTCCTAGACCTGACTGCAGTATGACGTTGAACCACGCAAAATTGTTGTATGTTAATCATTTTTGCCTATTATCAACCGGTGAAAACTAATGATTTTAAAATGGCTCACTGCTTTACTAGCCTATTGGTCCCAAGCAAATCGATTAACGTACTATAGTACTACACTATGAAAGTTTGACAGATAACATGAGGGGTTCGTGGATTTTCCTGTTTCGGGGAGTGCATCGATTAGCTTGATACAGAAAGTTGAGCACGTTTCTTCGGGACCTTCTGGTCTTAGAGATGGTGTTTTGCATATTTAACTTTTCCGCGTTTTGCTTTGGGCTGACTTGCTCTTGCTTGCTACAGGACCAAGTGCCACGCCGTCCGAAGTGGTAATGAGCAGAGGCTTTTGACTTTGACTTAAATGATCTATATTTCTTGAATTTGTGTGGCTTACATGTATTACTTATCAAGTGACACAGAAGCGTCTTTTCAACTTTAGTTCCTTTGAAATTTCAATTATTATTAATTACAGTTCCTAGTCCTATCAGGCCTGTTTTAAGAATGACCACCTTGGTGGGATTGATTTGTTTTAAATTTGAAAAAGGAGACTACTTATAACTACTATTTACAACTATAACTAACCTATAACTACTATATACACCTAATATACTATATACAAATTGCTTATCAAAGCATGTTCTGATAAATTACATTTTTGTGCAAATTTAGTCTTAATTTCGTTAATTCTGTAATCTATTTTGGCAATTCCTGCTTCTTCGTGTAAATTTGTTATTCTAGTGTCGAAAGGACGATCAAGAACCATCCTCAGCACTCTATTCTGTGCGACCTGAATTTTGTTCCTGTGAGTCTGTGCACATGATTCCCACACCGGAGCTGCGTAGAGGATCGCAGGTGCTATGATTTGTTTGTAGACGGCCAGTTTGTTTACCCTTGAGAGGCGAGATCTGCGGCAAATCAGCGGATACAGACACCTAACCAAGCCAGAACACTTGACTACTGTTTTCTCTACATGCGAACGGAAGAGGAGCTTTTCATCGAACAACATCCCGAGATAGGTTACTTCGGCGGACCACTCAACCCTTGTGCCATCCATGATTACAGACAAGATGGACCCGGTTTCAGTTTGGGCGATTGCCGATGGAGGAACATGATCGCTTGTGTTTTGGAGGCATTGATTTTGATTTTCCACGTGGTGGCATAATCAGCAAAGGCATTAAGGCATCGTTGAAGTTTGTTCGTTATTTCGCGAGGCATCCTTCCTTTGACGGCTATTGCGGTATCATCTGCGAACAGGAAGAACACGCAACCGTCTCCGAGGGGAGGAATGTCGGAAGTGTAAATGCTGTAAAGCAAGGGGCCCAGCAGACTGCCTTGCGGGACACCTGCTGGGATGGAAAACGTGTCTGAAAGACAACCATTCAACGATACCTTAAACGACCTTTGTTGGAGGTAGTTACGGGTTATTTTAATAAGATGTAAAGGAAAGTTGAAGTTACAAAGCTTGTACACAAGTCCATCATGTCAAACATTGTCAAACGCCTTTTCAACGTCTAACAAGGCCATGGCTGTGGACTTGGATACAGCTTTGTTACTTCGGATGTTATTCATCACCAGTACTAGCTGGTGATTGGTGAAGTGTCCCTTTCTGAACCCAAACTGTTCCGGAAGGAGAATGTTATTTTCCTCGACAAACTTGAGCAAACGATTGAGAATGAGTTTCTCGAACAATTTGCTCAGCGCTGAAAGGAGGCTGATTGAAGACAATGTTGGATCCTTACCGGGTTTGCGGATCGGTATGATTTTTGCTACTTTCCAGATGCTTGGAAAGTAGTGCAGTTCCAAACATCTGTTGAAGATAGCGGTTAGAAGAGACTGCACTTTCATGCTGAGTCTCTTCAAGATCAAGTTGAATATACCGTCAAACCCGGGTGCCTTCATGTTCTTGGTGCATTTCAGCGCTGAGCAAATTTGTTGTACTGTAATCATATCCGCCGGAGGCACGACACAAGGGGAGGCATCTAGGTTTTGAACGCATTGCGCAACCTGATCATCGAGCGGACTTTGGATAGTCGAGCCAAGCAAATGCGATGAAGCGACATGCTTGCCGATCGCATTTACTTTCTCCTGAGGGGTGATTAAAAGCCGATCGTCATCATTTTCGACTTTGAGAGGTGGAACGGGTTTGGGACGATTTTTCAGGACCTTGGCTACCTTCCAGAATGGTCTGGAGCGGTCATCCAGATTCTGGACAACACGCCCGAAACTTTCATTTCGGAGTGAGTCCATTCTGGAAGCAATCTGCCTGTTCAGATCGGCCATTTCACGTTTTTTGCCCAGATCTCCAGTCCTCTGAAACTGGCGTCTACGAACATTTCTCAGGCGAATCAAAAGTTGGGTGTGGGAATCAATGGCAATAAACTTACCCCTCACAGGAACTCGTCGGACGCACGCCTCGTCAGCCACGATTATGGCTTGGTGGAGTCCTTCCAACGCTCGGTCGATGTCCTCCACGGTGTCAAGCGGCGGGTTGTCGATGATGTGCCTGTCTACCACGCGTCCAAACTGGGCCCAGTTTACGCGATGGTAGTCCTTGCGCAGGCTTGAAGCAGGAGCCACGTTGCAGCCCAGTTCAGCCACCACCGGCTGGTGGTCGGAACTGAGTTCGTTCAAGGCTACCGGCTTGGACAAGCCGATATTTGTCAGGAACAGGTCTAGCGTCGATGGGTTGCCCGCCGGTGAGATGAATGTTGGTTCATCCGAAAACCAAACGGAGTACAGCCCATGCTGTGAGTGGTCGAACAGGAGACGACCGTTCTGGTTCTGCTGGTAGTTCCGCCAGGCCTCATGGCGAGCATTCAGATCTCCCCCAACTACGAAGCGGAAACCGGTACGGGTGATGGTGGACAGATCCTTCTTGAACTTAGCCGCTAGTCCACTGCTGGCGGCACACTGTCGAGGGCAGTAGACGGCAATGAACTGGACGTATCCAGTCGACGACTCCACCTCCACACCAAGGGCCTCGCACGCCGTGTCCGAAGTGGCAGATTAATCAACTTTCATGTACCTCGGATTTTTCTTCACCAAAAGTAAGTTTGGGTGCTTAAATTTAACAATCGATTGGTTTTAAAATATTCTATCGGGGGAAATTTGAAAAATTTTAATTTAAAATTTTGAATTTTTTACTGTTTTTATAGAAGGTTTTGCATGGAGACGCAATGTACTTTGTGGAGTGATGGATTAATCTACTTTCATATACCTCGGATTTTCTTCACCAGATGTTAGTTTCGATGCTTACATTTTAAAATCGGTTGGATTGAAAATAATCTGTGGAGGAAAAATTTGAAAAAATTGGCTTGAATATTTTGCATATTACTTAATTTAGCTCTAAAATTTGTAATGTTTGCTTGACACAAGTTCATCTTGGAAAACCACATAAATGCAACAAGTACACTAAGCTTCAAAATCTTTCGGTTAGGGCGGAAGGAAGCCAAGATCATTTGGTTTCAACGGCTATACGAGAGAAATTATCAAAAGACCAACCAAAGGGGAAAACCTAGTCGTATCAAGTTTATAAATACAAAAGAGAAGGAAAACACGGTACCAATTTCTCATGAGGATGTGTTTAGTTGGAAAGCTGACCTGGATTTTAGCACGCGCAAGGTATGTTGTACAGAAATTAATACTAGATACTTGTTAACCTATGTTGGTTCCTAAAGCTGGCACGTAACATTCGTCTCAAAAACCGTAAGGCAATTCAACCTGGGTTGTGCACTTCAAAACCGAATGAGTGAGCTTGAAGATTTCTTTAAATTCCACCAAAGGGAAATCTTATCTTGCCGAAAAACGTCCCGTTGTTATGTGTAACAGCGTTGAAGGTCTTATCCAATACATTAAGGCTAGAAGAAATGTGGATGATTGTTATCTGAAGATAGGAATTGATGCTTTTCAACACACAATACTATTTTAATTGACCCTTGAATTAAAATAGTATTGTGTGTTGAAGATAAGCAGAGGCAGCAATGCAAACAAGAATTCAAGACTCAGGGGTTCGTCATGCCCTGATCTTTGCTCTTGCTCCTGGTATACAAGAAAATTATGGAAACCTATCTAAATCTTGGGGATATCTAAATTTGACTTCGCTCGAATATTTTGTCGCAGGTGAGCGTTCATAAGATTAATATTACTGATACTTAGATACTGATTAATAATTATATTTTCAGGTGATCTAAAAGTAATCAGCACACTGATGTAATGGGCAATAGTGCGACTGATCCATGTGCATATTGCACGGTGCATAAGAAAGATCTAGCTACTACCACAGGTGAACCACGAACGCTTGGTTCGATAAAGCAATTTGCAGAACGTTGTATGGCATCAGGTGGAATGAAGAAGGAAGCTAGAGACTTCTTCAATTGTGTAAACAAACCTTTATTTTGCGGTAATGACTGCACGAAAGTATTGGATGTATGTCCACCGCCATCATTGCGACAAACATAGCTAAAAACCATTCAAGCATTGCAGAATTATGGGCTAAGGCTGCAAATGCAACTCGGCATACACAATTTGGTTTTGCTGGAAGACATTGTCGTGCTTTACTAACCAAAAAAGAAGTTTTACTTGATGCTGGTCTAAAATAATATGCCCTTACGATGCCAAATCTTGGCATGGAACTTATTGATGGGTACCCGAGCAAAGCTGGAGATCAAGTTGAAATCAAAATTTGCTGTTATGATGTAACTTATTTTGAATACTCCAGATGATCTCATTTTGGTTGACTTAACGGTTAACACAGCAAAAATGAGAGCAAACTTTTACACTGTTGAATAAAATGGAAAACTAATCTTGCTTTCAATGAAATCAATTTGATTACTTATTTTGCATTCATAATGTTTAACTGAATACGGGCATGGCGTAAATGATTAGTATCCATGCTTCTCACGCTGACAGAGTTGAGCTCAAATTTCACCCCGGGCAAGTCATGAATGACCTAAAATGTGTTAAACAAAACAAATAAACAATAATCATTAGACATAAACGACAGATGAACTTAAATTAAATTTTAAACAAGACGTTAACAGCAAAACTTCAAGTTAAGTTGCTTTCATTTAAAAAGTTTTAACTGCATAATGAAAGCACAATATGATATAAGACTTAGGTCGCGACAATTGAAATCAAAATGAGTTTTCATTATGATAGGAACTGCAAACTTTAATATCGATTTGCTTTCATTTTGTTAACCGACTTTGTTCGGGTATCGTCAATCTATCGACGAATTTTGTGAAAGTTGGGAAGCTTTAAGACTTCCAACAACTCCGAAGTTTCACATCATTAGATTCCACGTAACTGGATTTTGCAGTAATGCAAAGGACTTGGACGATATTCAGAACAGACAATCGAAGCAATTCACCACGATTTCGCCAAAACATGGATGAACTATAAAGTTCCTGAAAGCCACATCAACGAAATCTGCTTAAGGCAGTCATCGCATACAATGAATTGAATTAAACTTTGTTCGCAGCACCTGTATAAACAATTTACATCATTTAAATGAATTCAAATATTCGATATAATAAACAGTCTACAGTAAAAGCGTGGCTATTTAGTTAGAAGACTTCCCTTGTCATAGAGTATCACTATATTTGTCTAACTCTACGAATGCAAAAGTGGTACAACTGTGCAAGTGCTAAAACCACAAAGTTGAGAATAGACGTCAAGTTTCGTGTGTGACGTAAATGAAAACAAAAATAAAAAAAGCAAATGAAAAATAACTGTTCTAAGATACATATGAATGTATAAAATATAACTTATAAATATGCCTAAATTATAAAGTGTTTTGCGTCTCCATGACATGTATAGAAATGGTAAAAAAAAATTCACAAATTTCAAATCAAGTTTATTCAATTTTCCCCCGATAGAATATTTTAAAACTAACGGATTTTTAAATGTAAGCACCCAAACTTACTTTTGGTGAAGAAAAACCCGAGGAACATGAAAGTTGATTAATCCGCCACTTAGGACACGGCGTGCCTCGATGATAGAGGTGCGGATATGGGACAGAGTGTGGTATTTTATTCCTTTCTTGACGACGACCGCAACACCACCCCCCTGGAGCTGGTGCGATCAAGCCGGATAATGTTGTGGTCAGGCAACCAGAAGCTGTCGCCGGACTTTAGATGGGTCTCGGTTAGAAGACCCACGTCGATGCTGTGCTTGCGGAGGAAGTCGGCAAGCTCAATCTTTTTTGCTCTTACAGTGCAAGTATTCCAGGTGACGATAGTTAGCGGTTTAGACGCCATACTGGATGATGAACTTACCGAGCACTTGGATCTGTTCGGGCTTATTGCGGCACTTACGAAGAGCACCGGACATGTTGACGAAAATTTCCATCAGTTCATCCGCTGAAAACAGATCGGGGTTGTTGTTTTGCGTTGTTGGTCGTCTCCAGAATTCAGGGGGGGATGGAGAGCTTTGACCAGCAGAATCACCGGAAGCTTCTTGAGGGGGGGGGGGGCGGGTTGCACCCGCGAATTCGCTTGCCTTTGCTGGGGAGCACGAAGAGGCGGAAAATCCTCCGTCCTGAATGCTGGGGTTTTGTCCTTCTTGCGTCCTGGTTGATTGTTGCTTGACGCCAGCTTTCGGATGCGTTTGAAGTCCTCGCGTTTGGAGCACTGTCTGTCAGAACCTTGATGTGCACCACCACAGTTAGCGCATTTTATCGCCACGGCTCCATCCGCAGGGCAGTTGGAAGTGGCGTGTTCTTGAGCGCAGTTGCTGCAGCGTGGCTTGATGTTGCAGTTGCGGGTACCGTGTCCAAAATTGAGGCACCTCTGACACTGCGTTACGTCACGATGACCGCCACGGTATGGCTCCCACCGTACGATGATGGAGTAGATCGATCGGATGGCTTGTAGCGCATTGAGCGTCACCGTCCCTTTCTGGAAGTGCACCAGGAAAAGACAATCCGGGTACGTCTTCACGTTTTCATCTCTCCTTGTCATTCGGAAGACAGCGATTGGGGCTAGCTTGTACCGGTTGATTTCGGCTTCGACCATCTTGGGGTCGAAGTTTGGTAGACCCCTGATGACTACCTTGAAGGGCTTCTCACCGGGGATGTCGTGCGTGAAGAATTCCACCTTGGTATCCTTCAGGTATTTCACGGCCACTTCGTACTCCGCTTTGGTTCGGAGCATCACCTTGGTGCCGATCCTGCCGAGCTTAAACTCAGCTGCAACACCCAGCGATGAAAGATCGCCAATCAGCGTGTTGAGTGGGACTTGTTTCACCACCAGTGGAGGAAGCTTCATTTTTGCTGCACTCGGGCTGGCAGCAGTTTCGTTGTCGATGGCGTCGCTGAAATCACCAATGATGCTGACGTTCGTCGCGGTGACATCGTCCCGTCCACTCGCACCATCGGACTGGCCTTGATTTTTCTTCCTCTTCTTTGACCGCTTCACCGTGGCTGAGGTGGGATTCCCTACATCGGTGGGAAGAGTAGCGTACCTATTCGAAATAGGTACACTCAAGTCACCATCACCGCTGTTCTTCTTCTCCGTTTTCTCTCGGAGCCTGCTCCGGGAGCGCTGTCTTCCCATCACACGAAGCGACCGACACTACTGACGACGCGGTTAAACTGCGAATGTTTGTAACAAACTAGAAACTTTAGAACAACTCGACAGAGCGAGCAAAGACCGAACTGTACTGCTTGACGTTCAAGCAGAGAATCCATGAGCAGAGGTACAACAGCAGCGCTGTTTTATATCTTATCAGCTTCAAGCAGAACGATGTACAACCAAGTCGTACTCGATTATGACGACTGGGTTTGGGAAAAACGTTTATTTCGTGAAATCAGAGATAAAATAATCATTTGTTCATTTTTCAAATGTTTTTATGAAAAATTGGATTTTTTTTATTTTACTAGATTTGTGATGTAACATCCCATCGATTGGCGTATTTGGGTTTTATTTTCATCTATAAATAGAAAAGTGACTAGTGTTCAAAACCTAACACTATTTCATCACACATATTTTTTGATTTGCACCCCAGTATAGTCGACAAAGACGTAGTTCTACGTCAAAAAAAAAAAAAAAAGACAATTCCAATACGCAACGAGGAAAATGTTGATCGAATGTTGAAAACTAGTTACAAGTGATACTACGTTTATAGTTTTCCGTGAATGTTTAATGATGTTTTTTCTTGCTTATTCTTTCTGTTATCGTTCTAATTTCTGTTCCAAATGGAATTCCCACAGCAAACAAACAAATTCAATTCAAGTTTTTCCTCGTTTCCCAACAACCAAACGTGTCTGTATTTGTTAAATTTGTTCAGTTCATTCCTCAAATAGAAAGTGAAAATCAACAGAATGATGATGATGCATATCGAATTCAAAAGAATTAAACTTTCCTCCATTTACGCCGTAATTTGACCCATCCCCTGTCCATGCCCGATGGCAATGGCTGAAGACCATTCCAACCTTCTTGTCAAACTTCCAGCCCAATTTGCCAGCTCAGTAACCTTTAACATTACCCTTCCCCTGTTTCGTCGCACATCCTTGGCTTTGTCAGAAATTTTGTCATGACTATTGAACGGAAAGCACTGCACATAGATATCTAGCTAAATGGAAGGAGTCAGGGCGAAAAAAAGAAGGATCAACCTGACAACTTGTTCCTCCCGGCAGTAGGTACCTAGCTGTCACAGCATCCATCAGCAACAAGCAGTTAGTTGAACAGAATCGAAAGGGAAAAAAGTGTCAAATTTTCCCCGGCATCGAAAAACGAAATGCCCAAGAAGGAGCCTACAGCCAACCAAAGAGATGAAAAGGCTCTTGTCCGCTTTTTAATTCCGAAGTGGCTGCTTGGTTTTCATCTGTTTTTGGGATTATATTTGATTCATTTTTTTTGTGCTCTCCTTCGTGCACCACGGCTGAGTTGTAATCTGTTGCTTCAAGCCTGCCAGGTCTTATGAATATTTAGTGCGAATTAAGTTGACCCAAGTGGCTTCGCTTTTTGGATTTTTACGAGCAGGCGAACGCCAGCTATGCTGTGGACGAACGTTTTTTGACTTTCGAATCCGAACAATTACAAGGTGCGTCATATTTGTACGTTGGAATGATCAATCGACGCTTACCTTCCTACGTCTCGTTTTGTTTGGCTCGTAGGCACACGATTGTCAATTTTTGCGTTTCCCAGTGGCACGTTTTAACCGTTATATTTGCCCCCGAATGAGAGTGCGTGTTCGATCAAACTGAAAGTGACTCCCAAAAAATCGCTTTCAATCTTCAATTGCTTTCTTCTTTTGCATTTTTTTTTGTCTACTAGGGTAAATGATGGCTTTGACACCCATTGACAGTTTTCGGCAACCACAATTTAAACATTAATTTTATTTGTTTATTTACCTATAATTTGTCTGACTCGTTTGTGGTCTTAATGAACAGTTAAATGTATGCACAAGACTAGAATATTACAAAAAATAAAATATTAACCTTCTAATCTAAAATACTACAAAAAGCTATCGCCTTAAAAAGAGTGGTTGTTGCAAGGTTCTTATGGTCAAGTTGAAGTCAAACAATTCAAAAACGTCGTTAAAAGCACAACACATAAATCTAATGGGGTCATGTTGTCTAAATTGAACATTTCGCGAACCAAGATGAAGGAAACCCTGCTGGCGTAGTCTCCTCTCCGCTGCGTACAAATTAATTTCGATCAGGATATTCGGGACATCAATTTCTCCTTTCAGCATTTTCGCCACAAAAACCGCTTGAGCTATGGAGCGTCGGCGTTCTAGCGTCTCTAGTCCAAGAAGATGGCAACGTTCCTTATATGGTGGTAAGTTGGAAGGATCATTCCACACTGCACTGATTCGACCCTAGCAATCCAACTGACATGATACGGGCACCAGGAAACCACACTTGACTCCAAAATTGATCGTACCAGCGAGCAATACAGGTATCGTAGACAGAGTGGAGCCCGGAGCTCTGCAGAAATTTTGAATATGAATCCAAGCTGCTTATTCGCTTTACAGATTACATCGCTATAGTGAACTCGAAATGTAAGAGCGCTATCTAACATAACACCCAAGTCTAGTATTTGAGTTACTCGTTGTAGAGGCTGTTCTGCGATAGAGTAGTCAAAAACAAACTGGTTGATCTTTCGATGGAACGAAATGATTCTGCATTTCGAAATTCTAACCGTCATGAAATTACGGGAAAACCACATTTCAAATTAGTTTACCATCCTCTGCAGCTCAACACAATCCAGTATCATGTAGATCTTGACATTGTCTGCGTAAAAAATTCGGCATCCCGGTGGCAGCATAAGTTCGATTTAATTGATGAATAGTACGAATAACAACCCAGGTAACAAATTTATGCCTAACAAGTGTTCTTGCAACCATTTTAATTCAGTCCTAATTTGAAGAATTGTTGTACATAGACCACAATAACCTTTGTTCAGCTTTCAAACATCTACATCTGGTGATTGTAATCAGCTCAAAGCTTAACAGCAATATAAATTATAAGCTTTTCAAGGCATTAACCAACAGTGTTTTCCAACCCTTGTTCAGCCTTCTTGTTTTATTAAAAAAAATAATGATGGAAGACCGCTTCATAAAGACTGTAACGCGTAAAAAATGGTCGATAAAAATCGTTTCTTTCAGTCAAAATTCATATCACAAAAATCTTCTTATTTTTCTTTTGGTAGTTCAATTCATATATTTAAAGGAAAAAATATTCGTTTATTCTTTTGCATGCCAAATCCAAACTGCCGTGCCTTCTGCTTAACCCGTTCCTTAAAATTTTGCGCCGAATGCCAGTTAGATTTAAACTGCTGCTCGTTTTCCATGTATTTATTAGTTTTTGAGATTCTGTTTGGCCAAGGCCTAATACCGTTCGATAGGGCGGAGTTCTGGGCTGTTGGGAGGGTTGTGGTCTTTGGGTACCACAACCACGTTCTTCGCATCGTACCACTCGATTGCCTTTTTCCCATAGTGGCAGTTCACCGAGTCCGGCCAGAACAGCACAGGTCTATTATTTTGCTTTGGGAATGGTAGCAGTCGCTTTTCCAGGCACTCCTGGACGTAGATCTCTTGATTGATGATTCCCGTAGTAATGAAAATACCGCTTTTTAGACCACACGTGCATATGGCCGTATGCCAGACGAGACATTTTTTCGGGAACTTCGATAGTTTGATGGTTTTGAAAACCATCAGCCACCTTCCCTTTTCCTGATACGGTATAAAACTCCCGTCCCGGACGCTGCTTGAAATCCGCCTTCATATAAATTTCGTCGTCCATGACGACACAGTCGAACTTTGTGAGAAGATTCGTATACAGCTTTCGGGACCGCTGCTTTGCCGACGTGTTTTGTTTGTAATCTCGGTTCACCACCTTCACCTTCTTAAGCGTCGACCACCTGGCTCGTTTCTTGGCTTGCTAGCGACGTCCCGGATGGAGAGGTTAGGATTCCGCTTATATTTCACCGCCACCTTCTTCGTCGTCGCTGCCACGTCCGGATTACGATTGCCGCCGTTTTCAGGCTTCCTGGCGGTCGACAGACGCTCCCCGAACCCCTTTAAAACGTTTGTCACGGTCGATTTGGCCACATCCAGCAATTTAGCCAACTTGGCGTGTGAGAACGTCGGATTCTCTTGCTGCGAGAGCAAAATTTTGACAGGCTGCTCCTCTTGCTTGGACGTCATTTTGAAAACTGGAGAGCAAACGATGAAAACTCATCATAGCAACCAGGGTTGCTTCCACTCACTTGCTATAAAACAAAGTTGTTCGGAATTATGAAATCATTAGATGATATAGGTAATGATGTTTTGTGCTTGTAAGTAACAAGAAGAGGGTGTAAAGTATGTATTTGACTCATAAAACCTGTCAATTTCGCTTTCAGAGCGTCACAATCAGCGATACCATTTGGTGAGAAACTGAGATGGCACAAAGCATTTGAAGTTTGTATGGGAATTACTATGGTAAAACCAAGATTTTTGTTCATGTCTATCTAATAATTCACCATATCGGTCTGCTTCAAAAGCTTTCAACTGTACTTGTAAGAAATTTTCCCAGCTACAACTTAGCTCAAGACCACTTTTTGATTAAATACAAGAATCGAAAGTTATCAATGGTTCAATGCGCTAATGTCTTATGATCATGCTCAATCAACTGCTCAGCAGGCAACATTGGTGTTTCGTTGGCTACTAAATATGTCACACTGCAAAATACAGTGTTGCCTACAGAGCAGCTGCTTGATCATGTCATAAGTTTACCAATTTCTCAAATAATTAATAACATTTTCCTGTCTCGTTTTAAATAGAAACAATCTTCAGCAAAGTTGTAGCTGAGAAAATTTTCTATAAGAATAGCTGTCGAACTGTTTCGCAGCTCAATATGGAAAAAGACTAGAAGGCAATGAACAAAAAGTTGAGATTTCCCATAGAAATTTACATGCAAACTTCAAATGGCTTGTGCGAAGTCTGTTTCTAACCAAATGAGTTGTAACTTTGGGAGGCTAATCAGGACCCAATTTGAAACCATTTAAGCTCTGTGGAGTCAAATTTTGCATCAGTCTATTGACCATTGATGTTGAAAACTTGCCGTTACACGCTTTTCGGAGGTTTCGTAGTCGGCGTAAAGTTTTTTACCCACCGTATTCGGAGTGTTAAAAAAAATCCTCGTATGTAATACACATTAAATGAAAAAGTCGCATGTTTTAGAAAGTCTTGAGTCTCTGTTCCACTGTTCCAATCAATTTCTTTCAAATCAATTTCCAAACAATACAATTTTCAATCAACTCATCAGTTCAAAGCACATTCAACTATCCAACTCCGACTCCCACCAATCAAATCCAATGCCCGTTCAACCAAAGATTGTTGGTTGCAAGCGTTCGGCACAAACCGGAAACGGAAATCACATATCCCTCCACCTCCTCCATGCCGCTACCGGAAGACGATTCGATTCCAATTCCCCGGAGTCATATTTGGTGCCGTTCGTTACAGATTTTTATTTCCCTTGTTCGGAAAAGTTTTCTGGTCGATAAAATCCTACCAGGATTTGGAGATCGACGATGACGGGTCGTAGTAAATAGATTCGTACTCTCTCACATGATTTAGCAGGCGATAGTCCTGCAAAGTGGCGATGGAGATTGCGGGGGACGGACACGGAAACGGATTCATGCAAAATTATCCCAAGCGGCACGCGCTTCGGTCCCAACATCGAAGAAGTATCTGAAAGTGGGCGGCTGTAATCAAATCTCTTTTGGAAATGCGTTTCACCGGAAACGTCTTTCACTGGCCGCTGTTTTCCTTTGCACCCAAATTAGGGACTTTTGGAATACACTTCGATCCAGCCAGCCTCACTCGGAGGGTCGTTCCTGAGAAGTAAAAGGTTTTCGAAGGTGTAGCGAAGGTAAATGTTATCCTTGGGCTTTCCCAACAAACCCCCGGCCACGTCACTGCACCGGCAACCCTTCCCATTCCACACATCCCCACTATCCAAATCCAACCCAAAGGCCTATCGATAACGTTTTGAAAATACCGACACGTATCCCGGAATCCGAGTACATCCGAGCCGTTATCGTCGTACGTACATCGTCGGGCAGCAGGAAGCTCTTTCGTTGTCTGTGAAAATATTTTGCCAATTCTTACCAGATGCGAGCTCTGGGAATGTGCCGGAAAGAATTAAAGGATGAACTCCGGCTGTCGGGCAGGCAACATTGTACACGTATCTTCCTTCTTTGTTGGGACGTCATCGTCCTTGTCGACGTTGTCGTTTTCATTTTTGAAGGGACAGATCCGTTCGTTCGTATCGTTATCGGATAGTGAACTGAGCTTTACTGACAGGTTCTTCGGGAATGCGGTGGTGGGGGGATCAATGTGGGAACATACCCAGACACGTGGTCCACTGAGCATTAGTTATCCATATTATTATCGAGGATGTTGCTCTTGACGGGTGTGAGTGTGTGAGTAGGTACAAAGGACAATGTGCAAGCTCGTCGTGTTTGGTGGTTTGTTGTTTTAGGATGGTAGCTCCGATTAGCCAGAGTACACCCAGTTGGTGTAATAAAAATCATAAACATAGGTGCCAGGAAAGTGCTTACCGAAATGGGGTTGTTATCCGGAACCAGAGGGAGAGCTGACGCGGGGGATGGCGAAAAAGTACATTTGACTGGGCATGTTTTATGTTCAGTGGGTTCCTTAATCCTTTTGCCAAAGTAAACGGGAGCGTAAATAATTCCTACGAGTCTCGGGGGAAAGGATTCTCTGTTTGTTCGGAATGTTACTGCCATGTCATATGGATACGGTCTGTAGGAAGTTAATGAGCCTTGCAGAGCTGGAAATGTTCAGTTTTTCCACTTGACGGAGTCCATCTATTTGACTTTGCCGTAGGATTCATGATTTGATGACCGAGGTGGCAAATGAAAGCTGAGTGCTTGGTGATGGTTGATTATGAAGTGAAAGGAGCATACTGATGGGCTGATCCTTACTGGATGGTTGACTGTGTTTTGACCTTGGTTCCGCAGAGGGTTTGGTATATTGCTTTATTTATGGATGCTTCATTTTTGTACAGGTTTTTTTAAATTATATTAATGAGATATTTAGCCACGGGCTAGTTTATCTCCGAAAACGTACAGATTAGGCTTTTCAAAGTTGTAATCCTGTTTTAAAAATGTGGGTTTTTTATCAAAATTTATTTATCAATCTAATCTAATCTAATCTTAAACCAACACAGTCAGTTCTTGAAAGCATCCTGGAAAATGATTTACATACCTAAATCATTTTTTCTCTTGTCTATTTGATATATGTTTCACATCGAAGATGCGTCACACATATCAAAACGGCCAGGCCTACTGTGCAGCATTTAAGGGGCAAGATGCGCCGTAGCGTGGGTAGATCACCTTTTCGTGGTACGTTACGGGATTTAAGATCTACCACCGATTCCTAGTCCTGACTACTTCAAACTAGGGGAACAGGATTTTTCAGTAATCCAAGGAACACATCTTAGTCCTTGTTACTTTTTATGCCTTGTTGATAGTGTCAAGACTCGGCTTTGTCGACCGATGATGATTTTGAAACAAGGAAAAAAATTAGCTAGTTGTCTTCATCTATATGATTCCTAATCTTCTATTCGTTGTTCCCTAGTTTGAAGCGGTTAAGACTAGGGTTCTGATGCATGGTCATTATCGGTGTCATACCTTAATTTTGTTGCTAAGGAATCTAACATTGACATGACAAAGGGGCGCGCCTTTGGAGGGTGTTTCAACACTCCGAAGGGTATAAATAGCGGGACCTTTCAATTAGAGTCAGATCCTTGCGATAAATGCAAGAGTGGCAACTGTAAAAAAAATCGAATACTTCATCATTTCTCAATAGTGATGGAGTAATACGACATGCACTAAACTGAAGACACGGAATATACTACAATAGATCAAACTACTGGTCGCAGTGGTGTTAGGTCCCGAACAGAGGAAAAAAAAGGGGCCAAGATGATTCAGAAAACATCGGGCCTGTTTAATTCGAAGATTTAAACACGATGCTTCAGAAACCAATAATTGGATGAGACGTGGACATCTCATACCGTACGTTCCGATTTTGGTAATTATATGGTTGGTTGGTCATTGGAAGCATCAAAGCTAGAAAGGTTAAGTGATGCTCCATTTTCTTCTGACGGTTGGGGAATGAGCACTAACTCTTTTCCTAGCCTTTTATTACTTATGGCTATTGCTCGCTTTCTGAAAAGAAAAGAGGGAAAGGAAAAGAAGAAGGACAAACGGAAAAGGATTATGTAAAATCTATGAACATGAACAATATTTTTGATTTGAAATATACAATATAGAAATGCAGAATGGCGCGGTGGTCACTACCCGAGTCTTGTCAATATTATCAAGTCATAAAAAGTAACAAGGACTAAAATGTGATCCTTTGATTGCTGGAAAATCCTTAAGCTTGGGACTAGCAATCATCCTCAATGTGTAGATACTGGTGATCTCAAACTAGGCAATACCAACGCCGGCCTCGCCATAACGCAGGTCAAGAAAGGAATGGGTAGGAATGTGTTGACGTGATACTCGCTTTGATGGAAGCCGAGAAATCCTCTGCACTTCCACGAGGAATCACTGGAATGTTGAGTAAGTGAGTTGGGTTGGATGCAATTGCGGAACATTTTGCTGCCAATTCTGAACCACACGCCCCCAACGACCACACAAAATGCTGTCCGTTTTTTTCCTTGGATTTGTTTTCCGTCGATCTTGTTTTCCGTGCTGAGCACCAATGCTACCCACACCTGAACCCTACCTATCGACCCATCAACTCTTGAACCGGGGACCAACGGCTTTACTTACCTACCGAAGGAAGGCGTGATCAGAGATGTTATGCCTCAGAACATCCCGGTGGCGCCGACTGGGATTGAACCCAGGTAATTACACTTAACTGAGTGAGAAGTAATTACGCTTACTCTCCAGAGTTGTAATCGTGTAACCAAACTTGGAAGCAGGGGATATTCTATATAAATTCTATTCTAACTCTTTTCGGAAATTACTTCTAACTTTTCAGGGCCACCAATGTTACGTTGGTGATAAATTTTAACCTCCAAAACCATACAGAGTACGTCCCTGTCGCTTCAGAGCGTAGACGACATCCATGGCCGTGACGGTTTTGCGCTTGGCGTGTTCAGTACAGGTGACGGAATCACGGATCATAATTTCTAAGAACATCTTCAGCACACCTCGGGTTTCCTCGTAGATCAGACCGGAGATACGCTAGACACCACCACATCGAGCCAGACGACGGATGGCAGGCCCTGGATGTTATCACGCAGAATTTCCCATTATCGACAAAGCTGCATTATCATGACTGTATGTAGCCAATGGGAAACGAGAAATCAACGACAAAAATCAAGCAACAATGACTGGTCGTGGCAAGGGAGACAAAGCTTTTGGAAAAGAAGGCGCTTGGCTCATCGGAAGGTTCTGCGTGATAACATCTAGGGTATTACCAAGCCTGCTATCCGTTGTCTGGCTCGACGTGGTGGTGTCAAGCGTATTTCCGGTTATATCTATGAAGAAACCCGAGGTGTGCTGAAGGTGTTCCTAGACAAATCCGTGATGCCGTCACCTACACTGAACACGCCAAGCGCAAAATCGTCACGGCCATGGATGTCGTTAACACTCTAAAGCGACAGGGACGCACTCTGTACGGTTTCGGAGGTTAAAATTTATCACCAACGTAACAAAACGGCCTTTTTCAGGGCCACCAAGTTCATTTTAGAGAAGAGTTAGAATAGAATTTATATAGAGTAACCTATGATTCACCCATTCAATTTGTCACTAAATACATCAAAATGATACAAAAATCCAATAATTTCTTAGGGAAATAAATTATGTTCTATTTGAAGTCTTATCGGCGGGTTAAATTTATTTTGTTTCACTTTCATAAACTGAGAAACCCTCATCGTATGCATTCTTCTGATGCGAGACATCTTTGAAATCGTCCGAACCGTTAAATAATACAGAGTACAGATAGTATAGACTTTTTATAGTACAGACGAATTTTACAGAGAGTACAAAAGGAGAGGAGCCAGTGTCGGTACATGATAGCAAACTACTCATGATGGGAGGAGTCTGTGTACTGTGTTCGTTTGTCTGCTCAACAAGCGATGTGTTGTGGTAGCTTTCCACACGGGCTTTCTATGTGCACTCACACTATCATAGCATGCTGCCTATCTTACCTGCAGGCAGAAGATGCCTTCAACCGCAAGGTGCGCTAGTGTTAGCAAATGACAAGTGGAGTAACTTTGTGATCCGAAGTTCCACTCCTGTGCTCTAAGTCTGTGCTCTAAGACTTCATTTACTTCCCTGGCGATAAAAGGGAAAGAAGTGCCGAAGCCGACATACCCCCTAATTAAAAAAATATCCAATGTTTCATTCATCCTGAATTCTCTAAAACTATATTCAATCCACATGCAGATCGCTTTACCTGTAGGATTTGAACATATCTTGGGTTGTCAGAGGATATGTCGAAGAAATGGCAGGGAAACTCTCTTTACTCCAATGGTATTTCTCATGGCCGTGTGCGTTTGTGTTAAAAAGCAAAACATCTTCCTTCTTTCACTTTGTATGCATAAAAACCGTCGTCAAGAAAAAGCGAAATAATAATGCATTTCGTCGAAGAAAAAAATCGTTCCATTCACGACGGATGACCCAATTGTTTACGATTTATGAGAGAGAAAGCGAATACGAGCTTATCTGTCATGTAGCATAAAGTAACTTGCCATCTCTTTTGTTCTTTCAGTCCTCCTGGTATTAGTTAGTGGGACACCACACTCGACAAAAGAATTGGCGTTGACGAGAGCTCTGTAACTCTTTACTCTTACCTTGAAAAGCAAATCAGGGGCGCCTTGTTGCCAGTTTTCCCAGACTTTTCGTTTCGTTGCGTGTGTGATAATAATGTTTTCATTCCTTTGCTTAATGCCTTTGATTTTTTGATCTAATAATTCAATGATACAATTAAATAAATGTAACTTTTACCTGTAACATTTCATTTGTATGCTCATCAGTACATAGTGGCTTTAGGTTATTTGTGTACTAGGATTTAATATTTTTCTTTCAATCTGGCATTGCTGGTACTGGTATAATTGACAACAAGAACCGTACAGTACTATCCTTATATTTTGATCATGTGAATCAAATGAAAACCGTTTTATTAAAGTGCGTTAAAATTATTTTTACTAAAGCTTGCTTGTATTGAAAAGCCAAACGCAACGGATTATAATTATGTTATGCACATGACACATGATCTTTATCAGCATATTTGTATAGCTTTAGGGGTTGATGCATATATTATGTCACGCTCTAGGGGCGGGGGGGGGGTGTGTCTAAGATTTTGTGACAAGCAATGCTTTAGGTATTATTTCTCCTCGGTAAATTTCTCCTCGATTTAGCGTGACATAATTAATGCATGGGCCCTAGCCTATTAGTGGATTTATGAATTTAAGGAATAAACATCAGTAGAAATTCATCAAAAAGTATTTGAAATTATATCATGTCTATCCACATAAAAGTGTGCTAAATATGTGATTACCAATGAACAATTTTAAACAACGCTTTTTTAAGGTATTTATGGCACTTAACTTTTGAACACTATTTAAGCAAAACAACATGATAATGTTACATACGCTTTACCTCAGGAGTGCAAGCAACATGATTTAGTCATCAATTTTCCCAAAGCATCTGTGGTTTAGGGTTACTAAGCCTCTCATCTCGGTTGTTCGGGGTTCAATCCCAATGTTCTCGGCTATTTTTGGTTGGATTAAAGTTAGTAATGCATCCGGTTGCATCACTGGAACCAAATGAAGTTTTTCGATTGTTTTATAGTGGCATCGGTGATGTAGTGGCAATCGTGATTGCTTCTCACCTAAAAAAACCTGAGTTCAATCCCAGTCGACGCCGCCGGATTTTCTGAGGCATAAAATCCCTGATCACGTCTTCCTTCGGAAAGGAAGTAAAGCCGTTGGTCCCCGGTCCATGAGTTGATGGGTCAATAGGTAGGGTCCAGGTGTGGGAGCTCTACCTCCCTGGCGTCGGTAGTATCTTATTATTATTATTTATCTTTATTAGGGAGGCTTTCAGCCTTGGGCTGGTTCGCCTCCACTGTCGGTAGTATCTTGAATTTCAGATCTTTTCATTAATTATATTATTTATTTCGTTACAATGTTAGAGCACAAAACTGGAGAATTAGTTTTAAAACTGGCACACTTACCCAACTTGAAGATTTCTAATCTTTCACTAGTGAAAACTTCAGGATGGATTCCCTTACCTTTTTTGAGTTAAGATCAAAAATCTAACTAATTGAAAATTTGAATATAAAACATTATTTTTACAATGCTTAGGGTGGCAAAATTGCAAAGCAAGTGATGAATGCAAAAATCCGTAAACTTGTGGGCAAAGTTTCTAAAAAATTCTGAGACTCCTCTTTGGCACAAACCTGCAGACAGATCTTTTGAACCATATCATTTTGTCCGCGCTCGGACTTTTACGTTGCGTTTTCGTTGTTGTGTAGTTGAATTGAACAAAAAATACACCAATTGCTTGACCATAAATGGTTAAATGGCGGAGGCATCGAACCTTATTATTATCATACAGAGTCAGAGCAGCAAGTAGCATAGTTTTACATATATACATAGTTGTTACACAAACACATTTGCAATCACTATATTTAAAAAACGAGACATTTCACCAACATTCCATCAAATATGTTTATAATTGGTTCAAACAAATTGTGATACTAAAAGTGATTTTATGCAAAGCAATGTAATACCCCATTCACGTATTTAAACAAAACCGCTAGAATTACGTCAATAATGATTGCTTTGGCTAAGCATTTAAAAAAAAAAGAAAATTTAATTTTTGAATGTTCAAACAATTAGGAGCGTACTGTAAGCAAAATGTTTTAACGATAATTATACCAATTTATACAAGATTTAAAATCATCATGTGCACTGCGAAATGAAATTATAGAGGAATAGCAAAAATTCATTCATGACTTGTCCGGGGGTGAGATTTTAACTCGTGACTTTGGCGTGATAGGTCTGGATGTTAACCACTACGCCGGGGTCACCCCCAGGTGAACCAAAATTCTTGGAACCAATCCACAAAGATCTTTAATCTTCTCCAAAGTTCTCAACTTTCATGTGGTTCTCGAAACTTTTCTAATGTTTGTAGAAGTTCTCTGAGCACATCGGATAATCCCTAAAAAAATTCTAACCTCACTAAAGTATCCAAAATCAATCCAAAGAGCTCGGAACTTTCCTGATTTTATTCTTATTGAATTTCTCAGAACTTGTAAAAAAAATCCGGAAATTTTCCTGAAAACGTATAAAAATCGACCTACGAATCTTTGTTCATTCACCTGTTACAATATTGCCAAACTATTATTTTTTCATGTAAATTTAGCATGCTGGTGTTAATACATTTTTTTTTAATCCGGAGGACTTCGTTTCAAGCTTTTGTCTTCATCACCAGGGGCATATCAATATTTGTCCAACTCATGAAAGCCAAGTGAAAAATGGAATGCAAAAATCTTTAATGTCTTTGGAAATAAAGGTACCTGAATTCACAGGAGCATTCTTAAGTCGGCACAAATAAAATTAAACTGTTTGTATCGTGAAGGACACAACAAATAATGTATATCATGAGCGCCAAATATTGTCTTTTGTATGATTTGTGGGTTTCATTCAATGTTTTCTAACGATTTTTTTTATCACGTTAAATGGAGCAATATTAGGTCACCTTTAAGAGCGCATATGTGCAAAAGATGACCAGATTCCGATTAGAGTTAAACTGAATCCTGATGAATGTAGGCGCCTTAGTGGAATACCTGCATAAAGACATAGAAAGAGAGAGAAGGATTAGTAATTTCCATTTAATTCCACTACCTTTCGTCTGCAATGTGCAGACTTGTTCAATGTCTTTATAGAATTAAAATGTTTATTTATTTTAACGCAGCAAATATTGTCTTATGATGAGCGTAGAACATTTTCCATAGCAAGTTTTTTTTTCATGATTTGCTTACCATCGATCTTGTTTTCAGTGCTGAACACCAATGCTACCGAGGCCAGGGACCACCTGGACCCTACCTATCGACCCAACAACTCATGAACCGGAGACCAACGGCTTTATTTTTTTTATTTATTATAGTCACTCTTGGGTAATTCGTGACTTGTCCGGGTTTGAGATTTGAACTCGCTACTTTGGCGTGAGTGGTATGGATGTTAACCACTGCGCCGGGGTCTCCCCCATTTGTAATATATGAATTCCATATTTAAGGACACTGCTACTTAAGGTTCAATTTACTTCGATGCATTTTTTAAAAATTCAAAAGCAGTTTTTTTCGACGCATTATTTTAGATTGGAAAAAGCTCGCGTCATTTTGTGTAAAATATCAAAAGGAATCGGATAGTGCGAGCTTTTTGCAATCTGAGATAATGCGTCGGAAAAAACTGCTTTTGAAATTTTCCAAAAAGCATCAAAGTAAATTGAACCTTAAACCTATGTTATGTTTAGTACGTTTGCAGCGCAAGTTAATTCAAAACTTCCCTTATGCATTTTGGAAACGCATGTATTTAATAAAAAAGAACAAATCGGTTTTTGGAGCTGAATTTACATGAAGTAACCTTTCAATCATGCAAGGCTTGGGTGATTTGCTCTAAATCTAAAATATTTGCCAGGACAGAAAAAAGTCATTCTTTCCTAGTGAAAATTCAAAGCTTCAAAATTCATGAACCGTCATTCTTCTACGAAGATCTGAAAAAAAAGTGCCCTAGTGTCTGCGTTCCACATTCCGTGATCGAATTGATGCGGAAAAATCCCATGTATCCCTTCACTAATAGCAAAAGAATGAAACCGCCTTCAACCGTCCAACTAAAGCACAAGCAGAATACATTTGGGTTATCAAAAAAAAAAAACCCCCCGCAGGGCTAAGCTGGAATACCGAATATTTCTTTGAACCCATCCACTTGACTTCAACAGTCTTTTTCTCAGACACTGTACGAACACCCACTCACTCTCACATGTTTCCGGTTCAGCTCACCGCACATGGACCACATGGACCGACCAACCAACTCAACCAACCAACTCAACCAACCGGCCAGCCCACGGCTGCCGAGTACACTTTTCATCGCTTTTCATTGGACTGCTTAATATTTTGACAAGCGAATTTTATGAAATGGAAAATGCAATTTTCAATTTTTCCTCCATTTCCCAGCTGAAGAGAGCTAGCGTTCTTCGTGACAGAGGGCCCGTGCAGTTGAACGGAGTTTCCCAGTGGAGAACTATGGTGAATGGTACATTTCACCCTTCGCCTCCCGTTTTCGGTTCCAATCAAATACGAAGTTCCTCGGCTCGACCAGAGGAGGGATGGAAAAAAGCAGAGAGAGAGCGAGAGAGAGGAAGAAAGAGAGTTTCTTTGATGTTTCCATGTGGAACTAACATGTTATTTCATCGAACTGATGTGGCCCACTGCTGCTGAGTAGTGCCCGGGAGGGATACTCGCAAAAATGCAAGAGAAACACACCGACTGCACTAGTGGGGCAGAAAATTGCTAGTTTTCGACAAGGATGATGGGAAAAAATAAAGACAACACTGGAAAAAATATTCCCTTTCTGAGTGGACTAGGGCCGCTTGATGACGGGGATCGACACCGAACATGGCATGGCCAGGCTACATAAAAGACCTTACGGAACGGGCGAGCTTTGTCCCAAGTATGCCTGTGGGGGGAGGGAGCAAATGAAAATTTTGAGTTTAGTGTCTGTTTTCGTTCCACTCTCTGCCTGTTTGGAAAGCGAAATTGAAAGACAAGTGATTTTGCAAGTGTCTTTTGGCAAGAAAAATCTACGGCAAATGAAGTGTAAATTGAATTAGATTGGAAAAAAGCAGCCCCGGAGAACATGTGATCCATTTCTGTTCTTCAGCCTCCGCCGTCTCCTATCCCAATTGCTTGTCCCTACACGTTCCGGGTTTTCGATTTCTTTGTCAATATCCGAAGAAACGGCATTTTCGCCTGCTAATTACATTGCCACCGTCGTCGTCGGTGTCGCCTCCACAAAAATTTCCCACCGGAGGGAGCCGAGCAATTACAGCAGGCGACAAAAGGAGCGTGAAAATGAGCTAAATAGATTTTCCGGGTGTCCCTTATTGAATCAGCTCGGAATTAGAGCCACCTTCTGCCTTCGGCGAGAGGCTTTTCGTGGGGGAGGAGTTGGCGTAATGATGTGCCTTCGCTTATTAATTATCACAGCTAAAAACACATTTTTCCATTCCGCGTACACACACTCAGAATCTAAAAGACTAGATCTACATCGCCCAGCGCAGGAATAGGAAACCATCGTCCTAGTAACGAACGACTCTCGGCAGTGGATGAGCAGGCAGGAGACATTGTGGCGCAAAATTTAATTACTATCTTTATCTAAATTACAATGCTCTAATCAAATTACCACACACTTCTGGTCTACTCGTTTTGCCACGGTGGATGTCAGCCGCAAGGACTGAAGAATAGCTTGCTTGCTTGCGCAACTGGAGTGCATGCCAAGGCAATCCACGTGAAGGAGAAGGAAGATCGTTCCGGCAAGTGAAATTGGTTTTGAGGACCATTTATGGAAAACTGTACGGATTACTTCCTTCGGATTGGTACCTTTGCGATGATGGAGTTGCAGGGTTGAACGGTTGAACTCACGGGGCAAAGGTTTTCCAGTCGGAGTCAGTTCCAATGCAAAGCTACAGGTTTCACAATTAAAAAAGCTTGAGCTTGAGCTTGAGCTTGATTGGCCGCCCACGGTTGCTACTCTGTTACTGCCAGATCAGCTGTAATTACACAGAGAACCAATAGACGATGCTTGGGACCAGCAATCATCCTCAATGTGTAAAAACTGGTGATCTTAAATTAGGCAATACCAGCGCCGGCCACGCCCGAACACAGGTCAAGAAAGGAAGGGGAAGGATTGTGTTGACATGACACTCGCTTTGATGGAAGCCGAGAACACCTCTGCACTTCCACGAGGAATCACTGGGATGTTGGATAAGAGGGTTGGGTTTGCAACAGGATTCGTTTTGGTAAACGATAAGCTGAATTGATGTCCTAACGATCATATAACGCGAAGGAGCTTGGGACTAAACCCACGGTCTTCTGCTCAGTAAGCAAAAACGTTTGCCACTAGGCAGACGAGCACCTTTTTAATCACCGAGTTGCTGTTATCACCATGTAGTCATATTAACAAATAAAACGATTGACGACCCAAGTAACACATAAAACATCTTTTGAAAAAGAATTAGAACGGATTGTTGTATAAATGTATTATAAGAGATGCAGAAAACATCCTACGTTATATATGAAGTTTAAAGATGGTTTCTTCATACTTCTTCGATTCAACATTTTCCAAAATAGTTTTCTTCTGCTTTTATCTTTAAATGTTATTTGAACGTGCATCTTACTGTTTTAATACCCCTATAAAACTTGTCGTATACACAATCAATCCAGATTGACGTAAACATTGACGGTGCCATTGAGCCGGACTGTCTCTTCATGCAGTGATTGACAGTTTCTTATGAGGTATACGGAGGTTTGTTTTAAAGAAAGTTGAAAATACTTTTTTATGACATCTCATAAATTAATACAACTGAAAATGTGCAAGTTGTCTTATAAGGAGTTGAAAATACGTTTAAATAACATTCTGGCAATTAGATGTACGCTTTGCTACTAACAAAACGTCTTCATGACGGATCGAAGGCGTGTTGAACGAGAAAATAATTTTCATGCCATTGGCAAGAACATGATAGATACTTATAACAAACCTTTCATCAAGCGGTGTTGGTCTAGTTAGGTAGAAACAAGTCTATCACGCCAAGGACCAGTGATCGAATCCCATGCTCAAGATTTTTTTATTGTTTTTTTTTTGTCGCTGGTTTTTATGATGTATCCAAAACATGTTATAAGACCAGTATTTAGTTGTATAAGCTCCGCGTCTTGTGCTTTTTAGGTTGTATAAATGTATTAAATGATGTATATTAAAGTATTAGTGATTCTTTGCGTTAGTCATTACAAAGTATTTTCAACTTCTTTATGACAAGCCGTGTTGCTTGGGGAATCTTGAATGTGGATGGGCCTGAGATTAGACTCATGATGTTCTGCTCAGTAAGCAAAAACGGTTGCTCTAAGGCCACCGAGCCCCTCATATCACATAATACCGTTGCTCAAATTTGTGTATCCATTCAAACCCGGAACCAACGACAACAACGAGTTTCGCAAAATACACGATCGATTTTACCATAAATCTCTTTGATATGTAAGGACCTGGGACCACGTTTTTCTGCTCAGTAAGCAGGCCACTGTAACCGACGATCTTTTAAATCCGAAAACTAAAAACTACGAAAAAGTACTTAGGCCTTCATTAAGTTCCACTTTCACGCGACGTTCAATGATAGGGTCCTATCCAGGATTACATCTGAAAAATCCAAATCTGGCCAACGTCCACCCTAAACCTAAACCTGTTCTAATCCACCTGAAATGACTAACGAATGGAAGACTTTGACTACCCAGCCATGCAATAGTCTCATTCTGTGCCTTATGGCAACTTGATGATTCTATTGCGCTCATCTTTTGGCACCCAGGGGAGACTTGGTCCTATACCCAATGCTTAACTTATCTCCATTCCACTCAGCTACTCACAATTTCTTGTGATATAGTGGGCGGAATATTATTATATAAGACAATTCAATGCAGACGTCTTTCCAAATTTGGCAGATCGACAGGTAATCGGTGAGTTACCACGATAGTTGCTATTCAACAACTCGACAACGTCCCATCGTCAACGCCTGCTATGAGAATTTCCCATTGCAGACGTCAACGAAATGACGTCATCGAGCTATCGATCAACTACCCTGGTTATCGGCTGGAACCTTATAGCACGATGCTAGGAGGCGAACCGGAAGAATCGATGAGCTACCTCTCTCCCACTACAGGTTTCACAATTAAAAAAGGGGACAAATGTGAAAGTATTAAAATCTTATTATTTGTTTTAAATATGTGAAAAAAGAGCCTACAAAACTCTCATATAGGTTTGTCAAGGTTATTACTCATGGCTACTGCTTGAGTAATGTGCTTCGAAAACCAATTTATTTGTTTAATCACACAGTTCGAAAAAGTAGTGTAAATTTATGTTACTATGATGCACATGCACATGCCTCCTGTATCATACAAGTTTACATTATAGATCGCGTCAATTTATGAGACATGTCATGAGATATTCCATAAATTGAATGCAATCATCCATATTTGTAAGCAAAATAGCTGGGAAGTTGCTGGTTTACGTGAAAAGGATGTTTACATGCATAAATGTTTGCATACGTGGAGGTTTACATCACGAGTTAATTCAGATTTTTTTCTGTGCATAATAAATAAATAACTACCCTGAAGTTTGTAGTGGTAAGCGTGATTACCTCTCACCCTGGCCTGGGTTCAATCCCAGTCGGCGCCGCCGGGATTTTCTGAGGCACAACATCTCTGATCACGCCTTCCTTCGGAAGGGAAGTAAAGCCGTTGGTCCCCGTTTCATGAATTGATGAGTCGATAGTAGGGTCCAGGTGTGGGAGCTTTGCCTCCCTGGTTGTCAGTAGCATTGGTGATCAGCACGGAAAACAAGGTACCGTAAAGAAAACAAGATCGACGGTAAACAAATCAAGGTACCATAAAACGAGGAAGCTTTGATATATATTTTTTAAGTATATTCTAAATATTTTTTAGAGCAATTCATGTTTTTCAATTTTTTTAAACAAGTACTGATTATTCTAGAGTCAATTCTTCAATAAAATGTTTAACTGAAATTAAAGCAATTGCACTATTTATAAAGTCTTGTGACCGAGCATCAGTATTTTGATTTGGGGTTACGTTGATAATGCTCGATGAATGTAGAAGAAAATGCGTTAAACTCAAATAATTTAGTTCTTGAAATATGAAACTATGAATGAGTATATAATCAGAAAACATCATAAGCAAGAAAACAGCTTCGAATTTGTTATGGCTATATAGGAAAAACATTTCATAAGTGATGGTTTGAGTGCTTTTTCAAACAAAATTGTTTTTTAATATGTTTGTAAAATATGTAACACAAACTATATAAAATCATGTAGCGTGTATGCGCCACACACAAGGCAAAAAATGCAAACGATGTGGGAGAGTGGGGACAAACGACTCTTACGGGAAAATAAATAAATAAATTGGTTTTATATTTTCTTGTTTTGTTTTGTGTGTCATGATTATTTTATAAATATTAATTACTATTTTATTGGAAAAAATTAAATAACATTTCAATAATTATGGCTAAATCTATATGAATTGCTTCCTTGAAAAACAAAAATTTGTTTTTAAGGCTTAGCATCGTAAACTTGTTTTCTTTTTCTTTTTTTTTGTGTTCTAAGCAAACGCATGAGTGGATTAGAGATGGAAAATAATAGAGAAGGGGAAGTAGAGCAATTGCGACTTCAAAGCAAATCCATGGAGGATGTTCTTTCCTGTTCTTCGTCCATCCTAAACACTGATAATGATGGTACTGGTAAGGATGATGACTACGATGATGACGACGACTACGAAGATGGCATCAATGTAACCCTATTGTCATCCCCACCATCAACAATACTCTCCAAGAAACCGGAGGAGACGTTCAATGCCTCTTCTCATAAGAAAGAGGGAACAGAAGGGAAAAAACTAAGTGGAGCTGGTCAACCCATCCTACAGCGATGTTGCGAAGTATGTGAAGCTCGGTGTGCTCCCAAAAGGATACCCGAATATGGAGCTTACAACAGCTCAATTAATTGCTACGCAAAAAGCAATTTTAGCTAAAGTAGCAGGTCAACGAAAAGCACCATTGAAACCAAAATTTGGCGATTGTGTTTTCAAATCGGGCTATTTAGTCATAGTCTGTAAAAATAAAGAAACTGCAGACTGGCTAAAAAGCATTATTTCTACAGTAACTCCCTGGTCAGGGGCCGAGCTGTTAGCAGTGGATGAAAAGGAAATCCCGCGTCCTGAAATACTCATTGGTTTCTTCCCTTGGAGTTCAGTGGACAAAAATGAAGAAATTCTGACTCTCCTAGAAAGTCAAAACGATGGGTTGGCTGTTGATGCATGGAGGATACTGCAGCGCAATGTAAAAAACCAACATGTAGAACTAGTTTTCACTGTCGACGGAGGATCCTTGAACTCCATCAAAAACAGTAAATTCATCCTTGATTTCAAGTCTGGAAATGCCAACATAAGAAAAAAGTTCCAGAAGAGAAATCTACATGATGGTAGTGAAAGACCAGGGCAAAGGGATGATGGTGAATCTCAAAAGACCCACGTAGGCACTGGCGATGACAAGATGATCGTAGATCAAATTGACGAGATCCCAGAACCAAGTGCTGTCGAGAGCAAAAACACAAACCGTAATGCTCCTGGCTACACTACAAATACAGTCGGTGACAAAAGAAAAGAAAGAATACACCACAAAAACAAGGATTGAAGCCAGGATACAAAATAACTAGGATCCAAGCACAAAAGAATCCAAATAAGGGGAACCGCATAACCAATGTTGGGGAAGAACTAAATCCCCATGCGAGCGGCGAACAACAACAACTTCAACAACAATAAAATCAAATTTGTTCAAGTGAACCTTCATCATGCAAAGGGAGCAACTGCTGTACTTTGTAAAAGGTTCACAGAGAGAAAACTGGACATTGCCCTTATCCAGGAGCCATGGACAAATAAAAGTAGGATATTAGGAGTTCCTACAAAATCTTGTAAGTTAATTTACGATGAAGGGCAATTAGCTCCAAGAGCTGCAATTTTAGTAAATGGAAGAGTAAATTTAGTTCCTATTACAGAATTTATAAAAAGAGACATTGTTGCGGTCCTGATGGAAGTTCCAACAACTCACGGGAAAACGGAAATATACATTGCTTCAGCATACTTTTCAGGAGACTTGGGAAATGTACCTCCACCAGAAGTAGCGGCGTTTGTTTCATACTGCAAGAAACAAAATAAGGCATTTATAATTGGCTGTGATGCAAATGCTCATCACACAATATGGGCTAGCACGGACATCAATACCGGAGGTGAGTACCTTTTAGATTATATTTCTAACAATGATATAGATATATGTAACAGAGGAGATGCTCCAACATTTATAAATGCAATTAGACAAGAAGTTTTTGATTTGACTTTGGGTAGTCCAATAATCTCAGACAAAATCAAAAATTGGCATGTGTCAGACGAAATATCTTTGTCTGATCACAAGCAAATATTATTTGAATATGAGGCTGGTCAACAGCTCACACAAACTTTTAGCGATCCTAGGAAAATAGACTGGGAGCTATATAATTCAGAGCAAGTGGCAGGAAGAGACACGATAGCAATTAACTTAAACACTTGTGAAGAACTTGAGAATAGTTCTAAACAACTTTCAAATTTGATCCAACATGCCTTTTATGAGAGTTGCATCGAAAAGGAACGCTCTACAAACAGAGATGTACCTTGGTGGAACAACAGGCTACAGAAACTTCTTAAAAAAGCCCGGAAGCTTTTCAATAGGGCTAAACGAACATAACAGTGAGAACAATATAAGGAATCCCTCACCGCCTATAATAAGGAAATACGGAGATCAAAGACATGTGAGAACATTGAAAATACTCCAGCAACTGCTAGGTTGCAGAAAATACTCGCTTAAGATCATTCCAATGGTCTGGGCACTTTGAAAAAAGAGGATGGCTCTTTTACTACTTCTACAAATGAAACGTTAGAGTTGATGATGAGAACGCATTTTCCATGTTCTATTATTAATTCAAACGAAGACCAAAACGTGACGACAACAGCAATTGGTATCGATGAAACCAGGACGGATATTCATGAAATATTGAATGAAACGACTGAGTTAGACAGAACAAGAGCTGATGCTTGCACTTTGGCCAACAAAATCTTTACTGAAAGAAAAGTTGAATAAGCGATTGACTCCTTTGAACCTTTCAATTCACCAGGTGGGATGGAATTTTTCCTGTACAACTACAGAAGGGAAAAGCGGTTGTAATGCCTATTCTAACAAAGATATTTCGAGCAAGCTTAATATTAAGCTATATACCGGCAGTGTGGCGACAAGTGCGGGTTATTTTTATTCCCAAGGCTAATAAAAAGGATAAAACTTCACCAAAATCCTTCAGGCCAATAAGCTTATCGTCTATTTTGCTAAAAATAATCGAAAAAATAATAGATGAACACATAAAGTCATCATATTTAGTCACAAATCCTCTGAGCAAATATCATTTTGCATACCAGGAAGGTAAGTCATCAGTAGCAGCACTCCATACGGTTGTTACAAAGCTAGAAAGATCTTTTGAAGCAAAAGAAAATTCACTTGCTGCATTCCTTGACATTGAAGGTGCATTCGATAATTCATCTCACGATTCAATGACTACAGCAAACCTTGGAAGCTCACTCATCAGTGTAAGAGCAACCAAAGGATGCCCGCAAGGAGGCGTGTTATCACCTCTATTGTGGTCTTTAATAGTTGATGATATTCTCAAAAATGTAATAGCCCATGGCTTCGAAATAATTGGCTTCGCAGATGATATAGTCATAATTGTACGTGGCAAATATGATTGTATTATCGCTAACAGAATGCAAATTGCTTTAAATTTTGTCTCATCGTGGTGTGATAGGGAAGGATTAAACATAAATCCTTCTAAAACTACTATCGTGCCATTTACCCGAAGGAAGAAATTTTCATTAGACAACATAAGATTGAAAGGCACACTTTTGGAACTTTCTAATGCTGTCAAATATCTTGGAGTAATCCTCGATAGTAAACTTAATTGGAATATGCACCTAGAGCAGGCAATAAACAAAGCTACTAATGCTCTATGGATATGCAAAAGAACATTCGGTAAACAGTGGGAACTGAAACCGAAAATGATCCATTGGATTTACTCGGCAATTGTGAAACCCAGGATTACTTATAGTGCATTGGTCTGGTGGCCAAAAACAAAAGAGAGTGTTGTTCAGAGAAAGTTAGAAAAACTCCAAAGGTTAGCAACTCTCTCAATAACAGGTGCAATGAGAAGTACACCATCGAAGGCATTGGATGCTTTGCTTTATATGCTACCATTGCATCAATTTGTACAATTAGAACCCGAAAAGTGTGCTCTAAGGATTACAAGGTCAGTGAAACTCTTTGAAAGAGACCTTAGAGGACATCTTACGATTCTAAAAACTGTTAGTATCAACTCTCTAGTAAGGAACAACGAAGACTGGATGGAGAAAAGATACAATTTCAATCGACTTTTTCGAGTAGTTGACCCTGGGCGTAATTCATGGCAATTTGGTGGCCCAGTTCTTCGTCCAGGATCGATTTTTTTTATACAGATGGTTCAAGATTGAACAATCAAGTGGGAGCAGGAGTAACTGGCCCAGGGATAGAAATATCGGTTCCTATGGGCAGATGGCCAACTGTGTTCCAAGCTGAAATCCAAGCAATTTTAGAGTGTTCCGTTATATGTTTGCGTAGAAACTATAAGAGTTCAAATATATGCGTCATGTCCGACAGTCAAGCTGCTCTAAATGCTTTAAAGTCGGCGACATGTACATCAAAACTTGTCTGGGAGTGTGTTCAATCACTTCAAAAATTGTCTTGTCATAATCAAGTCAACTTATATTGGGTTCCTGGTCATTGCGGGATTGAGGGAAATGAAAGAGCTGATGCACTAGCAAGACTCGGATCTTCTCATAAGTTCATCGGGCCAGAGCCCTTTTGCGGATTATCGGCTGCATCTCTTAGAATGGAGCTAAAAGCGTGGGAATGTTCAAAAGTGGAGGAAAACTGGAAGAACTCTTCCATTGCTTGGCAGTCGAAGCGATTTATTAATCCAAACATTTCTGTGACCCACAAAATCCTGGAACTTTCTAAGAAAGATCTTAGTATATATGCAGGTCTTATAAAAGGTCATTGTCCGAGCCGTTATCACTTGAAGCTGATTGGAAAACTTCAAGATGATTTATGTCGCTTCTGTGGCATAGAACAGGAAGACTCGGAACATTTGCTATGCCACTGTCCGGCAATTTTCAATAAAAGGCGTAAGTTCTTCGACAAGGGGCTGATAGAACCCTTTGACATTTGGAGAACAACTCCTAGTACGGCAGTGCACTTTATTCGAAGTAGAATGCCGTGCTGGGATAATGCTATTAGTCAAACGATGGCGATTACTCCTAATAATAGTGATACGGCATCTTGATATAGCTAAAGAAAAAAATGGGGAATATATCACACTAGATCAGAAAAAAGGTTGCAGTGATGAAAATACCCGACAAGGAAAAAAAATATAAAATGTATAAACCATATCAACGAAAAAAAAAACCCTAAGCTAAAAGATGGGACCAATGTTTCCAATTAGAGCAAATTTAAATAGAGAGTAAATTCTATCATTTTATTCTACTATTAAAGTTACCCGCATTATCAAAGATACCCCGTTTAACGGTACCATGAAGTTCTCGAAGCTTACGTGTACACACACACGTATTAAATGCAGGCTCCCAAATGCATACATCATTAACTCATCCAACGTGAACAAAATGATCCACCGAAATCCGGAAGGTTGCTTCTATCTCAACAGCATTAGCATCCAGTGTGTTGACGAAATTGGCAATTTCTCCAAGCGTAGGCCTCGCTCTTTCATTTTCAAAGTTAAAACTTAAAACTGCTATACTAGTCATCATAAAATATTATTTGTTACTAACGTTTGACGAAAAAAAAAACAGTCTATGAAAAAAGCATACAGAAACAATAGCTTCTACCACTGCTACTTGAGCCAGATGATATTGAACGGGTACAGAAGTTTCTAAATCGTTTTCATAACTAGTAAATCCAGAATAAAAAAAAAATACTACTAACTTCAAAAGCTCTTCACGAGGGATTCTACCGTTATTTGATTTATTAGCTGAAAATTCATGCGTTTTAAAATTCCTAAAATAACTTTAAGAGCAGTATTCACTCGGTTGACGAACAGAAGCAGGCCACTCGTGATGTGTGTCACTCGATCGTCTGTCATTGTGTGGTTTTTCTCATTGTTCTTCATCAGCAGTTCTTTTGGTCGATGCGTCGTCGACTTTGTAAGGCAACCGTTTGGTGATGAGTGTGTGAGTGCTGACCACGTTTTGCGTCCATTGCTGCAATGGAAGCGCTCTGCCCCCCATTGGTGATACTGCCATACAATGAAACTACTGGAAACGCATCCCATTCTGAAGAAGGAGGCTTTTTGGATAGCGGAAGCTAAGGTCTTTAGTGTGTTGTACCTTTTGACTATAGTTTTACTATGTTTTATATAGTGAACAAGAATCCTCGGCTCTGTAAAGCAAATTTGAATAAGTCTTATCAAATAAATTAACTACTTAAAAAAAACTCATAAGGTTACCCCATAGATTTTATTCAAAACTTCAAGTAACTCACACGAAAAAACATAATTCAAACATTAAAACATATTTTAGCATGTGAATTATTCTAAGTTGGTCAGTTTTTATAAGACTTTTTACGATGTGGATAACCGAGATCTTCATGAAAGTTTGACTAATTTCTGGAAAATTACAGGAACTTAAATTTGTTTTGGGCAGAAGAAGAGAAATTTCGAAAACTTCAGCGGTATCACTGGGGTGTTCCATGAACTTTCGTGGATATTCGAAAGATTCAGAGAAGGAATAAGTTCAAAATGTTCTTTGGAAAACAGCGGAGAACTTGAAGCCAGTGCCAAAAACATCCGAGTTTCCGAAAACTTCTGGAAAATTTGAAATTTTTTTCGATGAACTTCTGAAATAAATAATTGCGGAAACTTTACAGATGTTCCATGAGCCCAGCCCAAACAACTTCCAAGCAGTTGGGAGTCCCTGGAAAGTCAAGAAAATTTCGGAAAAGTTATTGAATAATGGAGAATGTTTTGAAAATTTAGAAAACTTTATGTAAGTTCTTTTTTTTCCTTGATTTGTTATCCGTGTTGAGCACCAATTCTACCGACGCCAGGGAGGCAGCTCCCACACCTGGACCCTACCTATTGACCCATCAGCTCATGAACCGGGGAACAACGGCATTAATTCCCTTCCGAAGGAAGGTGTGAATCAAACTTTAACATCAGACGAACAAATAAATTCGTAGATTGCCTGCATGTAGGGAAGATCACGGGTTCCCAATACATCTCTTACTTCACGGAAGGGTTGTCTACCTCGGGCCACTAGGGCATCCAATAGTCGTGTTCTGGAGGCGTCATTCAGAGATGTTATGCCTCAGAACATCCCAGCGGCGCCGACTGGGATTGTACCCAGGCCTGCTGGGGTGAGAGGTTATCACGCTTACCACTACACCACCGGCGCCGCTCAGGCAAAATGTTGTTAATGTTAAAATTACCACAACTTTTCAAAAAATGGTCCAAAGCATATGGTTCCAATTACATTCGCCAGGAAATTTATCGAAGTTTGAAAAAATATGGAATGGATATGATTTTTTTCGTCGCTTGTTATTTTCTTGCACAGTTTTAAAAAGTAGTGTAAATTTCTGTTCAATATGATGCACATAAATGGAGCGTCACATATCATATACGTTTACATGATATATCATGTAAATTTCTGACACATTTCATACAATGTAGCAAATATTGTATACAAAAGCCCATCTTTGTAAACAAAATTGTTTGCAAGTTGCTCGGTTGCGTGAAATGAAATACAAGTCTACGTGATTGAATGTTTACATCACAATTAAAATTCAGAATTTCTATCTGTGTGGGTATGATTTTTCCTCAACTTTGTATTATTCTCTGGTAAAACAAGAAATTTTGAATTCATTGGTGGCAAAAGATCCAAGAACGTTTGAGAAACAACCGAGATATGGTCATTTCCCTGAAATCGGTTCCGGTAATGCGAACAGTAATTTTAATCTCTCAAAAAAGATCAACACGACTCGATATCTCCAAAAGCATTTTCAGAATCATGAGTTGCGATGGTCATTTTGGAGCAGGTTCTGGGTTCCTTGTGGAAGTGGCCAATTAGGCCCATGACCGGAACCATATCAATGTCATACTTCATGATTTTGCTTGCCAATAGAAAGTTCGATCAGGTCTATGGCTTGTTCATGTTGCCCGGGGAATAAAATCTAGTCAGCAGGTTCTGGGTAGACCGAGGGATGTGGTCAATTGGGTCCATGACCGGAACCATATCGATATGGGTGTCAAATTTCATGATTTTGCAAACCCATGACATTGGAAATTCGATCGGGTCTATCGGAAGCTATCCAATGGTTCACTCCAACTTCAATAAATTTCCTGACGAATGAATTTGGGCCGCATTTCGAAAAGATATCGTCATTTGAATTTTGACAATCATTTTGTCTTTCCCTGTACGTGTTTGACACATAAAACCTCTCAATATTGAATTCAGAGTTTTACAATCATCGGTTTTACGAGTCGTGAGCGCTCACTCTGAGTGAACGGTCACGAATTATAAAATCGCTTATTGTGACGCTCTGAAAGCAAAATTAACAGGTTTATGATTTTTTTTTTTTTTTTTGTTATTTCATACTTGAGGTTTACGATTTTCCGAGTTAGAAGGAAATGATGCATGAAGCTTTAGTGCGATAATTTATTAGCTAGAGAAAGTTCTGAAGCGGATAGCTTGATAGTCCCATTAGAGTAATTACGGCAGTGTGTTGATTGAATAGAAATTGAAGTTGAGCGAACGGCCATTATTGCGACTGAGTAAACCGCAGTTTTAGGATTTTTTGCATTCATCTGAGTAAAAGTGACGCTCTCTCTGAGCTAGTCATATCAGCCGTGCTCCTCGAGAGCCCCTTTGTTTCTCTGAACCCTAGTAACCATAAGAATTGTGTTGTTGTTGGGGGATTTAAACTACTGCGTTCATTGATTCCAACTTCCGATACCATAATAAAGGGTGTCCCCAGTTAATTTGCATTACTTTCAAAAAACTGTAGCATTTTGCACTTTGGGTTAATTTTAATGAAATTTAGGGTGAGATGGCCTCAGCGTGTATTGTTCACACTGCGTGAGTTTCATTGTGAAATTTTTAATAGTTTTGAAAATGGAGTTGAAGGAACAGCGTGTGCGCGAGACACACAATCACATCAACAACCCACATGGTTGCTGCCTTCAAACGCAAATTCAACTATTCCGTTCGGGATGTCGCAAAAAAACTGCACCGGACCAGAAGTTCCGTGCAGAAAGCCAAGAAACGAGCAGGACTACGGTCATTTAAGGTTCAGAAAGCACCAAACCGCAATGAACAACAGCATAGGATTGCTAGAACGCGGGTACGTAAGCTGTGGACACAACCACACTGCTATATCATGGACGATGAAACATACGTAAAAGCGGACTTCAAACAATTTCCGGGAAACCAATATGTGATTGCGAAAGACAAGTTCAATGTTTCAGAGTCCCTCAGGATTAGGCAGGCAATTTTTTCGAGCGAAAAACGGAGCAAGCCTTTCGTAGCAACTACAAACGTAAATGGCCAAGTCTACATGAATGAGTGCCTGAAGAACGACTATTTCCGTTTCTCAAATCACACAACGGTCCTAGAATTTTTTGCCTGGTTCTAGCCTCTTGTCACTACTCCAAGGACGTTCTAGAGTGGTACAAGACGAATGGGGTTAATTTCGAGCCGAAGCATCTCAATCCCCCAAACACACCGGAGTTGCGGCCGATCGAAAGATACTGGGCTGTAATGAAGCACAAACTTATTTCTGGCGTGTACATCTAAGTCTTATTTTTGGCGAGTACATCTAAGTGACGCAATTTAACTGTGGACACCCTTTAATTAGTACAATACCTTAAATCTGCTTTATTTAAGCATTACTAGTGTCAATAAGCGCTTAGATAGCATTTCTAATGCTAAGAAGCCTTTAATCAAAATTGTCAATTCTTTAAGCCTTTATTCAGCACTGCTAATGCTAGCATGCTATTAATCAGCATTATATGACCATCAGCATGTTAATATTTTGACAGTAAAAAAATGTGGTCAATATTTGTGTGTCTATTGACTAACTAAGACCAACATAAGCGTTTGACAAAGATGAGTAACAGATTGACAGATGCTTTTTCACACGCTATGTAGTTTACAACTTCGTATTTTCTAAGTGCCATATTTCTAAATCTACGTGTATGAAGTTTGAAATAATACTCTGTTTGTTTGCAAAGAATAACATTTTGAGATCTTCACCGCACGTAACAGTTTAATGCTTAACAAGTGTTGTAGTGGCGCCAGTGGTGTAGTGGTAATCGTGATTACCTCTCACCCCAGCAGGCCTGGGTTCACTCCCAGTCGGCGCCGCCGGGATGTTCTGAGGCATAACATCTTTGATCACGCCTTCCTTCGGTTCATGAGTTGATGGTTCGATAATTAGGCTCAAGGTGTGGGAGCTGCCTTCCTGGCGTCGGTAGCATTGGTACTTAGTACGGAAAACAAGATCGACGGAAAACAAATCAAGGAAAAAAGAAAAATGTTGTTTCAACGATTTTAATTCAGCCTAAGTTTGAATAATTGTTGTACATAGACCATTGTTCAGCTTTTCAACGTCTAAATCTGGTGATTTTAATCAGCTGAAAAGTTAACAGTAATCTAAATTAAAACCTTTTAAGGCATTAAATAAAAATCTGTTCTAACCCTTGTTCAGCTTTCTAGTTTTTTTTTATAATAATTAAATAGATGGAAGACTTCTTCATATCTTGTACTTTTAATGGGACTACTCTACCTTGTTTGCATTGCAGACTAATAAGATTTTCATATTTATGTTGGCTTTATATAAAACGCAACCACAAAACCGTATTGGGGAATGGAATTCGGATTAATATGGATGGGTGAATACGTAACTTTGAATTCAACAATTTATTCGAAAGTCGCGTATCGCAACAGGACCGGTCCTGTGCACTTCTGTCTGAGTACTGACTACGTGTTATCATCTCTGCTATCACTTCGGGAAAGAGAGTCACTGTACCGGAGAAAATAGAGAGCTCACACAGAATGCAATTGGCTGGTCCTAGGGTTGTTCATTTTCTCAGTCTAACAATCGGCCCACCTGACCACCATCCGGCCCGGATAATGACGGCCCGTCTTCACCAGGAATCTCATCGTCGGTGATACAATCTTCTTCGTCTGCAGGCACGAATCTCTTCATGAATTTCGTTCGCGCAAGTTGATGTACGATTGGGGCCCTCGTGTACGCCGACTTTCTCCACATCATAGCGTTCGTTTCTTTTCTTGTTGATCACTCGGTATGGTCCAAAAAACTTGGGAGCGATCTTCAGATGAGTGCCAAACTGGGTTCGGCTGATAGCAACGAGTTCACCAACTTCGTATTCAATGGCGTCCTTCCGGTTACGGTCGCATTGCTTCTTCATACGCTGCTGAGCCCGTTCGATGTTGTTTCTGGCGTCGATCCGACACTGATCTCTGGATTCCTTGAATAATCTAATCCACTCTTGCTCGACCGTTTCGGCATGTTTCACATCTTCTGGTGAACGCATTTTCGTCCCAAACAACAGTTCGAATGGAGTTCGGCCAACGCTTCGTTGCAAACTATTGTTTAAGAACCGTTGCAAGTCACCTACACGACGGTACCAATGGTTTGGGTTGTTGATCGACAACTTTGCCAATGCTGGGACAACAACTCCATGGATCCTCTCCACCTGTCCATTACCTCGTGGGACACCTGTGGTAATCAGCAGATGCTCAATACCTTCTTCAGTGCAGTAGTTTTCAAAACTTGTTAAGGTGAAGGCAGTGCCTCGATCGGAGATTATGCGTTTAGGACTACCAAATATGCATTTTTGTACGTCCAGCTTTTTCAAAACTTCGTCAGTTGCTGTTGTTTTTACTGGATATAGCCAGACAAACTTACTGAATGCATCCACTACCGAAAGAATGTAACGGTACTGTTTTCCTGAGGCTGTTGGGGGTCCGAGATGGTCGATGTGATACGTCAAAAGTGGAACTTTGTCTTTGGGAATAGGGTGCAAAAATTCTTCCTTCTTCCCCATTTTCCGTGAAGCCAAAATGCACGGGATGCAGCTAGTAACATATTTCTGCAATTTTGTCGCCAAACCATCGATCCAATATTCCCGCATGATTAACTCACTCATTTTCTTTACACCGAAATGCCCTTGTTCGTGTACACTCCTGATAACGGTATTGTGCATTGCACTGGGGATCACCAGTACTTTACCACCGTCGTACTTCTTGTACAGGATTCCATGGTCCGTGAAAAAATCACCATAGCTTCCTACACCCAGTGCCTTGATTATTGCACCGAGTTTTTCGTCCTTCCGTTGCCCCGCTTTGATGGTTTCAATCACGTTGGCTTGCAGATGTAGCACTGTTGGGTTAAGGCTGAGTGCATCTACGTGTTTCATTCTTGCTCCAGGTCGATGCTCCATGGTGTACTCGAACTCCTCCAACAGCAACGCCCATCCAGCAATTCTGGGTGCAATCTCCTTCTTCTCCATGGTCATCTTGAAGGCGGCGCAGTCAGTAACAACTTTGAAGGGGATGCCCAATAGGTACACCCTGAATTTTTTCAAGGCCGACACAATAGCAAGCACCTCAAGTTCGTAGCTCGGATAGTTTGCTTCTGCTGGAGAGGTTTTCTTGCTATAATAGTATACAGGATGGAAAGTACTCTCAGCTGGAATTTTTTGTAGAAGGATGGCACCGAATCCAACTCGACTGGCATCAGTGTGTAGCTCGGTCAACGTGTTCGGAAGGTACAAACTTAGAGCGGGTCTTGAACACAATGCCGTCTTCAACTTCTCCATTGCTGCACGCTGTTCTGGACCGAATACGAAAATTGCATCCTTCTTCAACAAATCCGTTAGGGGTTTGGCCATGATGGAGTACCCCTCGACGAATTTCCGGAAATAGCCAGTGAGTCCCAAAAACTGTTGAACTTCCCGGCAGTTTCTGGGCTCAGGAGACTTAATCACAGCTTCAGTCTTCTCTGGAACTGGACGAATTTCTCCACTGCTGATTTCGTAACCGAGATACTCAATCTTCCGCTGCAAAAACTGGCACTTTCTCCATTTGATACGTAAGCCATTTTTCTCAGCAACATCAAGCACTATCTACAGCCGACAAACCTTCTTCTTTGTTTTCCGCTGGGATAAGCAAATCGTCAATATAGACCACGATTTTTTTTTTCTCGAATTAACTCACGAAACACATCGTTAATGAATCTTTGGAAAACAGTAGGAGATGTGGACAGCCCAAACAGAGTTTTCAGAAATTCAAATTGGCCGCACGGAGTGACGAACGCGGTGCACTTCACACTTTCTTCATCCACTGGAACGTGGAAAAACCCACTCTCCAAGTCCAACGTCGTGAAAACTCTGGCTGAGTGTAGATCATCAAGAATGTCCTCAATCAAAGAAATGGGAAAATGATCGCGAACTATCACTTTGTTGAGGCGACGATAGTCGGTACAAAGACGTCTGGTTCCATCCTTTTTGTGCACCAATACTATCGGGCTGCTGAATTCCGATGTGCTGGGGCGGATAACACCTTGTTCTAGCCATTGCTCAACCTGCGTTTGAGCTATATCTTTCTCCAACGGGGCCAATCTTCGGGGTAACTGCTGGATAGGAGACTCATCTTTCAAAACAATCTTAAGGTTCACCTTTGTATCAACTACCTGCTGCGGACAGTAACTGTTTATCATGCCCTTTACTTCTTCACGAATGTCCCGATTTTGAATGTGGGCTAACGCTGCGTCGGCATCGTCCTCTGCCATAATCCTCATTGCGAAAAGCTCTGTTGAAACTTTGCTCCTTCGGCTGTAACGTTTTATCAGGCCCATTATCGTTTATGCCGTTAACAGTATGCGTTATAATGGCATCCAAGTCCAAATTCGCCTTTGCTCCTATCTCACGCATGACCAGAAAGTACTCCAGCACATTTTCACCCACTTTTTTCTTCCGCGCGCGAAAAGTCTCGTGAATTATCGCACTGTTTTCCTTCTTCTGGAATTCTTTCAACAAAAACTGTTTCAGCGTATTCCAGCCAGTGATGTGGCTTACAGTGCCCAACGATAATTTCGCTAAACCAGTCAGTTTTTTCTTCGCCAATACAAATCTTCTCAAATCAGTTAGTCCAACAGAATCGGCCATTTCATCGAAGTCGGCAAATCCAGTTTTCAACGGAGTACACTTCCGTGCCACTAAACTCATAAAAAGCTGATTTCACTTCTGTCACCGTCAGATACTGCTCTCTGACCGGTTGCCTTCTATCACCGCCAGACGCTGCCCGATCACGCCGACACCTTCCGCTTGCCACGCTCTCACCGCTATCGTTTTCCACCTCGTCCACATCGTTTTCACTGATCGAACTTAGCGCATCACTGCGAACCGAACCACCGTCACCCATTCCGCGATCGTCTTCATAACCCGGTGCACCACGATTTCCGTCGGCGTTTACACCCCGCACACCACGATTGCGGTTAGGCGTACTTGCCACCGGTGGCACAGGGTACGTACGACTCATACGAAGTTCGTTAGACAAGCGCGTATTGTCAGCCCTTAGGGACTGCAGTTCAGCACGCATTTCGCCCATTTGTTGAGTGAGATTTGCAATGGTTATCCATATTGGGAGGGTATGGTGGCGGAAAGGAATAATTTCCAAAAGGGTTATCCATTTGATCTCCTTTACACTCGATCAAGCCCGAGAGAATCACCAACCAACACCGAAATATACGAGCTATTATTTTTCCCGCACTATTGTCTCAGCAGAGCCTTTGTGGAATGATAATCACTTCCAAATGCCTATACACACTTTGGCGAATATAGTTCTTTCTGTACTGTCTATTTCAAAAGTTTTGTGCTGTAGTAGAAAATCCACTAGTAGCATCTTGTAAATGCTTGACACGAAGAGCTACTTCTATTCACTACGCAACTAAACTTGTGAACTAACAATTTAACTACACTAGCTTAGTCCGGCGATCTCGTACTGAAAAAGCCGCTATATCAAAATCCGACACTCGCGATTTCCAATTCCCGGACGAGCCCCCAAAATGTTGGTTTTATGTAAAACGCAACCACAAAACCGTATTGGGGAATGGAATTCGGATTAATATGGATGGGTGAATACGTAACTTTGGATTCAACAATTTATTCGAAAGTCGCGTATCGCAACAGGACCGGTCCTTTGCACTTCTGTCTGAGTACTGACTACGTGTTATCATCTCTGCTATCACTTCGGGAAAGAGAGTCACTGAACCGGAGAAAATAGAGAGCTCACACAGAATGCAATTGGCTGGTCCTAGGGTTGTTCATTTTCTCAGTCTAACATTTATAGTATTATTATAAAGTCGAAAACTAACCTTTGCATTTCGGAACTCGAACCGGTAGTCGCTGATTCACAAGCATCAACCATACCTACTGGACCATTCAAATACAGAAATGCAGAATTTTAAACAACAACTGGTGACAGTAAAGCAATCCTCTCATTTTCAAGTGCAGTTAGCACAATGTTATCAGTGCGCGACTTATTTGCATGAATGCATGGTCATTTGGATGCTATTTTACTTTCAGTGCAATGTAAAGTGGTGAACAGTCAACACACAGGAATACAAATGTCAATACTTCCTACGTCGTCGCAGTCCACGTCTACCTAGAGCAGTTCCTCTTCCTTGTCTCTACTGCTGGCGCTTCTTGGGATTAGAAAGGTAGGCAGTGGATTTAGAAAAAACTAAAATGCTGGCAATGCAACGAGTGACACTGACAATATTTAACAAAATTGTGAAATCGATTCCTAATCTTCCATCAGGCAATCACTATATTTATAGTGCATTGCTGATTTGTGGAGTAGTGTTCACCTTAAATAAATCTTTTTCAATCTTAAGATCAGCTTACTTATCGAGGTTGTATTACTAATCAACCATATATGCAGCCTGGTGTTAATCAGCTTTTTACACCTTAATTCAACCAATGATCAGCTTCTATTCTTACTGCTCAGCTTGAATTGTTGCTTGGGACTGGATAATGAGATAAGAAACCATGAAACCGTGAAGTGAATAGCTTCTACCAATCGTGTGCTTAAACAACCCAATTTCTAAAACAATTATCATCATCATCTATAGCCTAGTGGTCACAGGAAGCATGATTGTTGTTCAAGAAGGTCCTGATTCGAGTCTCACTACCAGTAATTTTTATTGCATTTTTCTCAGGATAATAGTACGTGCAGACTACAGAGTTATAACATGTTATAGCGCTATCTTGATGGTGGTTTCTGTGTTGCAATTATTTGACAACCGTTATAACATGTTATAACTCTCCAGTCTGGACAGCGTTTTAAAACCATGAATATGAAACACAAATGAAGAGAATGAATAAGCTATTTAGGCATACTAAAGAAATCATCAATGTTACGTTTAAATGCTTATCGGTTACTTTGGAAGTTCAGGTAAAAGTTCAGATCATAAGTAGGAACGTAAGGTTCAAGTGTTCGTCAGCTTAAGCGCCCATTTTCGTCCTATGGAGCAGAAATATGTATTTTTTGCACAAAATACGATTTCAAATATCTTAAATATTTCTTCCAGTTTTAAAATTACCCAAAAAAAGCGTACTATCACAAATTTCAACCAAGGTTGCAAAGACTCATTTCAGCTAAAATAATGTTTTTCGGAATAATAAAACCAAAAGATGGTATGATGGCATTTTACTTGTAACTTACAAGAAGAGGTTACAAAGTATGCGTTGGAAACATAAAACCTGTAAATTTTGCTTTCTATGAGTCACAATCAGCAATTTGCTGATCGCTGAGTGAGTGAGTGAGTGAGTGAGTGAGTTTGTGAAAAATCGCTGATTGTGACTCTCATGAAGTGAAATAAACAGGTTTAATATGTCAAACACATTCTTTGCAACCTCTTCTTGTATCCTACCAATTCAAAATTTGATCATGGAATCTAATTACTTCATAATTTAGAAAAACATTGTTTTAGCTGAAATGAGTCTTTGCAACCTTGATTTCAACAAATGTATCCCAAGTATTGTTCTACGATTTTTTATCAATTTTCAAGTGTCCGATATTTCAAAATTTTGCCGTTTTCATAGCAAAATTGAATATATATTAAATAAGGATTTTTTTTTAATATTTAAGTTCGTAACACTGTTTTGAGGGTAGAGCACTACTTCGTCTTAATCGCCCATTTCCGTTCTATAAATCAGAAAATCTCAATAATACCAAAGATTACACCGTGCACAAATCAATAATAGGTTTGTTCCGATGCGTTAGTTCATTAGCTACAACATAAATCCTATTAGAGCGCATTGTATGAATATTTACGCTCAACGTTCTCAAAAAAAAAAAAGGATCATTTACCAAAACGAACCCTGTTGCAAGCCAAACCCTCTTAACCAACATCCCAGTGATTCCTCGTGGAAGTGCAGAGGTGTTCTCGGCTTCCATCAAAGCGAGTGAGCGACAGAAGCAGACCAACTCGGCCGCAACCATTGTTTGGTCCTCCTCATTGTTCTTCATCAGCAGTTCCTTCAGTCGATGCGTCGTCGACTTAGCAAAGCAACCGTTTCGTGATGAATGTGTGAGTGCTGACCACGTTTTGCGTCCATTGCTACAATGCAATGCAATGGAAGCGCTCTGACCCTCTTTGGCGAATCTGCCATACAAGTAAACCACTGGAAGCGGCTCCCGTTCTGGTAGAGGAGCTTTATTGGATAGCGGAAGATAAAATGTTTATTGGGTTGTACATTTTGACTATAGTTTTAAGATGTTTGGGCCGTATGAATAAACAGGAAAAGTAAAGTAATCGCTTTTATTCATACGACCTTAGTGAGAATCCTCGGCTCTGTAAAGTTGGGCCTTATCAAATAAATTGATGTTAAAAAAAAACTCATGCAAAGTTTCATGCAAATCAAAGAAAGCCGAGTCTGATCGATTTGTCACTTGGCGTGGAACTACTCAAGACAAAATACGTGCCAGACTTATAACATAAAGGGTGATACGGTCAAAATTTGGTCAATATCAACTTGACGTATTTCTTTCAATTTTGCATTTAAAAAACCTGAACACCCCTCATTTTGAAGGTGTGTGTGTGTAGAATGTTGCTCCTATTTTGATTTTGGAATTTACTCTTCAGTTGTCAAAATGCCGTCCAAGCAAGAAGAGCAGCGTATCAAAATTTTGCTCGCGCATCGCGAAAATCCGAGCTACTCGCACGCAAAGTTGGCAAAATCGCTAAAAGTTGCCAAATCAACCGTTACAAATGTAATTAAAGTGTTTGGGGAACGTTTGTCGACAGCCAGGAAGTCTGGATCGGGGGGAAATCGAAAACCGGAAGCCGCTGAGACGACAAAGAGAGTTGCCGGTAGTTTCAAGCGAAACCCTAACCTCTCTCTCCGAGATGCCGCAAATAAGCTGGGTGTATCGTCTACAACCGTGCATCGAGCCAAAAAACGAGCCAGACTATCGACTTACAAGAAGGTAGTGACTCCAAATCGCGATGATAAACAAAATACGACGGCCAAAGCGCGATCCCGGAGGCTGTACACGACGATGCTGACGAAGTTTGACTGCGTGGTAATGGACGACGAAACCTACGTCAAAGCCGACTACAAGCAGCTTCCGGGACAGGAGTTTTATACGGCAAAAGGAAGGGGAAAGGTAGCAGATGTTTTCAAGCACATGAAACTGTGAAAGTTCGCAAAGAAATATCTGGTTTGGCAAGCCATCTGTACCTGTGGCTTGAAAAGCAGCATTTTCATAGCTTCCGGGACTGTCAACCAAGAAATTTACGTGAAAGAGTGTTTGAATAAACGTCTGCTGCCTTTCCTGAAGAAACACGGTTGTGACTGACCGTACTGTTTTGGCCGGATTTGGCATCTTGCCATTACGGTAAAAAGGCCATGGAGTGGTACGCCGCCAACAACGTGCAGGTGGTTCCCAAGGACAAGAACCCTCCCAACACGCCAGAGCTCCGCCCAATTGAGAAATACTGGGCTATTGTCAAGCGGAACCTAAAGAAGACCAAAAAAACTGCTAAGGGCGAGCAGCAGTTCAAGGCAAACTGGCTTTCTGCGGCGAAAAAGGTGGACAAGGTGGCTGTACAAAATCTGATGGCAGGGGTCAAGCGTAAGGCCCGGCAATTCGGATTTGGAAAAGCGGAAGCCTAACTGAATATTTTTCCTGAATTTTATACTAATTGAACTTGAAAAAGAAATTTAATTTGATTTTTTAAATAAACGATTTCACCGGTTTACACGCGTTTTCCCTTGACCAAATTTTGACCGTATCACCCTTTAATGTATGCTATTGCCTTCGCCAGATATTTCCCAAAAAGTACCGACATCCCTAGTTCATGCTTTGGTATAATTTCTCTCTAAAAAGTTATACCAAAATACTTCATCCCTGTTTGACCAGACTCGGCATCGCAGGGCCAACCAACCTCATCTCTGCCAAACGAAGTTTCACTTCTCGAATACAGACAGCGAGAAAACGAGTGAGAACATTATCCGATTACCGATAGCGAAATCCTTTTCATCAACGCCACAAAAAGTCCGCAGGGGAATAAATGTGGGAATAGCTAACGTTGACATTTTCCATAGTAAGTATACATATATACACTGAAAGTACACAGTCAGTCGCCGTCGGTGGATTTCTCGGTTAAACAGTCACCGCCTTTTCCCCCCAAATTACGACCGCTGAAAAGATACATACATTGCACGCATGTATGTATGCCTCGTACATAGTTGTGCCTTCTTCTAATAAACTTCCAAGTTGGACCATCGTTCTTGTCGTCGTCGTCGTCGTCGTCGGTGCGCAGCTAATCAAATTTGTAACTTTTGGATTTTCTCGTTCAGCCGAAAAAAGGACTGCTCCGTTCCAGTTTTTCCCGGACGACGACGACGACGACGACGAAGACGTCCCCCGGGGAGTTCACCGTTTACCAGACGATGTGCTTATTCATAATCATATTTCCGCTCGTGGACCAAATCGTATGGAACGTGTTACACCGTAGCAGCTTTGCAATGCAAAAAAAAAAAACCTTGGACCAGGAATTTTGTGCTTTTATGGGTTGGTGAGGAGAGGCATGTGATTAGTAGGGAGAAGGGGGGGGGGTTGTATCTCTCCGGGTGCATGGTTAGAAATGGGTTTTCCAGAGGTGGTTTAGATGAGAAAGGTGGTGAGACAGAATAGATCTAATTAACGAATGTTTGACATGATAAATGATGGTGTGTATGTGTGTGTGTGTGTTTACTCCCTCTAACTCCCACAATGGCAGATGCATTATGGATAAAAAACAATAATTTATTATGAAAGCAAGAAGCTTGAACCCGAGAGTTAGAAGGTGACAGCTCTTCCGTAGCTCCCATTGCAAGAACGCAAGCATTCCGAAGCTGCTTTCTCACGTGATAAACCCCGTTCCAATACTTTATCGATGTTGATATACACCATTGATAATGTACTGATACTTTCAATTAAGCAGTAGGGCAATACAGTATTGACCAGGCAACAATGGTGCAGTTAAAAGGGAGGGAGTTTATTAATTTATTTGATGAGGCTCAACCGAATTAACTTTACAGAGCAAAATACATCTTAAAACTATAGTCAAAAGGTACAACACAATAAACTTTATATCTTCCATTACCCAATAAGCCTCCTCCATCAGAACGGGAGCCGCTTCCGGTGGTTTCATTGTATGGCAGTATCGCCAACGAGGGGTAGAGCGCTTCCATTGCAGCAATGGACGCAAAACGTGGTCAGCACTCACACACATATCACGAAACGGGTGCTTTCCAAAGTCGACGATGCATCGATCGAAAGAACTGCCGATGAAAAACAATGAGGAGAACCACCTAATGGTTGCTGCCGAGTAAACAGACGATCGCGTGACACACATCGAGAGTGGCCTACTTCTGTCGACAACCGAGTGAACACCAAAAAGGAGGGATTTGATAACTAGCACTTAATTAATTATGCAACACCACTTTAGTATTTTAAATGATTTTTTTTTTTGATAATTACTTTACTTGTACAGGCTCAATCTAATAAACTTTACAGAGCCGAGTTATCCTTTCCGTTATACATTAATACTGTCTTATATTTAAAGTTAAAGGAACTGGACCGAGTACTCGCGGTTGTCTCGAGGTTAGTGGAGATTAACAATTTTTTGGATGGGAAAAGGGAAGAAGGAGGTTTGAAATGTGGTTTACGATACAACTATTTAATTAATCCTAAAGCATGAAATTATTTCTTTTCATCTTGAAAACAAACATTGAAAAAAAAAACCCACACCTACAAAATACAAACTAAACACAAGGTTAATCAAACTTACAATCTAAGGTGATAATTCTTAAAGTAAACATATATGAGTTTTATAAGCCCCAGATCGCGTCTAGCCAAAATATCCCGAACTGGAACATTAGGTTGTCTACCTCGAGCCCGAAGGGAATCATAAAAATGTGATCTGACTCCACGATACTCCGCACAAGACCAAAGGAAGTGATCAGCGTCCTGGTAACCTTGTCCACATTCACAAAGATTGCTGTCTCCCAACACCACACGGAACAAGTGAGCGTTTAACGAATAGTGATTGGACATGAGGCGAGACATCACACGAATGAAGTCTCGACCCACATCCAACCCTTTGAACCATGCAAACTTCGACACCTTAGGGATAATTGAATGTAGCCATCGTCCCAAGCTCCCTACACTCCATTGATGTTGCCAGCTAACGAGCGACTGATTTTAAATGATAATAAACATGTTAAAACCGAAATTGTAAATTTTTAACAATTTCACAAGAACACACACACGACGTAGCAAAACAAAAACACGTAATTTTCACATAGCATCCTTGAATTGAAGGGATTACCTTTTTTTTAACATGCTGATAGCCTACCCGAGCAAAGTCGGTTAACAAAATGAAAGCAAATCGGTACTAAAATTTGCAGTTCTTATCATAATGAACACTCATTTTGATTTCAATTGTCGCGACAGAAGTCTGATTTCATATTGTGCTTTCATTATGCAGTCAAGACATTTTAAATCAAAGCAACATAACTTGAAGTTCTGCTGTTAATTTCTTGTTTAAAATTTGATTTAAGTTCATCTGTCGTTGACCTAACGATTATTGTTTATTTGTTTTGTTTAACACATTTTAGGTCATTCATGACTAAACCGAGGTTAGATTTGAGATCAAGTCTTTCAGCGTGAAAAGCATGGATGCTAACCATTTACGCCAGGCCCGTATTCAGTTAAACAGTATGAATGCAATATCAGCAATCAAATTGATTTCATTGAAAGCAAGATTAGTTTTCCATTTGATTCAACAGTGTAAAAGTTTGCTCTCATTTTTGCTGTGTTAACCGTTAAGTCAACCAAAATGAAATCAACTGGAGTATTCAAAATAGGTTACATCATAACAGCAAATTTTGATTTCAATTTGATCTCCAGCTTTGCTCGGGTAATGAATCAAAATCACACTTGTGGAGGCGAACCAGCCTCAGGCTGAAAGCCTCCTTAATAAAGATAAATCAATCAATCAAAATCACACTCTTAGTTTAACTTTACAAGATTTAACGCTTTTTGCGCTTTACATAATTAATGTATCGAAAATAAGGGACGTCATTTTTAAACGTGTTCTTAATTATGGCCTACGAACATTATTTGCTTACTTTGTATTGGTATTGGTGAAACCGAATGAGTTGACGACAACTCTGCAACTCTTTACCCTGTACATGTTGTAGTAGATAGAGTTAGTGTTGAATAAATAATTAGTAGAATCGAGTGAGCGTGAAGCGTGATAGTATGTAAACGGAATCTCATTGGTTAGAGAATTTTGATAGGTTAACAGGTATAAATATGAAGTACCTAAGCTCGTTGAAGTCATTCTTGTAACGAATTTTGGAGGTGACGGACCACCACCAGCAGCAGAAGCAGCCGCACCCGTGGGAATAACCGAACATCGGTTTACATAAGTATTAACCACCACCAGCAGCAGAAACAAATGACCCGTGGGAGCTGCATCGCTAATTCGTGTAGCCGTGGCCAAGGCTAGAAACCTCGGTCCGGTCACGAGAATGGCGCAGCCGGTAGCAGCATATAGTGTTAAAGTGAGTATAGTGAGATAGTAAAAAAAAAAAAACTTAGAAAATTTTCGCAGCATACTTACCATGACCTGATGGCTGGTAAATAAGAATTACCATGACCTGATGGATGGTAAATAACAATAACCATGACCTGATGGATGGAAAATAAGAATAACCATGACCTGATGGATGGCAAATAAGAATTACCATGACCTGATGGATGGTAAATAAGAATTACCATGACCTGATGGATGGTAAATAAGAATTACCATAACCTGATGGATGGTAAATAAGAATTACCATGACCTGATGGATGGTAAATAAGAATTACCATGACCTGATAGATGGTAAATAAGAATTGACACGACATGATGGATGGAAATGTAAACTGAAGAAATTTACCATGACATGAAGGATGGTATACTATGCTTAAAATAATAATAATAAGGATTCTTGAAAATTTCCGGAGTGAAAGGTCTCCGAGGCAAAATATGTCTTATTTCTCGAAGCGAGAAAACTTCAAGGCAAAATAGATAGTATAGTGGATGGTTAATAAGTATTACCATGACCTGATTGATGGTAAATAAGAATTGATATAACATGATGGATGGAAAAGTAAACAGAAGAAATTTACCATGACCTAATGGATAAATAGCCATGACCTAATGGATAATTAGCTCATCGGAAACTTGAATAGAACGGTAATATTCATGTACGCGGTTGAAATTGGTGACACTGATTTCAATGATTATATTGAAATAGGTAGTCATTTTAATGAATAATGATAACAGATATTGATAAATTTGAAATAAATATCAGTGTGGCAAGTTTGAAAATATATATGACCTGATGGATGAAATATCTCTGTGAGGATAGATGAAAGTCCCCCGAGAGGTTAGATGAAATTCCCCCAAATGGGGGAAGAATGCAGTAGATAGAGTTAGTGTTGAATAAATAATGAGTAGAATCGAGTGAGCGTGAAGCGTGATAGTCCGTATGTAAACGGAATCTCATTGGTTAGAGAATTTTGATAGGTTAGCAGGTATAAATATGAAGTACCTAAGCTCGTTGAAGTCGATCAGTTGTACGTCAAGCAGTACAGTTCGGTCTTTGCTCGCTCTGTCGAGTTGTTCTAAAGTTTCTAGTTTGTTCCAAACATTCGCAGTTTAATCGCGTCGTCAGTAGTGTCGGTCGCTTCGTGTGATGGGAAGACAGCGCTCCCGAAGTAGGCTCCGAGAGAAAACGGAGAAGAAGAACAGCGGTGAGGGTAGCTTGAGTGTACCTATTTCGAATAGGTACGCTACTCTTCCCACCGATGTAGGGAATACCACCTCAGCCACGGTGAAGCGGTCAAAGAAGAGGAAGAAAAATCAAGGCCAGTCCGATGGTGCGAGTGGACGGGACGATGCCACCGCGACGAACGTCAGCGTCATTGGTGATTTCGGCGACGCCGTCGACAACGAAACTGCTGCCACCCCGAGTGCAGCAAAAATGAAGCTTCCTCCACTGGTGGTGAAGCAAGTCCCACTCAACACGCTGATTGGCGATCTTTCATCGCTGGGCGTTGCAGCTGAGTTTAAGCTCGGCAGGATCGGCACCAAGGTGATGCTCCGAACAAAAGCGGAGTACGAAGTGGCCGTGAAATATCTGAAGGATACCAAGGCGGAATTCTTCACGCACGACATCCCCGGTGAGAAGCCCTTCAAGGTAGTCATCAGGGGTCTACCAAACTTCGACCCCAAGATGGTCGAAGCCGAAATCAACCGGTACAAGCTAGCCCCAATTGCTGTCTTCCGAATGACAAGGAGAGACGAAAACGTGAAGACGTACCCGGATTGTCTTTTCCTGGTGCACTTCCAGAAAGGGACGGTGACGCTCAATGCGCTACAAGCCATCCGATCAATCTGCTCCATCATCGTACGGTGGGAGCCATACCGTGGCGGCCATCGTGACGTAACGCAGTGTATGAGGTGCCTCAATTTTGGACACGGTACCCGCAACTGCAACATCAAGCCACGCTGCAGCAACTGCGCTCAAGAACACGCCACTTCCAACTGCCCTGCGGATGGAGCCGTGGCGATAAAATGCGCTAACTGTGGTGGTGCACATCAAGGTTCCAACAGACAGTGCTCCAAACGCGAGGACTTCAAACGCATCCGAAAGCAGGCGTCAAGCAACAATCAACCAGGACGCAAGAAGGACAAAACCCCAGCATTCAGGACGGAGGATTTTCCGCCTCTTCGTGCTCCCCAGCAAAGGCAAGCGAATTCGCGGGTGCAACCCGCCCCCCCTCAAGAAGCTTCCGGTGATTTTGCTGGCCAAAGCTCTCCATCCCCCCCTGGATTCTGGAGACAACCAACAGCGCAAAACAACAACCCCGATCTGTTCTCAGCGGATGAACTGATGGAAATTTTCGTCAACATGTCCGGTGCTCTTCGTAAGTGCCGCAATAAGCCCGAACAGATCCAGGTGCTCGGTAAGTTCATCATCCAGTATGGCGTCTAAACCGCTAACTATCGTCACCTGGAATGCTTGCTCTGTAAGAGCAAAAAAGATTGAGCTTGCCGACTTCCTCCGCAAGCACAGCATCGACGTGGGCCTTCTAACCGAGACCCATCTAAAGTCCGGCGACAGCTTCTGGTTGCCTGACCACAACATTATCCGGCTTGATCGCACCAGCTCCAGGGGGGGTGGTGTTGCGGTCGTCGTCAAGAAAGGAATAAAATACCACACTCTGTCCCATATCCGCACCTCTATCATCGAGGCCCTTGGTGTGGAGGTGGAGTCGTCGACTGGATACGTCCAGTTCATCGCCGTCTACTGCCCTCGAAAGTGTGCCACCAGCAGTGGACTAGCGGCTAAATTTAAGAAGGACCTGTCCACCATCACCCGTACCGGTTCCCGCTTCGTTGTTGGAGGAGATCTGAATGCTCGTCATGAGGCATGGCGGAACTACCAGCAGAACCAGAACGGTCGTCTGCTGTTCGACCATTCGCAGCATGGGCTGTACTCCGTTTGGTTCTCGGACGAGCCAACATTCATCTCACCGGCAGGCAACCCATCGACGCTAGACCTGTTTCTTTCAAATACCGGCTTGTCCAAGCCGGTAGCCTTAAACGAACTCAGCTCCGACCATCAACCGGTGGTGGCTGAACTGGGATACAACGTAGCTGCTGCTCCAAGCCTGCGCAAGGACTACCATCGCGTAAACTGGGCCCAGTTTGGACGCGCGGTAGACAGGCACATCATCGACAACCCGCCGCTTGACTCCGTGGAGGACATCGACCGAGCGTTGGAAGTACTCCACCAAGCCATAACCGTGGCTGACGAGGCGTGCGTCCGACGAGTTCCTGTGAGGGGTAAGTTTATTGCCATTGATTCCCACACCCAACTCTTAATTCGCCTGAGAAATGTTCGTAGACGCCAGTTTCAGAGGACTGGAGATCTAGCGATGAAACGTGAAATGGCCAATCTGAACAAGGAGATTGCTTCCAGAATGGTCTCACTCCGGAACGAAAGTTTCGGGCGGCTTGTCCAGAATCTGGACGACCGCTCCAGACCATTCTGGAAAGTTGCCAAGGTCTTAAAGACGCACCCTAAACCCATTCCGCCACTAAAAGATGAAAATGATGACGATCGGCTCATAATCACCCCTCAGGAGAAAGCAAATGCGATTGGTGAGCATATTGCCAAATCGCACTTGCTTGGCTCCAACATCCAAAGTCCGCTCGAAGTTCAGGTTGAGCAATGCGTACTCAACCTTGATTCCTCCCCTTGTGCCATCCCTCCGGAGGATAGAATCACAGTGGAACAGATTTGCTCAGCGCTGAAATGCACCAAAAACATGAAGGCCCCCGGGTTTGACGGAATATTCAACCTAGTGTTGAAAAATCTCAGCATGAAGGTTCACTCTCTGCTGGCTGCTGTCTTCAACAGATGCTTGGAACTGCACTACTTTCCAAGTATCTGGAAGACAGCGAAAATCATACCTATCCGCAAACCCGGGAAGGACCCAACGCTAGCTTCAAGCTACAGACCAATCAGCCTCCTTTCAGCGCTGAGCAAATTGTTCGAGAAACTCATTCTCAATTGTTTGCTCAAGTTTGTCGAGGAAAATAACATTCTCCTTCCGGAACAGTTTGGGTTCAGAAAGGGGCACTCCACCAATCACCAGCTAGTGCGGGTGATGAATAACATCCGAAGTAACAAAGCTGTATCCAAGTCCACAGCCATGGCATTGTTAGACGTTGAGAAAGCGTTTGATAATGTCTGGCACAATGGGCTTGTATACAAGCTTTGTAACTTCAACTTTCCATTACATCTGGTTAAAATCACCCGTAACTACCTCCAGCAAAGGTCGTTTAAGGTATCGTTGAATGGTTGTCTCTCAGACACGTTTTCGATCCCAGCAGGAGTCCCGCAAGGTAGTCTGCTGGGCCCCTTGCTTTACAGCATTTACACTTCCGACATTCCTCCCCTCGGCGACGGTTGCGTGTTTTTCCTGTTCGCAGATGATACCGCAATAGCCGTCAAAGGAAGGATGCCTCGCGAAATAACGAACAAACTTCAACGATGCCTTAACGCCTTTGCTGATTATGCCACCACGTGGAAAATCAAAATCAATGCTTCCAAAACACAAACAATCATGTTCCTCCATCGGCAATCACCCAAACTAAAACCGGCTCCCTCTTGTACTGTAATCATGGATGGTACAAGGGTTGAGTGGTCCGCCGAAGTAACCTATCTCGGGATGTTGTTTGACGAAAAGCTCCTATTCCGCTCGCATGTGGAGAAAACCGTAGTCAAGTGTTCCGCCTTGGTTAGGAGTCTGTATCCGCTGATTTGCCGCAGATCCCGCCTCTCAAGGGTGAACAAACTGGCCGTCTACAAACAAATCGTTGCACCTGCGATCCTCTACGCAGCTCCGGTGTGGGAATCATGTGCACAGACTCACAGGAACAAAATTCAGGTAGCTCAGAATAGAGTGCTGAGGATGGTTCTTGATCGTCCTTTCGACACTAGAATAACAAATTTACATGAAGAGGCAGGCATTGCCAAAATAGATTCCAAAATTAACGAAATTAAGACTAAATTTGCACAAAAATGTAATTTATCAGAACATGCTTTGATAAGCAATTTGTATATAGTAGGTTAGGTGTACATAGTAGTTGTAGGTTAGTTGTAGTTGTAAATAGTAGTTATAAGTAGTCTCCTTTTTCCAATTCAAATCAAACCAATCCCACCAAGGTGGTCATACTTTAAAATAGGCCTGATAGGACTAGGAACTGTAAATAATAATTAAAATCTCAAACGTACCAAAGTTGAAAAGACGCATCTGTGTCACTTAACAAATTCATACATGTAAACCACACAATCACAAGAAATAAAGATCATTTAAATGGCTCGTTGAAGTCATTCTTGTAACGAATTTTGGAGGTGACGGACCACCACCAGCAGCAGAAGCAGCAGCAACAGAAACAGCAGCAGCAGAAGCAGCCGCACCCGTGGGAATAACCGAACATCGGTTTACATAAGTATTAACCACCACCAGCAGCAGAAACAGCAGCAGCAGCAAATACAAATGACCCGTGGGAGCTGCATCGCTAATTCGTGTAGCCGTGGTCGAGGCTGGAAACCTCGGTCCGATCACGACACATGTCAGTTTCGTTAAACACAGCGGATCGTTTCTATTTTCTTCTTTATAAGACCACCCGCACCAATGCGGTGCGGGTGGTCTGAAGGATGGTTTGAAACAGTACACACGCTATTTCTAAACAGACCAAATTTGAGTAGTATCTACTCATATCTGTCAAAAGTAGAGCTACCCAAAAATGGGTAAACAAAGTTGTGACTGACAAGATTTCGAATGGACAACATCGTCCTGAATTCGAACGATGTCATCATGTCAGTTCCAACTTTGTTTACTAAGTTTTGGGTTGCTCTACTTTTTTACCGATATGAGCAGATCCTACTCTTATTTGGGTTGTTTAGAAGTAGCGTGCAATCAATCCTGCCGTCAAAACAAACTTCACGGCAAAGTAATCTACTCATATTTCAGTACCGTTTACTCATAGCATGAGTACATTTTATCAATTATAAGTAAATGTTGAAAAATTACTCATTCTATGAGCGATCTACGCTTTTACGAGTTTCATCTATTTCAGATTCTTTGCCGTGTAAGCCCTTCAAAAAAACTATAAAGCCAAACAATGCATTAGGTTCTCAGTAACATTGATCGATTCTCTTCCGTTAATAACTTGGCTACTAAACTGTTTCTTGCCTAGATAATAGCTTCTTTTATCGAACTATGTAGATAAAATAGCTGGAAGTGTCCAAACATTGCCGTGGGGATGCGAAAAGAAAATCTACGGAGATAATTTGTCAATGTTACTTAGGAGCTAATGCATTGTTCGGCTTGCTACCATTTGACGTGACAGTTCGTTATATGTGTGGTCGTGAGATGATCTATTTGGCTTTTGTTTTGATTCTAAAAGCATCTTGATTGAACCCATTTATTTATAGACCAAATTTGAGCAAAGACTGGAACGCGCAAAAATTGGTCGACAAAAAAATCGTTTCCTTCAGTCAAAATTCATATCACAAAAATCTTCTTATTTTTCTGTTGGTAGTTCAATTCATATATTTAAAGAAAAAAAAGGTTCTTTTATTATTTTGGTTTGCCAAATCCGAACTGCCGTGCCTTCTGCTTAACCCCTTCCATTAAATTTTGCACAGTGGTCTCATCGTCCTTATTGGTCGCCGAACGCCAGTTAGATTTGAACTGCTGCTCGTTTTCTATGGATTTATTAGTTTTTTCGAGATTCCGTTTGACCAAGGCCCAATACCGTTTGATAGGGTGGAGTTCTGGGCTGTTGGGAGGGTCGTGGTCTTTGGGTTTTGGTGGTCTGGTACCACTCGATTGCTTTTTTCCCATAGTGGCAGCTCGCCGAGTCCTGCCAGAACAGCACATGTCTATTATGTTGCTTTAGGAATGGTAGCAGCCGCTTTTCCAGGCACTTCTGGACGTAGATCTCTTGATTGATGGTTCCAATAGTAATGAAAATACCGTTTTTTAGACCACACGTGCATATGGCCTGCCTGACGAGATATTTTTTCGGAAACTTCCTGATGCGGTATAAAACTCCTGTCCCGGAAGCTGCTTGAAATCCGCCTTCACATAAGTTTCGTCGTCCATGACGACACAGTCGAACTTTGTGAGCAGATTCGTATACAGGTTTCGGGACCGCTGCTTTTCCGACGTGTTTTGTTTGTAATCTCGCCACCTTCACCTTCTTTAACGTCGACAACCCGGCTCGTTTCTTGGCCCGCTGCACAGTAGTATGGGAGACATTGAGCTTGCCAGTGACGTCCCGGATGGAGAGATTAGGATTCCGCTTATCTTTCACCGCCACTTTCTTCGTCGTCGCTGCCACGTCCGGATTACGAATGATGCCGCTTCCAGGCTTCTTGGCGGTCGACAGACGCTCCCCGAACACTTTTAAAACGTTTGTCTCGGTCGATTTGGCCACATCCAGCAATTTAGCCAACTTGACGTGTAAGAACGTCGGATTCTTTTGCTGCGCGAGCAAAATTTTGACACGCTGCTCCTCTTGCTTGGACGCCATTTTGAAAACTGTAGAGCAAACGGTGAAAACTCATCATAGCAACCATTGTTTATACACTCAACTTCCAAATGCAGCATTTCAGGTTTTGTTAATACATTTTTAACAGAAATACATCAATTTGAAGTTGACCAATATTTACGCGTTCCAGACTTAACAGTAGACCTACATTGCATCCAAGTACGTTTAAAAGTTTTAATGTTGAAACGGTGAGTTATAAAATTTTCATTCTTGCCTAATTAATATCCAAATCAGCCATTCCATTACAAAACGATATAGTGGTTCTCAGAATCTCTTAAGAATTAGTTATTTTATTCCTTATCGCAAAATATTACACCCCTATTTTTCTGTCATTAGTGTAACCATATCCATGTTAGGGTGGTAAAAAAATAATTTTTGTTTTTTTTTTTATTTTTTTCAAAGGTGACTTTTTTGAATTTATAACTTTTGAACCACAAGGTCAATTTAAAAGATCAAAATATGTGTGAAAAAGCCTAGATTTTCAAGGAAAAATTTAAAAACCATATTGCGCCCACTGTCAACAAACCATGAAAATCATATGAAAACAAATACAATCAATGTTTTTCAATACAAAATCTCAATTTTTTAGCATTATTATAAGTTTCCTGAAAAGTTTTTGGACCACCCTATAAATCGACACCTTAATTAAAAAAAATACTGGTTCAATATTTTGCGATAAGGCACAAAATCGCTAATTCGAGCAAAAAATTACCCCCCCCCCCTATCGTGGCGTTTTTCCTATACCTAATGCATTGCTTGTCACAAAATCTTAGACCTCCCTTCCCCCCTTAGAGCGTGACATAATATATAAGGAACAAAACTACCAATTTTTACGAAATTCTAAGAACCACAATGGGTCTGTTCATAAACTACATAGACTCTTTAGGAGGGGGGAGGGACTAACAAATATCTATGCTCCATAAAAATTTCTAAAAAAAAGTATGGACGATTGTCAACGCGTGGGGGGGGGGGGTCAAAAACCTCTAAAAATCTGTCTACGTAGATTATGAACAGCCCCTATATCGTTTTGCTATGGAATGGCTGAATATCTAAACCAGCGTTGCCAGATTGTTTTAAAGCTTATCGGGTATCAAAGGTATAAAAAATCGGGATTTATCGGTATTTAATATTTGATTAATTTGATATTTTTCGCCGATTTTTAAAGCGAAAATTTTAACGATGGTGACGACTGGGACTTGAAGGGAATTGCTTTGTTTAACGGCTTTCTCAGTCTTAAAACAGTCTTTAATTTTTTTAATTTAATTTTAAAAATTGTCGTTGTCCTAAAGTAGTTTTTTTTTTCAATTAAATATCATTAAATGAAACCAAAATATGGAAAATCAGCCACATCAACGACTAAACTATTGACAATAACGACAAACAACATTTTCACTTGAAAAAGGTCACAACCCATGGCCGAAATGTCGAGCAGCTTACATCGTAGTCGTTGCAGTGTTTTAAGACTAAGAAAACCGTTAATCAAAGCAAATTTTTAGCTTTTGTTCAATGATCGGAAAATTCCGGAAGAAAACTCCGGGGAATGTTTTAATTAGCTTCTGAACGAAGCCGAAAAAACATCCAGAGAAAGACGGAAGAAACTTCCAAGACACGAATTGAGAAACTTGTGGCGAAAATTTAAATACACTATCGGAAAAAAATCGGATGTCACATCTAAAGGAAGCCAGAAAAGTTCGGAAACCGGAAGTAAATTTTCAGAAGTAGCCATTTCCAGGGAAAGCTAGAAGAAGCTCGGAAATACCTCCCAATATAAGTCGATCAAAAAAAAAACTTTTGGCTTATGGTCAAGCTTCCAGAAGAAGACGAAAGAAATTTCTGGGAGAATTAATTGAACTTCCTGGGGAAGACGAAAGAATCTTCCTGAAGACGCTGGCAGAAACTTCCTAAGGTAGATTGGAAGAAACATCTGAAGAAAGTCGAAAGCCAGAGCGCTTACGGAACAGTCGAAAGAAACAAGTACATAATTCCGGAAGAAAGATTCCTGGGGGATGTTCTAATGATCCAGAAAATTTTCCTAATATTCATAAAACATCCCTGAAGACTCCGCAATTTCCTTGAAGTTTTCGGAACATTCCTGAAAATGCAATTCCTTAGGAATATTGCAAAATTCCTCGAAATTTCTTCCTTCCTCCTGTTATCTTTGGTCATCTTCGAATTGCTCGGAACTTCCCTGATTATAATAAGACTCGGACTTTCGTGATGATATCAAAATCTCATAAGTGCTCTCACAATTTTCTTGAATGCATTGTTACATCAGCATTGAATTTCTCTAATCATCCCGATTTTTTTTTTAATTTTTAAAAGTTATCGACACTGCCATTAAAATGCATAGAACTTCCCAAAATATGTTCTCACAATGTTCTAATGTTCATGTAGCTTCCCTTACGTTTCCTAAATTTGCATGAGCCCCTCAAGACATTGCTGAAATTTTCGGAAATTTCAGCAATTTAATTAATTAATTGATCGGTCCTGATGTTCTCTGAGCTTCACTTAAGTTCCTGAAAACATTAAATTTCCCTGAAGTTCTTTGGACTTGTGAAGTTTCCAAAATATTTATGATGTTTCCTTAAGTTCACTGGAGTTCGCTGGACTTTTCTGAAATTCCAGGGTTTTCGAATTTTAACAGAAGCTAATGAAACTGTCTTTAATTTATTGAAACTTACACAAAAGTCTGGACTTTTCGGAAGTTTCAGAACTTCTTAAATGTGCCTGCAGCTAGTCTGCAATACAAATCTGATAGCATCCTTGAAGTTCCGGGAAAGTTGAAAAAAACTGGCGGGAGAAGATGAAAGAATCATTCGAGCGAAGGCTGAAGAAGCTTCCAACGTAAGGTGGAAGAAAATTCCAGGAAAAGTTGGATGAAACTTCAGGAAGTTAAAAAATGAATAAAAACTTCCGGAAGTTAAATAATGTTTAAAACATGTTTCTCGATTCCCTAGGAATTACCCTCGGAATTACCAGAAAGAGCCATCGACTATTTCTCGATTGATGGGTATCCAAAAACGGTGAGGAAATGCAAACATGAGTCGAAAGAGTATCAAGCATAAGGAATCCTTAGAGATGATTGTTTAGAATTTTGAAGGCTAATAAAATATGAGGTATTCAAAAAGATACAAGTCTCTCACAAAAAATTTCTAAAAAATTCGAGCGCGTGCAGGCAATTTTAATATTGATTTAAAAAAAACGGTATAAATCGATATAAAATCTCAAAAATCGGTATTCTGATGAACCTTATCGATATATCGGTATCAAATTCGGGAATCGGTATAAATACCGATAAATCGGTATATCTGGCAACGCTGATCTAAACTTGCATGTTCACAGCGAAATATCGACTGCATCTCAATTATTACATAAGATACGACATAAAATGTAATTACCTGCTCTTAATCTACCTTCTTTTTTCACGGTGCGAAAGTTGTTCAGATTAAATCAATAGGAATTTAATTGAACTTTGAACTACTTTGTTAGCCAGACATTATTTTCTAAGCTAACGAGAATTTAAAAAGCCTCAAAATTGATCATTTCACTAGAAGTTAAATCAGCAAACAACCAAAAATCTTTTCCGATGCTATCAAATTGGGATTGGTAGCAAGCTCGAGCAAACAATCGCCCATTATATCCGATTAGGTATTCCATCGGCAAAAGCAAGACCAGATACCACCGATCAAGACAGTCTAATCCTCAACTCTCAACGACCAGCTCATCCGTTATGACCAACAAACGACGACGGCGACGACGACGATGACGTCGCTTCGGATGAAGACACCCAAGATACGCCAATTCATCCTCTTCCTTACGGGTCCGGTTCCGGTGCGACGGTGTGCATCGAATGACGGAAGGAAAATAGCATTAGTTTGGTGAATTCGAGGCTGCGCTCCAGTTTCAGCCGAACAGAGGCGGATAATCGATTTTAAATTATATACTTGTTTACTCATCTTCATCGGTTCGTCGTTTTGGCGTGTTCACTCACGCGGAGATCCATTTTCATCAACGAACTTTTTTTTTTCCGTTGCTCTCATCACTCGCAAGGAAGAGGAAGTCACTTATCTGCATATTGCCGAGGATTGTACATAGGATTTCTGTTTTCTGCTCCATAGTTTTGACTGTTCCGTGATTTGATCGTTTCACAGCATCGTCATCATCATCATCATCATCATCATCATCATCACCACCGCCATCATCTCCGCCGTCAGTCATGCTTCCGGTCGGTGCCAGTATGGCTCAATCATTCGCATTATCCATTCATCCCCGGTTCTTCATTCTCAGTCACTGGCTGCCTTCCTCCCTTATATTTCCTTCCAGCATCGGGGAAAAAAACGTTACGGTCTGCTAAACCGATTCAAACCGGAGGTGGTCCCCAAGTGCTGCGCTTGCCTTGCCGACTCATTCCGTATGTATGGAACGAGAAAGGCCCGTTCATTATCCTATCGTTCCACCACTCCATTTTCCAAGATTTTCAAATACGCTCTCCATATCGACCGACCGAACGAGAGGACGACGGCGGCATTTCATCGAACCGATCGGATGTCGGCACTTCCTCTGCATGCTTTGAAATCCCATCTCATACCACCACCATCCATCGACCCGTGACACCCCCGAGCGCCCAGGAGGAAATACGAAGGAAATTTTATAATTTAACGATTCGAATACTTTTCATGTTTCAGCCATTCTTCACTGTCGCCGGGTTCCATCCAATAAAGCATCGTGGCAACCAATACTGCCGCCGGAATTTAGCCGGATGTCGTTGCCACGTTCTCACTCATAGGCACCCCCTTTCTCCAGTTCTGCAAATGGCGACGACAGGAAATATCGATGGGGGGCAATGAGGAGTAAGTGTGTGTGTGTATGTGAACGTCACTGGAAGTACATTAACCGATGGTACCGCATCAGGTGACGACTTCCGGCTCAAAATTAAATGGTTTACTTTTTCCCACTGTTCGAGTTCATTGTTGACAGCTGTTGCAGAAGTGTGAAGTACCAGACAGAAATGTTAAGCTAATGTTTCGAGAGTAGGAAATTGAGGTTTGCATTTAGGATCGCACGCAGGGTTCTGCATTTTCCGAAACAAAGATAAGAAAATGAACTCTCCGCAGAATCGGTTCATTTCGAGCAATTTAATTTTCGTGTAAGTCATCGTGTTTCTTGTTATCGAGTCACGATGAACATTCCTCTTTTCAAACATGACTGGACTATCACTTGTTTCGTTCGTCGAGTGCTTCAGTTCATTTCATTTGAAGCAAAGACTTGTTTCAATTGACGCAACTGCTTCCTTCGTTTTTTTTTTTCATTTTCACTTCAATCCGGGCTTATTCGACTTGTCACGATGCAGGCATCTAAATATAATATCCGGATAGTATCCGCACAATATAGGTTGCCAATATGGATAGCATCCAGGTTATATGTAGTAAAAATATATTATTTTATATTAAACGAAAATTAAATTAACGAGGCCATTCTGGACTCCAAGATGGCGGCCATTGGGGTCAGGGGAAGTCTCAAAAACCCCCACAATATGGGTATTTTCGGGACGAGGACGACACGAAGGTGCGGAAAATCGATATCCGCACAGCAAAAAAATAATTTTGATATCACGTCAAAGTGGATGCACTACAATCATGTCGAAAATATGGTGTAATATTACTTGCTAAAAAGGACAAAATTATCAATAATACAATGCATGAACTGACATTACGCTGCTTTTACTGCATTTGTTCATTTATGTGGTCATAAAAATTACATGAAATTTTCGACATGATTGTAGTGCATCCACTTTGATGTGATATCAAAATTATTTTTTTGCTGTGCGATGCTATGTCGTACTCCAATATGGCTACCATAGGGTTTCAGAAAAGGTGTCAAATACCCTACAATATGGTTATTTTCAGAACAGGAACAGCGCGTAGATGCCGAAAATCGATATCAGATATCACTTTGGAATCCAATATGGTGGCCATCAGGGTTCAGAAAGTGTCAAATATCCTACAATTTGTGTATTTTCGGAATGGGGACATCGTGTAGATGCCAAAAATCGATATTCGATGCCACGTTGAAATCCAATATGGCGGTCATCGGGTTTCACAAAAAGTGTCAAATACCCTAAGATCTGGGTATTTTCGGAACGGAGACCACGCGTAGATGCTGAAAATCGATGTATGATGACATTTGTGGGCTATTTGACACTTATTCTTAAGTTGGAAGCTACCATCTTGAATTTCAAGAGGGCGTCGCACATCTATTTCTGGCTTCTAGATGTCAGCCCGATTCCAAAAAACCCACATTGATCGGTATTGGACAGTATTTCACAGTTTTTTGGAACCAAAGCCGCCATCTTGAGCTTAAAGACGGCGTGACATCAATTTTCGGCGTCGGATATCGATTTCCAATCTCCAGACGTCACCCCGATTCTAAAAATACTCATATTGATGGGACGGCATATTCCTTTCCCCTTTTTTTCTGAAATAGGAAGCCGCCATCAGAGCTTAAAATTATTGACTGCCTAGGCTGAGTGTGAAAGCACTGCACTATTCAATCCATTGCTCTGTGCAGACCATTTGTTCCAAACGGTAAAGGACGAGGCAATGAAAGAGCCAACAAAAACATTCAGTCACTCACGAGCAGGCGACGCACACCGCTTGGCTTCGCTCACACAGCATGTAATTGAGTCATTTTTCCATAGAAAATGTACGCTCAGTCATTCAAAACAAATATTGGGTACCATCACGGCAGAATAAACGTGTTGACTGAGCTACTGACTGAGTGCTCGGCTGACTCGTTTACCTCTGAATCATTCAGACTCTCACGAGGCAGTGAATGATGAGGCAGATGGCAGTTCATATTCATATCAAAATGACTCAATGAACCTGACTGTTTTGCGCACTGGCCGCCATATTGGATTTAAAAATGGCATCGGATATCGATTTCCGGCCTCTAGACGCCATCACGATTCCAAAAATACCTATATTGATGGGTATTTGACAATATTTCCCACTTGTTCTGAAATCGGAAGCCGCCATCTTGGATTAAGAATTGGCGTCGCATATCAATTTTCGATCGGTAGACTTCATACCGATTACAATAATACCAATATTGATGTATATTTGACTGTATTTCCACTATTTTTTTTCGTAAATTGGAAGCTGCCATCTTCGATTTTAAAATTGCGTCGGATATCGATTTTCATCCTCTAGACATCATCTCGATTCCAAAAATACCTTTGTAGATAAGTATTTGACAGCATTTCCCACTTTTTCTTAAGCTGGAAGCCACCATATTGGATTTAAAAATGGCGTCGCATATCAATTTTCGATCTCTAGACGTCACCCCGATTAAAAAATACCCATTTCAATGAACCGAGTGAACAATCAACAAAAGTCATAAAAACTGCGCGAATTTTGATCGAACAGCTTCGTTTCAATGCAAATGTAAGTTCATTTGACAATGAAAGAAGAAATGACCACGAGTCAAGCCAAAACAAACAGCATGAAAACCGATCGAAAGTGGTTCTGTTGGTGTCGACGGGGATATGCTCGAAGAGAAAACAGAATGACTTTCAATTGAAAGTGATGGCTGACAGCTTCATCGTCACTTGACGATTTTCGATTGAAAGTGACTTTGTGGGGCCCTGATCGCACGTCCTGCAGTTTTCAATGTTGTGGAGACCAAATGTATGACAACATGAACAACTGAAAATGACTAAAAGACTGCATTTTTTCCCAAAACCGTTTAGAATCGATGTAAAGGAGCAGATCAAGCCGATTGTCCGCAAGATTTTACGAAAAGAAAACTAGCTTGAACCCATCAACGCTCGAATAAAATCGCTAAAACATAACTCGATTGGAAATAATACGAAAAAGAAGTGATGTGTGGTTGGAAGTCACAATTTAATCTTTTCCGAAAGGTTATTCAACTAATCAGGCCATATGCAATAGAGATGGCGCTGTTACACTGGTCGAAAGTCATAAAGATCCCTATATGGAAATTGAGAGAAGTGGGAATAATTCGTTTTCGATATTTAGGTAAAAAAAAAGTGAAAAATTTCCTAAAAAATCAGTCAAGGACAATGTTGTTCAGATTTTCCTGGGAATTATAGTTAAACAATTTACCACTTACCAATCACCAACGTTGTCCTCTGCTGCCCGAAGAAGTCGTCTCCTTTCTATTGTAGTTAAACAAGTTACAATTGAATAAAAACAGTATTCTCCCATAATTTTTCTACCAGTTCAAATCCAAGAGCGAACAATTGTCTCTCACGAGCTCAATCTCTCAACATGCCATGTATATTGACGTAACACGATTTGTGATTTCCCTTTCACAGACTACAAAATATAGTACCTAGCCCTGGAAAAAAAAACTACACGGGACAGCCCTATGGAGTTGTACGCAATGGTGACGTAGGACTACGTGGTATTATATAATAAATCTGATTTGTTAACTGCAGCAGAAGCTTGTGTTTTGTTTATACTCTTTAGTATGACTATGATTGCCCTGAAAAGAACCTTTTGATATGATTTTTAGTTGGGACATGATCAGAAATTTAACTCTTTTGGAAAATCTTGGTGGCCCTGAAAAGGACCGATGCCTGTACTACCATCGGTCCTTTTGGAAGATGATGATGACGTGGAGGCAGCTGAATCAGCAAATCGGACCGGACAATCCCATATCCTTCAATTCAATGATTGGACACTCGCAAGAGTCTCGGCTGGAGGTGGCTGCGATGGGTTGGAAGGACGCTGTGGAGAGTCTCGGCCCGGCTACTGCTGGACACGGGTTGACCCAGTGGTTGGAAAGGTGCAGCGAAGGATACCTCATCTTTGCTACGAGAAATGGGCTATCAGAAGAGTCTTGGCCCGGTTGCTTCAGGGTTAACAGCTTGGTTACTACCGTTTTGCTGGTTCCTTTTACTGATGGTTCTACTTCCACACAGGGGTAGTTGCTTTGTTGGCTATGTGACTGGATGAGTGAAAATGAAAAATGCATCAGAGATTTTCGAAAATGTCATTGAGGTTTGGTGTTTACCTATGGTTACTTGATGACTACGACGAATGGGCACTTGGAAGAGTCTCGCAGCAGCAGCCAACACGGGTGCTTCGTAGAGTGCACTTGCTTCCAAGTTTGGTTACAACTCTGGAGAGCATTTTGTTTGGTAGTTGGGGTAGTGGTATGGTTCTGAATATGGCGATGAGTGAGCAAAATGTTACGCAATTGCATACTCCCTATTTGCACACGCCAGAAGATCGGAAGCGAATGCCACTTCGACTTGTTTCGTCTACTAACGATTATCTGATGACTGTGCTGGGGAAGCAGCATATGCATGTACGTAATTGGTGGATTTGTTAGCTATTTCGACGCTTTTGGACAATGCTTGAGATTTACCACTTTTTCAATAGTTTCTTGTTAGCATTGCTATCGATGCGTAGACATATTTCTGATCGATTGGTGATAAATTTATTGAAATTGGTCCAGGGGCAGCTGAGTTATTAATGAGCAAAATCTTTCATAATTTCGTTTCATGTTCCATTCAAAGTGTACCTCCATATAGAAATCACAGACGTAGTCCTACGTCAAAAATAATGTTAGAACTCTTATTTATGCAATTCAATTTGCATAATAACAATTATTTTAAGTGTATTTCACCATAGTTCAATGTGTTGAAATGTTGATATTCTTTCTCTATCAATTCAAGTGTATTGCACATTGAATCACACTACTGTTCAAAATAGATGGATTTGAAGTGTTGAAATGACAATGCGATGTGAATTCCTTCATCCTTATCAACCAGCCTAATATATAAGAACATCCGTGGCCCAGTGAGATCGAAAGAAGACAACGGTAGTAGACACCCAACAATCCAGGATCAATTCCCAAATCAGACCCATTAAAAAAAGGCATCAGAAGTCGATAAAGTAGAATATTTCAGAACATTGAGCTATGATGTACAAAGCTATTGATATCACCATTAGAGTGATGCAAAATTTGAAATTTTCGCTCCACAATACTTTAACGATTTCAAATCGGATCCTGACTATCCTCTCAAAATTTGAACCCATTTGGTGAAAAACTGAGATGGCACAAACCATTTGAAATTTGTATGGGAATTACTATGGTAAAACCAAGATTTTTGTTCATGTCTATCTAATAATTCACCATATCAGTCTGCTTCAAAAGCTTTCAACTTTACTTGTAGGAAATTTTGCCAGCTACAACTTTGCTGAAGACCACTTTTTGATTAAATGAAAGTTATCAATGGTTCAATGCGCTGATGTCTTATGATTATGCTCAACCAACTGCTCAGCAAGCAACATTGGTGTTTCTGGGGTGTTGAATAGGACACAAATATCATGGCTACTAAGTAACACTGTAAAATACAGTGTTGCCTACAGAGCAGCTGCTTGATCATGTCATAAGTTTACCAATCTCTTAAACAATTAATAACTTTTTCCTGTCTCGTTTTACATAGAAACGATCTTTAGCCAAGTTGTAGCTGAGAAAATTTTCTATAAGAATAGCTGTCGAACTGTTTCGCAGCTCAATATGGAAAAAGACTAGAAGGCAATGAACAAAAAGTTGAGATTTCCCATAGTAATTTACATGTAAACTTCAAATGGCTTGTGTGAAGTCTGTTTCTAACCAAATGAGTTGTAACTTTGGTAGGCTAATCAGGACCCGATTTGAAACCATTTAAGTCAAAGTCAAATTTTGCATCAGTCTAATCACCATTGTTCCAACGAATAAACTAATCACGAAACACTATCTTTTAGCAATTGAGCTTAAGCTGGAATTATTCATTTTCATTAGTTTAAGTATTAGGTTAATATTGTGTAGTGTAGACTTACAATTCAGTTTAGGCTTCGTATTTTAGATAAGATAAGGTAATAATAGAATTCAGTATCGTACGATGGGCTGTAAGTACATAACTTTCTTAAATTTACAATTTAGTTAATCTAAATGTTGGCTTGTTTTGTATTGCAATTTCGAGCACGATCAGTTCGCACATACGATTAATGATAAGTAAATTATTTGTGATTGAATATAGTAATTTTAAGTTCTGTTCGTACGTTATTCGAAAAGACTTAAATATGCACGGAAATAGCCTCAAAAGTAATAAGATTATGTAGGGGAATTTACGTATTTTCGGCAACCTAAGCAGCGACCTCTTTCTATAGTCTTTTTCTCTATGGAACGCACACATGTGCAGTATTGGTTTGTTTACAATCTTTTGCTGCCAGCTGCTCTAACAATTTCAGTCGAAAGAATTGTCAAAAACTGTTTTGAAACGCTTTTACAAAGCTCCAATCTTCTCTAGTGAGAGCGAGTATTGTCGGCAACCAGTTTTTCTTCGGCAACCGTTCCATTTGAACTGCATGTAAATCTGCTGTTCTATTATCGGCAACTCGAAATCAGCTACAATTTGTAGTGCGTGTGTTTCATTTCAAGAAAATCCTGCTAGATTGCTTTTTCTCAGTGGTAAAAACATAGTCAAATTGAAGCTGAAAGCATAAATAATTGTTTGCATGCATTCAGCGAAGTGTTTTGGTAAGAAAATCCAGTGAAAATAGTGTTTCAATTTGGGTTGCCGAAAATAGTCTGTTATGCCGAAGCCGTCATTTCCCCTATATAGTATTAGGAAAATTAATAAATTAACTGTACTATTAAATTTCTTCCACGTTCCACGCACTATCTACCACGCATTCCATTACGCTTTGTTCTGCCCTATCTGAGTTTTCGAAGCAAGATCTGACGTTCGCCCGTCATCACCATTTGAAGTTAATCCTGCAAAGTTGGTACTACGATGCTAACCATCGTTGCCAGACTGTACGGTAACATTCCCGCCCCCGTAACACTACGTATCCGGAGCAGTTTTACCTGGATCACCGACGTCTAACACGGCCAACTTGCTGACTGGTCTTCTTAAGAATCCCGAGCTCGTCTGAACTGTAGCTCGTCGTACCCGGCCATCGGGCCCTGGCTGTACTTCCATTATTCGACCCCGTATCCAGTTGTTCCTTTTCTACTATCCGCAATTACCACTAGGTCTCCTACTTCTATTGGTATCGCTAAACAATTTCATCCGCCTACAAATCATTGGTAAATACTCCCTCAACCAACGGCGTCAGAAGATGTCTAACTGATGTCGGATCTGCTTCCAGCTGCTGGAGCTCCCAAGCAGAAAGTGGTTTGGCGTTAGGACCTCTTGCTCTTCTGACTCCACAGGCAGGTAGGTTAACGGTCTAGAATTGATCATACTTTCGGCTTCGACTAGACGGTGGATTGAACAACCATTTGGTATTGGCATTGGTAAATGTTCCGCCAGGCCGTTACAGATTTGTTCTCTAAACACTCTCTCAGCACCTTGGAAGTTGGTGCCGTTGTCGCTGTATACTTCCGAAGGGGCTCTACGCCGCCCGACGAATCGGCGAAAGCACGTTATGCAGCTCTCCGTACTCAGGTTATACGCAACTTCGAGGTGAACTGCGCGAGTCGTCAGACATTTAAAAAATGACACCCAGCGCTTTGCGTGAGCGCGCCCAGTCTTCACAAGCACTGGGCCAAAATAGTCCACTCCAACACATATGAGAAAGGGCGTTCAAATGATGCTAATCTGGCGACCGGCAGAGGTGCCATTTTTGGCGTTGACGGTTGTGATCTGTAGACCTTACACTTTTGGCAAAGTTGTGAAGTCTTCCGTACTACTGCCCGAAGATGAGAAATATAGAAGTTCTGTTTTACCCCATTATCAACCGTCTCGGGATTCGCATGATGGTTTCTACGGTGCTAGTGATCCAGAATCAGAGTTGTCAATCGGTGTGACTTCGGTAAGATTATCGGAAACTTTGCATTGAACCCACTCATCGATGTACGGAGACAGCTTATAGATTGGTGATGATTTGTCCACATTTTTCGTACCCGCCTTCAGTTGGGCGATCTCGTCAGGATAACTCTCCTCCAGGTACACGACGTTAGGCATACGGTCGTTAGGCATACGGTCGTTAGGCATACGGTCGTTAGGCATACGGTCGTTAGGCATACGGTCGTTAGGCATACGGTCGTTAGGCATACGGTCGTTAGGCATACGGTCGTTAGGCATACGGTCGTTAGGCATACGGTCGTTAAACATACGGACGTTAGGCATAATGTACGATAGACATAATGGACGTTGGGCATAAAGGACGTTAGGCATAATGGACGTTAGGCATAATGGACGTTAGGCATAATGGACGTTAGGCATAATCTACCCGATAAATTCCAGAAGGATAATGGGGATCGTCTATTGATTGCTGACTTCGGTGAAAATAATGAAAGAGCCTTAATTTTTGGATCTCATAAAAACTTGCGACGTCTTGGACAGCCAAGTATTGGGTTACAGATGGTACGTTTGCCACAGTTCTTTGTTTGTTTCGGCAACTCGTCACTGTTCATGGAAGTATCGCTCCCTCACATCAACAGACGGTTCCGCTAGTTTTCATTCTGATGACAACAAAAACAGAATCGTTGTATCGGAAAGTATGGCAGGAAATCCTGGAAGCAGCAGGTATGTTTTGTCATTATTGAATGAAAAACCACAGAATTCACCATTCTTTATTTCATTAGCTGTTCTTTGAGGAAAACCTTTTCTTCTTTGACAGTTGCAATATGTGTGTAAGAATATATTACAACAAATGTGTGATTTTTTATTTCTAGATGCGATTGATTTCAAGATAAACTATGCTGGAATGTTATTGCCAGATTACTTAACCACTACCGCTACTAATCTTGTATCCAAGTAAAAATGTAGCTACGTCACTTATGATATAATTAATAATGGATTCCAAACTGTGCTTATTAAATAAACTATGTTTGTTCAACTTGTATCATTTTTTATTCAACGCTTAGCCTAATTTAAGCATTGTTTACCATGCTCGAAACAGGTTTCTAGAGTTGCACAGCCGCAAGGTATATTATGCCTAACGTCCATTATGCCTAATGACTTTATGCCTAACGTCCACTATGTCTAACGTCCGTATGCCTAACGTCCGTATGCCTAACGTATTTATACCTAATGGGGTACACTCCTCTCCTCCTGATAGCAGTGTCAAAGAATGCTTTCCGCTCTTCGAATTTCATCAGAGTTCAACGGCGCTATGTCTCGCTGCCCTCTACTTCGTCGAGCATTTCGGATGAACCGGAGTGTGTAACCCATTGATCGGAGAAGACGCATCCATCGAGAGAATCGTTCAAACTTTACTAGAGGCTCCATGCACGAAACACGGTCGAAGTTCCTCCTCTGTACAGACCTTCTGCTTAAAATTCTGTTCTGCCCGCAGCTCCTCAGGATGGTAGAGAAACTCCAGACCCCAGAACCACTTCCCTTCCGTCGATAAGCAAGGTCCGTTTCCCCAATTCGTTGCCGCTCCTTCGGGGAACATTTTGCATCCCTCTCCATGATCGGCGACAAGTTCCGTAGATCCAAGGCCGCCTCTACCTCTTCCTTCGCCAACATGTTTATCCCCGAAGAATCGGTCACATCGGACATCAACTTAGCCTTGGGACCGGACGAGCTCCTTACTTACTATCAACTTACCCTTCGGAAGACATCCCATCTCCTTAACCTGCTGTTCTTCTAAGGTCATGGAGAGAATGGTCAATAGGCGGCTCCTGAATTTCATGGAAACTAAAGGACTAAATACTCGATCACTGGCAACATGCCTTTCGAACTGAACATGGGTCAAATACCTTCTTGATTTCCCTTGGCCAAGTCCTGCGGGATGGCTTCTTTTTGGAAAAACATATCGAGCTAGCCACGTTGGACATCTCGATAACTAGTAGAATGGGGCCTCCATGGACACATCCTTCTCTTCATAAAGAATGTCCTGCTCTGCCATTTACCTGGAAGGTTCGCTCGAAACCATCGCTCGAAAACTTTCTCGGAGGAACAGAAGTCCCACAAGGCTCGGTTATCGCCGTAACGTTATTTCTAGTACGGATGAATGGGATCTTCCAAAACCTCCCTAAGGAGATCTACATATTAGCTTGCGCTGACGATATCCTTCTGGTCGTCATTAAAAATGCTACAACTCTCGATCTTCCGGTGGCCTTCTTCTGCGAGTTTTCTTATCTCAGCGAAAAAGAGCTCATATACCCACATATGTTCACACAACGATCGATCGCTCAGAAACCCCCTGCGAATAACTGGCAAAACGATTCCATACTGTAACACCATCCGCATTTTCGGTGTCCGGTTTGATAGAAAGCTTTCATTCACAGCGCATATCAACGAGGTAAAATCTAACTGCAAATCTAGGTTAAACCTTCTCCGTACCCTCGGAGGTTGACACTAGGACAGCAACCAAGCCTCCCGACGCCATGTGTCCGGGGCAATAGTCAACTCTCGTCTGACATACAGTATGGAAGTGACTTGCCTTGCTCGGGATCGGCTAATCATTGTTCTCAGCCCCACGTACAATCAAGTCAATAGAATTTCCACTGGTCTACTGCCCTCAACCTCAGGCGATGCTGTATGTGTAGAGACTGGTTCGCTACCTTTCAACCGGTACATTGACAACGCTATCTGTCGAAGAGCGATCGGGATAGATTCAAAGACAACAGGTGAGGGAGGGACCAATCAACTCCTGATGCAATTTGACAACCAGGAGCTCCTCACAGTGTAAGAGGTTCACTGGGATGGAGCCAGGAGTTGGAGCCTACCTAAATCCAGAATTGATCCATCTAACAAAACAGTTTTAAAGCAGGTTCCGACCCACAAGCGGTAACCAGCTCGGTAACCCAACTCCAGCGCGAAAAGTACCCCGACTACACCATCAGATACTCCGATGGTCCGGTTATCTCGTGGCTGAGGACAGGACCTGTGAAACCTGTCAAGTTCCCCACTCAATGGAACACGTGTTATGCTGCTATCCACAAAACCAGGGGCCACGGGACTTCTATGTGATATCAGAAAACATTCATGACGCCCTCTCCAACGATCCCACGAGGATTGCGGCCCCCACTGGTTTTCTTCACGAAGCCGGACTCTACAACCAAGTTTAAACCTACCAATAAACCCCGATTACCGTAGTTCCCACGGACCATCCCACCAATCAAACTTTGAACCACGAATCACAACCTCCAGCTTAGAAAATGACTAGCGTCTTTCAATAGAACACGATACGGAACTAGAAAAACCACCATTTGACCAGAAATTAGGACCAGCGCAACTAAGGCTTGCACTCGAAAAAAAATGCATCATTTTTATCCGTGTGTGATGAAAATCTGAGTATAACTGGTTTGGAGTGAATTGTTTACATGTGCAAAATTTCATAACAATCGGTTCAGTGGTTATTGAGATGTCATCGAAACAAGAAGAAAATCGCCGGAGAATTATGCGCGCTTTCATGGAACATCCGACTGCGACCATGAGATGGATCGGAAGACAACTGGGAATCACCCATACAACTGTGTCTCGGGTGGTAAAATCGTTTAAGGAGTCCCAGACGACCGAGCGGTGGGCTGGAAGTGGAAGAAAATCGAAGACAGCTGACCCTGCGAAGGCCCGGAAGGTGTTGGATTATTTCAAGCGTAATTCGAACCTTTCGATTCGCGACGCGGTTCTGAAGGCAAAGTGTTCCGCCTGGTTCGTTCAGCAAACCATGAAACGAGCTGGGTTTCGTGTATTCAAGGTCCGGAAGGCACCGAACCGGCGTGATCAACAAAACACGGCAGCCAAATCCCGCGCAAGGAAACTGTATCGAGAGTGGCTAACGAAACCGGTGTGTGTGGTTATGGATGACGAAACCTACATCAAGGCAGACGCAAAGCAGATACCAGGGCTGGAGTTCTACGTTGCCAAATCACGGTTTGATGTTCCGGAAGACATAAGGAAGAAGAAAGTGAACAAATTCGCCAAAAAATACTTGCTCTGGCAGGCCATATGCCAATGCGGTAAACTGAGTAAGCCGTATATCACAATGGGTACCATCAACAGCGAAATTTACCGCACCGAGTGCCTCCAGAAGCGTCTGTTGCCCTTCCTGTGGTCCTACGGAGGCGATACATTATTTTGGCCGGACCTGGCATTATGCCATTACGCGCGATCGACGTTGGATTGGTACAGAGACAATAAAGTTGTTTTTGTAGCAAAAACCGCCAACCCCCCAAATTCACCAGAGATTCGTCCGGTGGAAAGATTTTGGGCCGTAATGAAGGTTATTATTGGCCACCGGCTCCACCATTGCACAAAATGTAATGAGGGGTCTTAAGGGAAAGGTGCGGGCTTTCAGCGATGGAAAGGAAATTGAGTAAAGTAATTATGCCGAAACATAATGAAAGTTTCAAGAAAATCCGACTTAAAATAAATTTTTGGCGAACATTTTTGTCTGGTGCATTTTTTTCGAGTACAGGCCTTATAACGGAACCGATTTTACTTTACCCTTCGGAAAATCAACAGCACCGTCATGAAGGAACTCCGAAAAAAAAAATAACTTCGTTGAAACCTACTCTGTATTAAAAGGTCTCCCTTCTGGAACCTCATCTTTTTCCGGAGAACCCCTTCTGGGATCTACTAATACCAAACCTCGTTTCCACTTACTCTGTGACTAAAGGGGAATCCTTTTGGCTCTCCCAAACTCTTTTCGAGAGGTGAACCAGCCAAAGGCCAACTTCCATATAAATTTCAAACGCAATGCGGGAAGCCAGATTACATCCAATCGTCCCTAAATTTTATACAGTTTTTTGAGACCCCAAATAGAACCAAAACAAGGGTTGTTCTCGCTTGATGAGGTCAAGTTTGCGTGTTTCTATATAACTTCTATATAACGGTGACCCACACTGATGCAAAATAAAAAATGTTTGCTCCACAGTGCTTAAACGGTTCCAAATCATGTCCTGATTGGTATCAGCTGATTTTTTGCATGCGATTAGGGTCAACCATAAACTAGATATCTACAGAAAATCAGTTATATTGGTAGAAGGACAGCCGAGAAATAGCGGTGGGAGGGTGGTACCACCCAACGCATATATGTTGGGGTTACTGTATAATGTGAGCCAGTGATCTGACAATTTCATCCCATTTTCTCAATTTTACTGCCAAACTAACCCATCAACTCCAACCAGCTTGAATAGAACCCTCCAACCGGCATTGAATCAACTTTTCCCATTCGCCGGAATGATCTGGCCAGCCATCCAACGTACGCCACTCACGTCCAACTTTTTTTCCGAACCATAAGTGGGAAAAGCAATTTCCATCCAGTCGGTTTGGTTGCGGTATACTTTTCAACATTGTCCTCTCCGTATCTCGCCTCACCGTCCTGTTCCGTATAATCCCCAAACCCGATAATCTATTATACAGATCATGCTCACGTGTCTTCACTTCATCAAATAGTCGTACACGCCTTCATTTTCTCCGCCCTGTCCCACCTCGGCCTGCCCCGCCAGCCAGAGTGTGCGAACATATGTGGCGAACTCGGAGCGAAGTTGGAGCACCTGTTCTGTTCTGGTACCGAGTACAAACCCTATCTTTTCGGTTGAACTGCGGCCATTTATGACAGATGGTACCTGATGCCGGCGGCTGCGACCATGATGCAATATAATATTCAAGCCATTCACGGGACCGGCTAGCAAGAACATGCACCTGGACTATGAAGGTGGAAATCGAATGGCCATGTCGTCGTGGCAAGTCCTACGACCGAACAGTCATCCATATCCAACGTGACACCAGTAAAAAAACGTAAAGATTCACATTGCGCGTTGATGATAGTTTCTATGATGCAAGTGAGAATAAAAAAAAAAAAGTGGAAGCAATTCACATGTGCGCCAAAAGTTGGTCTACTGGTTCAAGTGGTAATAGCTCCCGGTAGAAGTGGAACAACGACGACGACGACGTCAGTGCGCTAGGATTAACAACTGAGACACTATTCTGTGGACCACTCAGATGTTACAGCCTTCCCTCCAGGGGATGGAATCGAAGGACTGTGACAAAGGAGTACTTTTTTCTCGGCCTTTCATTTTGGTGAGAAAAGTTGAAACACAGGGAGGAGATGGCACCAATAGGACTGTGCACCGATAGGAAAATTTCCAAATTCACTTGATTCACTCAATTTCTCCGCATACATCACGTTTCAGGGCGAGGGTGACGACGACGATGACGCTCAAGTCTATTTTTATACAGCAACCATCACTTCCATTCTAGGGGCATCAAAGAGGTGACCGAAATGATAATGGTTATTGCCCATCGAGTCGTATCGTGTTTGCAAAACTCGACGAACTCGCACGCCCCAAACTCTCTCGTTTGCCCTTTCTGTCAACTCAACTCTACCTACTGTAGATGGGTTCTGCGGTGGAAAAAGTTTCCCTGAATTGCTCGACATTTTCACAGGACAGTTTTTATTTTTTGTGGAACCCTTAACAGGACACCGGGGAGCTCTGCTGACCATTCCCCTCAAAGCGCTCCATTTGACCCACACACGAAAATCGACGGAGAAGTTTAACTCCATACAGTGCAGTGGGATAGTTTGGATGATGCTGGAATTACGGTCGAATTGGGAGAAAGTCTGTTTATTGTCGGGGAAGTTGAACAATTTCCACTTCTAATCAATGCTTTTTCTGCTCTCGTTTTTATTTTCAGGTTAGTGATCGCTGCCACAGGCCTTCGTGAAGGGAGAACCCCGATTGCTTCAATGGGGGTAAGCTTATTTAGACTTTCAAATGATCGAACGATGGTGGGCGTTCAATCAAGTGCAATCCTTCTGTTTGCTCCGGAGAAAATTCTTCTATGTAGTGGCGTGTTGAAATTCCTTTTGCATAAGTTGGTTTATGCTGGAGCGGGGGAAATGAGATGCAGATATCGTACAGATTGGACGCTGGCTTTTCCCTTGCCGCACCTCCTCCTTATCGGATGTATCGAAATCTTCCAATCTGGGCTCGATTGGAATTTAGTGAGCGAATGGCAGAATTCAAACGAAGAAAAAAGTGGCAGAGATACTAGGGATAGTGCTTTTGCCGGCTTCCGAAAGAAGAGACGTGAAAGAACTGCTTTATCTTCTGTTTGAGGGTGATTCGGATTTTTTTATTCATTTCACAGCGGTTGAGGAGGGAGAGAGGTGGTTCCAAAGGTTGAAGATTGGAAGCATGGATGAATGGATTCGGATCCGATTCGACAAATTGAACTCATATTACGACAAACGAATTTGTTCAGCGCATAGTCAATGATGTTGATTTAACAGATTTTGGTTCTTCACTCAACTAGGTTCAATGTCTGCGCGATTTCTGTTCGTTTTTCTCCATCGAATGTTAAATAATTGAGGTATTGAAATGGATTTTACTATCATAATAAAACGAGGATGCTTGACGTTAAAGAACGCGATATTGCTTCATGAGTTGAGCGACTGTCGGTCTATTTTTACATCTTTATGCATCTCATTATATCTATTTCTAACACCCGTGATCGTAACTCTGTCAAATCTTTTTGTACTTTGTTGGGTTTTCAATAATTTGTAAATCATAAGTTCTTCATGTCCGCTATCTGTCACTGTTTGCAAAATATCTAATAGCAATTACCTTCCAATACCAGTACTTCCTGTATTGCCATGGTCATCTGGGAGGAGGGTCGCATCTAGTGCTTTCCCCAAGAACCGTTCACAGCCACCAGCTACTGCCCGTCCAGTCTTGGGCGCATCCAGCGAGGCATTCTTCAGATTACTTACAATCTCCGACACTCAATGCAAATCGCATTACGCTAGTTACAAAAAACACACCCGTGCAAAGAAATGGATCAAATAAACGTAACTCTCGCGAAAGCACACCCGTCGTCGTCGAACGGCAAAAAAAAGGAATCGGTGGGCAATTTTGTGATACGGATTTCCAAAATCAACCGGGAATGCACGAATTTCACCACACCCAACTACGAAACACGTTCAGAAGCACTTTTGGTACACTTTCGTTCGAAAGCACTTAATTTTTTTTTTTTCAAAAATAGTTGCGAGTGAACCAACATCATCACCGCGTAAATAAACTAAAATTAAAATTATCGCTCGCGATGTCACAAATTTCTGGACCGGGAGAAAAAATCAAACAACGCAGATAGCGTCAAATCTTCTGTTGCTTGCAAACATGATGAATCATGTTTTCTTTCTCGATTCTAAAACTTCTCGGAAAGCGAGAAAACCACCAATCACACACGTATAACCGAGGCAGAGTGCCAGCGCTAATCCGGCAAATGCAGCCTATGAAAGCTAATACTCGCACAAAACAGAGAAGAAACTTAAGACACAACCGTATCCAAAGGCGTTCGAAACTCGACTCACCTGTAAGATACATCAACTAAGCAATTACAAAGTGTATTTTGTGAAAACCGAAAATGGAACATGAAACAAAATTATGAAAGATTTTGAACATCAATAACTCAGCTGCCCCTGCATCAATTTCAATAATTTTATCACCAATCGATCAGAAATGTTTCTACGCAATGCTTCCAACTGCTGATTTTCAACAAGAAACTTTTGAAAAAGTGGTAATGTCAAGCATTATCCAAAGTACCAATAAAAAGTGATAATTTTTTCATTGTTTTCATTAAATAAACGTTGTTCCCAAACGCAGTCGTCATAATCGAGTACCACTTGGTTGCACATCATTTTGCTTTAATCTGAAAAGATATAAAACAACGCTGCTGTCTAGCCTCAACTCATTTTCGCTTCGGACGCCGTGGTGAGCAGACAGCAGAAGCAGCAAAAGCAGTCGTCTGGCTCGCCGTGGCGGTGTCAAACGTTTCTCCGGTCTGATCTACGAGAAAATACGAGGTGTGCTGAAGGTGTTCTTGGAAAATGAGATCCGTGATTCTGCTACCTACACTGAACACGCCAAGCGTAAGCGGCCATGGATGTGTCGGCTACGCTTTTTAGCGACAGACGAACTCTGTACAGTTTCGGAGGTTAAATCATCACGACCTTTGGCAACAAAACGGCCCTTTTCTGGGCCAACAAGCTTATTACAGTAAAAAGTTAGAATAGAATGTATCTGCCTGTTGGTCCATATTCAAAACCACATGCCCCCTACGACCACACAAAATGCTCTTCAGAGTTGTAATCTTGTAACCAAACTTGGAAGCGCACCCCTGCTTGGTCATCAAAGTGATTTAGATCGATTCTCTTCATCAACTTTCTCTTTGAAAAAAAAAAAAATAAATAGGGGAAATGACGGCTTCGGCATGACAGACTATTTTCGGCAACCCAAATTGAAACACTATTTTCACTGGATTTTCTTACAAAAACACTTCGCTGAATGCATACAAACGATTCTTTATGCTTTCAGCTTCAATTTGACTATATTTTTACCACTGAGTAAAAGCAATCTAACAAGGTTTTCTTGAAATGCAACACACACACTACAAATTGTAGCTGATTTCGAGTTGCCGATAATAGAACAGCAGATTTACATGCAGTTCAAATGGAACGGTTGCCGAAGAAAAACTGGTTGCTTACAATACTCGCTCTCACTAGAGAAGATTGCAGCTTTGTAAAAGCGTTTCAAGACAGTTTTTGACAATTCTTTCGACTGAAATTGTTAGAGCAGCTGGCAGCAAAAGATTGTAAACAAACCAATACTGCATATGTGTGCGTTCCTTAGAGAAAAAGGCTATAGAAAGAACGTCGCTGCTTAGGTTGCCGAGAATACGTAAATTCCCCTACTACAAATTCGGTACGCCTACAAATCAAAAACGGAAAGATGATCGATCAATTGAAAGAACTAAATTTTCTTCGCATTTGTTCCGTGCCCTAGCGGTCCTACGTCAAGCTCCCGATCGTGCCCCTAGGCACAGACCCTTCTACTTTTTCTATGTAATCTGAGTGTAATAAAACTGACATTCAAGAATCCATAATAATGATAAAGTGAACCACCAAATAACATTAATAGTTGCAAAAATCACAAAATGGCAACACTATATATAAATATCAATCAGATCTCAGCATTTGATTGTAATTAAAGAACATCATGTCAGGTCTTCAGCATACTCAACGATTTAATCATTCTGAGCAACTATCAAGGATACACCAACATTCTTTAGCATCGATACATTTTGTCATGGATATCAATTACTATGTGGAGTTAAATGGAAAATACTTACCTTTTTTTGCTCATGTTGCTCTCGTTATGAGTTTTTAACGTTAACATGTATGCTAAACACTTTGGCGCCACCAACATTTATAGAAAATTAGGGACATTTCAAAATATTTGCATTTCGATTTTTCAAATATAAAAATCTCTGAGTTGGCAACACTGTAGAAAACGCGTCACCCGCTGAGTCCTACCCATCGCTTTTTCTCAGCGTATTTTCAACCAGTCAGTCTGAAGCGGTAAGTTGAACTCAATGGGTAACGCGTTTTTCAGGGGATAGCTGATCGTTCAAAATGCTAATAAAAAAAATGATAACCAATGTCGTTTGTATAAAAATTGGATCCATATTGGCCACATGTAAAATAGAAAATGTATTTTTATTAAAAGTTGGCAAAAAGGGGGTATCCCCCAGAGCTAGGAGGTGCGCCGATTGGCACAAAACTTTTGATTTATTAGTGTTGTCCTAAAATAAGTAGACGCAGCAATATTAATTTAAATCGGAGAGGGTCGATGCAATTTCTCGGTCACTTGACGTGAAATGACCCATAGGCAAAAATATGACTATTCTATGTTTAGAAAATCACGAGCACCTTACTTACGATGTTGTTTTTTTTATAAAATATCCCATAATTTGTTTTCTTCTTATTTGCGTTTCAAGCTTATTGATTATCGCATATTAGCATTCCAAATGCACTTCCATAGTTATCAATTGAGAGCTTCCAATGCCTGTACCATTTTTGCGTTAGTATAATTGTTTGGCAAGTACAATTATACCATATGCCCAGAGAAGTCAAGAAATATTCCAACCCGAAAAATTACCAGACTGGACCGGCAATCGAACCCAGTTTTGCAGCTGCGCCTTTACTGACTGAGCTAAAGGAGGCGCCATATAACTGTATTAAATCAATAATAGGTTTTATTTTGATGATTGAATTATGCACCTAAAACATCGTGATTTCAGAGATTTGAAAAAAAGATGTTATGGCAATGTGCAAAAATATTCAAAATTTGGGATGAACTAAATTTCTATGCTTTAGAAATATTTGGTCAGCTATGACTATGAAAAATCGAGTTTGTTCAAAAATCTCAGCGAGGCTAACTCTAAATTATGTTTTTTATAACATTCATAAAAACATCGATGGCTATCATTTGGGAGGCTCCAGACAAAATGTTATTTTGAGCCACTCTATTGAACACGCTTTCAATGGATCACTTGTATTTTTATTTGAACAAATTTTTACAGTCTGTAGACACACAGACAAAAATTTTGAATTTTAATTGTGATGTAAACATTCATTCACGTAACCTTGTATTTCATTTCATGCAACCGAGCAACAAGTAAATAATGTTGTTCACAAAGATGGGCTTTTGTATACAATATTTGCACCATTGCATGAAATGTCTCAGAACTTTACGTGATTTATATTGTAAACTTATATGATATGTGACGCTCCATTTATGCGCATCATTTTGAACAGGAATTTACACTATTTTTTCGAACTGTGCATCTTCATTTATTTCCCTTCGATCAAATTTTAACAGTCCTTAGGATGGATAACTTTCTTTGATTAAATTTGTACAGTCTTTAGGAAGGATCACTTTTACTGTCTTAGAAATAACTTGAAAAATCTTTAAAATTGTTCCCTTTTATTCTTCTTTGGTCAAATCTGAACAGTCCTAAAGTTTTCTTTGAACAAATTCAAACAGTCTTTAGGATGCGTCTCTTTTATTTATCTTCCAGTAAATTTGAGCAGTCTTTAGGATGGATCACTTTTTTCATCGAACAATATAAACAGTCTTCAGCTATCTTATTTTGGTTTCCTTTGAGCAAATTTGAACTGTCTTTTGGATGGATCACTTTTATTTTCTTTGAAAAAATTTGAACTGGATGAATGTAGGATGAATTGCTTTAAATTTTCTGTAAACTAATGTAAAATCCTTACGATGGATCACTTTTATTTATCTTTTAACAAATTTGGACAATCTTTAGATTGGATCACTTTTCTTTTTGTTTGAACAGTCTTTAGGATGGATCGCTTTTAATTTTCCTTGAACAAAACCGTACTGTACCTCTAGTCGAATACGTTCGATTCACTTAGTTTAACTGCTATAGCTTTGATGGATGACATCGCATTAGGATTGCGATAGTTTATAGTTTATTAAGAATAAGTTTACTTACTACTTTAGCTAGTTTAAACGAGTATGATTCAGCAAATACAATATATATAATATGTGTAGTAGATTATAACCTATAAATTTCATAAAAGTTCATAAAATTTAGTATAGGAATTCATAATAGATTAAGCAATAAGGCAATTTACTCAAACTGCATCATCACTTCTATTAATTTGTTTATTTGTATACTAGCTATAATTATATATAACTCAACAATACTTCTAATTAGTGAAAATCTGTTTGTTTAACACCGCGCATGTATAGCATTCACCATCTGCTTTGTTTTTGATTTTCATTTCCATTTAACAACTAATCCTTCTCCATTATCTGTTTTTTATGAATTGATTTATTTGTACAGGCTCAATCGAATAAACTTTACAGAGCCAAGTTATCATTTTCGTTATACATACTTTATCCACATCTTAAATCTACAATTACCGGGATGGAACCGAATACTCGCGGTCGTCTCGAGGTTTTTTTCTCCTGCGACCAGTAATTTGATCCTTTGTAGTATATCCCGTGTCCTCATTTTAGTGCATGTCGTATTACTTCATCACTATTGAGAAATGATGAAGTATTCGGTTTTGATACAGTTGTCATTCTTGCCTTCACCGCAAGGAATCGATTAAAATTGAAAGGTCCCGCTATTTATACCCTTCGGAGTGTTGGAACACCCTCCAAAGGCGCACCCCTTTGTCAGTCAAAATTGGATTCCTTAGCAACAAAAATTAAAGAATGACACCGATAGTGACCATGCATCAGAACCCTAGTCTAAACCACTTCAAACTAGGAAACAACGAATAGAAGATTAGGAATCACATATATGAAGACTAACTAACTAATTTTTTCCTTGATTCAAGATCATCCTCGGTCCAGGCAACCCGAGGACTTATCACTATCAACAAGGCATAAAAAGTAACAAGGACTAAGATGTGTTCCTTTGATTACTGAAAAATCCTGTTCCCCTAGTTTGAATTAGTCAAGACTAGGAATCGGTGGTAGATCTTACATCCCGTAACGGTGATCTACCCACGTTACGGGGCCGTCTCGAGGTTAGTGGAGATTTACAATTTTATGGATGGTGAGAGGGAGGAGGATTCCGTCATCTGTGTGGACGGACTTCTGACATGTTAACCTCGTCGGTACGGGGTGACTCTATGTCCCTGTGCGATCTTGAGGCGTGCGTAGTGACGCTCGTTACACTTCACTCTACACGTACAATTTATATAATGGATCACTTTTATTTATCTTCATGCAAATTTGAACAACCTTTAGGATGGATCAATTTAATGTTTGGTTAGAACAAATATTAACTATTTTCTTTTATTTTTAATTGAACAAATTTGAATAGTCTTAAGATGGATCACTTTCAATTTTCTTCGATCAAATTTAAACAGTTTCTTCAAAGAAAATCAAAATTAATGCATCCTAAAAATTGTTCAAATTAGCTTGAAGAAAATTTATGAGCGCCAGGAAATTCTCCTTCAATTATTGTGAATTCCTCACATTCTTCTTTTATTTTACTTCGAACAAATTTGAACAGTCTTTACTGCCTATAATCCCCCCAATTAACACACAAAACATCTTTTTAAATAAGAATTCGAAAAGCATGTTCTATAAGTGTATTAAGTGATGCCGAAAACATCCCGAGCTTTGCAAGAACTCTGTTAATGTTTTCTGTCAACTTCTGAGATTGTTTTAATCCTCCAAGATGATCGTATTTGGCTTTAAAAGTTATATAAAAGTGCATCTTACTTTTAAAGGGTGATACGGTCAAAATTTGGTCAAGGGAAAACGCGTGTAAATCGGTGAAATCGTTTATTTAAAAAATCAAATTAAATTTCTTTTTCAAGTTCAATTAGTATAAAATTCAGGAAAAATATTCAGTTAGGCTTCCGCTTTTCCAAATCTGAATTGCCGGGCCTTACGCTTGACCCCTGCCATCAGATTTTGTACAGCCACCTTGTCCACCTTCTTCGCCGCAGAAAGCCAGTTTGCCTTGAACTGCTGCTCGCCCTTAGCAGTTTTTTTGGTCTTCTTTAGGTTCCGCTTGACAATAGCCCAGTATTTCTCAATTGGGCGGAGCTCTGGCGTGTTGGGAGGGTTCTTGTCCTTGGGAACCACCTGCACGTTGTTGGCGGCGTACCACTCCATGGCCTTTTTACCGTAATGGCAAGATGCCAAATCCGGCCAAAACAGTACGGAACAACCGTGTTTCTTCAGGAAAGGCAGCAGACGTTTATTCAAACACTCTTTCACGTAAATTTCTTGGTTGACAGTCCCGGAAGCTATGAAAATGCTGCTTTTCAAGCCACAGGTACAGATGGCTTGCCAAACCAGATATTTCTTTGCGAACTTTGACAGTTTCATGTGCTTGAAAACATCTGCTACCTTTCCCCTTCCTTTTGCCTTATAAAACTCCTGTCCCGGAAGCTGCTTGTAGTCGGCTTTGACGTAGGTTTCGTCGTCCATTACCACGCAGTCAAACTTCGTCAGCATCGTCGTGTACAGTCTCCGGGATCGCGCTTTGGCCGTCGTATTTTGTTTATCATCGCGATTTGGAGTCACTACCTTCTTGTAAGTCGATAGTCCGGCTCGTTTTTTGGCTCGATGCACGGTTGTAGACGATACACCCAGCTTATTTGCGGCATCTCGGAGAGAGAGGTTAGGGTTTCGCTTGAAACTACCGGCAACTCTCTTTGTCGTCTCAGCGGCTTCCGGTTTTCGATTTCCCCCCGATCCAGACTTCCTGGCTGTCGACAAACGTTCCCCAAACACTTTAATTACATTTGTAACGGTTGATTTGGCAACTTTTAGCGATTTTGCCAACTTTGCGTGCGAGTAGCTCGGATTTTCGCGATGCGCGAGCAAAATTTTGATACGCTGCTCTTCTTGCTTGGACGGCATTTTGACAACTAAAGAGTGAATTCCAAAATCAAAATAGGAGCAACATTCTACACACACACACCTTCAAAATGAGGGGTGTTCAGGTTTTTTAAATGCAAAATTGAAAGAAATACGTCAAGTTGATATTGACCAAATTTTGACCGTATCACCCTTTATAATACCACAAAAAAACATGAAAAGATGCTACATCGGTTTTCACAAAGGAGTTGAAATGACAATTAGGATGCCGCTTCCAGTACTTTTCAAAACATCTTTATGACGAGCCAAACGCATTTTCTGTAGAATATGATTTTCCTGCCATTGACGAAGAACATCATAGATAGTAAGCTTAAGTTAGGCATCTATCGAAATAAGTCTAGTTAGGAAGGTACAAACCTATCACGCCATGAACCAGTGTTCGAATCCTAGGCTCAAATTTTTTTTATTACAATTTTGCATCGAAAATTTATTGGTTATTATGATGTTATCCAAAACATGTTATAAGACCATAATATATTTTTACAAGCTCCTCCTTTCGCTTGGTTTTATGTCATGCGTGAGAACTTGATGGATAATTTAAAATGGTTTACCAACAAGGGGAGTTGGTCTACTAGAGAAGTTCCAAACCTAGTGCGCTGAATACTGAATACCTGATTTCGAATCCCATGTCTTATTTTTGTTTTGGAGAATACTTTTTGGCCATTTAATTTTATTGGCTACTACGATGTTTTGACCATGAAATTTTTTTTATAACGTTCCGAATGAAATGAAGTAATTGTCAAATCTAATGGAGCACTCATATATGTTTTTAGGCAGTATTTTAAACACCTTTATGACAAGTTGTGTTGCTTGGGTCATATCAGTCCCATATGGAAAAAGTAGGCATTTAGTAAATGGCAGTTGAAGTTAAGAAGTGCAATTTCCATGTAAATATATATAAAAAAATTATAATTAATTAATCGATAATTTTGTCAAGTTAAAATCAGCGAAAACTATGGCGATTCAAAAAGTAGAACTGTAACTTAACCTCTGGACGATTAAATTTCAGGATATGACTGATATGCGATTACTTTGCCTGATGGGACAAACTGACTTGATATTCAAAGTGTTTTTATGTTACTTCAAAAGCGAAATTTGCAATTTTCAGAGTTGGTTGGAAATGCTAACATGAAAACACTTTGAATGTAACAACTCAAGGCGGGAGTAGCCGTCAACAATGCCCCTACTGCTTTCTCTCTGAGATGACCACGTTGGTCATGACGAGAGGAGCAGCACAATAGTTGGGTAAAGAAGAATTGCATTATAACACACCATCGACTGGAAATGCTCTCGCAACTTGGGGCCTTAGGTAGTGATGAAACGTCGCTAGAACTATTCCACAGCCGCAGTCAGTAATACGGGTTAGGCAAAAGGTGTGCGTTCGACTTTGTACTGTCGCATTAATGGCCCTTCGCTCATTTTCAACTTCTATTCAATTATCATACTGCCGTACTCTAACGGAACTATCCACCTACCCTCTTCTAAAGATCATTAGCTAGAAACAAATTATCACACTAAAGCTTCATGTTAGCATTTCCAACCAACTCTGACTTGATGTTGTTTTCACATTTTCATTATTAAAGTCCGTAGTTTTATCGCGTAATATTAAAATACATATGGGACTGATAGGTAGTGATTATATGTAGTTTAAGATGGATCACTTTATGGTACAGCACGCAACAACCACCCTACTGCTTTCTCTCTGAGATGACCACGTTGGTCATGACGAGAGGAGCAACATAATAGTTGGGTAAAGAAGAATTGCATTATAACACACCATCGACTGGAAATGCTCTCGCAACGTGGGGCTTCAGGTAGTGATGAAAACGTCACTAGAACTATTCCACAGCCGCAGTCAGTTTATGAGCAAAAGAGGGACGCACATTTTTTGCCTGTAGACTTGGAGACATACTTCAAGTTTCCGCGTACATCGTACGGGTTAGGCAAAAGATGTGCGTCATCTTCAAAAAACTGTCGTATTAATGGCCCTTCGCTCATTTTCAACTTCTATTCAATTTTCATACTGCCGTGCTCTAACGGAACTATCCACCTACCCTCTTCTAAAGATCAATCTCTAGCTAATAAATCATCACACTAAAGCTTCATGTTAGCATTTCCAACCAACTCAGAACACTTTAATTTATATTCCAGAAAATTTGAAAAGTCTTTAGGATGGATCACTTTTATTATTCGTCGAACAAATTTGAACAGTCCTTAGCTATGTTATTTTAGTTTTCTTTGAACAAATTTGAACTGTTTTTATTAAGAAGAGACTTTAGGATGGATCGCTAATTTTAATTTAAACAAATTTGAAAAGCTTTTTGCTACCTTCTTTTGTGTTCCTTTGAAAAAAAAATTGAACAGCCTTTAGAATGGATCACTTTTCTTATTTTTTGAGCAAGTTTGAATCCTCTTTAGGGTTAAAAAAAAAACAAATCCTTAAAAGTCTTTAGGATGAATCACTTTTATTTTACTCATATATGAGTTTTGGGTTTTCTTTGAATAATTTTGAACTTTAAGGATGGATCACTTTAAGTTTTCTTACAACAAAATCGAACAGTCATTAGGATGGATTACTTTAATGTATTTTTGAACAAATTTGAATATTCTTTAGGATGTATCAATTTAATGTTTCTTTGGACGAATTTCAACAGTCCTTATCCATCTTCTCTTTTTTTCATTGATCAAATTTAAACAGTCGATGGATCACTCTTAATTTTCTTCGACCAATTTCAACAGTCTTCAGCTATCTCTTTTATTTTCTTTGAACAAATTTGAACAGTTTTTATGAATCACTTTTTTTTTTCTTTGAACAAATTTGTTCAATGTAAACTAAAAGTGATCCACCCTAAAGACTGATCCAATTTGTCAAAGAAATCCTAAAGACTGTTTGAATCTTATCAAAGAATGTTAAAATTCATCCTTCCTAATTCTCGGGAAATTCTCCTTCAATTATCGTATTCGTAACAGTATAGTCCTATCGATTAAAGTCGCCATCACCATCATCATCATCATCTTTGATGCATCATCTCTATCAGAATCCTTAAAACAACGCATGCAACATACTGTCGCCCTAACTTGCTCACTTTTGCCCATCGACAACGATCTTTCTCGGCACGGGATCCTTCTGCTAATGAGGCGTAAATTGATGTAAATTTATACAACACACATCCAATTAACATTAATTAATGAGAGGCTCTCTTGTCTGCCGGCTGGCTCGGGTGGCTGTTGCTACAAAAAGGATTATGCGCTCACAACGGATCTCCGGCTCTGGCTTAAGAATTGAAAGCATTGCCTCTGAGCTTGTATCCCGCAACAAAACTGGAAACGGAGACGTCAGGCGCCGCCAAGCCTCCGGGACAAAACCACTTTCACCCATCATACGAACGGCGGCGCACGTGTACATTTGTCGGATTTTCGAGGTAGTACCTAAAGCCTTTCTTTGTCCAAATGTAAACACATTTCGACAGGTTCTTTTACACCGGCTCCGGATGTGTTCCGGTGACTCTGATTTACAGCGCTGATAAAAGAGTCGCACCGACAAGAGGGTAGAAAGGATCCCCTCCCTCTGCCCCCTCCCTGAATCCGGGCTGAGGTGTTGATGAATCTTAACAAACAAAACAGAACATCGGTGAGCACTGCTCAAAAGTCTCACCAAGCCCAGGGTGGAAAAAAAGTAAAAAGGGGAAAATTCCAAGAACTGGAAAATCGTCTTAGCTCGGAACACGACAACGACGACGGCGGCTAGTGGATTCGAAGAAACGAATAAAGTGTACTTTTATCGCCGGATTTAACATTTCCCAAGTCCCTTATAGGTAGGACTTGCCGACGAGCTGCTGACTGGGGAAATCGAGCTGGGCCTGTGCTGGGCTTAGTCCGAAAGTACTCTACTTGGGATGTAAGTTTTCGTTCCATTCTGCGACCGATGGGAAAGAAGTTTAGTGCTTTCGGTAAATGGGAAGGAAAGGATTTGCCGGAAAGCCGAAGACCAGCTCAGTTGTCGTTGCAGGATGGAAAAACCTTTCCGGAAAGCGGATGAAAATTATTCAAATGTATGTTAATGTTTGATGACATGGCTATGAGCGCCTTGAGGCACGTGCCGGTTTCGGAAAATAAGACGCTGGATTAGACTTGAAAGTCAGGGTACAATTGATGCAAACATTACTTCATACGAACAAATCTAAATGTACATCAGGAATCATTACGACGAACTTCATTGTGGATTTTTTTGTTCATGATGATTTAATGAGCCATTTGATTTGAATAATGACATACACCAGACAGTGGTTTATCGTTTTAATCAACTTCATCCCTGCATATTTCGAGCGATTTGACCAGCTCCCGCACGAGGTTCTGTTTCTGTTCTGTCAAAACAAAAGCTCCACGCTTATATTCCATCGCTACTCGGGCCAAATCCATCGAAATCAAGGCGACCAAATTTTCACTAAAATTTGCATGATTCCACTGGATTAACATTTGAAATTCGTTTTCCTTTGTCGCAAGAAAACTGGGGTCATCCATGTTTCCGGTAATTTGATAGTTTTTCTTTTTCTTTATCCTACTGAAATTTGGATACTGTCCGGAATAATCATAGCTCTTATATAATGAGCAATATCAATATTGTGTCAGTGCTTCAACTCGACTCTCTGTTGATTCTTCTTGTTGCCAGTATTAAATACTCGGTGTGGAATCCTGTATTGCAGCCGGAAGAAATCGCCCAGCCCAGGAGACAGACTGACGCACGACTTAATCTCACGGTGGCTTGGGGAACAAAGAGGAAGAGACACGATGCTACAGTCTCTTGCAGCGTTGCCAGGTCATTTTCAGAAAAATCTGGAACAGTTAAAATATAAAATCTGGAAAAATCTGGAATGCTTCAAAAATTCCGTTTTTAACATAATGCTATTGCTATCAAGTTATGTGCCAATGTCTCGTAAAAATCGGTCAGTATGATCACCTGGAATTTATTAAAAGTACCAGAATGGTTATGAATTACATGTTTAAATAAATTATATAAAGCAAATAACTTGTTAGCATTGCTGAAATCATTCAAAAGTTGAAAAGTATTGACACAGTGTGCCCAAAAAGTTTAAATATCCATTACGCAGCATTTCAAAAATTTAGTTAAATGTGGGTTATCAAGCAAATTTGATGGGATAGATTTGTTTTAACTGATAATAATCGATGTAGTCCTTGCTATTTGATGCAATACCAGAATTTAAGGATTTTATTGGTTCTAAATAATTCTAATATTACCCTGAGGTTGATCAGATTTACAATTTAATTCTTGACATCATGCAACACACAACACCCAGTAGACCAGTAGGCAATTTTATTTTGATTTTGAATTCACCTGGCTGAAGTGGGAATTAAAGTCTAACATTGTGGTACTCACACACAGTTTACCTAAACTACGGATAACTCCACTATTCGCATGACCATTACGAATAATTTTATGCCAAAGAATAATTTTATTATATTACTAAAGTGAAAGTCTGATAGCTTCATTTTGGAAGTCTCAGGATCTTGAAATGATTCTTAATTCCGGAATATACAATTTTTTCTGGGTCCCAGATCATGAAAGTTTTTGTTAGTCTGATTTTACTTGGAACTCTTCACATGATATGTTCGCCCTTTTTTTTAGTTCTATTCGAATCATCCTAGAATTCCATAATACTTCTTTTCTATATTCCCCTAAGATAATCTTGATAATATTCAAACTTTTACAGTAACATTCTAAGAGTTTTTAGCATTACCTCTTTTATTCTCTTATTAATCACTCTCCAATTCCAAAATTCCCTCAAACAGCTAATAATTCCCAAGAGTTGGCACAATTTTGTGTTCATTTTTCTCTATGAAATTCTAAAAAAAAAATCATAATAATTTCCTTGGTCTTCAGAATGGCCGTCACGCTCTTTTCAGACTCATCCGATAATTCCATTTGAACTACGTGGTGGGTAAAAATTTGTTTTGAAATCCTCTTCAGTATTTCCGAATTATTCAAGTACTTTGCCAAAATGTTTTCGAATGTTTTGCAGAGATTGCACATAATTCCGTTGAAATATCTTAAAATTAATCTTCATAGGATAGAATTCCATTGAAATTATTCTCACGATTCGTTTCAGCACAGTCCTTAAGTTTCATCATAGGAATTTGCTATGTTTTCTCATCCGGATTGTATTTCCTTTATTCACAAAATCTCCATGCAATTGTCATCAGAGTTGACAATTGACACCGTCTTCAACCAGAGGTTGCACAGACTGTATATTTAACACTTGACAACGGACAACACACCACATCGAGTAGACCAGTGGGAAATTTTCAGGAAGTCAAAATTTGCACCGGCTGGAGTGGGAATCGAACCCTCATTGGTGGACTCACGTAGAACTCACAATACGCCTGAACGACGGGAAGTCACACGAACACAAAGCCCACAAAGATGGATGGAACTCTACTCAGAATTAGCTTGAAATTCTCGTTTGATTTCACAGGGAATTCACCTTATACCTTGTACAGACATACAAAGTACACTGTTGTACTACCGTTGTATTCTTTAAGCTAGTACCTCAAATTGTACCGTTTGAAGTACTAGATTAAAGGAGTACAACGGTACTGCTTTGTTTGTCTGTCAATGGTATTACACTTCACTGCGAACTATTTACAGAATTACCTTAATTATGTAATGTCCAACGTTGATAGACGTTGAGTAGCAAGTATTGCTTTTAATTTTTTGATTAAATGGTAAATCAATTGTAGTGATATTTTAAATCAACATGTTTAACAAATCTGGGAAAATCTGGAACATATTAAAAAAATCTGGAAATATACGTGGTCTGTCTGTGTATCTGGCAAGACGACTAAAAATCTGGAAAATCCATATAAACCTGGAATACTGGCAACGCTGGTCTCTTGTGCCGTTGGCTCGGTGGAGGGTATGTGGTTGTGTGAGTGTGTTCCCTCAACTATTCGTTCAGCAAGAGGTGGAATCTAGGGGGAACAAGGTAGTACACATCAAGGTGTATCCCACACTAGGGTACTAGTAAAACTTGTCTGCATACTTCAGATACTTGCTTTTTAGTTTAACGGCGAATCAAATTGCAACAACAAACTGCCCGAAATATCTGTGAACTGTTCTCTGGACTTCCATGAATCTCTCAAATTTTTTTTTAAATCCCACAATTTTCGTGAAGTTAATTGAACTTCCTTAAAGTTCATTGACATATCCTGAGATTTCCGAAATTTTCCAGATGTTTTCGATACTTCCTGAAAGCTCGTGGAACTTCGTTTAAAATATTAAAGCTTCCTAGAACTTCCCTCGACTTGCCTAAATTTCCCTTAATTTTCAAAAAGTGTTTCAACGTTCCATATTTTTTTCTGATAATTATGGAACTTCCCAAAGACCTCGTGGATTTCCAGAAATTTGCGGAAAATTCCTTAAATTTTCGGATATTTTCCAAAATCGATCACATCATTCGAGCGGTTTGATTTGATGGTTCCTACCAGTTGAGCTTTGCAGTGACCTAATATTTTATTATTTATTTATTATTATTATTATTATAGTCCATCTGACTTGATAGTCTCAATGAAACACTTAAATCTAAATGTAGTCACTCATTAAAAATAAAAAAAATTGGCCGACATCAAACAATGACGAAACCTGGAGGCATTGATGTCAAAGTCAAATAGGTCAGAGGCTTCGTTGAATTGATGAATCATGGTGACAAAGGAACTGTTTGCAGCATAGTTTGTTGCATGTAGCAAGGTTCTCGGACGGAGTGTTCGGGCAGGAGCATACAGATTAATTTTGGCCAGTAACACAGGAACATCATATTCTGCGAGCAAAACTTTAGCAACGAAGACGACTTGCGATATGTTTCGTCGCTTAGCAAGAGTATCCAAACCCAGTAAACGACAGCGGTCAGCATACGGTGGTAAATACAGCGGGTCACTCCATGGAAGATAGCGCAGTGCGTAGCTGACGAATTTGCGTTGAACAGCTTCGAATCGTCCACTCCATACTGCTTGGTAGGGATTCCAGACAACTCACGCGAATTCCAGTAGTGAGCGAACCAATGAACAGTAAAGGGCTTTAAAACACAGAGGATCACGAAATTCCTTAGATATCTTGAACATGAATCCAAGCTGACGATTAGCTTTGTCGATCGTGGTTGAGAAGTGGCGAGTGTATGTGAGCTTTTCATCCAACATGATACATGAACTGCAGTCCCAGCAACGTTATAATCAAACAAACCGGCAGTCCTTGTTCGACGGAAACAAATTACGCAGGACTTTGAGACGCACATGACCATACAATTACGTTCACACCAATCATTAAAGATTTCAAGAAGGTTTTGTAGTTCTAAACAGTCAGTATAGTCTCGAACGACTAGATAAATCTTCAAGTCATAGGCAAAAAACAATTTACCTCTACGTAGTAGAATAAACGTTACATCGTTAACAAATAAAGAGAAGAGCAGTGGTCCCAAAGTGCTACCCTGTGGAACTCCTGATCTGTTCGAGAAACAGTACGATGAGTAGTTTCCAATGCATACAGTAACTTCACGTTGCACGAGGTACGATCTAAGCCAGCTGCAGAAGGAAACAGAACTTCCAGAACGTCGTGAACAACTCTATCAAACGCAGCTTTAAGATCAGTGTAGATGGCATCCACTTGAAGTTTCTTGCATACATTTTCCATACAGAACGACGTAAAGCTCATTCGCCGTGTGAAAACAGGGAACATAGTAGAGCGGTTCCATAGTGCGGGAAATTTCTGTTGACGAAGTGACAGGTTGAAGCGCAAGGACAACGGAGCAGCTAAGATATCGGAGCATTTTTTTTTTAGGACAGCAGATGGAATAACACTCGGACATGGTGAAAATGATGATTTGGTTTTACTCATCACAGAGAGAACCATTTGTACATCAACGGCAAAAACATCCATGTTAACGACGTCGGTTGGCACATCAAGGACGGCTCGTTCAATTTCTGCTTGCGATGGTGAGTCATTCGAGAAGACGCTTAAGAGGTAGCTTCTTGAGGCTGTTTGGACGGTTGGGACAAGCTCTTATTGCATATCCATTAACGCTTCTATACAGCTGTTATCCTGCTGTTAAGTTGTGTGTGATCTTGAAAGGCGCTTACTCAGCCTTTACCCGATTGTCCCAATAATCAAATCACTACACAGCTTTCCCTTGAATCCAGGTTAAATATTGTTTACACGTTTTTTTTGTTGGAGGAATTTATTGAGTTTATTTAGCTGTGAAATCCAATTAATCGAAATTAGTTATAAGCAACACCACCAAATTAATTACACTGTACTGGAACCTGGAATCGAACTCGACACGACCGCATTGGCGAAACTTGATACTACCAACTTCGCTGCGCCAACACTTTGAACTGACGTAAACAAATTTACATGTCCTTCTACAACAAGATCGCTGAGTAGAGGCTTTATAATAGTGCACATGAATCACTTTTCTCGACTAGTTAATTCAGCTTTGTAAAGAAGCAGAGTAAAAGCTGTAAAACTGCACAAGTCTAAAAATAAATCTAGTTGACTGTAAAATAGCTTTCAAAGTAGCGCTAACACAGTTTATTAGTTGAGTACAGGTTGTTTAGTAGTTGAAAAAGCACTTTTGATGTTTATGTTAATCAGCAAGAGTGGTTGGTTGTGTAGAAACCATATTACCATAAGTAATATATTCGCTATAATAGCTTTTTTTGAAGCTAAAAGTTGAAAGTTGATTAATATTGGCATAGAAATGACATTAGAGTTTATTGGGGTGATGTTATTCAGTGCGACTGACAAACTGAATAATGGTTGTGAAAAAGTTGAGTATACGCTCTCGAAAACTATTTTGGTAGCTTCTGTTTGTAGCTGTATCTGCAGCTTTGTTTCAGCTGCTTTACAGCACATCGCTGGAAAAGTTGGCTTATAAAGCTGAAAATGTTAGATGGGTGACCAATCAACAAAAGTCAGAAAAACTGCGCAAATTCGGATCGAACAGCTTCGCTTCAATGCGAAAGTAAGTTCATTTGACAATGAAAAACGAAAACAACAGACAAGCCAAAACAAACAGCATGAAAACCGATCGAAAGTGGTTCTGTTGATGTTGAAGAGAATCTGCTCGAAGAGAAGATAGAATTACTTTTCAATTGAAAGTGATGGTTGACGGCTTCATCGTCGCTTGACGATTTTCGATTGAAAGTGACTTTGTTTGGCCCTGGTTTCTACGAAACATCTTGCTATTTTTTGTTTGGGACATTCGTATTTAGTATATAAGAGAACCAGCATTTTAAAATTCTACACGCGCATTCTTTATATTAAAATATTTTTTTGTGAAGGCTTCCTGGTCATGGTTTTTATACTATTAAAACTATAAAACCATTTGAGAGTCGAGTTTCGAACGCCTTTGGATACGGTTGTGTATTAAGTGTATTTTCTGTTTTGTGCGTGCATTCGCTTTCATAGTTTTTGGCTGCATTTGCCGGATTAGCGCTGGCACTCTGCCTCCCGGACGATTATACGTGTGTGAGTGGTGGTTTTCTCGCTTTCCGAGAAGATTTAGAATCGAGAAAGAATACATGATTCATCATGTTTGCAAGCAACAGAAGATTTAATGCTATCTGCGTTGTTTGATTTTTTTTTTCTCCCGGTCCAGAAATTTGTGGCATCGCGAGTGATAATTTAAATTTTAGTTTATTTACGCGGTGATGATGTTGGTTCACTCGCATTTTTTTTTTTGAAAAAATTAAGTGTTTTCCAACGAAAGTGTACCATAAGTGCTTCTGAACGTGTTTCGCAGTTGGGTGTGGTGAAATTCGTGCATTCCCGTTTGATTTTGGAAATCCGTATCACAAAATTGCCCACCGATTCCTTTTTTTACCGTTCGACGACGACGGGTGTGCTTTCGCAAGAGTGACGTTTATTGGATCCGTTCCTTTGCACGGGTGTTTTTTTTTGCAACTAGCGTAAGTGTGCCTGCGATTTGCATTGAGTGTCGGAGATTGTGAGTTAGCTGAAGCATGTCTCGCTGGATATGCCCAAGGCTGGAAGGGCGGTAGCTGGTGGCCGTGAACGGTTTCTGGGGAAAGCACTAGATGCGAACCTCCTCCCAGATCACCATGGCAATACAGGAAGTATCACAACAAAGGTAATTGCTATTAGGTATTTTGCAAACAGTGACAGATAGCGGACATGAAGAACCAGTGGAGGTGCCGGTAAATGGTAAGTTACAAATTCTCTGTTGTCGTTGTCGTAGGCGCCGTCGTAGTCGCTGTCGTAATCGCCGTCGTAGTCGTAGGCAGTACCGTTAGTATATTTAAAATTAAACATCAACCGCTGAAAATATGAATTATCGCGTATTTCTGTTGTTCATTACATTCCAAGTGAAATTCGAGAACGTAATTTCATTGGAATAGCTTGTTCAACCAGGTCTTAAACAATCGTCACGTCGGTCAAAGCTTGTTATGATTGTCTGAACCATGCGTAAAGAGAAAATTGAAACATTGAACGTGGCGTGAAAGTGGATCTTGATGAAGGCCTAAGTACTCTTTCGTAGCTTTTACTTTTAGGATTTCAAAGATCGTCGGTTGCAGTGGCTTGCTTAATGAGGAGAAAAACGCGGTCCCAGATCCTTTCATATTAAAAATATTAAAATATCGCTTGTTTATCGTGTATTTTGTAAAACTTTTAGTTGTCGTCGGTGCCGGGTTTGATTAGTTATAAAAACTTGAGTAACGCTATAATGTGATATGAGAGGCTCGGTGGCCTTAGAGCAACCATTTTTGCTTGCTGAGCAGAACATCATGAGTCTAATCTCAAGCCCATCCATATTCAAGATTCGTCAATGATTAAAAAGGAGCTCGTCTGCCTAGTGGCCAGTGTTCGGAAAAATTCAAAAGCTCAAATCTCATGCATGAGTTTATGCGCCTATGAGTTTTGCCTTGCAAAATTCAACATCGCAAAAATCACCAATGAGTTTTCAGGTTCAAAAATTCATTGCCTTATATTTTGGCGTTATTCATTGTTATTGCTATTGTTTGTGCATCAAGGGTTGGAAAACTAACACAACATGCATAGGCATGATATCAATTGACGTTTGAGTGGTTTTTATGAGTTTAAAGCTGGAATGATTTTTCGGCGTTGTGAGTGTGAGTGCGTAAATATGCATGAGAATCTCAAGCGTGAATTTTGTTTGCCGCATTCGCACGCGAGTGTATTATCGCAGGGATGCTCAATGAATGAGATTTGAGAATGATTTTTCGAACACTGCTAGTGGCAAACGTTTTTGCTTACTGAGCAGAAAACCGTGGGTTCAATCCCAAGCTCCTTCGCGTTATACGATCGTTAGGACATCAATTCAGCTTATCGTTTACCAAAACGAACCCTGCTGCTAACCCAACCCTCTTACCCAACATCCCTGTGATTCCTCGTGGAAGTGCAGAGGACTCCTCGGCTTCCACCAAAGCGAGTGTCACGTCAACACATTCCTACCCATTCCTTTCATGACCTGCGTTCAGGCGCGGCTGGCGCTGGTATTGCCTAATTCGAGATCACCAGTTTTTACACATTGAGGATGATTGCTAGTCCCAAGCATCGTCTATTGGTTCTCTGTGTAATTACAGCTGGTCTGGCAATAACAGAGTAGCAACCGTGGGTGGTCAATCATGCTCATGCTCATGCTCATTAAAACTATAAAACCATTTGGTTGGGCAGGTGATTTGCCCTGGTGAGCTGAATAGCCATTATCTTTATAACAGCTGGCATCATCATCCAGAATATTTACGTGAGCAAGTGTTTGAACAAATGCGTATCGCTTTTTACTAGAAACCACTGATACCCTAAGCTGTATTGGTCTGATGTCGTGTCTTGACATTGCGGTAAAGTTACTTGAAAATGGTATGAAATGGTATTTTTCTACACTTAATTTTGTGTGACTACTTTTTGGTCGTTCCACCCTTTAGTAAGATACCGATAAATACCGATTTTTTAAAACCTTCGATACCAACAAGCTTTAGAACAGTCAGGCAACGCTGCTCGTCATACTGGGTCTGATGACTTTTTGCAAAAAAAAAAAAAAAACCCTGATGGATATCGTCCCTATCGTTTCCACAGTTCCCGAAGATCTATATTACTGTCATAATAGTGACCGAGTCGGGTCGGTCAAGACAAAGGCATAAAGCCGGTGGTGACGGCAGAATGGGAACAAAAACTACATACAACAACCGAATTGACGTTTTCGCTTCGCTGGAACTGTCCATATGAATAGAAGCCACGAAGCTTCTCTTTTTCATTACACACACACAAGAGTAATGAAAAAGAAGAAAAGGCAAATAGAGAGCTTGGAAAAATCTCGCTGCGACTACAGGAATCCCCCCCAACGCGCGGTGGGTAGTGCAGTCCACTCAAGTAATTGACTAGAGTATAAGATTTCCCCAAAAAATCAGCTAAATTGGAAGGAGGTATGCCGAAAAATAGCGGTGGGTGGACTGGACCACCCACTGCGCTATTCGGGGGATTCCTGTACATACGTGTAGGTGGGTGGAAGGGGGATTACCGCTGAACCAGAGCCAAGTGGTGACGTAAAAAAAAAAGAAAACAACTCCGAATCGTGCACACAATCGGGCAAAGGACAAAGGAGAAAAGAATCATCAGACGAGAAACAACGAATGACGTTAATAATGCTGGGGAAATGAAAATGTTATTTTTCCGCTCCCTTTCGCACCAATGACCCGTCGGTGGGGACCGTTCTGCCATCCTCGTTTCTTTTTTTTCCCCAAAGCTCTTACGTATTCATCACTGTGAGAAAACAGGGAGATGGATCCTGTGGTGGTTCAAATGAAAAAAAAATGGATTGTTCTACAGGACGAAATAACTGCTATTTGATCAAACAGTTTGGTTCGGCTCGATGGACCACTCAAAAGCTACTGAATCACAGCTTCGCTTCAAAACTCCAGTTGAGATTGATCCGTGTGCAAAATTTACCTGTGTTCCTTCCCAGTGCGATACGTGTAACAACCTGTCGGAAGCGGAGAACACCGTTCCCAGTGCCAACTCACGTCACTGCCGAACTTGGTTTTGCAACAACTTTGCTCCATTTCACATTTCTGTCACGGCCAGTGCATACGCAAATCTCCTTAATTATAAACTTTATCCAATCAAACTTTACCTTCTGAATTCCTACCCAACGCAATCCCGGCGGCTGCCAGAGCCGGTGATGGCATGCAATAGAGTAACCACTTAGGTCTCGAGAGCTGCACTCCACTTTGACTTCGGGAAGCGCTTCAATTGCAATCCCATCAGCCATCAGTATAGGTTCCGGTAGAAGTTGAGCCAGGGTTGGACGTCACGTCAAAAAGTGATCAACAAATGCTTCTCTTCAGCTCGTAGGGTACCTTGGATAATCCCAACCATCAACCGGAAGGCGATAGCTATCGAATAGTGCTTATGGACGGGGCTTGTTCATACTGTTTAACGTTACCACTATTGAATCAGCGTAAAAGGTAGTACATCGGAATGGTGGAGTTTTCCATGGCACTCATCCATTTGCTAATCAAGCACATCGATGCACTTATAAACGTACATAGATGTTGCTGGCAGAATGAATATTTTATTGATGGAATCAACAATCGTTGGTACGCTTTTCTGATCATGTAAAAATGAACTTGTTCGTGCATTTAATGATGATGATGATGATGGTCCGACTGCTTACTCCTACAAAAATTTGAGCTGGATGATTTATCTTTAAGATAATTAAGTATAAACCAGATTAGCAAGCAAAAACGAACTGATTACTGTTAAAGATGTAAATTCTCTTAACGATTTTCAGGCGCTCACCGCTTTGTTCACCCTTTTGTACACATGAAATAGTGACAAGCATTCTCAGCGATCAAGAGTTCATGAACAATCAACAAAGCATTCTAATACATTAGCTACCCCGCAACCTGATGCTATCGTAGTTTTCAGCAACGTCAGGAATGCTCACGCACCCCTGACATTCAGCCAGAAAACTTACTACTAATTCAAAGCGTCTTCCAAATATTTAAGCTTCAAAATTCGATTTTTGCTTTATATAATTTCACTCCACTATATATGTACTTCACGCGCGGGGATCAAATCTTTTTAAACTCTTCAAAATAACTTTTTTTTAACTTCTATTGAGTTAAATATTAAATATTAATCATCACCATCGTGGCGATGAAAATAGTATTTGCAGTGCTACAATAATTATTAAAAAAGGCGTTAGGACAGATATCCATACAAAATAATCCGCTACAAACTTCGTCAGGATACATAATTTGTCCATTCATAAACATAAATTCATTAGATACCTGTTGAAAATCCAGCTTTAATGGGTGTAAATCTTTTAAATTCGGTAAGCGTAGTTGTACGATTAATGTGTCCAGACATCGAACTGATAACATGAATTTCGTTAAGATGTAATGAATTTTCTGAAGCACAAGACAAGAAATGTGGTGTTCTTATTTCATCCACATTTCTTATTATAAAGGCTGACTAAAAATAAATTCGTGATTGAATCAGTTTAAAAGTCCATTAATGGTTGCTTTACAGTACATTTATTAAAACTTCAAAGCTACAGCATTAGATGGTTATATTTCTCTAGTTCAAACGAAATCTCGAACCTTCCTCTTGATAGAGCCCATCAGCGCCCGCACAGTGGAAACGGACACGGAATCAGCGCATTTCTTCCATTTTGCCCGGAGTTGCTGGATGTCCTTGACTGCCCCGCCGTTTCGTCGAAGTAAAATTTCATAACAATCGGTTCAGTGGTTATTGAGATGTCATCGAAACAAGAAGAAAATCGCCGGAGAATTTTGCGCGCCTTTATGGAAAATCCGACTGTGACCATGAGATGGATCGGAAGACAACTGGGAATCACCCATACAACTGTGTCTCGGGTGGCAAAATCGTTTAAGGAGTCCCAGACGACCGAGCGGCGGGCTGGAAGTGGAAGAAAATCGAAGACAGCTGACCCTGTGAAGGCCCTGGTTCGTTCAGCAAACCATGAAACGAGCTGGGCTTCGTGTATTCAAGGTCCGGAAGGCACCGAACCGACGTGATCAACAAAACACGGCGGCCAAATCCCGCGCAAGGAAGCTGTATCGAGAGTGGCTAACGACACCGATGTGTGTGGTTATGGATGACGAAACCTACATCAAGGCAGACGCAAAGCAGATACCGGGGCTGGAGTTCTACGTTGCCAAATCAAGGTTTGATGTTCCGGAAGACATAAGGAAGAAGAAAGTGGACAAATTCGCCAAAGAATACTTGCTCTGGCAGGCCATATGCCAATGCGGTAAACTGAGTAAACCGTACATCACAATGGGTACCATCAACAGCGAAATTTACCGCACCGAGTGCCTCCAGAAGCGTCTGTTGCCCTTCCTGCGGTCCCACGGAGGCGAGACATTATTTTGGTCGGTCCTGGCATCATGCCATTACGCGCGATCGACGTTGGATTGGTACGTTGATTTTGTACGAAAAACCGCCAACCCCCAAAATTCCACAGAGATTCATCCGGTGGAAAGATTTTTGGCCATAATGAAGGCCAAAGTTCGAAAATCGTCCAAGGTGTTTAAGAACAAGCTGGAGTTGAAGAAAGAATGGATGAAAGTGACCAAAAAGGTCAGCTCCACCATTGCACAAAATGTAATGAAGGGTCTTAAGGGAAAGGTGCGGGCTTTCAGCGATGGAAAGGAAATTGAAAAAAGTAATTATGCCGAAACATAATCCATATGTATTAGTTCATTCCCTGAAAGTTTCAAGAAAATCCAACTTAAAATAAATTTTTGGCGAACACTTTTGTCTGGTGCATTTTTTTCGAGTACAAGCCTTAGTGGTGTAGAATCTGCCGGGGGTCGGGAGGGAGGCGGAATTATCACGTTCTTTTCGGAATTTACGAAATCACTTTACACTAAATAGGGGAATTTACGTATTCTCGGCAACCTAAGCAGCGACCTTCTTTCTATAGCTTTTTTCTCTATGGAACGCACACATATGCAGTATTGGTTTGTTTACAATCTTTTGCTGACAGCTGCTCTAACAATTTCAGTCGAAAGAATTGTCAAAAACTGTTTTGAAACGCTTTTACAAAGCTCCAATCTTCTCTAGTGAGAGCGAGTATGGTCGGCATCCAGTTTTTCTTCGGCAACCGTTCCATTTGAACTGCATGTAAATCTGCTGTTCTATTATCGGCAACTCGAAATCAGCTACAATTTGTAGTGCGTGTGTTTCATTTCAAGAAAACACCACTAGATTGCTTTTTCTCCATGGTAAAAATATAGTCAAATTGAAGCTGAAAGCATAAAGAATCGTTTGCATGCATTCAGCGAAGTGTTTTCGTAAGAAAATCCAGTGAAAATAGTGTTTCAATTTGGGTTGCCGAAAATAGTCTGTCATGCCGAAGCCGTCATTTCCCCTATTTTCGGCCTCAAGCTTTTGTTTTATTTGACTTTCTTTCACAAAGGTTCATACGCAACTGCCTAGTACCGTCTAGAACGTGTAACGCGCGCTGCTTGGTCCTGCCGTCTCGGCTGCCGTTCATTCGTCTTCGGTTGCTCTCTCTCTCGGTCTCTTCAACGATTCTCTCGCAGCATGAAGATAAGGGATACTGAGGATAAATGATTAGATCCTTATTCTACAAGTGGCAGCTGGCCAAATCGAGCCAAAAGATGAATTTTCCCCTATGCTTGCGGATGAACGGCAATACCCGCTTTTTCAAGCATTCTTCGATGTAAACTTGGGATGTCATCGTCGAGGATGTGACGAATGGTTCCGTTTTCAGGTCACAACTGCAAATAGCTTGTCAAATCATGGCCTTCTTCGTGAACTTGTCGGCAAACACGAACTTGAATCTTCCCGGCACATCCCTACGTCCAGTCACGATGTAATACTTTTGACCGGGAAGCTGCTTAAAATCAAGTTGCACGTATATCACCGACAAACCGACATGACACTTAATTCTGACTTATGCCCGAAAATCGTAAACGGTCGATTTAAATGTGCAGTGTTCCGAACTGTCAAAACCATAGGATTTTTTTATCTAGATAAAAATAATTTGTCCAGAATAGATCAGACTTGAACCAATTCATAACTTTTGCATGCGGGTTGATGACTTAGCTAAATATTTCCCGCGAACACGGAGCCAGATGTCAGTAATGTGCTTTGGTCAGAAATTTTATTGTTTTTGCTATGGTCATTCATGTCGGTTTGTCGGTGCGTATATTTCGTCATCGATCAAAGCGCAGCCCTTGTGTTTCGTCAAAACCAACCCCCTGCAATGCAATCCAGCTCTTGAAACTACCGAAAACATCAGCAGCGCTGGTGATCCATAACAAATTCATGCTCCAACCATTTAACATTGAAAATGTGACAAGGTGGCAACAAATGTAATGCCTTCAAAACCATTCTTACTTTCCCGCAATGGTCAATTAAAAAATGATTTAGTTGTTTTCGAAATGCCGAGCACAATTTGCGTCAATCATGCTTTCCTATAACGTTATCCAGAAAACTCTATCGATTTTCCGCAACGCGGCGCGACATGTAACAAGCCCAATCATAGAGGAAACGGAGGAGCTGTCAAATTAGCACTAGAGCACCAGAGAAATTTGGCTTACCTCGAGTTGTTCGCAGATGACAGGCGTTGCAGTCCTGTGCTCAAAACACGGTCGTACAAGAGGCTTGCACGCTTTTTGGCCACGGAATTCTGCTTCATGTTCCGGTTCGAATGTTTACTGGCTTTGTACGTATCCTTCCCTGGCAAGGATGTTCCGCACCGTTTGAAAGTTGGCGTTGTAACTTCTGGCCACATCTCGGATCGAAAGACCGGGGCTGGATTCAACGCACCTCAACACCTTGCTGCGCAGCTGACGATCCCTGGTTCCAGTTCTTTCGTAGGTCTACTGATTCCTTTCCACACTCAGGGTTTCCTTGTAGGTTTTGAACACTCGACAAACTGGTGTTTTCAGCTTCTTCAGCGCTTTAGCCAGCTTGGAACCGGATCACTCCGGATTTTCCAGGTGTTTGTGCACAATATTTTTTCGTCTTTCGAGTTTCATTTGTCGTTATTTTTGAACGCGATCGACTACTTTGATCAAACTTGCACCAGTTGTTCTCTATAGAAGTGTAAACAAACCACTGTCAAAGATTTTCGATTGCCAACACTAGAGGCGCGCTAGCGGCACGCGAGGGGCGTACCAATTTGTTTTTCGTCAGCCTTTATCTATGAAAGTCACGTCCTTTTCCAATTCGGTAAATAAATATCAAAGCAGAAAATCGTTACCTACTTTAAAAATGAGCACCATAGTCCAATATACAGTTCTTTGCTTCACCGACGACCCTTTTAAAGCTTCTAGTATCAAAGTTGAGGAAGTGAATCTTTTACATCTCAAAATCAAACGCATTATTTAACTCTGCAAGCGCTGTAATCTCGATATTTGTGTTGCATTGGCCAAAACTTAAATGGAAGGGCAAAAGTATGGATGGGGAGAGGTGATGATTTGTACAGTTGTATTTTACTGGCAATATTTAAATCGGTTTTCAATCGACATAGAATTCCATACTTCTTGGCAATTTTCTTGATGACATTGTCAATGTGAGAGTTGAACTTAACGTTGTCATCAATAATCACGCCAAGATATTTAATCTCCCGAACGCGATCAACAGCCTCATTATCAAGTACAACAGAGACATTATCATTTACTCGATTCCGTGAAATTACCATGAATAAAGTTTTACTTGTATTCTACTTCAACCATCTACTTAGAGAACGCAAATCTTCATTCAAGTTTAAAACGGCATCGTCTAAATCCTTAGCGGAAATGAATAACACAGTATCATCTGCAAAAAGATTAATGTCGCAAAATCGTAAAACACGTCGCAAGTCATTAATATACATAATATATAAAAGGAGCCCCAATATACTTCCTTGGGCACTCCAAGGTTGTTCCCTACGGGACTTGAAACAGAATCATTAAAAACAGTCCGTTGAGTCCTGTCACACAAATAGCTTTCAACCCATGTTTATGCAGCACTCGTATCGATTGTACTTAACAATAAGGGCCTTAACATTGTTTCAAAAGCGCGTCTCTGATCCAAAAAAACAGGAACAGTTTCACAAGAATGACCTTCCCGATATCCCGATTGTTCTGCTACCAACACACTATTACTATTAGTTCAAAAATTTACTTTTACAACCAACAAGTTCTAAAAATTTTTCTAATGTGTGCAATATGGTGATGGGACTAAACTCTTCGGCTTTAAACGTTCCAGCAACTTTTTGAATAGGAACCACTAAGGATTCCTTCCATTTGGGTGACACATATCCAGTCTGCAATGATTTATTAATAAGGTCCATCAGGATGTGGCCAACCAACGGCGTCGGTGGTGTAGTGGTAAGCGTGATTACCTCTCACCCCAGCAGGCCAGGGTTCAATCCCAGACGGCGCCGCCGGGATGTTCTGAGGCATAACATCTCTGATCACGCCTTCCTTCGGATGGGAAGTAAAGCCGTTGGTCCCCGGTTCATGAGTTGATGGGTCGATAGGTAGGGTCCAGGTGTGGGAGCTGCCTTCCTGGCACGTCGGTAGCATTGGTGCTCAGCACGGAAAACAAGATCGACGGAAAAAACAAACCAAAGAAAAAAAAAAAAAAGGATGTGGCCAATGACATGTTAACAATCTTCCCTAACTCTAGTATTAATAATATCTACTCCAGCCGATTTTCCTAATGAAAAACGAATAACTCTAATAGCGGATTTGTTTATTATCCAGGTTGGAACCAGTTCCAACCCGTGCGAACCCGAGCTTATTGTCAGTGCGAACCTCAACCCGAGCCAGGTTACAGAAACAAACATTGACACTGACGTTTGACAGGCTACAAGCAGGTTGGAACTGAATCAAAAACAAATTCGCTATAAGTTTATCTGATGTGAAAACCTTCAAATCTACAACTACTTTAAACAGGCTGATTTATTTCGTCAGGTTCATTGACCAATTCAATGGATTGATTAATCAATAAAACACTGTCGACAAAATAATCATTAAATTTAGATGCAATTACTTGTTTTGACTGTTCAAATGTGTCATTCAAATTTATGGATCGCGGTTTGCAGTTGCTAGATTTTATTGAAGAATTCAAAATTTTCCATAACTCTTTTCGGTTGTTTTGATGCTGATTGATCTTTCTGTGGACACATTCACAACGAGTTTTTTTTATCGATTGTGAGTATTCATTACCCGCGATTTTGTACCTATTCCAATGATTGTCACTATTTGATCGACAAAACTTTTTTACGTTTAAGACGCAAAAGATCCAAATTGTACCAGCTGTTCGAGTTCCCAAGTAGCCAATAAGCCCGCTAATTCACCTTTTTGCAATATAAGGCTTATATGCGACTAATATAAAGCTTAGCATGCCCTATGTTAGCCGTGTATCAGCCTTATATTGCAAAAAGGCGAATTAGCGGGCTTGTTGGTTGCTTGGGTTTTTCAAAGAAGCAGATTTTTGTTCAACTAATTGATTGGTACACGTTTTCAGAACCTTCTTTATAGCAGCTGTAGATTCATCTAAATTACCGGTCTCAAATGGAAAATCCACGCTTATCTCAAGAAGATTCGAAACAGCCTGTTTCGGATTTTTCCTCCAGCACTTAAATTTAACTAAGTCATCGTTATTGTTTTTATTTAATACTTTAATAACTAAGGTCTCATGATCGGTTATTTTCAAATCATTAACTGTTACTGAACAAATAGAATCAAAATTGAAATAAACATGATCAATTTAAGTTCTACTGTTTCTGGAAATACGCGTATACTCATCTACCTTTCCTTTATTTAACGTCGGTCTCTGTTCCGCAATCTAGTGCCAATCACCGACGGACATCGATTACCATCCATTGACGGTAATCGAATGTGCAGGATGCCAGCTTCCACACCTGCGTAGGATATCGCACCCATCCTCAACACACATGGGCCGCGACCAACGGCTTTACTTCCCTTCCACAGGAAGACGGGACCAGAGATTTTTACGCCTCAGAAAAATACCACCGACCTCGGCTGGGATTGAACCCAGACCCATTGGGGTGAGAAAGCAATCACGCTTACCACCACACCACCGGCGCCGGCGTACTCAGTCTAGTCTAGTCTAGTCTACACATACACAGCCAGTACTTGAAAGAATCCTGGAAAATGATACATCTATCATTTTTCTTGTCATTATTAATGCCTGCTGCACATCAAGGATGTGAAACAAACAATAAAGCGGCCAGGCCTACTGTGTAGCGTTTAGTTATTTTTTGTGGAATTGAATGTTTACCATGTCTACTTAATAAGTATAGACAGTGGTTAACATTTAATCCACAGGTAATCAAAGAGCGGGGACATACCGTACCAACCGCTATGCAGGATTTGAAAATAGGCTATATAAATCTTTGGGAGTGACAGAGCTAAGATAGTTAATGTACACTCCTTGGTTGTCCGATCTCCTGGGATGGAACACAGGTTTACCCCTTGTGTTCGAGCGTACAGTCCTCCCTCCGTACAAGCGTGGACGGCACCGCCAACCCACTGCCATCCCTCAATCGATCCAGCCGACCTCAGTCGAAGGACAACAGAGAGCGGTGTGCGGACGTAACCTATACGGAGGGAATGCTGTATTCGCCTAGGTTGCTCGCTACCATTTTCTTCTAGCGGTTGGGACCTGAGCACTAACTCTTGTCCTAGCCCTATATGGCATATGGTTATAGCGCCATTACTCGCTTTCTGAAAAGAGAAGAAGGGAAGGGAAGGAGAGGAAAAGGACTTGGGAAAAGGAAATGCGGAATTCCTTTCCTCATTAGTATTTGTATCGTCAACTTTTATGAAAACTATATAAATCATTTTTCCTTGGTCAGAGGTATTATTACGACATTTGAATAAGATTGTCTTATCATTTGTTATTCAAAATTTAATGTTATAATGATCAACATAGCTTTGAATTATCTAATATAAATCGGTAACACTGTCCTGCAACCGATTATTTTTCTAATCCGAAAACTAAAAGTTACGAAAAAGCACTTAGGCCTTCATTAAGTTCCACTTTCACGCGACGTTCAATGTTTCGCGGTTTGCTCTTTACGCATTGTTCAGGCTATCATAACAAGCTATGACCAACGTGACGATTGCTTAAGCCCTGGTTAAACAAGTAAACAAGTTATTAAAATGAAATCATGTTCCCGAAAGCAGTCAACAATGTATCTTAAACCGGATCAAGCGTGCGCCCTATTTTTCTAAACATTCCGACGCGGTCCGCCCAATATCTATCAATTACGTTTTTCTACAATAGTAGCCTGGGATAAATCCTAATTCGACCGACACGTGTTTGTTGAAACATTATATTCTGCCTAATATCAGTAGTCAGTAGTCATTAGGAAACCTGTTACTATATTACCACATATGTATCCTTCTTTCATGAATTTGTCCACTGACTGGCAGGGGCATTATGGATAAAATCCTCCTGGAACCATCTTTTATATAAATAATTTCAAGAAGCTTAAATCCGGGAGTTAGAAGGTGACAGCTCTATCACAACTCCTAAAGCCCATTTCAAGAACGCAAGCATTCCGAAGCTTTTTTCGTATATGATAAGCCCCGCTCCAATACATTTCAATGTAGGAATCATTAATAATGTACTGGGACTTTCAACCAAGCGGTATTGCTTGATTGACGCGTATTTAATGAGTTGGAAATGTTTGTAGTAGAAATTAAGTATGAAAATATTGTAAAGGACAAAATGGAACGAACTCACCAAATCTGGCCAAGTGAACCTAACAAGCTGGCATGATGTGTTAGAGGGGAAGTCGCAATTGTAGACGGTTCGCTTCACAGGGTAATCCGGTTTGTGGTAAAGCTTGCACGGAATGTATAGTCTTGAAATACGTCTTGGCCGTCTGATACAATCCACATATGTTAGAAAAAATCCGGAGCAACGCAAAATCCATAAATTTAACGGGATGAAATTTCTTCGCTTCCATCTACAAGCACAACACTCTTCTATCTCCCAACGGTTTGTCCACTCGTGGTTGTCTAAATAATCCGTTCGTTTCTATTTGTTGTAACAACCGAGCACTTACACACGAAATTATTGATTAAGTTTCAGTTGACGGAGTTTTTCAATTCTCTTACTAAATTTTCACTAAACACTCAGTAAAATTCGCGAAAAATAAAGCAGCAGCATAAACAAAACACGTCAGATCCAATGCACGGCCTACCTCGATCCACACCACCGGCGCCGGCGTACTCATGTTACTTACTTACTTAAGGGTTCTGTGCACCACCAGCGGTGCAAAGGGCCAACGCGAAAGACTTCCATCCTGGGCGGCTGCTCGCTTTTGCCTTGACCAGGTCAGATTCCTATCGACTTGCTTAATTTCCTTATTGAGGCTCCGCCGCCATGAGCCCCTGGGCTGCCTCTGCTGCGATGTCCTGCCGGATTCCAATCCAGCGCTTGCTTGCAGATTTTGTTTCCGCCCCGTCGAAGTGTGTGGCCGACCCACCTCCACTTTCGCTCTCGAATTTCTGTTGCTATCGGCTTCTGATGACATCGACGATGGAGCTCGGCATTCGAGATCCAGTTGTGAGGCCACCAGGCACGAATTATATACCGCAGGCATCGGTTGATGAAGACCTGCAGCTTTTGAGTGTTCTCCGCTGATACACACCACGTCTCGCTGGCGTATAACAACACAGATTTCACGTTCGAGTTGAAAATTTGAATTTTGGTGCGTTGACTTATCTGGTTGGATCTCCATACGTTTCGTAAACTCGCAAAGGCAGCCCTAGCCTTCTTGATTCGTGCACCTATGTCGCTCTTGGTCCCGCCGTCCGACGCTATTTGGCTGCCAAGATATTGGAAACTTTCGACCTTCTCCACTGCTTGCCCCGCTACCGTAAAGTTGGAAGGGTTGCCCGTGTTGATATCCAACGATTTGGTCTTGTTGACGTTGATGGTGAGACCCGCCGCAGAGGAGCGTTCGGCTAGGTCATTGAGCTTACTCTGCATATCAGAGCGCCGTTGTGCTAGTAGAGCAACATCATCAGCCAAATCGAAGTCGTTGAGATGCTCCATGGTGATAGGCTGCCAAAGCAGCCCACGGTTCGGTACACGGTCAATTGCACCTACCATGATCTCGTCGATTACGATGAGAAACAGTAGCGGTGATAGTATACTTCCTTGTCTCACACCAGAGACTACCCGGATAGGGTCGGACAAGGCTCCGTTATGCAGAACTCCGCACTGCGCTTCGATGAGGTTGACGATTTTATCCGGGACTCCCTTGCGTCTCAGGGCGCCCCACAGATTCTCGTGATTGAGACGGTCGAAAGCTTTTTCGTAGTCAATGAATACCAAATAAAGGGACTCTTGGAATTCATTGACCTGCTCCAGGATGATGCGGAGCGTGACAATATGGTCCATACAAGATCTTCCGGCACGGAATCCTGCCTGCTGCCGTCGGAGAGTCACGTCGATCTTCTCCTGTATCCGATTCAGGATAACTTTGCACAGAACTTTGAGAACAATACACAGTAACATGATGCCTCGCCAATTGTCGCACACAGTCAGATCCCCCTTCTTTGGGACCTTCACTAAGATGCCCTGCATCCAGTCGGCCGGAAAAGTCGTGGTGTCCCATCTATTACAGAATAGTTGATGCAACATTTGTGCGGATAGCATGGGGTCAGCTTTGAGCATCTCTGCTGATATGCGATCGACCCCTGGAACCTTGTTGGATTTCATGCTTCGGATAGCTGCTTCAATCTCCTGCAGTGATCGGGCCTCGGAATTGACGCGAGTGATGCGCCGCACCCTAGGCGGATCATGCTGAGATGTTGATGGCTGGTTGGCAGTCGAAACTTGAAGAAGTTGTTCGAATTGCTCAAACCAGCGTTTCAGCTGGTCAGTGGGGTCGGTAAGCAATTGTCCAGTCGTGTCCTTCACTGGCATCCTCGGGTTCATCCTTGCTCCACTCAGGCGTCGGGAGATATCGTAGAGGAGGCGTATATCGCCAGTGTTTGCGGCTTTCTCCCCTTCGTCGGCCAGGGAGTTCACCCACGCTCGCTTGTCCCGTCTGCAAGAGCGCTTGACTTCCTTCTCTAGAGCCGAGTACCGTTGACGGGCTTCGTTCTTGGCTCCTCTGGTTCTCGCCCGCTCTATCGCGGCTTTTGCTTCTCTACGCTCCTCAATCTTCCGCCAAGTTTCATCTGTGATCCACTCTTTCCTCTGGGTGCGCAGCTCACCCAAGTTGTTTTCGCTTGTTTCTATAAAGGCATTCTTGATGGCCGTCCATTGTTCTTCTACGCTGCCACCTTCTGGAACGTCCGCAGCTCGAGTCTCAAGTTCTTCAACAAAAGACCTTTTTACCGCTGGATCTTCAAGTCGGCGTGTGTTGAACCGCCGCCCGAGTCTCTCCTCCCGTCGCTGGATCCGCGCCATGCGTAGGCGGATTTCACCGATTAGAAGGTGATGATCAGACGCGATGTCGGCGCTGCGTTTATTCCAAACATCAAGAAGGCTCCGTCTCCATTTTCGGCTGATGCAGATGTGGTTGATCTGATTTTCGGTATGTTCATCACGGGAAACCCACGTGACTTTGTGCACTGGTCGATGGGGGAAGAGCGAGCCCCCGATCACCATGTCGTTATTGCCACAAAATTCTGCAAACAGCTCACCGTTCTCGCTCATTTCGCCGAGACCATGGCGTCTCATGACACGCTCATAGTCCGTGTTGTCGGAGCCGATCTTCGCATTGAAGTCGCCAGTGTAGATCTTGATGTCACCCTTTGGATCCTTATCCACGACGGCATTCAGTTGACTGTAAAAATTCTCCTTGTCCTGTAGCTCGGCAGCATCGGTTGGCACATAACATTGGATTATGGTAAGATTACGAACCCGTGTTCTAAATCTGGCAACGATTATCCTCTCATTAACAGGCTCCCACTTGATGAGCGCAGCACTTGCCTGGACGCTACGTAGGAGACCAACTCCACGATGGCGGGGAGCGTTTTCACCTCGAATACCAGAGTATAGTAGTACCTGTCCGGACGGCAGTTTGTGTTCTCCAAAGTTTGGCCAACGAACTTTACTCAGTCCTAGGATTTCTAGCTTCATGCGTCGCTCCTCGTTGGCGTGTTGTGCTAGTTTACCTTGCTGGGTTAACGTCAATACATTCCATGATCCAATTCGTGTCTGTTGTTTTGCGCTAAAAGTCGTTGCCGTTAAATCAGTTCGATGTCTTTCTTTGTTGGTTTCTGTAACAATTTTAAAGGTTTCAGAGACAGTAGGTGGTTGGCCTAAGGTCTCCTATCCGCCGTGATGGGGCTGTCATCTTAGGTGTAGCTTCCGGGGAAGAGCATTTCTTATTCAGCCACTGGATGCCAATCAGACGCTGTTTGAGCCGCACCTCCATGGTGAACAGACGCTCGGGTTGGCGAAACATTTCCTTTATCACCGTGCTATGGTTACCGCGCCAGTGTTCGCGTCGCACCTCCTCACTCTGCTGTTGTCGGATTGACAACATTGCCCAGGCTACGCCAACCAGCTGTGTCCATGTTTCAGCTGGCAGTCTTTTGTGGAGGCGTGAGGTAGGAACTTGTGAGGACCGGAGCTAGGTATATCGCTCCTTCCAGATTGTCACTCACCATTTTGTAGCCCGCGTACTCATGTACCGTTTGTTTTAAATTGAAAAAAATCAGCAAATGATTCGAATGAATGAGTACTGGATTGAAAATTGGTCACACGTACCGTCCAATCATCGGCGTCTTTAGGCAATCATTTTACTCACTCAGAATGTATGCTCGTCCACTCGAGTGGGAAAACATTCAAGCCAAGGTCTTCGAAGAGTCTTGCCTTAAAGCCAACAACAAAGCTATGTTGCAACTCCTCTCTGAAAAGGCATAAAACCATCTTTGTAAATAACCTCTCAGCTAACCGATGCCAATGTCCATTTTTCATTTAAAGTTATTTTTCACTTGCCCCAAGACGGTCTACTGCAAAAAAGTGTCTCTTCATCTAAAGCAGCACACACTCCAAGCTCCGAGAGACCGGGTGAGCAACATTCCAGTCATTCTAGGACCGAAGTACCTACCATCACTATACTGCTTGCTGCTACTACTACTGCCATGCCGGTCGACGGCTCGTCGGGAAGTGAATTTCGAAATAAAGATATCAAGACGATACTTTACGCCAGCAGTGGGTCTTTCTTCCCTGGCCCTGCAGACTGTCACCGTTTCTAAGGCACATGAAGCGTCAAGAATGTCCTGCTCTTAAGACAAAGACCAATCCCGTGCACCATAGGATGTGTCGTAGACTTTAATCTTAATCGATATGGTGGCATAGCAGCCTGCTGCTGGTGGTCCTGGAAAATTGCGTTCCGCTTTCCGTGGAACCAAATTAATACCTTCATTTCGGATCGGTAGGTGAAAAAGTTGAAATTATAAGGCGTTCGGCTCGTTTGGCTGGTCGATGCGGGGAGGTACTCGTTGCTTTTTACGATAATTACCGGACACGATAGCACGTAGGCCGTTCCGGTACGTAATTCCGAGGATAATGGCAGGATGGCTGCTGTCGAACGGTTTTTCGGTTATGTTTTTCTTCGGAACCGTTTGAAATGTTGTTTGGCTACAGCGCCTGGAATGGTGGTTAATTTTGAGGCAAAATTAAAATTTCGAAAAATCGTTATTACACGGTGATTAAAGAAAACAGGAAAATGTTTGTCGGTTCTGCGAAGGTGGCAACCAGCGATCCGTTAGCGACTTGGGACGGTTCCTTCAGTCAGAATAGGCAATTTTCCGATTTCACAGTGCGAACGTAAATGGGGTTTACATTTGGATCACAGTTCATCAGACACTCAAATGGCGAAACCACACCATCAAATTCACATCTGGAGGGTAGGGAGCAAGTGCGAATGCCTCCGGGGACCATTCTCGCTTTGAATTGATAATAACCGACCGGAGGACGGTGGAGGCGTAACAGTTCTCCGGAACCGCAATAAAAATAATCATCGTCCTAATCGCATTGCCGCTGCCGAAAATGTGTGCTCATTAAAACGGCAACCGATGAAAGGAAACCCCTTTTCGGCACCTTGATGAAAACCGAAATTATCGTCCCACTGACTGTTGGGAAAGAATCGAAACAATTTGTCCCTCAATTTGGAAGGGGATTTTTATTTCCGGCTGAATGACGCAAATATGAATGGGATTTTTTCCTCACTCCGGTAAATCAGCAGATTTTCAATACGATGGAAGGGATAAAATGAAATGCTTTTGTTGAAAACATCGCGTGGAGGGTTCTATCATTAAAACATTCCACACAGTTGTATGAATCGTTCAGCTGAGAGCATACCGGCGATACCGTTCCCTGGCAAATAAGCGTAGTTTTCACTTGGCGTGTAACGAGTACCGTAATCTAAACTCTTCGCTCTACAAATCGTACGTTTTACGAGTGCAAACTAATTTAAGGCGAAACTCCAAGAGCTTTTGGAGCTATGTAAACTCGAAGAGGAAAAATTCAACAATGCCTGCAAGCGTTTTTTTCAATGACGTTGAATCGTCGATAGGCGGGGAGAAATGTGAGCTTTTTGCTGCTCATTTTTCGTCGGTTTTTGCCGCAGAATCCATCACCTCGACTGAACTTGTCTCGGCTGTTTCGGATGTGCCTTCAAACCTTGTTGACATAAATACTTTTGAAATAACGCCCGTTATGGTAACTAATGCCGCCAAGAAAATGAAATGTACCTTCTCGCCTGGACCAGATGGCATTCCTTCTGCAGTGTTATTGTCGTACCATTGGAGCGCTTGTTGAACCGCTTTGCAGAATCTTCAACAAATTTTTTGTAGAGTCGAAATTTCCTGCAATCTGGAAAGAGTCATTTATGGTTCCGGTACACAAGAAAGGAGATAAACGTGACGTTAAAAACTACAGAGGAATTACTAATCTCTCTGCAGCATCAAAACTGTTTGAGATAATTGTGAGTGGTTTCATTCTTGAGCACACCAAATGCTATATCTCTAGTGAGCAACATGGCTTCATGCCTGGACGATCGGTTACCACAAATCTTCTAGATTTTACCACGACATGTTTTGAGCAACTGGAAAATGGAGCATAAATAGACATCATCTACACTGATCTAAAAGCAGCGTTTGATACGATCAACCATGACATTATGTTGGCAAAGCTATCCAAACTCGGTGCGTCGGACCGTTTGACTTCGTGGTTGTGCTCCTACTTGACTGACAGGTCTCTGCGAGTGAAACTCGATTCCAGTACTTCCTCGTATTTCACGAACTCGTCAGGTGTACCACAGGGTAGCAATCTTGGCCCGTTGCTGTTTGTGTTGTACATCAACGACGCACTTCTTCTATTTGGAGATGGCTGTAAGCTAGCGTATGCCGATGACCTAAAGCTGTACTTCGTGGTGCGGACTGCTGAGGATTGCATTCGTCTTCAATCGGTATTGGATCTGTTCGTTGATTGGTGTCGTCGGAATAAGCTTACCCTCAGCATTCCTAAATGTATGGTAATGTCGTATTACCGCATCAGGCAGCCGATTGTTTTTGACTATGCCATCAACGGTGTGGTTCTTCAAAGAACCGACCAGTTCAGCGATCTTGGTGTTCTACTGGACCATAAGTTGACGTTCAACCTCCACCGCTCTGCTCTGATCACAAAGGCGAATCGCCAGCTAGGTTTTGTGTCGAAAATATCGAAGGACTTCATTGACCCACACTGCCTGAAAGCTCTCTATTGCTCACTTGTGCGACCAATCATGGAAAATGCCTCCTTGGTCTGGTTTCCTCATCAGTTGACTTGGAGCTTGAGGATCGAAAGTGTTCAGCGCAAGTTTATCAGGATAGCATTACGTAATCTACCATGGCGTGATCCGCAAAGTCTCCCGCCGTATTCTGATCGCTGCAATCTGCTGAGCTTGGATACTCTGGAATGCCAACGGAAAAATCAGCAAGCAGTTTTTGTTGCCAAGCTATTGAATGGTGAGGTCGACTGCTCGAGGCTTCTCTCGCTGTTGGATATCCGAGTACCACCGAGAACATTACGAAGTGGTACCCTTCTCCAACCGCGGTACCATCGAACGGCGTTCGGTTACAACGAACCACTAACAACTATGATGCGTACGTTTACGGCTGTCAAAGAATTATTCGAATTTGGGGAATCTTCATCTCGCTTTTTGGCATGGATTAGAAACACTTGAATTGTTTTAGCTTTAAGGTTGTTTCATGTAGACAATAGTCCGATGAATAAAATTAAATAATAATAATAATAATAATATTTCCAGGGTGGGGTTGGGGTGCATTTTTTATGTTCTTCTTCGCAGAATCTTTTACCGGGATTTATTTGATAGCGATTGATGTTTGACTATCTGTCCGCATTACGACTGTTTTATTAAACTGTTTATAGGAAGAAAAAAGATTAAACTTGCATTAGGGGCTGTTTACTTTAAAATATCTCAAAAACGGTCTACGTGGCTAATCAACAGTCCCTTACCTTACCTTGCCTTGTCAAGCAATGGATCGATGGCACATATTAAATAGCATGCTATTCTCGTACATAAGACAAACATACTTTTGCATAAAGAAACTAATAAATGATCCATAAATATTGAAAACGCACCTTAAAAAAACACTCAAATGATCCGTTAAACCCTAAACAATTGTGAATGATCCATATAAAATATCAATGTGATCCATATGTTATGTATAATTTAGCAACACAGTTGTAAAAATGTACCGCTGAATTTTTCTTTTTAATTTATTTATTTATTTATTTATTTATTTATACAATACAAGAATAATAGCACAAGTAATCTACTAATGATTTTCAGAGTGTCTGCTACTATTACACTACCGATGTACCTATTAACCTAACTGAAGTAGTTGCTGCATAAGTTTTTGAATGTTGTTAAACTTCTGCTGTCTTGTATTCTCTCGGTAGTTCATTCCATGATCGCAACGAATCCTTTTTTATCTTGATTGTTGTTTTTCTAGTGAACTTAGCAAGCAGCTAGGGTAAACGGCCAAATAGCTTTTCTTGTAGCTTAAATACGGTTATAAAATGGATCTCAATGCGTTTATCGTACAACCATTTTGCAGCATCGTACAACCATTTTGCAGCATTTTGCGAAGCTCTTCAATCTTGAAGAGCTTCGAAAATATACCCTTCAGAACCTTCTCCAGGGTGGGCCAACTAGACAGATTCTAGCATCAATGAAGTTTTGGTGGATGCATCAATGGCAAAGCAGTCTTGACCAGGGTTTTATGAATGTTGTTTTATAGTAGCTTGGTAGTATTTCATAAAACTTAAAATGTTACTTGGGCTACGTACCAACCCGAACCAATATTGGTCGTTTGTCAGATCTAAACGAAACGAAGATGGACTTTCCTCATCAATGTATCTGGAAATCTTTCTGCTGACTCAGCTGCGGAACCATGTGAACCAGGCATGTCTAAACGCAACACTACACTGCGTACTGCCTTTTTTACACACCACCAAGAGCATTGAGTTGTACGCTCCGTACCAGTGCTCGATAGAAAACACCAAACGCAGCGAACAAGGCACCGGTACCGGTGCCGGTGCATAATTGCTTGCACCGGTGTATGGATCTTCGGCAACCACCAAAGCCGAGTGTTTCTGACTTCGGCAAACACCGCAGCCGAGTGTTTTCGATTTCGGAAAACACGCTTGCTGCTCGCAGGAATTTTCTTTTAGGTGATTTATAAAAGATTATCTTCTTACACAAGGTAGCTCTTAAACGAGACAAGAGCTGATAGACGAGTGGTCGAAGCATTGGTCTCTTAATGCCAATGTCCATGTTTCGATTCCGGTCTGTCACTCTCTAACTTTTTCTGTCAACATTATTTTCATAAGCTAAATCTATGAAATTCATTTCGATTTCTTTTGGCGAAAAAGCATTACTTAATCTTATGAATCTTATGAGCTCAAAGGATCATCTACCAGGATTATTAAAAATGCGCAAATCACCCACCTTCGCAAGAGCGGGATTCTGTTGCCGTTCACCCACTGGTATTTCTTGGCTTTATGTTAACCAATTGAGCTGATTGTTTTCACGCGATTTGACTCAATCCAATAATGATAACTTATATCCAACAACAACAAAACAGCTACCATGACTGATACGGAGCTAGAAGGTAGAATGCGATCCTTCTTGAGCGCGTTGTTTTTATTTAGGCGAAAACAGCCTAAAATGCACCTCGCGCAAATCGCTCGATGCGATTTTTCATTGAATTCCTGTTTTTAATTCATAAATTTGACAAGTCACAGTGCTAGTTTAGTACTTGAACTAGCATTTCGGCAAAATTAAGAGTGGAATAGCTATGAATAATCAAATCGGGCATTTGGCCCTGTGTGCATTTCGGGCTGTTCTACCCTACATGAATGGTGAGTAGAGGTGAGTAGTTCTGTTCACCCACCGCTATTTGGGTGTTTACATCTGTGCTGGTGGGCTGATGCTAGTGAACTAAAGCTGTACTTATAAATAGTCAGCATCTACCAGCATGAGATTTTAGGAGCCACTGAAATTCGTGCTAGTTAGTTGAGTTGGTAGAGCTAGTGAACCAGCATATAATATATTATTTATTATCCTACAGGGAAACAGCATATAATATATTACATATTATGTAAACCCCCCATATATCTCTTCTATTATTCAATCAGTTGAACTGTTTGTTTTTGTTGGAGATAAGTTATGATTATTAGATTGACTCTAATCACAATAAATCAATCAGCTAAATTATTTAATATAAAGCCAAGAAATACCAGTGGATGGATGGCAACAGCAACACGCTCTTCCGAAGTAGGTGATTTGTATATTTTTAATAATCCTGGTAGATGATCCCTTGAGCTCATAAGCTTTATAAGATTGCGTAATGCTTTTTCGCCAAAATAAATCGAAATGAATTTCATAGATTTACCTTATGAAAAATATTGACAGAAAAAAATGGAAGCGGACAGACTGGAATGGAACCATGGACATTGGCATTATGAAAAAAAATGCTTTGACTTTTCGTCCATCAGCTTTCTAAGATGCTAAAGGCGTGTGAGAGCTACGATAATCTTTCAGAAGTCGCCCCACAGAAAATTCCTACGAGCAGCAAGCGTGTTTCCCGAAGTCAGAAACACTCGGCTTTGGTGCTTGCCGAAGCATCCATACACCGGTGCAAACAATTATGCACGGGCACCGGTACCGGTGCCTTGTTTGCTGCGTTTGGTGTTTTCTATTCAGCACTGGTACGGAGCGTAAAACCCAATGCTCTTGGTGGTGTGTTTGTAGGCAAAACTGCCACTCGTGCAAAAGGGTTCAGTGTTTTTACCATGGCTGATGTGAACTATTTGCATCGCAATTTAAAATGGCCTTCAACAATTTCAAGTTTTAGACATTCCTAGTTGAGCATTCAATCGGTTAACAACGTCCCAGTTTCAGTTGCGCGGTATCTAGTTTTTTTTCGCCTATCTTATCGCGGTATCTAGTTTTTTTTTTCGCCCGAGCGGTTTTTTTCACCCCCCATTGGGTGCCCCAAGTGACCAGTGTTCAACAGAGGAAGTGGGATTCCATCGGCCGAGCCCCTTGGAGTTACCATCTATCTTTAATTCATCCCGGTTATCCATTACCGCAGCTAACGGCGTCGTGCAAGTGATAGTGAAGCGTGTCGTATCATCATCCATCACCATGGGTTGTTTTTTTCCCACCCAAACAAAAACCGCTTAACGTTAATCAGATCGAAAAAGATCTATTTAAACGTTTTTCGTCAGTGACCGACATTTTGAAGGTGAGGCCAGACAAACTGCGCGTCACTGTTGGTAACCGCAAGCAGGCGAATGAGATCGTTGCCTGCGAGCTGTTTACGCTGGAGTACCGCGCTTACATTCCCAGTCGTGACGTGGAAATCGAAGGAGTGCTCACCGAAGCGAGTTTGACCTGCGATGACTTCTTGAAGAGGGGGCTTGGTGTCTTCAAGAACCCCGTTCTTCCAGAAGTCAAGATTCTTGACTGCACCCAAATGCAGTCAGCATCCCTCGACGGGACAAAAAAAATCTACTCGCTGACTGACTCGTTTCGAGTGACTTTCTCCGGATCGACTCTGCCGGATTATGTCCGAATTGGGAGGATTCGACTTCCTGTGCGGTTGTTTGTACCAAGGGTGATGAACTGCACCAAGTGCAAACAATTAGGCCACACCGCCGCCTTCTGCGGCAACAAGCCACGATGCGATCAGTGCGGCGAGAAGCATGCGGAGGGTGCTTGTGGTGCTCCTCCTAAATGTGTTTATTGTTTGGCAACTCCGCATCCTCTCGCAGATTGCCCGAAGTATAAATAGCAAGGAAAAAAACTTGAACGGTCTCTGAAGGCGCGCTCTCAGCGTTCCTTTGCGGAGATCTTGAAGACTTTCAATCCTCCTCCCAAAATCACTCCGGAAAAAGAAAACAATAATCCGTTCAATCTTCTCCCAGTTGACGAGGACGACACTGACTCAGAGGGCAATGACGGAAGTCCTTTTGTTTTCAAAGGTCCTTCAAGGAAGCGATCCAAGAATGACTCGCAGAAAACTAAAAAAACTGACTCCCAAGCCCCCTTGGATAAATCAAGAGGTCACGGAAATAAACCGAAACCCAATCCACCGGGTTTTAAGCCTGTCGATTATGACAAAGAATTTCCGGGGCTTCCGGGAACATCTAAAACCCCAGATGTCCCAGTTTCGCAACCAGAACAGCAGAACGCCATGTTCACGCTTTCTGGAATTGTAGACAGCATTCTCCATCTGTTCAACATCACTGACCCTCTACGGAGCATCGTTAACATGATGCTTCCAATCGTGAAACCTTTTCTGAAGTAATTTGCTTTCAAGTGGCCCCTCATTGCTTCATTCGTATCCTTCGATGGATAATTTTCCAAAAAAAATGATACGGTATCTCTCCTTCAATGGAATTGTAGAAGCATTTTACCAAAACTAGACATATTCAAATTTTTACTGCATAACATACACTGTGATGCGTTAGCTCTCTGCGAAACATGGCTCTCTCCAGATGTTAGCCTTTCTCTTCACGACTACAACATTATCCGTCTCGATCGTGCAAATTCGTACGGTGGGGTGCTCCTAGGGGTCAACAAACAACACTCATTCTACAGAATCGACTTTCCTCCAGTGTCAGGTATTGAAATTGTCGGATGTCAGGTGAATATTAGAGGTAAAACCTTCAGTATTGCCTCGTTATACATCCCTCCGAGAACGGCTGTTTCTCGGCGAGCGCTATCTGACATCTGCTTAGTGCTACCTGAGCCGCGGTTGATCTTAGGGGATTTTAATTCCCACGGTACAGGCTGGGGAGAGCTGTACGATGACAACCGCTCAACCATCATCTATGACCTATGCGACGATTTCAATATGACCATTCTAAACACCGGTGAAGTAACTCGAATAGCCAAACCTCCAGCAAGAGAGAGCAGACTAGACTTGTCACTCTGTTCGAACTCACTATCATTGGATTGCATGTGGGAGGTAATCCAAGACCCCTATGGTAGTGATCATTTGCCCATCAAAATTTCGATTTCCAACGGTTTATCTTCACAGTGTCCAATCAACATCGCGTACGATCTCACGAGAAACATCAATTGGGAAGAATACGCGAACGCGGTCCGTGACGGTTCAGAATCGGTCGACGTTCTCTCTCCGTTGGATGAGTACTCCTTCCTATCGCGGCTCATAGTGGATTGCGCGCTTCAAGCACAAACGAAGCCTGTTCCTGGCACTACCATTCGCAAACGTCCTCCCACTGTGTGGTGGGACCAGGAATGCACCGACGTCAATAACGAGAAGTCTACCGCGTTTAAACAGTTTCGTAAATACGGTTCCCGCGAATACTTTGAGCGGTATACGGAGCTAGAAAAAAGTTTAAGAGCTTGGTCAGGGCCAAAAAACGCGGTTACTGGCGTCGGTTCGTCAAAGGGCTATCGCGAGAGACTTCCATGCAAATGCTCTGGAATGTCGGCAGGAGAATGCGTAACGCGGCATCGTCGGTCAACGAGGACAAGGAGTACTCTAACAAGTGGATTTTCGACTTCACGCGTTAGGTTTGTCCCGATTCGGTTTCGGTTCGATGTAACACTCGCGATCCGCCGCAGGAAAACGATGACATGGACTGCCCGTTTTCGATAATAGAATTCTCAATTGCTCTTCTTTCATGCAATAACTCGGCTCCGGGAATTGATCGAATCAAGTTCAACATGCTCAAGAACCTCCCAGAAGTCACAAAGAGGCGATTGTTGAACTTGTTCAATCGATTCCTTGAGCTCAACGTTGTTCCGGATGATTGGAGACAAGTGAGAGTTATCGCCATCCAGAAGCCCGGTAAACCCACGTCGGATCATAATTCGTACTGTCCCATCGCGATGCTGTCGTGTGTTCGGAAGCTGTTAGAAAAAATGATTCTTCTTCGTCTGGACAAGTGGGTCGAGGCGAATGGCTTACTCTCAGATACGCAATTTGGATTCCGTAGGGGCAAAAGTACGAACGACTGCCTTGCGTTGCTTTCAACTGAAATTCAATTAGCCTATAGTCTAGTCTAGTCTAGTCTAGTCTAGTTTAGTCTACACATACACAGCCAGTACTTGAAAGAATCCTGGAAAATGATACATCTATCATTTTTCTTGTCATTATTAATGCCTGCTGCACATCAAGGATGTGAAACAAACAATAAAGCGGCCAGGCCTACTGTGTAGCGTTTAGTTAATTTTTGTGCAAGTGAATGTTTACCATGTCTACTTAATAAGTATAGACAGTGGTTAATATTTAATCCACAGGTAATCCAAGAGTGGGGACATACCGTACCAACCGCTCCGTATGCAGGATTTGGAAATAGGCTATATAAATCGTTGGAAGTGACAGAGCTAAGAAAGTTAATGTACACTCCTTGGTTTTCCTATCTCCTGGGATGGAACACAGGTATTTACCCCTTGTGTTCGAGCGTACAGTCCTCCCTCCGTACAATCGTGGACGGCACCGCCAACCCACTGCCATCCCTCAATCGATCCAGCCGACCTCAGTCGAAGGACAACAGAGAGCGGTGTGCGAACGTAACCTATACGGAGGGAATGCTGTATTCGCCTAGGTTATAGCGCCCTTGCTCGCTACCATTTTCTTCTAGCGGTTGGGCCCTGAGCACTAACTCTTGTCCTAGCCCTATATGGCATATGGTTATAGCGCCATTACTCGCTTTCTGAAAAGAGAAGAAGGGAAGGGAAGGAGAGGAAAAGTACTTGGGAAAAGGAAATGCGGAATTCCTTTCCTCATTAGTATTTGTATCGTCAACTTTTATGAAAACTATATAAATCATTTTTCCTTGGTCAGAGGTATTATTACGACATTTGAATAAGATTGTCTTATCATTTGTTATTCAAAATTTAATGTTATAATGATCAACATAGCTTTGGATTATCCAATATAAATCGGTAACACTGTCCTGCACCCGATGATTTTTCTAATCCGAAAACTAAAAGTTACGAAAAAGCACTGATGCCTTCATTAAGTTCCACTTTCACGCGACGTTCAATGGTTAAACAAGTAAACAAGTTATTAAAATGAAATCACGTTCCCGAAAGCAGTCAACAATGTATCTTAACCCGGATCAAGCGTGCGCCCTATTTTTCTAAACATTCCGACGCGTTTCGCCCAATATCTATCAATAACGTTTTTCTACAATAGTAGCCTGGGATAAATCCTAATTCGACCGACACGTGTTTGTTGAAAAATTATATTCTGCCTAATATCAGTAGTCAGTAGTCATAAGAAAACCTGTTAATATATTACCACATATGTATCCTTCTTTCATGAATTTGTTTTACGAACATGATCTAACACAACCTTTTTCTATGACAAAACTATATTCTGATAAAATTGGATCATTGCCTAGACCAACTATTGAAACTAAAGAACAAAACAATTGGCCACGTGTCTGGAATAATATTAACTTAAAGAACCTGAACTCAAATGAAAAATCTATTCATTATTTACTTTATAATAGGAAAATTGATCACAGAGCTCATTTGTATCGCATAGGTATTGCTGACAACCCTAATTGCTAATCATGCGGATTCCTCGAAGATCTTGAGCATATATTTTGTAAACGTTTTTCGGTCAATCAGTCATGGAACTATTTTATTAGACATTTACTAAACAGATTTGATCCTCGTTTAATGCGCTTCTTAACCTTTCAGATTGATAGCTCCAACCTTAGAAGAGTTTAGCAGGGATGACAAAATTATGATTCTAAGAAAATTTGTTCAGTTTAGTCAATATATTTTGGAAACAGAACGACATATGATCTCCTTGCCTAGCTTCAAATTCTTCTTAGAAATAAATGCCTGTAATTAGTTTAGAATAGCTTAGCTTGTAAGACATGTTTATATGTTAGGAAGACAGAATAAAGATTTTATAAAAAAAAAACAGACTAATTTTGACACATTTGACTGATGCAATTTTTCATTCGTTCACATTACATTCAAATCAACTGAAATTCAATTAGCCTATGCTGAAAAACAGCAGATGGGTTCAGTTTTCTTGGACATTAAAGGGGCGTTTGATTCTGTTTGCATCGACATCATTTCGGACAAACTCCATGCGAGTGGGCTTTCTCCAATTATCAACCATTTCCTGTTTAATTTGTTGTCCGAGAAACGAATGAGCTTCTGTCATGGCAACTCGGAAATTGCACGAATCAGCTACATGGGTCTTCCACAAGGCTCATGTTTAAGTCCCCTCCTGTACAATTTCTATGTCAAAGACATTGATGAATGTCTGGCCGAAACTTGCACGCTAAGGCAGCTTGCAGATGACAGCGTGGTTACCATGGTTGGACCAACAGCACCGGACCTGCAAGGACCATTGCAAGATACCTTGGATAATTTGTCTACTTGGGCAATGAATCTGGGTATCGAATTCTCTCCGGAGAAAACAGAGATGGTTGTTTTTTCTAGGAAGCTTTATCCAGCACAGTTTCAGCTTCAACTTATGGGTAGAATAATTACTCACAGCATGTCGTTTAAGTATTTAGGTGTCTGGTTAGATTCCAAGTGCACTTGGGGAAAACACATAGCGTATCTGAGGCAGAGATGCCAACAGCGAATCAATTTCCTTCGTACCATTACCGGCACTTTATGGGGAGCCCATCCGGAAGATCTGATAAGACTCTACAAGACCACCATTCTCTCGATTTTGGAGTACGGTAGCTTTTGCTTTCAATCGGCGGCGAAGACGCACATATTGGAGCTCAAAAGGATTCAATATCGTTGCATTCGAATCGCGCTAGGTTGTATGCAATTAACGCATACCATGAGTCTTGAAGTTCTTGCGGGCGTCCTCCCCTTAACAAATCGTTTTGCAGATTTATCGTTCCGGTTCCTCATCCACTGTGAAGTCATGAACCCGCTGGTGATCGAATACTTTGAGAAACTGCTAGAGCGGAATCCTCAAACACGATTCATGAGCTTGTACTACGAGTACATGACTCTGGACATCGGCCCCTCCTCGATCAACCCCAATCACGCTGTCTCCCATCATTTCAGTTGTTCTTCCGCGAGATTCGATCTCACAATGAGGCAGGAGATTCAAGGAATTCCAGAGCCTCACCGTTCCCTGATTGTCCCAACTATTTTTGCGAACAAATACCGCCACGTCCCCACCGAGAAGAGATTTTTCACAGATGGGTCGGTGATAAATGCGTCCACTGGTTTTGGAGTATTCCACGATCTTCATAGCGCCTCATACAAGCTTCAAAAGCCGTGTTCGGTATACGTTGCTGAACTAGCAGCTATATCGTACACGTAAGAGCGTATTGCCTCACTTCCACCTGACCATTATTTCATTTTTACGGATAGTTCCCTGGAGGCTATTCATTCAATGAGGCCGATGAAGCACTCGGCGTATTTCCTCCAGGAAATACGATCGTCATTGAGTGCTTTATCAAACAGCTCGCATATCATCACCTTGGTATCGGTCCCTTCTCATTGCTCTATCCCGGGCAATGAGAAAGCGGACCACGAATTTTTCCCGATTTCTCGTCAGCAAGTCCTCGCCAACTGGCAACAAAAGTGGAATGATGGTGATCTGGGAAGATGGCTACATTCTATTGCCCCACAGGTGTCGATCAAACCCTGGTTCAAAGGGTTGGATATGAGTTGTGATTTTATTCGTGTCCAGGCTCATGTCCAATCACTGTTCGTTAAACGCCCACCTCTTCCGTATTACGCTTGCCGACAGCAACTTGTGCACCTGTGGAAACGGTTATCACGACATCGAGCATGTTGTTTGGTCCTGCTCCTTGCATCATGAGGCGAGAACCGTTCTGTGTGATTCCCTTAGGGTCCGAGGAAAACAACCCTTTAAGCCAATTAGAGACGTCTTGGCTTGCCGTGATATCGACTTTATGAAGCTTATTTACGACTTTCTTAAAGCTGTTGATGTATGTGTTTAATGTGTTGTGTTTTAGTCATCCTTTACGTTTGAGTTTTAAATTAGTTCACAATGCTTTCCCTTGTCCTCCCTCCAAATGATCAATAAATGTAATCCCTAATCTCGAGTAAACTGCGAGTAATCGGCCCCCGTTCTACTAACATTAGTTGTAAGAAAATTATATTCGCACACAATCATGTAAAAAATATTCGGCTCCGCAAAGCTAACGCATTTGAGCCGTGACAAATAAATGGATTATAAAAAAAAAATCAAGTTGAACAGGCAGTTCGAGATACTCCTCAGGACATCTTGGATTTCGACAATTTCCACATCGAGGGCAATCAGGAAACTGAAATTCTCGTTATCTGTTGGACCTGACGGAATTCCTTCGGCGATGCTGCAAAGATGCACTTTTGCGCTATGTCGACCTTTGATGAAACTCGTCAACCTGTTGTTGCAGCAAAGATTGTTTCCATCGAATTCCGTCGATTTTTCTATCCAAAAAGGTCGGTAACTACAAATCTCACTGTGCATTCAAGCAGTTCATATGGACCTGAAGGCTGCTTTCGGTCGGGTTGATCATAACATACTTCCGAAGAAGCTGGAGAGGATTGGTGTATCGTCTGCTTCAGTGGATTGGTTCAGGTCGTACATAACCAACAGATCGTTGTGGGTAAACATCGGATCAAGTCAATCGGATATGCTCAGCAAAAAAGGTTATCTTCCATTTAATTTAACTTAATTAATTTTGGTATCGTATTTCGACTACAATGTGCAGCCTTCATCAGTGTCATTCCCACTAAAGACTTATCCAAAATCGAACCTCCTTAAGTACTCATCCCTAGGTAAAAATGTCAAGATCACAGGTATAAAAATGATAAACCCAATGTGTACCTAGACTCGGCCTAATGGCATTCGACCTAATGATACAAACTTGGACAGACATTGTTCGGATAGGTTTAGAGACAAAAGGTCCATAGACAAAAAGTAGGAAGACAAAAGGTCGAAAGTTACACAATGTCGAAAGAGACAAAAAGTCGAAAGGACAAAAGATCTAAAGGCCAAAAGCAGATGTTAATAATTATGATGTCTTTTCAAAACTTAATTGAAACAAAGAAAACTCGAAGAAGATCGGTTAATGTGACTTGTCTGCCCCAAATGTCACCTCTCTATCCCGCCGTAAAAGCCTTCACCCAAGGATGCAAGTTCTAGATGCGACTTAAAAAACTGCACCCCATCCAGTTCAAAAGTCAAAAGCTCCATCAAAAACTCCCAGAGCACACATCCATCCCACACGACCCCGTCAAGTGCCGAGGAAAGGTTCACTTCACAAGCACCATAATTTACAATCAATCATCTAACGATGACTAATGGCGAAAAGATGTCACCCTTGGAAGCTCTCTCGCCACACTCTGACCAGTGGATGGTCCATCAGTGCAGCGCGTCACACCGACCAACCAAGCGACCGACCGACCGACGGAGTTCTAGAGAAGATCAGCCCGGCAGAGTAGTAGTGTCCTCCTCCGGAAAGGCAGCATCTGCTCGGATGTCGCTAGATTCTCATGTCCCCGATGAAAGACGACATGTCCCCTCGCATCCAAGTGTAACCGAGCGCACGGTCTTTGGAACAAAGACCCCGTCTCCTCACGGACTAACTGCGAGGGTGGTATGAGACTATGCTCGGGAGAGGTTGGGCGCCAACAATAACATGCCATATGCCACTGGACAGCCCACTAATGGAACTTCATGATAGTGTCTCGCTTTTCTGTTGACTTTTGCGCCATGCTGACCCGCCTCGATGCTGCTGCTGCTGCTGCTGCTGCTGCATGTCACACTCAATAGTCGTTTGTTATGTAATTGGGCAGCACTGAGTGGCGTGTGTAACGTTGATGTTCTTCTGCCAGGACCTGCCTCGACGGAGCTGGTGCTGATGCTGCGCGGCAAGAAAAACGACCGACAGATTTCACGTTTAATATCTTATCGAATCAATAATAAATTATGGTTGTCCTTTTCGAAGGGAGATACTGTCGACCATGTTCAACGTCGATGAATGATGTGGTTCCGAGTCCGGCTCCTCGTTGGTGTCCAGTGGAGATAAAAATGATGATGATGATGATGATGACGTGTTTGTCAATCGAGACGTTGATAAGCTGATGGCAAATGGATTTTCATGAGCAATCATTTCTCTTCCGGTGACAAGGCTGCTTGTTCTGGTGAGGCAATTGTTTTTTTTTGTCGTCGTTGTAATTATTATTTTTTGCTACAAAACGAAAAAAAAAATACTACTTTTATCTATTTTTCTACTTTGATTCCATCGTTAACGCATAGCTTTCGGTCCCACTCATTAAGCATCCTTATCTTGCTATTCTCCGGAACAATTCCAAACCCAGACCCAGATCGCTCCGTCCTCTTTGTGTTGCTAACGGTTCGTGGCCTCGAAATCCCACCTCGTCATTATTTCTTCACTAAAACATCCCAACTCCACCTCCACGCCCATTCATCGGTGCTCGTCAGTGGGAGCCGAAAATGGATGATCCTATTGTTGGTTGTAAATGATACCAGCTCCACTCCACCCGGCCGTTCTCTGAATATGCTATTTGCGATCCCTTTTCCCAACTGTGAAATATTTTTTACGACCCACCATCAAATTCGCCCTCCCACGGCCAATCCAAACCGAAAGCGAAAACTCTTTGATTAGAACGGAAAATATTTGCGAAATACCATCACAATTCACCCTTCCATCAAAGCAACACTCATCTGCTCATTCGCTTGGGCGTCGGCGTCATCTTCGTTCTCCTTTCCTCCAGAAGACCTAGGTTGGTCCTACAATAGTAGTTGGGTACAGAACAAACAGCCGTCGTCGCCGGTGGTGGCGGCGTCGACGTCGGCCGTCTCGGTGGATGGGTGACAGACCGTCGAAATTTTGCCACTGCGGTTCACTGCCGAAAAGGATCCACGAGAGGGTTAAATGGGACTGCCGCCCAGTTAGTGTCTATTTCTCTAGCATTTTTTTTTTCGGATCGTCTTCTTCTGTTTGTTACGTCGGTTTGTCCACAACTGACCTCAATCCTTTCGGGTTGTGTCATTGCTATACGTACATGCGGCACCTCCTAGATGATGGTAGGTTGCGGTACGGGTTGATGGTTGTCTTTCTCGTGAGCAGTGGTTTTCATTCTAGATTGAGCTATGTCAACTGGAAGAGCACACAGCGGTTGCTGTCCGGTTGGTTGTGTAAATTTCAGAAATTTTATGAAGTTTTGTATTTTCTGAGAGTATTTAATTAAATTTGGTTGGAAATTGCCCATTAATCCATTAACGTCCAGGGATCTATTTAAAGATCGGAAGTCTCGAACGCCCAGTGATCTATTTTTTTTTTTTTGCTGAGCACCAATGCTACCGACGCCAGGGAGGCAGCTCCCACACGTGGACCCTACCTATCGACCCATCAACTCATGAACCAACGGCTTTACTTCCCTTCCGAAGGAAGGCGTGATAAGAGATGCTATGCCTCAGAACATCCCAGCGGCGCCGACTGGGATTGGGATTGGCCTGCTGGGGTGAGAGGTTATCACGCTTACCACTACACCACCGGCGCCGCTATCTATTTATAGATCAGTTACATTTTTGATCTCTGTCGAGAAACGTGAGCTCAAAAGTTATACATGTCTTCACCAATTTTGTTCTATGGGCCAATTTCCTGAAAACGATTAACAATTTAATTCAGAATTGACTCACTAGGTGGTGTTAGTGTATGTATAAAACATTGTTTTATCAACTTTAATAGAATAAAGTTCTCGTGATATGTGTTCGATAGAAGAATGAGGTCTTCTGCAATGTTATTAAGATTACAAAGGCCAACACTACAGTGTTTTTTTTTTTTGACGTAGGACTACGTCTTTAATTTATATACTGGGGGTCACATTGATAAAATCAAAATTCAGATATGTAACGAAAAATCCCAAACACGGACGCAACGATAGAGCGCAAATAAATCACACGACACATTGCGCATGCTCACATGAGCGAGCTCAATGCTCGGTTGACCGCTCACCATTTCACCAATGAAAGGAAAGGAGGAGAAAAGCAGAGATATTAAAAACGCTTACCATATCGTTTTCTTCGTTATTTGCTTTCGAGCAATGGACGGATAAGCGTCGTATAAGTGGAACAGCACGCATCGCACCAATACGCCCCATGAGCCTGCCGTACTGGAGGCAATTTCTAGAGTCGCTGATGGTGAAGTCAACCTCGAATTGAAAAACTTGAGTATTACTTCTTCAACCATCTTACCGTTATCTTCAACAAATGTTTGGAGCTTGACTGCTTCCCTGCATACTGGAAGTTAGCCAAAGTGATTCCAATACGCAAGCCTGGCAAAGATCCTACCAGTGTCAAAAGCTATCGCTCTTATCCTCCATCTCGAAGCTATTCGAAAAATTTATACTCAGCCGTTTGCTGGTGTTTTCAAATGATAATAACATCTTTCTCAAAGAGCAATTGGGGTTTTGGAAAGGACACTCTACCATCCACCAACTCGCACGGGTTACTAACATCATCAAGCGGAACAAGTCCATTTCCAATACATCTTACTTACTTACTTAAGGGTCCTGTGCACCATCAGCGGTGCAAAGGGCCAACGTGAAAGACTTCCATCCTGGACGGCTGCTCGCTTTTGACTTGACCTGGGCCCAGGTCAGATTCCTATCGACTTGCTTAATTTTCTTATTGAGGCTCCGCCGCCATGAGCCCCTGGGTCTGCCTCTGCTGCACCGTTCGAAAAATTCATGTAAATTTATGCGAGATATAGCGCACATAAATGTGTGTGATGTCCTGCTGGATTCCAATCCAGCGCTTGCTTGCAGATTTTGTTTCCGCCCCGTCGAAGTGAGTGGCCGACCCACCTCCCTCCACTTTCGCTCTCGAATGTCTGTTGCTATCGGCTTCTGATGACAATGGAGCTCGGCATTCGAGATCCAGTTGTGAGGCCACCAGGCACGAATTATATACCGCAGGCATCGGTTGATGAAGACCTGCAGCTTTTGAGTGTTCTCCGCTGATACACACCACGTCTCGCTGGCGTATAACAACACAGATTTCACGTTCGAGTTGAAAATTCGGATTTTGGTGCGTTGACTTATCTGGTTGGATATCCATACGTTTCGTAAACTCGCAAAGGCAGCCCTAGCCTTCTTGATTCGTGCACCTATGTCGCTCTTGGTCCCGCCGTCCGACGCTATTTGGCTGCCAAGATATTGGAAACTTTCGACCTTCTCCACTGCTTGCCCCGCTACCGCAAAGTTGGAAGGGTTGCCCGTGTTGATATCCAACGATTTGGTCTTGTTGACGTTGATGGTGAGACCCGCCGCAGAGGAGCGTTCGGCTAGGTCATTGAACATATTCTGCATATCAGAGCGCCGTTGTGCTAGTAGAGCAACATCATCAGCCAAATCGAAGTCGTTGAGGTGCTCCATGGTGATAGGCTGCCAAAGCAGCCCACGGTTCGGTACACGGTCAATTGCACCTACCATGATCTCGTCGATTACGATGAGAAACAGTAGCGGTGATAGTATACTTCCTTGTCTCACACCAGTGACTACCCGGATAGGGTCGGACAAGGCTCCGTTATGCAGAACTCTGCACGTGAAAGCCTCATACTGCGCTTCGATGAGGTTGACGATTTTATCCGGGACTCCCTTGCATCTCAGGGCGCCCCACAGATTCTCGTGATTGAGACGGTCGAAAGCTTTTTCGTAGTCAATGAAAACCAAATAAAGGGACTCTTGGAATTCATTGACCTGCTCCAGGATGATGCGGAGCGTGACAATATGGTCCACACAAGATCTTCCGGCACGGAATCCTGCCTGCTGCCGTCGGAGAGTCACGTCGATCTTCTCCTGTATCCGATTCAGGATAACTTTGCACAGAACTTTGAGAACAATACACAGTAACATGATGCCTCGCCAATTGTCGCACACAGTCAGATCCCCCTTCTTTGGGACCTTCACTAAGATGCCCTGCATCCAGTCGGCCGGAAAAGTCGCGGTGTCCCAGATATTACAGAATAGTTGATGCAACATTTGTGCGGATAGCATGGGGTCAGCTTTGAGCCTCTCTGCTGATATGCGATCGACCCCTGGAGCCTTGTTGGATTTCATGCTTAGGATAGCTGCTTCAATCTCCTGCAGTGATGGGGCCTCGGAATTGACGCGAGTGATGCGCCGCACCCTAGGCGGATCATGCCGAGATGTTGATGGCTGGTTGGCCGTCGAATCTTGAAGAAGATGTTCGAAGTGCTCAAACCAGCGTTTCAGCTGGTCAGTAAGGTAAGCAATTGTCCAGTCGTGTCCTTCACTGGCATCCTCGGGTTCATCCTTGCTCCACTCAGGCGTCGTGAGATATCGTAGAGGAGGCGTATATCGCCAGTGTTTGCGGCTTTCTCCCCTTCGTCGGCCAGGGAGTTCACCCACGCTCGCCTGTCCCGTCTGCAAGAGCGCTTGACTTCCTTCTCTAGAGCCGAGTACCGTTGACGGGCTTCGTTCTTGGCTCCTCTGGTTCTCGCCCGCTCTATCGCGGCTTTTGCATCTCTACGCTCCTCAATCTTCCGCCAGGTTTCATCTGTGATCCACTCTTTCCTCTGGGTGCGGAGCTCACCCAATTGTTTTCGCTTGTATCTATAAAGGCATTCTTGATGGCCGTCCATTGTTCTTCTACGCTGCCACCTTCTGGAACGTCCGCAGCTCGAGTCTCAAGTTCTTCAACAAAAGACCTTTTTACCGCTGGATCTTCAAGTCGGCGTGTGTTGAACCGCCGCCCGAGTCTGGATGTTCTGTCCGACTATTTCAAGAGCTGGAAGATCAATGCAGCTAAAACACAAACCATTATGTTTCCACACTTGAATTCACCTTGGCTTGTTCCGCCTGCTAACATCAAGATCAATCTTGATAGCACTCCCATTGAATGGCCGAGTGAAGTAGTCTACCTTGGTCTCACCCTCGATAGGAAATTGCTATTCCGATCTTTAGTGGACAAGACATCCACCAAGTGTAACATCTTGATCAGGTCGCTCTACCCTCTGATAAACAGGAAGTCCACCCTGTCGTTCAAAAACAAGCTTGCTGTCCACAAGCAAATCATTCTGCCGGCTATTGAGTATGGTATGCCAATCTGGGAGAGTTAAAGCTTCAGAGGATCCAAAACAAGATCCACAGAATGATCCTTAACAGTCCAGCGCGAACTCGTAATTCTGAGATTCACCACCTGGCCGGTCTTCAAACACTCGAGGAGCGAAAGACGTCCACGCTGGAAAGGTTTAGAGTCGCCTGCCTGCGATCAAACCACCAGATCATTCGTGATTTGGCAACCTAGTTCAAGTAGTTAGGTAGGTTCCTGTGCCCAAGTAGGTAGGTTATCAAATTTTTAAATTCAAACGAAAACAATCCCTTAAAAGGGTATCCTGTAAATTAGAGCTAAACGCAATCATCACATTAGAATAACTAATTAACTAGAACCAAGATGAAGAGCCAAAGTCTAACCAATTGAAATGTAAAACCAAAAGTTGAAACTTGAAAAACCAGCAAATAAACGTAAATTTTACTAGTATTACGCACCAATCCGCAGACGACCAGACGACGACGAAAACACCCACATCGACCGGAGGAAAGGTTTCCTGCAATAGGCAACATGACAAGGCCGCCATCATCTGGTCGGCATCGACTTGCACTGGTGTGGCCATTAGTTGTTTATTTTATTTATTTGTTTATTTGTATATTGAAATTCCACTGACAATTATTGTCTAAATGAATAAAACTTAAACTTAATAGTTACGGTCAACGATACGGAAAAGGCCAAGTAACCGATGACGAAGCACGCCAGCTGATACATTGAAGTCGAACATATAAAAGAAGTTGTTGAATTGCCGGCTGATTGCTCGAATTGGCTCGTGTTGTGTACAATTTCGGCGCTGTGGATCCAAAAAAAAACAGAAAGTCGCGTTTACGAACGTCCGTCTCACCTCTAATGGTTCGATTCCCAGGAGACGGCAACGCTCCTCGTACGGTGGCAAGTTCGTTGGGTCACGCCAGGAAACGAAGAGCATATCTTACAAACTTGCGTTGAACGGATTCAATTCTAGTGATCCAACTAGCATGGAAAGGGCACCAAACAACTAAACTTGACTCCAATAAGGATCGCACAAGCGAGCAGTAGAGTGATCTGAGGCATAGCGGGTCACGGAACTTGTCGGCAATTTTGAAAATAAAGCCCAATTGTCGATTAGCTCTGGAGATGATGTCATTGTAGTGGATTCTGCAATTGAGTCTGCAGTCCAAGGTAACGCCGAGATCTTTTATGTTCTCTACACGAGCAAGACAACCGGTCCACCAATTCAAAAACGGAAAGAGTTAAGAACTAAATGATCAACATATTTGTTCCATCCACTAGCGGTCCTACGTCAAGCTTCCGTTCGTGCCCCTAGGCACAGACCATACCACTTTTTAGTTCACAATTCATTCACTAAGTGCCTCTAGTGTTTATGTTAAATTTGTGTATAAATAAAGTTGCTGTTTTCTGCAATGCTGTTCAGGAGGCCAAGATTTTTTGAATCTTGGACTGTTTTGTTCCAAATTCTCTCGCTAGGTGGCACTAATGTTCCAATAAATATTATGTGCATGCAGGATCGACATCTCGAAATTCTTGCTAGAAGAAAAGCAGCTGTTTTCTGAAATGTTGTTCATGAGGCTGAGACCTTTTGAATTGACGACAGTTAAGTTTATTTATTTATTTAATTATTAATGACTAAACATCAACCCGTATTATTGGCCCCAATTATATAACCTAAACTAAATATGAAAAGTACCAGAACTAAACATCAATAAGTACAAAGATAGTCATCTCATAAAAAGGACAGGCAAACTAAATTGATATAGAAAAAAAAAACGACCTAAACCTCCGGCAAAGCAGCTGGCGAGTCAGGTCAAAGTCAAACAGTGCGGAGACCGAATTGAAGAGTCTCTGTAAACCACCGATTGCGCCGAACATGCTATAATTGGTTCGCTTAACGGGCAGACGCAGCATTGAATTATTCCATAGAGCTCAAGGTTGAACATTGATGTCAACTTGCTCATAAAGAACAGGGCAATCGGTGCGTCCTTGCTAAATATTCGCAATTAGCAATGTATTTGCTGTATCTCTTTGGACCGACAGGGGCTCCAGATGGATCAGTGGCAAACAACTTTCGTAGCTAGGCAATCGGAAAGGATCCGTCCGCGGCAGTTTACGTAGCGCATATCTCAGGAACTGTCGCTGAACAGACTCAACTCTTTCGACGCCGTTGTTGTAGTGAGGAGTCCAGACAACCAAGCAGTATTCTTATACGGAGCGAGACAAGGAGCAGTACAACGATTTAAGGTAGTAGATATCCGTGAAATCTTTGGCAATCCTGAACATGAACCCTAGAATTCTGGAAGCTTTGTCAACGGCATACGAGATATGCTGCTTGAAAGAGAGTTGTGTATCCAGAATCCCACTTAGGTCCTTACTTTGGCTGACGCGCTCAATTTCAGTGCCTAACAAAACATACTAGAACATAATAGTCTCTTTCTTGCGCGATAAAGAGATAGCGGAGCATTTGGACGGAATTCATACAATTCAGAATACACCAATCAGCAAAAGCATTCAGCTGACGTTGAAGTAAGCAACAGTCAGCAAACCATGCTGGTCGATACTAATTACTATACGGCTTACCGTGAGTGAGTAACGGTTCCATAACAACGAGTTCAAACATTCAGAGAATACAAAAAATTGTGTCGAACTATGTAAAGATCAATTTGGGAGCTAATGGGAAGTTCTGCAACTTATGAAAGGTACTGTGAACTTCAGGAACATTCTGCGAACTATAGGAAAATACATACATACGATAGAATTCCTTTGTGCTGTTTTGTTTGCGTTCATTTAGCGGAGCAAGTTCAGAAAAGTTCTGCAAATTTTTGGAAAGAGCTGCGAACTTATTTTGAGAAGTTATGGGACGATCTGATGAATTCAAACAAATCCTACAAACGTCTGGAACATTCTCCGAAGTTTAGGAAGATTTTGCGAACTTCAGGGTTATTCGGTGAAGTTCAGAACAAATTTTGCAAACTACAGAAAAATTCTGTGGACTTCAGGACAACTCTGCGGAATTCAGAATATTTCAGAGACCTTCAGGAATATTCATTGAACTTATGGAAAAATCTGCGAGCTTATAAAAAAGTTCTATGAAATTCAAATAAATTCAATGCACTTCAGGAATATTCAGGAAAATTTTATGAAATTCGCAAAAATTCTGCGTACTTCCGAAAAATTTTGTGGACTTCAGACAGTTTCTGAGAACTTCAGGAAAATTCAGCGAAATTTTACTGAATGTGAGAACTTAGCACTCACCTACCTACTCGGAGATGGTTACAGCACCTGGTTGACTCAGGCAACACGAGCAAGCTCCGGAACACCCAGGGTTGGCTAGCTACTGGATAATCAGAAACATTCGCAATTCAAAAACGAAGAACTTTGCGTGTTGTTCCTTGTTAAGAATTTCGTGTCATGTGTGTCGTGTAGCCTAATCTCGTTCGCTTGTACCGGTACATACCGCTGCTGCCGTTGATGGTGAATTTGTCCTATTGTGCGGCCAAAGCTCTCGCCGGATAGGCAAAACGAGCGGATGACGGGCCAGGAAGTGTTGCTGGACGGTGGGGACGTCAGGCGTCTTCCTTCGTTGATCAAAACTCCTTCGTTTGGCCAGAGAATGGTGTTTGCTCCTTTACAAGGCTCGGAAACCGTTTCCAATTTCGCGAGCTGGCCGCCTGCTGACGGATGACCTTTTTAAGGTCCAAAACAAAAGAGGTCCTGAACGTTAAATGTCCCTATAGCACACTAGATACTGCAAAGGGGGGGGGGGGGGGAGGTCTGGTTCTTGTTTAATATCACCAACCACTGCACGTAGCACATACGGACAGACGCCTGATATAAAAGAGGTCGATTTTTGGCGATGGTCGTTCATTTCAAATTTTCCTCATTCGACATTCTATCATGACTTTCGTTCTCTATTTATGCATTTATGGTTGACACAACGTAACAGTACGACATTTTCACAGCGGTACATAACTCTATCATTTCTGTGATATACTGCTAACATAAACGTCAAAAACCTATGAACTTGTGACCAAATGGTTACAGAACTTATGGAAAAATTTGCGAACTTATGGAACATTATGAGAAGAAAAAGTTCTATGAAATTCAATCAAATTCTATGAACGTCAGGAATATTCTGCAAAGTTTAGGAAATTTAAACGAACTTCAGAAAAATTCTGCAACTATAAGAAAAAAATCCAATGAAATTCGTACTGCTTACTTCATAAAAAACCTGCAGACAATTCTTCGGAATCCAGGAAATTTCTAGAAACTTCATGAAAATTCAGCGAACTTATGGGAAATACTTTCAACTTATGGAAAACTCTGAGAAGTAAATGGTTTGTTGCAATCTTCAAACAATTCTTGAAGCTTATGGGAAGTTCTGCAAACTTGTAACAAGTTCTGAGATATTCAAACAAATTCTATGAACTCCAGGAATAATCTGCAAAGTTTAGGAAAGTTCTGCGAGCTTCAGGGAAATTCTGCAAATTTCAGGAAAATTTAGAGACCTTATGGGAAAATCTGATAGCTTATTGGAAAATCTGCGAACTTTTGGAAAATTCTGAGCACAAAAAATGGTTATTGCAACCATCATGACAATTCTAGAAGCGAAGTTAAAGGAAATTTTTGCAAGCTTCAGGGAAATTCTGCAAACTTGAGGAAATGCTAGGAACAGCTGAAGTTTGCAGAATTTCCCTGAAGCTCGCAGAAAGTTCATAGAATTTGTTTGAATATCTCAGAACTTCCCATAAGCTTCCAGAATTGTCATGAAGGTTGCAACAAACATTTTTTGTGCTCAGAATTTTCCAAAAGTTCGCAGATTTTCCCAATAAGCTAGCAGATTTTCCCACAAGGTCGCTAAATTTGTTGAATTTCACTGATGCTCGCAGAACTTTCCTAAACTTTGCAGATTATTCCTGAAGTTCATAGAATTTGTTTGAATATCTCAGAACTTGTCACAAGTTTGCAGAACTTCCCATAAGTTTCCAGAATTGTTTGAAGATTTCAACAAACCTTTTTACTTATCAGAGTTGTCCATAAGTTCCCACCAATTCCGCGAGTTTTGGGGAAATTGTTGCGTTCTTCAGGAAATTTCTGCGAACTTCAGGAACATTCTGTGAAATTCAGGAAAGTTCTGCGAACTTCACAAAATGTCTTCAAACTTCAGGACAACTCTGCGGAATTCAGGAAATTTCTTCAGGAAAATTCAAGGAAATTAAGGGGCAATCCAAAGGGAAATTTGGCGAACTTATGGGACATTCTGAGAATAAAAAAATGGTGATAGACTTCAGGTCAATTTGGGAGCTTATAGGAAGTTTTGCAACTTATGAAAGGTTCTGCGAAATACAAACAATTTATACGAACATCAGGAACATTCTGCAAACTAGAGGAAGATACAGCAATCTTCTGTAAAATTCTACAAAGTTCAGGAAAAATACGAGAAGTTCAGAAAAACTCAGTGAACTACGGAAACATTCTGCAAAGTTAGGAAAATTTCTATAAATTTCAGTAAAATTCTGCAAATCTATGAGATACTCTGCGAACTTATGGGAATTTTTGTGAAGATACGAAAAGTTCTCCGAACTTCAGGAAAATTCAGCGAACATCAGGAAAATTCCGAGAACTTCAGCAGAGTTCTGCGAAATCAGGAAATGTTAACGGCGCCGGTTCAATCCCAGTCGGCACCGCCGGGATGTTCTGAGGCATAACATCTCTGATCACGCCTTCCTTCGGATGGGAAGTAAAGCCGTTGGTCCCCGGTTCATGAGTTGATGGGTCGATAGGTAGGGTCCAGGTGTGGGAGCTGCCTTCCTGGCACGTCGGTAGCATTGGTGCTCAGCACGGAAAACAAGATCGACGGAAAAAAACAAACCAAAGGAAAAAAAAATCAGGAAATGTTTGCAAACTTCAGGAAAATTCTATGAACTCCAGGAAAGTTTGGCAAACTTTAGAAATATCATGCAATTTTCGGTAGAATTGTGAGAACTTCTGAAAAATTGGAACATTCTGCGATCTTCAGGAAAATTTTTGCATACCTCAGGACAATTCGGCGAAATCCAGGAAATTTTTAGGAACTTCAGAAAAATTCGACGAACTTTAGGGGAAATCGACTAGCTTATGGGAAATTCTGAAAAGATTTCTTTTTGTTGAAATTCAGAACATTTGTGAGAGCTTATGGGACGTACTGCAAACTTATGAAAATTTCTGCGAAACTGAAACAAATTTTCAATTCAATGTTTGTGTGAACTTAACTAAATATTTGCAAACTCCACAAAAGTTTGGAAGGTTTAAGAAAATTATGAAAACTTCAGGAATAATTTGAGAACTTCAACAAAATTATGAGACATTCAGAAAAGTTCTGGGAACATAGGCGAACTTCTGCGAACTTCATTTAAGTCACACGAAGGGGTTCTAATAAGGCAAAGGCAATTCGATTCAGGAAAATTCCGCTATAGGAAAATACAGTGAACTTCTGGAAAATTCTGCGATGTCCAGAAAAAATATACGAAATCCAGAAAAATCTGCGGACTTCAGAACGAAATTGTGTAAATTTATGAAAAATTCTACAAATTAATGAGAAAATCTGAGAACTTATGGGTAGTTCTGGGAGCTTATATGAAGTTTTGTGAACATATGAAAAGTTTTGCGAACTTCAGCAAAATTCGAGGAACATTAGGAGAATTCTGAGAGCTTCATCAAAATTCTGCGAAATTCAGGAAATTTCTTCGAACCTTAGGAAAATTCTATAAACTCCAGGAAAGTTATGCCAACTTTGGGAGCTTATGCAATCTTCGGGAAAATTTTGTGAACTTCTGAAAAATTAGAAAACTCTGTGAAGTTCTGGAGTGCTCTGTGAACTTCAGGAAGATCCATACTTCAGGACAATTCGGTGAAATTCTGGAACGGTTGAATATTGGTAGCAGAATAGCTCAACTTGCTTGAACGGCAGGAAATTGACTTCGCTAGCTGAATGACTCGTGGAGACTCTACTGGCTTCGGTATGGCAAACACTTCAACGCACTCGCGGTTCTACATAGGATATGTCCAGGATGACATTTAATTGCCTTGACTGTAGGTTTTCCGACTGGCTTCCGAACGGCATGGTATTACGCATCACTAGCTGAGCTGCAACTTCCTTGGCCTTGGTTTTCTTGTTTGCTTAACAGAAAATCTTAGAGTTGACCTCTGTTGGCTCGGGATCGATTGATATCTTCTCTGCTACCTTCGGCATCCACGATATCACTAAATGGCTGCTCGTCGATGACTCGGCCAACCATCAAACTGGGTGGCTTTGTAACGACACCACTCTTGCCGTGATCCGTTCTAGTGTCACCGGTTGTGAATGGTATTACAAAACAGGGCAAAGTGTTAGGCTTCGATTCGATAATCCTTGGAATATCTACATTCGATGTCTCCGCAGGACATACGTTCGAGAAAGGTAGCTTTATTGGTTGAAACTCCATAGACCATGGCACTGTTGGAAAATAATCATCATCAATGGATTGCAGACATCAGTATCGATACAAGTTTTGACTCTTCCATACAACGAATTCAGTATTTTAAATGGTGACTGAACCACTGGAGGGTGGGGCCTCCCTTAGCTCAGTCGGTAAAGGCGCAGCTACAAAGCAAGACCATGCTGGAGGTGGTTGGGTTCGATTCCCGGTCCGGTCTAGGAATTTTTCGGGTTGGAAAATTTCTCGACTTCCCTGGGCATAGAAGTATGATTGGACTTGCCTTGCCACACAATTATACCAATGCAAAAATGGTACAGGCATCGAAAGCTCTCAATTAATAACTGTGGAAGTGCATCTAGAACACTAAGTTGAGAGCACGCAATAAGCTAATATGCGATGTGCAATAAGCTTGAAATGCGAAGAAGAAGAAGAAGAAGAAGAAGAAGAAGAAGAAGAAGAAGAAGAAGAAGAAGAAAGAAGAAGAAGAACCACTGGAGGGCCTTTCATTAGAAGCACACGTTGCTGGATTGGAGTTGGTTTCAGCAAAGTAATGGTCAACAATTCAGCTAATAATTTACTGGTAATGGTGTTTTTGGAATTGATGCGGATAAAATGTTGAGACAAAATATCAATCTTGTGAAGATGTTAAGTACTGTTAGGTCTTCTTCATATGAACAATTTTGCCAAGGATAGGAACCTTCTATCTAGTCAAGATGTTAAGTTAAAAGAAAATTATAAATGAATGGCACTAGCACCACCTGGTGAGCGAATTTTGTGCTGAACTGTTTACCTTAGTATAAGTCTTGTCAATCTTAACAACTTTGCTGAAGACATTCCATTTGAGCAGGATCTGTATTTTTTTTTTCTTTATTAAAGAGACTTTCAGCCTTGGTAGGATCTGTAAATATAAGATAGCGTAACTTGATTATTTTCGTATTGGCAGAGTTGGTTGGAAATGCTAACATGCTAAATGCTAACATTTAGTGTGATGATTTATTAGCTAGAGAATGATCTTTAGAAGAGGGTAGGTGGATAGTTCCGTTAGAGTACGGCAGTGTGAAAATTGAATAGAAGTTGAAAATGAGCGAAGGGCCATTAATGCGACAGTTTTTGAAGATAGACGCACATTTTTGCCTAGCCCGTACGATGTACGCGGGGACTTGAAGTATGTCTCCAAGTCCACAGGCAAAAATGTGCGTCTCTCTTTTGCTCATAAACTGACTGCGGCTGTGGAATAGTTCTAGCGACGTTTTCATCACTACCTAAAGCCCTACGTTGCGAGAGCATTTCCAGTCGATGGTGTGTTATAATGCAGTTCTTCTTTACCCAACTATTGTGTGCTCCTCTCGTATTGGCGCCAGCTAGTGTGTAAATTATGTAACATACTATCCATAGTTTTGAAGACTTTGTATTCCTGAACATATTTGCTAAAAGAAGCAACAGTCCATTCGAATAGGATCTCGTGATATAAACATCTCTCACATTGAATTATGCCCCCAACACACAATTTGAGCTGATTAAAAGCTGAACACGCAAATTTTTATCTGAAGAAGCAAATGTTTAGCTGAAGAAGCAAATGCTTGCCTGAACAAGCTCTTATTCAGCTTTCAATGTTTGTTAGGCCCACTTCATGGGTAGACTCTTAGAATGCCCTTCTCCACGAAAGCTCCGCCGCGAAAACAGAGTTTGTTAATTTTAACTAAAATACCACTAAATTTAAATCGCTTGGATACAACAATTTGAATTTGGGTACAGACAAAGTAAGTTTTTTTTTCGGAACCGACGAAGGATTAATATCCCAGCTCGAACGGCTCCTCAGTCTGGCACAAAATGTGCGCAAATTCACTCTCGCAGAACGTTGCTGCTACCATTTATACGACAGTTTTCCCTATTCATTTTTATGGCCAACCTCACAAACTCATTTCGTTCGCTTGTCCAGCCGTTCCTAGCTAACAATTGCTGTTGACCTAGTTTTGTGAGACTTGAAATTCTCGTTTTTTTTCTGTGTTGCCTTTGCTATTGTTGTTGCTCACTACAACACATAGGGAAATGTGTATGCATTCGGTGAGGATGTGCAAATGGTGGCATTTGACTGACCAAACCGTGCCAACCACGTGTGGTGCTTGTCCAGGGATCGTTTTCAACGACGACGGGATGGAGAAGCTTGTTATGGTGGGCTCAGGCGCACTGCAAGTTGATTGCGTTCATATTAATTGTGCTTTTCAATTGCTAGGAAAATGCTATCGAAGAGCTTGTAGTTGAACACGATGGGATGAGATTTCACGCTTTAATAAAATGACTCGAGTGTTTTCAGCTAAACGAACACTCAACAATTGACAGCGAATCAACTGTAAACAATCTACGTCCTACTATCATTTTCAGGTGGTTCTTGTTAGCCTGGAAATGGTATGCTGATTTCTTCGAACCCAGTGATTGTTTTGCTGTCACCACTTGCCAGCCGAAATGAACGATTCTTAGAACGCATATACAGCTCATTGTTCGGTCGGCACTTCTCGGTTTCATTATTTGTCCATTCGGATGAATGTTTTGGATTTCCTATGAACCCGATCTGGGGAACGTATCAATGTATATTTTAAACTTTAAAGTACGGCGTTGAAACAATAAAGGTAAATAGGGAAATTTAATGTTTAAATACTGAACCCCGGAGGGCTTGTGGCTTTTTCTGCAGGGAGTTAAAAATGTTAACAATATTGGATTAATACTGCTCATCACCGGAAGGAAGGTAAATAAATAAATAACCAGTCGTTCACTCTTGCACTCTTAATGTGGTTTAGTGCCTCAGATAGCCTATTCAGTAGAGGCACGGTATTACGAAACCGGAGGCGACGAGTTCGATTCCCAGTTCGGTCGATGAAATCTTTTCGGAATGGATATTGTCTCGACTTTCCCTGGGCATAGAGTATCATTGTGCTTGCCATTCAACATACAAATCCATGCATTAGTGGGCATCGGAAGCTCTCCCCAAGTAACAAATCTAGAGCTGCTTGGCTATATTCAAACTTTATAAAGGTTTTATTGCAGCTGCAACCATTACCTACAGCTTTATGACGGTCATATACAATGCAAGTCATGGAACATACTCATAGCTATCTACAAAACACAAATAAAGCTAATAAAAAAAACCAACTGATGCTTATGCTATTTTAACTTATGAAAGGTTTTATGATTGTCTTGAAGCATAAAAAATGCAAAATGAATTGCCCTTATAAAACCCAAAAATAAATACTCTTATTGCTATATAAGAAAGCGCAATAGAACTAGTTGGCCATGAAACAGTTATTTAAAAACAATTAGAAAGAATCAAAACTTTCGGGTACTTCCAAGCGGAGCGCGAAGAAAATCAACTACATTTTTAGCCTGAGCCCGTTTATTTGCTACAGTCAGCCGCAAACCTTCGTGAATAACTCCCACCAAGAAAAAAAAATGCCGCTGCAATTTCTGCGGATGTCACAAACGAAGCTGTAAAGAGTGTGCCTCCTCACCATTCTGAACTATCTTCACTTCGAATGGACACATTGCTACACCAAAAATGACTCATGAAGAGGAAATATATAATTATCTGGAGTTGGAGGATGATACCTATGCCAACTTGCGTCTCTTATCAGATTCACAGTCGTGGGATGGTCACAATAATTCAAAAGTCAGCATTGAAAATTTTCTTTCCTTTTCTTTCCTTTTTTTCATGGGGTGACACTGTCGAATCTTGGTCGAAATACGAGGAATGGTGACAGTTTTTGGACAAAAAAGTTGAAATCACGCATAACTTTTCATAAAGTTTAATGTACCATTAAAAACTTTTCCAAATGTTTGTAAAATTCATCGGTTGCACCCGTAGAATAGGAATATACATTTACCCTCAAATAAAAAAAAATGAATTGCTCTTGTAAAAAGAAAATAGTGCTCGAAATAAAATCATTCATTATGCTTTTCTGTTCTGCTTCCATCCAATGTAAGCAGTAGGGAAAATCTCTCTAATAAAGCAAAAAAAAAGTAAGCATTAGACATTTTAAGAAATTGCGCTTGGTGTTTTTCTTGCCTGCTATACTCTGTCGCCATATTGTCATTATGAAAATCCCATTAGCCTTGGAATAAAATCCAAGAAATTTCATTAGAATGATGGCTAAATTAGAGATCCAAACTGATTTCCAGTGTGCATTGGTATGAATTTATTTATTGAGATCTATTTTCTCTAAAAATAAGATGATTCCATCAAATTAATTTGATTTCTAAAACAATCTTTTTTGTTAACTTGAATTATTTTTGAGGCGCATTTATTTAACGCTCATATTATCCCAATATACACGATAAAATTTCAAGCGCACATGGAACTCCTAAAAAGGCATATATTTTCTTTAAGATTTTCACTAATGTCGCCATGAAACAAAGTTTGATAGCATGGTGATCTTGACACCAACACTCAAACCTATTTTACCATATAGAAAAAATAAATTTCAGCAGAACAGAACAACAACAAGCTAATTTATGGCGGTTGCTTTGATGCAATAAAAATTAAATTGGATGTATAACTTATTTTCACCAAAGCGTAATAAAACTGCTTGGATACAATATTGCTCTTAAAGAGGCTATGAGAACCTTTTGTAGAGTATGGGGCTTTCTTACAAAAGGTTTTAAGACAGCTTTATCATGATTCTCAAACATGCTTTATAAACCTTATCAAGAGTGGTCCACTAAGCTGGAAGACGATCTTGTAGCGGTTATTAAAAGGTTGCCAGATCTGGCCAACGGAGAGTGTCACCTTGGTGGAACCAGAGGAAGGACAGCAGACGCTTCTAAAGGCATTCTTCTTTATATATTTGGCCGTTGATGGTGCCGGTCGTTATGTACGGCTTGCTGAATTTGCCGCACCCACCGATCGCCTACCACACTAAGTACTTCTTGGCAAATTTGTTGACCTTCTTCTTTCGGCACTTCTCCGCAACATCCAAGTGGGACTTGCCGATGAAAAACTCCAGGCCGGGGATCTGCTTGGCGTCCGCTTTAATGTACGTCTCGTCGTCCATTACGACGCATTTCGGCTGCACCAACCACTCGCGGTACAGCTTCCTGGCGCAGAATTTGGCCACCGTTTTCTGTTTATCAGTTTGGTTAGGCACTTTCCTTACCTTGAAGACATGAAGTCCAGCCCACTTCATTGACTGCTGGATGAACCAGACAGAAGAATTGGAACCTTCTTGGCCACGTCCCGAACCGATAGGTTGTGCTTGAAGTAATCCATCACCTTCCTTGCGTTCACGGGGTCGGTCGTCTTCGCTTTTCTTACACTGCCAGCTCGCCGCTGGGTCGTCTGGGTCTCCTTGAACGATTTTACCACACGGAACACGGTCGAATTGTCGATTCCAAACGGTTTCGCGATCCATCTGTGGGACTGGCCTGGATTTTCCACGACTGCTCCCATAATTTGTTGTCGAAGCACTTCTTGCTTGGAAGCCATCTCGATAACCACTTGACAGATTGTGACGAGACTTTGCACATGTAAACATTACACTCTAAACTAGTTTTACTCAAAATTTCATTAATTTTTATCCATGCAATACAAAGAAAGTGTTGGATTTTTTCGAGTACAATCTTTAGTAAAAATTACCCCATGGCACGAATTACCCTACCTTACCCTACTGCTGTTTTAATGTATGACGGAGTTTAACGTCACATTCCGTCAATCATGTACACAGCGGGAGAATGTTGATAGAAAATCACATAGTCGATTTTACGGAATGACAAGAGTCAGTTGTCTCACAGAATCTGATCACACGGCGAATGAGAACGACTCAAATTTGAGTTTAGTTCACTCATAATCGCCAAAAGTGCAGGAACACAGCGATGAGTAAAATTTGTCTCATGGTTTCCTGTGGAAAACCTAAAAAATCTGCCGGAAAATGAGGAAATTGACGAAAATTCTATTCAGTCTCGGAGTAGTACCAATAGACTGAGTGAATCCAATCTTTGCTTTTCTCAAATTCGGGAATTTTTCTCTGAAAAATCCTGGAAAAACCTGGGAAAACATGAGGCAAATTTACTCATCACTGAGTTCCTGCACTTTTGGCGATTATGAGTGAACTTAACTCAAATTTGAGTCGTTCTCATTCGCCGTGCAGATTGATGTTGTCGTTAGGTTACTGCATCCTGTCAAATTGCATTACTGAATTGAAAAATCAGTTGATCAGCGACGTCTTATAAAAAGCTCAATGGACGAATGCACCGATGGGAATAGTGAATAATGAACATTTAGTGTTCATGATTAGTGCCACCAGCGTATGTCACTTTTTCTCGAGTGAGTGAACTCAAATTCATCGGTGCACTCGTCTACTGGTTTGAGTCAACTAAGAACCGAAACAAGAGAAAAAGAAAAAGTCGCTGATTTCTTTTGCTAGTAATTTTTAAATTTGTTGTCTGCGGGTTGAATGATGATTTTGGGATTTTCAATGTAGCGAGTGGATATGGAACAATCCGCCACAGACTGACTGAAATATGGAATTATGTCATAAGAGTTACAAAGTCGATGTCAAGACGAATTTTGAACGTGCAATTAAAAGTTATACACAAAAGAAAGTGTTGAATTTTTTTCCGAGGCAATCTTTAGGCCTGCTATCGTTGACAGAATCTAGCGCCTGGTAAGCGATTCGAGTGGTGGAATGTTGAATTGGTACCTTAAAACATCTGTAGAGGGTACCCAAGTAAGTCCCAACGTCTTGACTGAAGGATCTGGATCCATGTTGATCCATTCCGCAGGTCGAATCGCAAATTCCTCTTCAGGAAGTCCTTGAAATGTCGCTGCTTGATTGGAAGCCCACTTCCGAATCCACCACCCTTCAGCATGTCCACGAGGTGTTTTCGTAGATCAGTTGCCTCCTCGATAGTATCAACACCTGTGATCACGTCATCCATATACGTGTCTTCTCGGATTGCCTTCGCTGCTAGTTGGTACCACTCTTCTTTTTCTTCCATCACAAGCTGATGCAGCGTCCTCATGACCAGGAACGGAGCTGATTTGGTTCCGTACGTCGTGACCTCTTCGGTAGGACGAGGCCACCAGAGAATACATGTCAGTGGTCTGTCTTCTGCTAGACGGAACATTTTTTCAATGTCAGACACCACCATGACTTGGTTTATCCGACAGCGCAATATGATCGATCGCAGACCCTCCTGTATAACAGGTCCAACAAGCAGCATATCTTTGAGTGAAATATCTGTAGACGTCTTACAGGATACATCGAAGACAACGCGTGCCTTGCTGGTGGTGCTAGCCTCCTTGGCCACAGGATGACGCGGTAAGTAACAACGTTTTACCGTCTCGTGAGATTCGTCTACTTTCCGCATATAGCCCAATGCGAGGTATTCGTCCATGAACGCTGTTTATACTATTGCCATAAACTGGCATCCCTTACAAGCCTTCGTTCCGTGCCTTGAAATCGTCGAAAGGCGATAGCCCTAGGGACGTTGTGATACTAAAAAGTATCGATACTTGATTCGATACTAGTATCGAATAACTGATACTGATATTTGCAGTACTATCGAAACAAAGTATCGATACTTTTAAATATCGAATCATTTGATAAAAAAGCAATGTGATTGAATTTAAATTGAAAGTCCATGTTTAAGATCAATAACGAACAGTTTGTATCAGTTTATTAAAACAAAAGCATTTAAACCAACTAATTGAACCATTCAGCATCATCGACGCTTGCTAGAAATATTAGTTTCTGTAAATATTTTGCTGACAATCGGTTTCTGATCTCAGTAATTATAGATCCAGTCTTTGAAAAGAGTCGCTCGCATGGAACAGAAGTTGCCATGCTGACCATATGCATCCTAGCCTGCTGATACAGCGCTGGAAAAACTGACTTCATGTCCTCCCATTGTTCCAACGGGTTCACATTTAGTGAGCAAACCGGTCTCGCCAGGTACAATACCAACTCATCGCCAGGATCAGTATGTACTTGTTTGTTTGGTTTGACGTAAGCGAGTGTCCTGTGATGTCGCCAGAAGTCGTACTTATCAGTTTGTTCCTCGATCACGTTAAAATCACCAACATCTGCTTCATCGTGGATACCATCTGATAAAGCTTCCCGGATTTTGTCGATCGCATTTGCGCAAGCTGATGGATCCTGGAAGTGGAGGGTATTGAACCAGGGATCTAAGATTGTGGCCATTGCAACTGGAAGAGATTGCTCAATTTGCCCAAACCTCTTCTTAAGCTGCTTTGAAAAGCAGTCCTTAACTGAAAGTATCTCTGGGAGGTCACATGAATGGGAAGATATTTGTGTTGTAAGGCAATTAACCGTCGGAATAACTTTTGAAAGAGTTACGTATTTTTCACCACTAAGCTCTCGGGTCATGAACTCGAACGGCCTGAGAAGGACTACGAGTTGCTTCAATATTTCGATATCCGTTGGAGAAGGCATTGGTGGACTTTTCGCTTCATCCAAAAGTAGATCAGATATAATCTTCCTCGTGTCGAGGAAGCGCTCAACCATGTGGTACGTTGAATTCCAACGAGTCCTTACATCCAGTCAGTCATTTAATAGCCCCAGTGTAAAAAATATGCGTCCACACGCTTATCACAACTTACGCATATACCGAAATCAAGTTACTTGTTTTTCCATCCGATTCGATACCGATACCGCGATACCACGATAAAAGTATCGATATTGGAGAAGTATCGATTTTAAAGTATCGATACTTAATTACTTGGTATTGAAATAAAAGTATCGATACTTTACTGATATCAGTAGAATCGCAACGTCCCTAGATGGCCCTTGACTCGCTCAGCCGTTGAAATTCGTCTCCACCCTTTAATATTGGAACAGTATATTTGTCCGTCTGCGTCACGTTGTACTGTTTTGGGTGACCAGTGTTTCGCAGAGAGTTTGTTCTGGTGAATAGGCCCAAGATGACTCGACCTTCTCTCAGAACCGAAACCGAGCCACCATTTCTCTAAATCCCTTGAAGCAGACACGTTACAAGTAATCGGTTGGCGACCAAATATGGAAGTCCTTCCGCAGACTAACCATCCGAACACCGATTCGGTTAGCATTGGCAACTTTTTGCTCAGTGATAACTGACGACCCATCTAAAAAAAAAAAAAAAAATATGCCTCAATGCCAAGCAGGCTTGCTTCCACTCATTTGCTTAAAAAAAATATTTTCGGAATTTTGGAATCATTAGATACTTTGACTATATGTTTTTAGCTAGGTATGCTCCAATCCATTACTGTCAATGGTCGAAAGGTACAGTAGCAGCACCTACCCCACCCGTGTCCCCTCGAGATCGTCAAGTCGACGATGACAGGAGCACATATCGTGGTAGGGGTAAAAAATAGTTGCAATTTCCAAACCTACGACTGGATGCCTGCCTTCAAATAACAACTGAAGTGCGGTAAAAAATCGGTAGAACTGTTTCAAACACACAGTTGGTACTTGAGCGGGTCGGTTTTCATCTCTTTTTGCCAGTGGTGGCGGGGGGGGGGGGACACCCCTCACCATCCCTCTCCAAAGGGGGAGTTTGGTAAAGAGTGATGAAAAAACCGATTTGTACCTTCCTTAAAAGTTGTTCTAGCTCGCTTCTCTAATATCTATATACAATCTTCACACTGCCGTACTCTAACGGAACTATCAACTCTATGCTTTCATCTACTCCATCTATCGTATAAAAATTACCACTACAGTCTGTTATTTGAAATTAGAATCTTCAACTATTGTTAGGAAACTTATTATAGTTCCCTGTAACAGCTGAAAGACTTACCTGTAATACCTAAAATACTTACCTGCAACATGTGAAACCTGAAAACAAAATTTATATAATTGTACTTACCTTGCATTACATCTACCTTGAATTCGAACCAATAATATAAATACCGTGCGCATTAGTTTTCCTATATATTCAACCCTGCGCGCTAAACGAACATGCGATAAACGTCAAAAAATAAAATTCATTCCAAGAAAGTTCTCGAAGAGTAAACAACAAACGCTTTTTTTCATCGTCCGAAAGGTTTCGCTAGTCCGTTTTACCGTCGGTTTTCTTCACGGGAAGATTGTGTGTTGAAAGCAGAAAAGGGCTGCTTTAGCGTTCAAGACGTTTTCCAGTTGCCTTCGTCGTCGTCGCTACAGATTTTGGTGCCGAAACCCGGGATCATTTCCCGTTGCAGTGTCATTCGGAGGACTTTCACACGGAAAGGTAACCTCAACCACCACGTTGGTTGCTCAACAGCACTGGAATTCATCGAGCAGCAGTTCCTCCAGCAGGAAAATAAGCGTATCATCGTCGTCGTTTGAAACCGCTGTCGACACAACCCAGCAGCACAAATTGCAGTCCCTCGCACGTACAGCAGTAGCCGATTCGTTATTCCCAGCAGAGCGGTGGTCGCCCAGAGTGCAGTTGGGGTTAGGAGGACGCAAGGTGGTAATAAGAAGCCGTAACACCAGGTACTTGACTGTTTTTTTTTGGTGAAGGGTTTGGCAAATAAATATGACGCCCCCAAAGAAGACAAATAAATTAACAAAATTGAAAATTTTACACCGACGGCGAACCAACGTTCTGGGTTCTGCCAATTTGATCAAGGCTTTCAATGATGCTTACGATCCCACTAAGCAGGATCAAATTTCCGTTCGTATTAAAAGCCTTGATAATTTGTGGCGTGAATTTGAAGAGCTTCAGGATGAAATTGAAGTTCTGGAAGATGCGGAAGAAATATTTAGTGAAGAGCGACAAGAATTTCAAACTCTTTACTATGAGCTGAAGGCCTCGTTGCAAACTAAACTTCCCCCACAACCACCCACACCACCTCCACTTCCAGTGAGAGAAATCGGTCCCGTATCGACTCCAGTCTCGTCCAACATACGGCTTCCTGAAATTAAATTGAAGGAGTTCTCTGGGAATCTCGATGATTGGGTGTCATTTCGTGATCTCTACGTTTCGCTGATTCACTCCAATCAGCATCTCACGGCGGTCCAAAAATTGCATTACTTGCGTGCAACGCTTTCTGGAGAAGCGGCTCGTATAATTTCTTCGCTTGAGATTTCTGCTAACAATTATGCCGTAGCATGGAATCTATTAAAGGAACGTTTTGAAAACCCAGCATTGCTTATCAAACGTCATATGTCTGCCTTGCTTTCGATTCCGTCCCTGAAGAAAGAGTCTGCATCGGGGCTTGCAGAACTCGCCGACGAGTTTGACCGTCATGTGCAACTGCTGGATAAACTCGAAAACGCTGAGAACCACTGGAATTCGTTCCTGATTGAGCGGTTGAGCCAATGCCTAGATGTTGTTACACTCCGTGAGTGGGAAACTCATGTTTCCGAAGGAGACCGTGCTACATATCATGAGCTGCTCGAATTTATCCACAGGAGATCACGAATTATACAAACCCTTAAGCTCTCCCACCCGGCAAGCACCCAATCCGAGATCAAGCATGCTAGATCGCGATCTATCGTCGCCCACGTTGCTTCAGAAAATGTGCCAAAATGTTCATGCTGTAAAAATGCACATTTGTTATTCCAGTGCGAGCAGTTCAAAGCATTGTCGCCACACCAACGATTTGAACTCGTGAAGAAGCAAGGGCTGTGTATCAATTGCTTGAAGGGAACGCACCAAGCGAAGAATTGTTCCAGCGGGTCATGCAAAAGTTGCGCCAAGAAACATCACTCGTTGCTGCATTTGCCACCACTCTTGACATCATCTGACCTTCAGTCATCAGCAGCAAACCAACCATCTGCATCGACCAGTAAACCCGCTGCAACAAATTGGTCGCAATCCTGTCAACTATCGCATTTCGTACCTTCGCGAAGCTCACCGTCGGAAGAGCATTCGGTTGCCTCACCACCGGTTAAATCGTCGTCTCGTTCGAACCCGTCGCGCGATTTTTGCCTCCCCTCAACGTCGGGTACCTCCACCGGTCTCGCTACAGACATTCCTCCACCCACCTCATACTCAAGTGCAGAAGTGAAACCTAAAATACAGAAGACTACAGTACTACTCTCGACAGCAGTGATAAAAGTGAAAGATGCAGACAACAACTTTTCGTTCGCCAGAGCTCTACTGGATAGTGGTTCCCAGCCAAGTTTCGTATCCGAAGCACTTTGCCAAAAGCTTCGTTTGAAGCGTACGAAGCTGAATTCACCAGTAAGCGGGATCGGACAGTCAACTGTGAACGTACACTATGGAGTAACATTATGTCTGGCCTCTCGTTTCGAAAACTACACTGCTACTCTCGACTGCCTAGTTCTGCCGAAGCTCACCATCTCGTTACCTAGTCACCATATGGATGTATCACGTTGGAGAATTCCACGCCATCTTCCTCTTGCTGATCCACAATTCAATATCAGCCAAGGTGTGGACATTATTATCGGCGCTGAATTGTTCTTCGACCTGCTAGAACATCAGAACATCTCCCTCGCCACTGGATATCCATCCTTGCAAAAAACAGTATTGGGATACATCGTTTGTGGAAAATTACATCAATCATCTCCAGAAGTGCCAGAAGCGCAGGCCAGCCATATCTGCGTGGAGGATACACTCGACTCGCAGCTCGAACGCTTCTGGGAGATCGACAATTTTGATGATGGTAAAGCTCTCACGCCAGATGAACAGTACTGCGAAGAACATTTCCAGACTACCGTCGCTCGAGATGACACAGGCCGCTACGTCGTACGACTTCCACTGAGGGACGACAGGCTACCGTTGCTTGGGGATTCGTACACTCCCGCGCTCCGAAGGTTCCTGCAAATGGAGAAGAAGTTCGCCGCTGATCCTGATCTTCGTAGCAGCTACCAGCAGTTCATGGAAGAGTACGAGAGGTTGGGACACATGGAGTTGATTTCGCGCGCGCCGCGTAGCCCACAGTTTTTCTTGCCCCATCATGCCATCCAGCGCCCAGAGAGTACGACCACCAAAACACGAGTGGTATTCGATGGTTCCTGCCATGGATCTTTGCAGCTGTCGCTAAATGATGTTCTCTATGTCGGACCAACAGTGCAACCAACTTTACACTCTACCGTTGTCAACTTCCGTATGCCTCGATTTGCAGTAACGGCCGATGCGGAAAAAATGTTCCGACAGATATGGTTGCACCCAGACGATAGAAAGTTCCAGCTAGTCATTTTTAGAAAAAGTGCTTCGGATCCGATCAGCATATATCAGTTGAAAACTGTCACCTACGGTCTTGCAAGTTCGCCATTTCACGCCACGCGTGTTCTAAACCAGCTAGCCATCGATGAAGGAGAACGCTTTCCTCTGGCTGTACCAGTTATACGAAAGGGTGTCTACGTAGATGATGTCATAACCGGACACGATGACCTGGAGACCATGGGCGACACTTGCAAGCAGTTGATGGCTATGCTAAACACGGCCGGGTTCGTGCTTCGCAAATGGGCCTCGAATAGCACAACGATTCTCAACAATGTTCCGGAGGAGCTATGGGAGACATCCACTGAATTAGAGCTCGATCGATCGCCAGCAGTCAAAACTCTGGGCTTATTGTGGTTCCCGCAGCAAGACGTGTTCAAGTTCAAAGTCCCTGTGCTACCAGATCTTAACATCGTAACCAAGCGAATAGTGGTGTCGGAAATGTCTCAACTTTTCGACCCGCTTGGACTTCTCGGACCCGTGGTTCTAAACGCTAAAATGTTCGTACAAAATCTTTGGGCCGCACATTTGTCGTGGGATTCTGAGCTTTCCGCAGAATTGGAAACATGGTGGAAGAATTATCGTAGTGATATCTCCAAGCTCCAGTCACTCGAAGTTCCAAGACGCGTCCTTTGGAACACTCAACGCAAGTATACGCTACACTGCTTCTGCGATGCGTCGAAGAAAGGGTATGGATGTTGTGTTTACGTTGTTTCCCCAGATACACACGGAAATTTGCAGTCCGAATTGCTCACGGCGAAATCACGTGTCGCTCCTTTGCGTGGACATTCGATCCCACGTCTGGAGTTGTGTGCAGCTCTCCTCGGTAGTCAACTGGTCCACAATCTTCAAACAAATACTGACTTTACCGGACCAGTAGTATTTTGGAGTGACTCTACAATTGTCCTACACTGGATAAAATCCAAGTCAAACTCCTGGAAGATCTTCGTCTCCAATCGAGTCGCTGAAATTCAACGTCTTACGAAGGGTTCGCAGTGGAGACATGTATCGACTGAGGTCAACCCTGCTGATCGAATCTCTAGAGGGACGCTTGCAACCCAGATTCTTAACGACAAGTTGTGGTGGCATGGGCCAACATTTGTTACCTCCCCCGTCGAGCATTGGCCTCAGCATATAATTTCCTTGCCATCTACAGAAGAGCTGGAGGGAGAGATGTGTCCAGCAGTTTCACTGCATTCAGTCAACGTCGATTCAACCATATTCGACAGATTCTCCGAGTTGGCGAAACTAATACGAACTGCCGGATACTGTCTTCGATTCTACAACAATTGTAAACGTACGAAGCACGAACGAAACGTTTCTGATCTGGTGCCAGAAGAAACTAACGTTGCTCTGAAAACATTGATTCGCCTCGCCCAGCTCCAAGAATTTCCCACGGAAGTTCGCCTGTACGGAAAAATACAAACCGGAAACATCCAAATGTCGTCAAAGTCACCGCTCAAGAACCTGAACATAACCATGGACGACTTTGGGCTTCTTCGTATTGACGGGCGTCTGAGAAACTTGGATGCACCGTTTGACACTCGCCACCCCATACTGCTTCCAGCTGATCACCGATTAAGCTGGATGATCATGAGGTCCATTCACTTGCAAACACTCCATGGAGGTCCTTCACTATTACTCGCTACGATTCGGCAAAGGTTTTGGCCACTCCGGGGTCGAGACTTGGCTCGCAAGGTTGTACGGATGTGCGTAACCTGCTTTCGTTGTAGACCTACATTAACAAACCAAATCATGGCACCTTTACCATCCGTTCGCTTGAAGCCAGCCCGAGCCTTTACTTATTCTGGGATGGATTACTGTGGGCCGTTTTTCGTCCGTCCATTGAGTGGGAGAGGAGCGTCGGTCAAAATGTACGTCGGTTTATTCGTATGTATGGTGGTGAAGGCCGTGCACCTCGAGGTCGTCGCTGATTTGTCGTCCGCCGCGTGCATAAACGCCGTTAAACGATTTGTCGCGCGTCGTGGTCGAGTCCTCGAGTTGCACTGCGATAACGCGACCGCATTCGTCGGGGCGGACCGCGAGTTACGATCGTTGCGCCAACAGTTCCTGCAACAATTCCATGACAAGCAATGGGGCGATTACTGCGCAGGAGCTGGCATCAACTTTCGGTTCATTCCTGCACGTTCTCCTCATTTTGGAGGGATATGGGAAGCTGGAATAAAGTCCTTTAAGTATCATTTTCGCCGTATTATGGGACAAAACTCTTTCTCGGTGGACCAGTTTCTCACTGTCGTAACGCAAATTGAGTCTATACTAAACTCTCGACCTCTTGCTCCCGTTTCTGACTCTCCTGAAGACTTAACTGCACTAACACCAGGACACTTCTTGATTGGGGAGCCTCTGCTATCAATCCCCGAACCAGACCTGAGCGATTTGTCCCCTAATCGACTCACCCGTTTGCAGGATATGAAACGCTCGATCCAGCATCTGTGGCGTTGCTGGTCACGTGACTATGTGAGTCAGTTACATCAGCGTAGCAAGTGGAAACGCCCTTCCATGGATATCCAGAAGGGTCAACTAGTACTGTTGAAGCGTGACAATTGCCCTCCGTTGCAATGGCCACTTGGACGGATCGTCGACACTTTCGCTGGAAAAGATGGAAGAGTTCGCGTGGTGGTGGTTAAAACTGCCACTGGTCAATACAAACGGGCAGTTACCGAAGTAGCAGTTCTTCCGATCGAGCCTGACAGTGCAAACGAGAAGGATGACTCGGATCTGGTGGAAATCGCTCCAGCAACATCATCGTCAACCAACGACATAGGTTGAAACGGACGGTTTCAACGGGGGCGGCATGTTAGGAAACTTATTATAGTTCCCTGTAACAGCTGAAAGACTTACCTGTAATACCTAAAATACTTACCTGCAACATGTGAAACCTGAAAACAAAATTTATATAATTGTACTTACCTTGCATTACATCTACCTTGAATTCGAACCAATAATATAAATACCGTGCGCATTAGTTTTCCTATATATTCAACCCTGCGCGCTAAACGAACATGCGATAAACGTCAAAAAATAAAATTCATTCCAAGAAAGTTCTCGAAGAGTAAACAACAAACGCTTTTTTTCATCGTCCGAAAGGTTTCGCTAGTCCGTTTTACCGTCGGTTTTCTTCACGGGAAGATTGTGTGTTGAAAGCAGAAAAGGGCTGCTTTAGCGTTCAAGACGTTTTCCAGTTGCCTTCGTCGTCGTCGCTACAACTATGTAAATCATTAGATGTTATAATGATATTTTGTACTTCTTAGATACAAGACGAAGTTGAAAGGCAAGCGTTTGACACCAACCTGTTAAATTCGCTTTCAGATAGTCACAATCAGCGATTTTACGACTCGTGAATGCTCACTCTGAGTGAACGCTCACGAATCATAAAAACGCTGATTGTGTCACTCTGGAAGCTAAATTGACCAGTTCCATGTGTCAAACACATACTTTGCAGCCGCTTCTTTTAACTTACACGTTCAAAATATCATAATAACATCTAACGATTTTATGGCAGTGTTCACTCGGCTGTCGACAAAAGCAGACCACTCTCAATGTGTGTCACGCGATCGTCTGTTTACTCGACAGCAACCATTGTTTGGTCCTCCTCATTGTTCTTCATCAGCAGTTCTTTCAGTCTCTGCACCCCGTTGGCGAATCTGCTAAACAATGAAACCACTGGAAGTGGCTCCCATTCTGGTGGAGGATGCTTATTGGGTAGCGGAAGATAAATTGTTTATTGTGATGTACTTTTTGACTATACTTTTAAGATGTATTGTATAGTGAACAAGGATCCTCGGCTCTGTAAAGTTAATTCGATTGAGACTTATCAAATAAATTAATAAACACAAAATCTAACGATTTTATAATTCCGAAAAACATTTTTTTATAGCAAGTGAGTGGAAGCAACCCTGATGCCAAGCACTAAGTCCACATTTCTCGATACAAAGAATGTCGAATCTGCCAAAGAATGTCGAATCTTGTGGAATTTTCCATCCCGTAGTATCGATGGAAATCCTGTTCTCAGCAGAAGCCTGAAACTCTCGATCGCACCGCACTGCTCGGATTTGCTGTTACTTTGGTTGCTGATTCTCCAATACTAACGACGGAAATGTCCACCGTTTCTCGCGGTACCTTCAAACTTTGACTCAACCGTTCAGTCAAAAAGTTGCTCTCCGATCCAGAATGCAGCAGAGATCGAGCTGGATATTGGTTGCCGTGGTCATCTTCGATGATAAGAATCGCTGTTGCCAACAGTGCTTGCGACGAGTAACTATTGGATGAGGTAGCAGTTGTAACATTTGTAGCTGCGCGTTGGCAACTTGGGAGATTGTGGATGTAGCATCTCCAAGTGGATGATTGGAAGATTCATTTCTAGCGGTTCTCGAAGTGGCAGCACCCTTAGCGTCGTCCTTTTCTGGCTTAAAGCAGTCTAGCGTATGATGACGTCCCTTACCTGGTGACCTTGTTTCAGGCAATTCTGACACAGACCATGAGCACGTATCGGATGACGTCATTCGCTGAAAAACCTGGCATTGAAACAGGAGGTGATCTGCTGAACAACTAACGCAACCCTTCCGAGATTCCTGGACTGTGTTGAAGTTTGTCTTCACGATCGGCAACCGTTCCTTCACTGACGATGATTATGACGCTAGTTTTTTACCATCCCTTGAAGTCTGCATTCCGGGGTGGCAATGATTCAAGATCTCCTATACGACGCTGGTGAAATTTTGTCAAATCCTTGAGCGTTTCCTGATCCTTGCTTGCGAGACTTTTTCCTACCTCGTCTAGTCACATGATCCAATCGCGAAATGAGAAGATATACCAATCAAGAGATCCCTGTAGTCCACAGGTTGAATGATATGGTCTTATGTTTATATGTTGCACGTTTTTCTTATAATAATAGCTGCTATTGCGCGTGTGTGAATTCTGAAAGTAGCATGCAACGATGTCCGCGTAATAACATTTACACGAAATGAAAAAAAAATGCAGAATTAACTACAATTGGATGTGTCACGTAATTTGTGAACATACCCTAGTTCACATCGATCGTGGAAACGTACTGGATGTCGGAATCATAATTCAGCAAAATTCAGGGCTCAGCGTTGCAGTCGACTTGCCGAGTGAACTGAAATTCCTTTTTGATCCGAAAATCGATAACAATGGCTTGTGATCTGTGTCTGCAGAACAAATCTTCCCAGTAGCATCAAAATAGGTTGGTGGTTGAACATTACGTCACAGACAAACAGACGTAGCACATTGAATACTTCTCATTGTAAAACATCGTTGCTAAAACATTACCGCCATCTGTTGAGTACACTGTGATGAGTAGTACACTGAACAGATGGCGATAGTGTGTAAACGTCAAACGCAAGGGAATTTACTATGCGCGCCACAGGTGGCAGTACTACCAACTGAGATACTTTCAAATTGACCGTTAAATGCTTGTTAGATGAACAGCTTATGAGTGTTATGTCTGTTTGTCTGTGATTAGGTGTTTCATACTGCTTCTGATCGCAAGTCGATCCCATTTGCATTTTTGCCAAAACTGAGTTTTTCAATGAACCACTTCCACTCGATGAACTCAATAACTTTGTACTGAATTTTTTTGAAAACCAACCAAACAGGTTGCTCTGTAAGAAGCACGTAAAACACGTTTGCTTGCTCGGCTTGCTGATTTGCACTATGGGACGGACTTGCCATGAGCGGCAGTAGCTCAATGAACACAATTTGGATGAACAAAAGCTGAAGTTAAAGAGGTCAAATTGTCTTAAATTGAGCACCTATTTTCACATGTAAATCCGAGTTCATGCTTGTCTTTATTCTGCTTTGACCAGTTTGTGATTTACATTTTGATGGTACCTTCTTAGGTACTTTCACGAATACAGCGAGGGAACGATTCCTTTCAGACGCAACCACCGCCGAGGACTAGAGTGACAAACGCACCCGCACACAGTTCCACTCCGGAAAGTGTGTTTCCCTCCGAACTACCATAATTCGTTTCGACGGAATGGCGTTCCCAGAAGAAGAAAGAATGCTCAGATATTATTTCGGTCACTGCTCTGGGTAAGACAGAAAAAAAAAGTTCGAGTGCTGAAGGGGGAACCTACCTGCCTGACAATAAATCTGTCACAGCCACATTCTATTGCACCATACCTTACTTGGTTCGTTGCCCGAGGACACTCAAGGTTGTAAATCCTACCGCAAGCAGAGGTATGGCACCGAAATGAACCTCTACTCTGGCAAGTTATGAGGTCAGTCTGGCTGGCACTAATTGAGTTCGGGTGCGATACGATTTTTACGAGGTGACATTTACCCTACTAGGAATTGTAGCTTTAGATAGGTGGGATTTTGCCGTTTCAATCCGTGTTTGAAAGGCGGTGCACTTACCTGGCATCATTTCAGGTTTTATTTGAATAATACACAATGTTTGGCAGCGCCCACCAATTACTGCCATTCCATTTATTATTGTTGAATGCCACTTGTACTGTTATTCCATTTTTATTCTTTCTGTAAGGAGCAACCGGTGCTCTTCCCAGCCACACCTTCTCCTCCTGATCATTTGTAGTCTAGTGGATTCTGGTGGAATCGATGTCCGCGGTTGCGGAATGTCTTCGTAAGAACCAAAGTCGTGAGTAAGGGATGGGTTCCTGCGCACGAACAAGCCCCCCTCCCCAGATAAGCGAAAATGATTTACAGTCATGCAAGCAAAGCATCATAATGATAATGTTTTTCTCTTTCTCTCCTCCTTCCCATTGCAGAAGCCCCATTCTCGGAACAACAGCACGCAACCGGTAGTAGCGCGTCCTTCTGCCGCCCATCATCAGTCGTCGCCGTCGTCGTGTTTGCGTGCATTGAATTCGTAATACCCCCTCCTGAATTCGAAGAAAAGCCCACCCACAAGAAAAAGGAAAAAAATGTTCTTCGGTTGCTACTGAGCTAAAAAAAAATAAAAGGCGGTAGAGAGCTGAAATTCGCGCGCGCACGCTTCGTGGTTTATTCGTGGTTTGGGTGGGAAATTGAAATAATTAATTTACCGTGATTCAAGTGTGAGAAGTGGTGCAGGAAAAATTGATTCCATTCAGTAGCATTTCCGGTAGGCGGTGTCCGTGTCCCTGATCTTAACTGGCTGAGTGTTTGCGCGAGTGAATAGTAAAGTCGAAGTTTATGAGCGCGATAGCGAGTGTTGAAACGTTACCACCATCGCCGCCGTCACGATCCATCGTCATATCCACGACCGCCGAGGGCAACAGGAGCACCGTGCCCAGCTAATATGGTCGTAAGTGATTCCGCTCCCGAGCAACGGGCGGAAGTAGCGGGCTACCAGCTGAAGAAGAAGAAGAATACGACGCACTGTCACCGGCATCATCTTCCTGGAGAGGAATGCCTCCACCAGCGACGGTATCACATTTCCGGCATGGCACTGTTGCTGTGCTCGGCATCGCTGCTGCTGCTGTTGGCGCAGTCGATACCCACCGGTTTCGGTGTCCTGATGCTGGACCCGAGCCTGAACGGAACCGACCACCCCGCGTTGAAGTCGTTAGCGAATTTAATTTCAACAAATGATGTTGATTATGTTAATGCAAATAATGATGATAATGTGTCCAATAATTATAATGTTAGCACCGATGCTATAATTAATAGTGCAACCGGTAGTGACAGCATTTTCGGCGCGATTGCCAGTGCGAATGGCCAAGGGCGTCGCCCCAGCAGCGGCGGTCGAAACCGACCGATACCGATCTACCTGAACGAGTTTGCCGTGTACATCCCGAGTGGGCCGACGGTCGCCGACATCATCGCCGATAAATATGGGTTCAACAATTTGGGACAGGTAAGGCATGAAATTAATTTGCAGGGATTTACTATAATGGGGAACGGTTGCTCTTTTTTGAGCCGCAAATTATCGTTCGTGACAGAGAGGTGGACAGTGTCAAGTGCAGTAGAAGGTACCGGAAGTGAGTTATTTCCTATTAATTCCGGTATTAATAGAAGCGAACAGGCTCGTGGCAATTGTCATGGTAAAAAATGGGTACCATTAGCACTATGACAGAGCCATAATGGGCAGAGATGGCACATGTTGTTGATGATGTATATATGCTACTGTTGACACACAACTAAGTTAACTCGTTAGATCTTATCCGAACCGGAATTATTTCCAGATTTGATATATAAGCTGAAACTTGTCCAGCAACCCAGTGCCATGTAAAATTCCTTTAGGTAGGGCTTTGTTCAAGACGCCAGAAAAAGCATAACAATCATGAGGTGCACAATTATGCACCTGATTTTGAGAAATGCTGCAGAACATTTTAGCGGAAAATCCATTCAATCCATTCTCGATAGCTTCTGAGAAATTCCTAAAAAATATGTTCATAGTTCTTTAAAATTTTTAGGAGTTCTCTGAGATTCCAGGAATTTCTTAAATATTCCCAAAACGTTCATGGTGTTGTCCTCAATTCATCGAAATTTACGTTCACGGATCATAAAACTTGTCCGAAAGTCTGGACGTCCCTGAAGTTATTGTGACAGCCTTAAGATCTCTGAGCTTCCTTGATCTTTCTTCCTGGAGGGTATTGGAACTTCATTAAAGTTTCCACAATTTTCTTAAAGTTCTCTGAACTTTACTGACGTTTTCAAGACTTTGCTTAAGCTCTCCGGATATCCTTGAAGCTGATGGAGCCGCCATGAAGTTATCGAAGTTACCCTGAAGTGCTCGAAATGATGCAGAAATTTCCTTCCCAAGTAACATTTTAAGTTTTATGAAATACTACAAAGCAACTATAAAACAACATTCATAAAACCCTGGTCAAGGCTATTTTGTCTAGTTGGGCCACCCTGGAGAAAGTTCTGAAGGGTGTATTCTCGAAGCTCTTCAAGATTGATTTGCTGCAAAAGGTTGTATGAAGAACGCATTGAGAACCATTTGAGAGCTACAATAAAAGCTATTTAGCAACAATAAAAACCCTTTCCGAGCCTTTCCCCTAGCCGCATGCTGAATCCACTAGGAAAGCATCAATCAAGATAGAAAAGGATTTATGAATCCGATCTTATCAAAATTAGTAAAATAGAAACTGATGGTATAAAAATCTTGTTGAATATCCAAATTTATTACAATATTTCTGATTAAGTGGCCTAGTTTTAAGTGCCATATTAAATTTAATGTGAAATGTACGTTAAAACATCGAAAAAATTAAGTCCATTCTCGTAAAACGTCGATTTAACTAATTATTTAACATCGAAAAAAAAAAAATAATATATTCTTCAGATCGAGCTTGGCCGAGATTTTTTTAAATTATTTTCGCATTTAAATGTTTGCTTATTGCTAAATTTTCCAAAATATAGTTATATCTAAGGAAATATTGATTGAAAATCGAAGATTGTACAAAACCAAGCAAACAAATCGCAACATGGCGGTGGCATAAAAGTTGATTTTCATGGGACATATGTGAAAAAGTTGTTTTGCTTTCAAGAATTCTTTAATAAATTAATAAGGTTTTAAAATGGCTTTTATGAAGAAAACTTGCAGGCTGAATTCTATTTATCTAAAGCCATTTTGCTTGATCCTAACCCGTTCAGATTTATGGCAGCATTTATGGAGGCAAAGTTGCCTGCAAAAAGTTAAACGTCAAAGTTTGTTTATCTTTCGATAGTTGCGCTGTGAGATCCAGGATTCTTCCAGGTGGCTTTCTGCCGACGGATTGGGAGCAGTTACTCAGATAGTTTACGATACTGTTTTACGACATTTCGCATTTCGAACAGCTGGAAGCGCAATCGTTCCCGAAAAAGATCCCCTTCTTCCGTCCGGATGGTTACAGAAGTGCACCATCCAACGATGCAGGGATGTACGCTTGAATGAAATTTTCGAAGAGTTGATTCTTTTGTCGAATAAAATCGCTGCTATGGATCGGAAACCAGCTAATCTCCGCTAACTAACAGTTTCAGTGGTTTGCTGTCGGTTGTTATTTCGATTGTCATCTATTCGCAAGATCTGGAGAAGGCTGGTATGTTTTTAAACTTTCGACATTGTTTTATGAATTTGAGGGCCACGCTCACTTTACTCTTCTCCGCCAGATGGTCAGTCGTTGATGGTGTGCTGGTTCTTTAAAAAAAGCAAATTTTGCTGAAATCGACTTGAATTTTTCCTCCTACTTCGTCTATCCTTCGAGATTTCCTTGTCATAAATTTGGCATTTATTAACTATGACGAACCATCTTTTAAGCTCAATTTGTAAACAATTTGGGGAGTTAATGATGCACTTTAAAAAGCCTAAAAAGCAACAATAAATGCTTTTTGCTCTAATGCAAAACCTAATGGTTTTATGATTGCATTTATAATGATAGAACACGTTTATAAAGTATTTCATCAATATATTAATAAGAAATTGCTAATGACGTTTATGCTTGAATTACAGAACAGTTTTAAGGAGGGATTGATAACTGTTTAAATTTATTTATAAAACAAGACAGTTTTTGACTTTCTTGCCAGACTATAAAAGGTTTTTAAAACAGCAAAAAGCTAAATTACTAAGCAGGAATGTTTTACACTTTGAAATGCTATATTGAAACAAAATGGATTGTTCATTGCCGTTATAAAACCATCATAAATCAGAGTGGATGCAAAATGGTTGCTTAATTGCTACTTGGGTTATTATCCCGCAGTCGATTCATGAAACTTCTTCAAAATCCTCGGTATTTCCTTTCATTCCTCATAACTTTATTCTGAAGTTCTCACTACTCTTATGATGATGTTACTGGAATTGCATTGAAATTAATTAAACTACCCTAAATACCTCTAATCTTCACCAAGGTTTTTGTAGTATCGGGATTTTTTTTTCTAATTTCTATTAAGCTTCCGAAATTTTTCTTGTTCTCTAAACCTCCCGATGTTCTCTAGAATGTCATTCATTTTTGGAACTTTTTGATTTTCATGACAATGATGAAAATGCCCTGAATTCTCATAACTGCCATAGCTTCCCTTAAGATCGTTAAAGTTAACTGAAGGTTTTGCAACTGAAGCTCCTTAAGTTTGCTGAATTTAATGGACCTGCTCTGAAGCTCTTTGATCTTCACTGAAGTTCTCGAAACATTCCAGAAATCTATGGAACTTCCCTGAAGCTATCGGAACCTACCACAAAGATCTTAAAACTTCCAGGTTGTTTTGAAAGTTTTTAATGTTTTCTGAACTTCCTTTTTAAATTCTTGGAATACCCACAAAATTCTCAGACCTTCCTGAAGGTAAAATGTGAGAACTTGAGTTAATCAAAAAAACATAAAGTTAGCAAAGTTTTCCTACTGCTCTTGGAACTTCTTCAAAGTTCCAGCAATTTATCTGACTTTCGTAGAACTCTAAACTTGGATGAATGTTTCTGGGCTTTGTTCTTGGAAAATTTGAAAAATTTCTGCAATTATTATGAAGTTTCTGGAATTTGCCTCAAGTTACACAATTTTCCGGATGTTCTTTTAACTGTCATGTCATTCTCAGAACTAATCCGAAGCTTTCTGAACTTTCTCAAAGATTTTTGAACTTAACTGAAGTTTTATGAAGTTTTCTGAAGTTTCCGGAAAGTCTTGTTAAGTTCCAGAAATTTCCTTGAAGTTTCGTGAAGTTCTCTGATCTGCATCTAAGTTCACAAAAAATTCCAAAAGTTCATAGATCTGAACTGAAGTTCTTGGAGCCTACCCATAAAAATCTTCAATCTTTCCCAAAGATCTGTCAAACTGCCCTAAGTATCTTTAAGCTTCCTGACGTTTTCTAAATTTGAATTATCGATTTTTTTTTCTTAAGTTCACTAAACTTCCCTGATACTCTCAATTATTTTTGAAACTTCTACGTTCCCAAATATTCCTGAGTTCATTGAGGAGGTTCTCAGAATTTGTCTGGAGCCCGCGGAACTTCCCTAAAATTCCCACAATTTTCCTGATAATCATGGTCTTAGTTTTCAGAACTGCTCGCAGCTACGTAGCTCCCTTTAAGATCTTTTTACTTAACGGAAGTTTTGGATATTTCTGTAAATTTTCTGCAACTTTTGTGAAGTTAATGATACTGTCCTGAAGTTCTTTGATTTTCTTTGAATTTTTAGAAATTTTCCTGAAATCAATCGAGCTTCCCGGAAGCTATCGGTACGGATCTGAATGATATTAAAACTTGCGCGTAGTTTTGGACATTCTTAAATTTTTCGGAACCATCCTCAAGTTTTCGAAACTCGAAAATCCAAGAAATTCGCATTTTTGAAGGTTCCCGCATTTTTCATGATTCTATTGGAACTTACATAAAGTTTAAAAAAAAATTCAGAAATTCTCGGAACTTCTTTAAAAATCTCGCAATGCTTCTGACTTACATGGGACTTTGAAGATTTATGGACTTTATTTTTGGAAAATCTGTTGAGTTCCTGCAAGTTAATTAAACGGTCCCTAATTACTCTAATTACTTCCTGAAATTTTTGGAACTTCCCTACAGCTTCAACAATTCCAAAGTTGCTGAAAATTCCTTGATGTAAATAAAATTGTCGCGTTCTGTTTTCTGTTCTTCATCTTAATTCCTGAATTTTTCCTGTAGTTCAATAACTGTAGTTTTTTTTTAATTAACTCTTAAATATCTCAAAGTTCTGAACTTTTCGGTAACTCTCGAAAATTACCTATTCCCTAAAGTTCTTGGAACATCCCTGAAGTTAACGAAAATGCTCTTATAAGCTCCTACTTCCCTGATTTGTTACTAAACTTTCCTAAATTTGTAAAAACTTCTATACAATTTTCCTGAAATTTGATATACTTTCCTGAAGTTCCATGTAATAAAACGTTTAAAAATCGATCAACAACGGACGATACATTCACATTCAATTATATTTTGATATGTTTGGATTATATTTTATTAACTTCAAGCTAGAAGCAATACAGATATTATTAATATGGCTTTTTTTCAAGCGACTGTTTATATCACAAGAGGTGGATCAATAGGTTTACGCTTTAAGAGCGCCTAGTGTAAATTGGCATTCAAAAACTCACGTCTTCCCAAGAGCAAATTAGCATTCATAAGGCGGCGTTAATAAAATCAAAACGTTTGTATTTATTTATTTATTTATTTATTAGTTTACATCAACAGGCTGGGTGTAGCCCAAATGATGTATAAGTGAATAATATTGAAATACATAGTTCCGCTTACTAAAATACACAATACAATAAAATACATGGTCATTCAACGGTTTACTGCGTCAGAGAAAATACGGGAAAAGCGCCGGCGTAGCATCTCTCGTGTCAGGTTGAAATCGAAAACTGAGGAAACTCGATTGAACACACGTTGAAGGCCGTTTATAGCACCCTTCATGCTATAGTTAGTACGATGCTGAGGCAATCTTAACATAGCGTTATTTCGCAGCGCTCGGGGTTGGACGTTCACGTTGATCTTCTCCAGGATTGTAGAACAATTAATTCTACCCTGTAAACTATCCGCGGTGAGCATGGCCCGCGAAGTGTCTCTCCGAGTACGTAGAAGCTTCAGATCAATCAGTTGACTGACATCGACTTTCATAACTGGGTAGACGAAAAGGGTTTCTCCAAGGCAGCTTCCTCAGAGCAACTCAACTCTTTCAGCACCATTCAAGGTTGCAAAAACTCATTTCAGCTAAAATAATGTTTTTCGGAATAATAAAACCAAAAGATGGTATGATGGCATGTTTTACTTGTAACTTACAAGAAGAGGTTACAAAGTATGCGTTGGAAACATAAAACCTGTAAATTTTGCTTTCTATGAGTCACAATCAGCAATTTGCTGATCGCTGAGTGAGTGAGTGAGTGAGTGAGTGAGTTTGTGAAAAATCGCTGATTGTGACTCTCATGAAGTGAAATAAACAGGTTTGATATGACAAACACATTCTTTGCAACCTCTTCTTGTATCCTACCAATTCAAAATTTGATCATGGCATCTAATTATTTCATAATTTAGAAAAACATTGTTTTAGCTGAAATGAGTCTTTGCAACCTTGGCACCATTGTTATAGCTTGGGTTCCATACGGCAGAGCAATGTTCCAGGGTGGACCACACCAGGGAATAGTATAACGATTTGAAAATGAATCCCAAAGATCTTGACGTCTTGTCGACAATGATCGAGATTCGTTGCTTATACGTTAACTGGGAATCCAGAATAACTCCCAGGTCTTTTACGTGGTTGGCACGACTGATAGGTGATTCCTGAAGTGCATAATTGAACATGATCGGGGTTGACCTCCATTCGGTTCAAGTTGCACCAGTTAGCAAACTCTTCGAGCTGGCATTGAAGGAAGTGACAGTCATCGAAAGAACGAACCCGGATATAGATTTTAAGATCATCTGCATACGATAGACGAGGGCCTTCGAGGACCAGATTCACGTCGTTAAAGTACAACAGGAAAATCAACGGGCCTAGGTGACTTCCTTGAGGTATCCCTGACGTGGCTGGATAAGCAGCAGACTGACACCAACGGTTACCATCAACTGGCGATTACTGAGATAAGAGCAAAACCATCGCAGGAGGTTGTCATTTAGCCCGAGTCTATCTAACATAGCAATCGCAATTGCATGGTTCAGTTTATTGAATGCAGCCGACAAGTCGGTGTACATTACGTCTGTTTGAGCTCGTTCTGTCATACTTTACGTGACATACGATGTCAGGCAAAGAAGGTTAGTGGTAGTAGAACGACCGGAAACAAAGCCGTGTTGATCACTACTTTGATACTGCTTACAATTAGATGATACTGATGATACTAGATACTGATGACTAACTCGAATAACTTCGAAACTGAGCTCAACGATGTGATTCCACGGTAACTATCCACGTCCCATTTGTTTCCCTTCTTGTGAACAGGACACACATGTGCAAATTTCCAACAAGATGGGAATATACCACTCGGGATGGACAAGCGGAATAGATGCTGCAACGGTGTCAGCAAGCTGGTGATATGCTTCTTCAGAAATACTGATGGGACACCATCGGGACTCCAGTCTGGTAATGGACAGGGACAGATAAGCCCCCGATCGCGAGCCTACCCAGAAGACTCGACTGGCCCATGGGTTGTTTACTTTCAGCCCAAAAAGAAACCTTTGAATGTAATGCAAATTACTAATGATCTGACGAAGCGGTTCTCGGCCGTGACCGAAATCTCGAAGGTGAGGTACAATAAACTTCGCGTTGTCGTCTCTAACCTGAAACAAGCTAACGAGATTGCTGCCTCCCAGCTCTTTACACTCGAGTATAGAGTGTACATCCCAGCTCGTAATGTGGAGATCGAAGGTGTGGTCACCGAAGCGAGTCTGACCCCCGAGATCTTGGCGAAGCAAGCGGTTGGCCGTTTCAAGAACCCCTTGCTTCCCACGGTTGAGATACTGGAAGTCCAGAAGCTGAACTCAGTATCTTTCAGCGAGGGTAAAAAGAGCTTTACCCCCACAGACTCGTTTCGGGTGACCTTTTCTGGTTCAGCCCTTCCTCACTACATCGAGTTGGGAAAACTTCGGCTACCTGTGCGTTTGTTTGTTCCTCGGGTCATGAACTGCCAAAACTGCAAACAGTTGGGACATACGGCCTCTCACTGTGGCAGCAAGGCACGCTGTTCCAAATGCGGGGAGAAGCACGAGGATGGCGCCTGCACAGTCACTGCACCAAAATGCGTGTACTGTAAGGGAACTCCTCATGGTCTCTCATCGTGCCCGGCGTACAAACAACGCGGGGAGAAACTAGAACGCTCTATTAAGGAGCGTTCCAGGCAGTCTTTTGCAGCAATGCTAAAAACAGCCACACCATCAACCAACGACAAAAATCCCTTTGCTGTTTTGTCTGATGACGAGTCTGACTCTGACTTGGCTGAGGAGGGAGTTTCTTTCAGTTTTCCGGAAGGTTCTGCACGGAAACGAAAACGCATCCGTTCGCGGAAAGTTGCAGATAAGGAACCCCAAATCAGCTTGCCCAAATCAAGGAGTGATGGAAAAAAGGAAGTTTCAACTCCTCCTGGTTTCCGCCGAACTGACTATAACCAGAACTTTCCATCTCTCCCGGGGACATCAAAAACCCCTGATGGCCCATTTTTAAGAACAGAAGCCCCTTCTTCATCCGGGTTGTTCTCATTTGATAAAATTGTGGACGATATTCTCAAGTACCTCAATATTTCTGATCCTCTCAAAAGCATTGTTCTGGCAATGCTTCCTTCTGTGAAGACCCTCTTGAAGCAATTGACATTGAAGTGGCCCCTCATTGCAGCAATCATTTCCTTCGATGGATAATTTTCCAAACGAGGTCGGGGATTTGATCACTGTTCTACAGTGGAATTGTCGAAGTCTCATTCCTAAATTAGATTCTTTTAAGTTTTTAATTCACAATAATGATTGTGATGCATTTGCTGTTTGTGAAACTTGGCTCTCTTCAGATATCGATCTTCCTTTTTATGATTTTAACATTATTCGACTGGATCGTGAGGATTCGCGTGGAGGAGGGGTACTTTTGGGGATCAAAAAGTGCCATTCCTTCTATAGAGTGAATCTTCCACAATTTCCAGGTATTGAAGTTGTTGCATGTCAGGCTATTATTAAAGGTAAGAGCCTTTGTATTGCTTCTGTTTATATTCCTCCTAGAGCCGTTGTTAATCGCAAACAACTTTCAGATATCTGTTCGGTACTTCCTGCTCCACGGTTGATTATGGGAGATTTGAATTCCCACGGTACAGGCTGGGGGGAACTGTATGATGACAACCGTTCTACTTTGATATATGACCTCTGCGACAGCTTTAATATGACAATTCTTAACAATGGAGAAGTAACACGTTTGGCTGGCCCATCCTCGAATGGAAGTAGATTAGACCTCACACTTTGCTCTAACTCATTATCATTGGATTGCACGTGGAATGTGATCCAAGATCCTCACGGTAGTGATCACTTGCCGATCAAAGTTTCAGTTACCAGTGGGTTCAATCCGTCGGAACCCGTTAACGTCGCGTACGATCTTACCCGTAATATCGATTGGACAAAGTTCAAGAATGTGATAGAAGATGCCCTAACGTCGGTAGAAGGGCTTCCACCGTTGGAGGAATATAACTTCCTCTCCAATCTGATCTTGGACAGCGCGCTTCAAGCTCAAACTCGGCCGGTTCCAGGAACGTCTTTCCGTAGGAAACCTCCTTCCCCTTGGTGGGACCAGCAATGCACTGAGGTTTATCGTAAAAAGTCCGACGCGTTTAAGCTTTTCCGGAAACGTGGAACACCCGTACATTTCGAAGCGTACTCGGCTCTTGAACGCGAACTCAAGAGCCTCATCAAAGCCAAGAAACGCGGATACTGGCGGCAATTCGTGGACGGATTATCGCGCGAAACGTCGATGAATACGCTTTGGAATGCGGCGCGAAGGATGCGTAACCGGTCTTCAAACAACGAGAGCGAGGAGTACTCCGATAGTTGGATTCTCAAGTTCGCGCGAAAAGTATGTCCTGATTCTGTGCCGGCACAGATGATTCCTCGCGAAACGACGAATTCGGTAGACGAGATCAGCCAGCCTTTTTCAATGCTGGAGCTCTCACTCGCGCTCCTTTCGTGTGGCAATTCGGCTCCGGGGGCTGATAGAATCAAGTTCAACTTGTTGAAGAACCTCCCAGACGTCGCTAAGAGCCGCATGTTGAACTTGTTTGGTCAGTTCCTGGAGCTTAATATTGTTCCGGATGATTGGAGGCGGGTGAGAGTTATAGCCATTAAAAAGCCTGGAAAACCCGCGTCAGATCACAACTCGTATCGTCCCATTGCGATGCTATCGTGTATTCGAAAATTGTTGGAGAAAATGATCCTTTTTCGCCTGGACAAATGGGTTGAGTTGAACCACCTACTCTCAGATACTCAATTTGGTTTCCGTAGGGGCAAGGGAACGAACGACTGTCTCGCGTTGCTTTCCACTGAAATTCAGTTGGCTTTTGCTAATAAAGAGCAAATGGCTTCTGTCTTCTTGGATATTAAGGGGGCTTTTGATTCAGTATCGGTTGAAGTCCTTTCAGACAAACTCCACGCTTGTGGCCTTTCTCCATTAATTAATAACTTTTTGTACAATTTGCTGTCAGAGAAACATATGAGCTTTTCTCATGGAAACTCTACAGCTTCTCGATTTAGTTACATGGGTCTCCCCCAGGGCTCATGTTTAAGCCCCCTTTTGTATAATTTCTACGTCAGAGAAATTGACAATTGTCTAAGGGACAACTGCACGTTGAGACAACTTGCAGATGACGGAGTAGTGTCTATGACAGGACCCAGAGAGGCCGACCTGCAAGGACCCTTACAGGATACCTTAGACAATTTGTCTACTTGGGCTATCCAGCTAGGTATCGAATTCTCCACGGAGAAAACTGAGTTGGTCGTTTTTTCTAGGAAGCATAGCCCAGCACAACCAAAGCTTCAACTTTTGGGTAAACCGATCACTCATTCTATGTCCTTCAAATATCTTGGGGTCTGGTTCGATTCAAAATGCACCTGGAGATCCCACATTGAGTATCTGAAGCGGAAATGCCAACAAAGGATCAATTTTCTCCGAACAATTACCGGAACGTGGTGGGGAGCCCATCCGCAAGATCTTCTAACGTTGTACCGGACAACGATTTTATCGGTTTTAGAGTACGGTAGTTTTTGCTTCCAGTCGGCGGCTAAAACGCACATCATCAAACTGGAACGGATCCAGTATCGCTGTCTTCGTATCGCGTTAGGATGCATGCACTCGACTCATACGATGAGTCTCGAAGTGTTAGCGGGCATGTTGCCACTCTCTGATCGGTTTTCGGAATTATCCCTCAGGCTCCTCACCCGTTGTGAAATTATGAACCCACTGGTGATTGCAAACTTTGAGAAGCTTCTTGAGCTAAACCCTCAAACTCGTTTTATGTCATTGTACTACGTGTACATAACACAGGATGTCAGCCCTTCGCAGCATAATCCCTATCGTGTTTGCTTCTCCGACTTCGACAGTTCTGTTCATTTTGATTTATCAATGACGCAAGAGATTCGCGGAATCCCAGAGCATCATCGTTCCATGATTGCTCCGTCAATTTTCGCTGCAAAGTTTGGCCAAGTTGATTCCGCAAGATCGTTCTTCACAGATGGATCACTAATAGAGGCGTCCGCTGGTTTTGGTTCATATAACGAATTTCATAGCGCCTCTCGAATGCTTCAAGCTCCTTGTTCCGTATATGTTGCTGAGCTGGCGGCAATACATTGTACGCTAGAAACGATTGCCTCACTTGCACCAGATCATTATTTTATTTTTACGGATAGTCTCAGTTCTGTCGAGGCTATTCGCTCCATGAGGCCGGTAAAGCACTCCTCGTATTTTCTCATGAAAATACGAGAGCTTCTAAGTGCTTTATCTTTAAGATCTTTTGTCATCACCTTTGCATGGGTCCCATCTCATTGCTCGATTCCGGGCAATGAGAAGGCGGACTCGCTTGCCAAGGTGGGCGCTATGGAAGGCGATATTTACGATCGACAAATCGCCTACGACGAATTTTTCTTCATTTATCGTCAACAGTCCCTCGCCAGCTGGCAAAATAAATGGAGTGAAGGGAGTTTGGGACGATGGTTATATTCAATCATCCCTAAGGTGTCGAAGTGTCCTTGGTTCAAGGGGTTGGATGTGGGTCGAGACTTCATTCGTATGATGTCTCGCCTCATGTCCAATCACTACTCGTTAAACGCTCACTTGTTCCGTGTTGAGCTGGGCGACAGTAATCTCTGTGAATGTGGACAAGGTTACCAGGACGCAGATCACATTATTTGGTCATGTGCTGAGCACCGTGGAGTCAGATCCGAGTTGTATGATTCCCTTCGGGCTCGAGGTAGACAACCTAATGTTCCAGTTCGGGATATTTTGGCTAGACGCGATCTGGAGTTTATGCAACTCATATATGTTTTCTTGAAGAATATTAACCATAGATTGTAAATTTGATTAACCTTGTGTTTAGTTTGTGTTTTGTATGTGTGTGTGTATTTTTTTTTTTTTTTTTTGTAGATTTGTTTCTGTAATAATTGTATAATTACAGAGTTGATATCACGTCGATAGGATTAAGTATTTGTTTTAGAAATAGTGAAATTTTTGAATCATAAATCATATTCCAAATCTCCTTTTCCCTCTCCCGATCCAAACAATTGTCATCCACTAACCTCGAGAAGACCGCGAGTAATCGGTTCCAATCCTTTAATTTTAGATTTAAGACATTTATAATGTATAAAGAAAATGATAACTTGGCTCTGTAAAGTTTATTCGAATGAGCCTGTACAAATAAAGTAATTAACAAAAAAAAAAAACCATCGGGACTTAAGTTGTTGTGCGGCATTGGAAATCATCCCGACTTCGATGTCAATTGCACCCAACGCTTGACCGGATTACTACATTACTAGCTGCTAGGGTAACGTGGTCGTCGGTTAATATCTCATCAGAGAATACGCTGGCAAACTTGTCTGAAAACAAGCGACAGATCTCCTGAGAGGTGGAAGCAACTTCTCCGTTGAACATCATAGACGATGGAAGGCCGGACTCTTTGCGCTGATCATTAACGTAATTCCAGAAGGACTTCGGGTGTGAATTGAGTTTACTCTGAATCCCACGTTGATATCGCGAATAGCATCGATGGCTAACTCGCTTGAACTCATGATGTTTCAGCGACAGCGTACGATACTTGTTGAATTTCTTTAGTGCCACTCGCTTGGTCGATTTCAACTTTCGCAATTGGCTCGTCTGCCAAGGAAGGTGTAACCTTTTTCGGTGAACTCTCTTTGGAACGCGTCTGTCAATGACATACGCCAAGACATGTGCAAAAGTTTGCGCAGCGGTTTCAACGTTATCAGGGTCCAAGACGCTTCCCCAGTCTATGCTAGACAGCACGTCGATGATACTACTATGATCAGCTTTCCGAAAATCGTATGACACGTTTGTGGAAATGTCTTTAAAATCCCGAACGTGACTATCTTGGACAGTGACAACCAAAGAAATATGATGAGGAACTGGCTTTACTAGTAGAGAAGGTGCCGTGGAAATAACTGAAGCAGTGTCTTGAGCGCTAACGATACAGAGGTCTAAGCTTCGATTGTTCTCGTTAACTACGTCATTGATTTGAGATAGCGTTGCTGCACTATAGCTATTGAGAAGGCTAACTGATACTAGGGACGTTGCGATACTACTGATATCAGTAAAGTATCGATACTTTTATTTCGATACCAAGTAATTAAGTATCGATACTTTACATTCGATACTTCTCCAATATCGATACTTTTATCGTGGTATCGCGGTATCGGTATCGAATCGGATGGAAAAACAAGTAACTTGATTTCGGTATATGCGCAAGTTGTGATAAGCGTGTAGACGCATATTTTTTTACACTGGGGCTATTAAATGACGGACTGGATGTAAGGACTCGTTGGAATTCAACGTACCACATGGTTGAGCGCTTAGATTATATCTGATCTACTTTTGGATGAAGCCAAAAGTCCACCAATGCCTTCTCCAACCGATATCGAAATATTGAAGCAACTCGTAGTCCTTCTCAGGCCGTTCAAGTTCATGACCCGAGAGCTTAGTGGTGAAAAATACGTAACTCTTTCAAAAGTTATTCCGACGGTTAATTGCCTTACAACACAAATATCTTCCCATTCAAGTGACCTCCCAGCGATACTTTCAGTTAAGGACTGCTTTTCAAAGCAGCTTAAGAAGAGGTTTGGGCAAATTGAGCTATCTCTTCCAGTTGCAATGGCCACAATCTTAGATCCCAGGTTCAATACCCTCCACTTCCAGGATCCATCAGCTTGCGCAAATGCGATCGACAAAATCCGGGAAGCTTTATAAGATGGTATCCACGATGAAGCAGATGTTGGTGATTTCAACGTGATCGAGGAACAAACTGATAAGTACGACTTCTGGGGACACCACAGGACACTCGCTTACGTCAAACCAAACAAACAAGTACATACTGATCCTGGCGATGAGTTGGCATTGTACCTGGCGAGACCGGTTTGCTCACTAAATGTGAACCCGTTGGAACAATGGGAGGACATGAAGTCAGTTTTTCCAGCGCTGTATCAGCAGGCTAGGATGCATATGGTCAGCATGGCAACTTCTGTTCCATGCGAGCGACTCTTTTCAAAGGCTGGATCTATAATTACTGAGACCAGAAACCGATTGTCAGCAAAATATTTACAGAAACTAATATTTCTAGCAAGCGTCGATGATGCTGAATGGTTCAATTAGTTGGTTTAAATACTTTTGTTTTTAATAAACTGATACAAACTGTTCGTTATTGATCTTAAACATGGACTTTCAGTTTAAATTCAATCACATTGCTTTTTTATCAAATGATTCGATACTTATAAGTGTCGATACTTTGTTTCGATAGTATCGCAAATATCAGTATCAATTATTCGATACTAGTATCGAATCAAGTATCGATACTTTTTAGTATCACAACGTCCCTAACTGATACTGTATGAAATACAGAGCATACAGGGTCTAGATAGAGAAAGCCACTGTGAGATGGTTTCCACGGAACACCAGCTAGATTGAAGTCACTTAGTATTTGAAAAAAGCATTTTATTAACTTTGTGTTTATTGGTGTTTTGTCCTTTAATTTGGTATTTTGGCCGCTTATGCATTTTGGAGCACTGCTTTTATAAATGGAGCACATGTTGATCTATCCCAAATAGTTTTGATTTAAAACAAAACAAATTGGAGTAACCATGAGTAACCACCATTCCAGGCCTGTTTCAAAACAGGTCTTAATCACTTCGAAAAGAACTGACTTATTTTAAGAGCTGATTCCGAGATTTTCTGAAGTGTTTCAGTACTTTGCGAAGAGATTTCGAACTTGTTTTAAATGACTGTGGGCTACCCAGAGTGATTCTGTTCTTTTTCAGCAGTCATCAAATATTTTCTGGCGCGATTCTAAACTTTTCTGAAGTAATTAAGTTATTACAAAGTGATTCTAAACTTATATGAATTGGTACAGTACTTCCCAAAGTGATTCCGAAACTTTCTGAAGTGATTCAGTACTATCCAACGTTATTCCGAGCTTTTGTGAAGTGATTCAATACTTTCCGAAACGAGTCCAAACTTTTCTAAAATAATTCAGTTCTAGCCTAAACGAGTCAGATGCTATGGAAGAAATTACAAACTTTCTGCAAAGATTTGAATCCATAATGATTAGGTACTTCCTGAAGTCAATTCAAAGTTTTCTGGAGTGATTCAGTATTTTCCGAAGTGATTCAGTACTTTGGGAAGTGATTACAATAATCCTGGATTGATTCAGTACTTTTAGTACAAGCTGTTATGAAGTGGTTCAGTACCTTTTGAAGTAATCTTTCCAAAGCTATTGCGACTATTCCATAATCGATTCAGTACGTCCAATGTGATTGCGTCCAATTACTGAAGTGTTCCAGTATTTTCTGAGGTGAATCAGAACATTTCTGATCTGGTTCAGTGCATACCTAAGTGATAAGACTCTTTCCGAAGTGATCCAGTTTCTGCGGAAGTGATTACATACTTTTTGGAATCCCACCCACAAGCTCCGCCTCTGATCCTATCCTTCGACAATGTACCACTCTAACCTCGGGTGAGCCACGAGTTACAACAATGAACAATTAATTATCGGCTCCGTAAAGCTAACGAGATTAAGTCTTTCAAATGACAGAACTAGATAAAAAAAAATCATAAATTATTCAGTACAAAGTGATTCCTAAATTTTCTGAAGTGATTTAAAACTTTTATGAAGTACCTAATTCAGTACTTTTTGAAGTGATTTAAAACTTTCTCAAAATGATTCAGTACTTTCCAAAATGATTCAGTACTTTCCAAAGAGATTTTAAAATTTTCTGAAGAGATTTCGAACTTTTCTGAAGTTATTCAATACTTTGAGAAGTGATTCCAAACTTCTCTTGAATTTATCAGTTGTTTTGGAAATGATCTAGTACTTGCGGAAGTTATTACAAACTTTTATGGAGTGGTTCAGTACATTCCAAAATGAATATCAAATTTTCTGAAGTCTTTCAGTACTTTCCAAAGTAATTATTCACTCTCCCGAAGTGATTCTGTACTCTTTTAAGTATCTTCGAACATTTATAAAAATATTCAGTACTTTCTGAAGTGATTCAAAACTTTTCTGAATCGCTTCAGTACCTGCAGGAGTGATTCCGATCGTTTCTAAAGTGATACAATGCATTCTGAAGTGATTGAGTGCTCTCTGAAGTGGTCTAAAACACTTCTGAAGAGTGTCAGTACTTACCAAAGTAATTATGTACTTTCCAAAGTGAGTCCAATTTTTTCAAAAAGAGAAGATAAGAAAGTCCATATCCTTAGGGTAGTTACAATGACTTTAGAAAAGCAATTTTTTTAAGGTCTATACCTTCAGGAAAGATCTTGAAGTATTTGCACCTACAGATACAGGGTGATTCCATGAATTTCAATAAAATTTATAGAACTTCATTGACTATCTTTGATCCGCGTAAATTTCATGAAAATTATCCTTATATAAGTCCTGATAACTTAAAGAAAGTCCAAAGAACACCAAAGAAGTTAAAAAGAGAACTCCAGAAAATATTAAAGATCTACACAAAAGTTCCGAGAATTCCAGTAAAATTATGGGAACTACATAGCAGTTCCGAGAATTCCAGAAAATTCATGAATATAAGGAAAATAATGTCTTCTTAACAGAAGTTCCGAGATCCTCTAGTACATATATTTTGGAAACTTAAGAAAAATCCAAAGAAGGTCAAAAAAGTTTGGAGATTTTAAGGGAAATGCTGTTATCATACCTCAGAGAAGATCAAACGACTTCAAGGCAGTTCCATTAACTGTAGAATTCAGGAACGTCCTGAAAATTTGTGAAAGTCCAGATAATTGCTGGGATGTTAAGAGAACTTCAGGAAAGTTGAATAAATTTAAGTTAAATCCAGAGAGCATCGAAAAGACGATAGAAATTCTAAAAAACCATAACGATCTTTACAAAATTCTGAGAATTTCAGGAGAATTCTTACCATTTGGCATGCAATTTAATGTGTCGCATAAGGGTTTTGGATTTAGGAGAATCCGGTCACGTAAAACAACTGTGTCAGGGTACAGCAATGGTTGAGGATTTGGCTTATCAAGCTTACGAGCTGGATTCTCATCGAGCTTAGGAAAATTTTTAAGCCTCAAAAATCGATAGCTAATAAAACAAACTTATTGGATTGCATGAATGAATTTCTTCCCTGTAAGTATGTTTGAGTTTTATGGCAATTAGATTGCAATCAACCTATAATCTATTAAAGGGAACGTTCCTACATAACAATTTTGGACTCTCGTGTAGAGGTAGGCATTAAATTTAGGTGATCGGAGAGGCATATATAAAAATTAAGCGAGTAGACAGCTCTCAATTTACCATGATGGCACTGTTGGGCTTCCTAATATACAACCATTGTCTAAATAACTTCTTGTAACATGTTCTAAAATATGTTAAGGATCAAACCAGGGAAAAATTATTTTGAATTTTGGGACCATTTAAATTACTGCACTTGAAATCAAATAAAAGAACACGAAATAAAAATTACACCACCTTAGCTTTTAATCAAAGTAAGGTTTAATTTCTCAAAATACAACTTGAAAGAGTATTAAGTAATATGTGAATGAGCCATTTTTTTCGGATAACTTAAATAAATTGCGATTTCATCGCCAAAATCAGTTTTCCAAGGGTATTCTGCATAATCTGCTTCCAGCATTCTTGAACTCGATGTTTGTGCATGTTTACGTTATCGAATTGTGTAACATTTTCGTAAACGCGACGAGCAAGTATAGACCAACTGTTTTCAATGGAATTAAGATCCGAAGAACAAGCTGGCCACTTCTGAACATCATTTTTTTTTCTTTGATTTATCTTACGTCGATCTTGTTTCCCGTACTGAGTACCAGTGCCACCGACGCCAGGGAGGCCGCTTCCACACCTGGACCCTACCTATCGACCCATCAACTCATGAACCGGGGACCAACGGCTTTAGACTTTTTATTTTCAGAGATATTATGCCTCAGAAAATCCCAGCGGCGTCGACTGTGATTTAAAACAGGCCTTTTGGGGTGAGAGACAATCACGCTTACCACTACACCGCCGTTGACTCCAGAACCTCTATGTTTCCTTAGTTCATCGATTTTTAATAATTCATCGATGTCGGGTGGAAGTATTTGCTCGTGAATATTTGAAATCTTAACCAAATAACGTCTCAAAAATTAATTGAGGAACTCGGCTAGCTTGATAGCGGCCACTTTTGTTCATTGAATAAAAGATCCTCTATTTAAGACGTGTTGATTCGAAGTCCATATCAAATCTTTCTCAAAAGCAGTTGTTGTCGTTCTCTGTGAGGTCACTCTCGGGACCGAAATCTAGTAACAGCATGTTGAACGGGAACTTGATCATATTTTTTGTGACATAAGGAGCTCGGTGGCCTAGTGGTGACCGAGTTTGCTTATTGAGCAGAAAATTATTGGTTTAATCTCAAGCTCCTTTACACTATAGAGTTTAAGTGTGAATCGAATTTATTTTTAATATAAGATACAGCGTATTGAAATTCGGTTGGTGGAACAAGTACGAAAAAGAAATAAAATTAGATTTTTAGGAAAGACATGTTTATCGGAATTCTATAACAAATCCAACTCAAGAGTAGTTGTAATCGTAGTAATAGAAGCTCGAACAGGAACTTTGTCGTTTTTTTTTTGTGAAATAAGGAGCTCGGTGGCGTTGTGGCGACCGATTTTGCATACATAGCAGAAAATCATGGGTTCAATCCCAAGCTCCTTCACAATATAGAGTTATACTTTAAATCGGCTTTTTTTCATGATGTGATGTAAAGCGCAAAGACGTAAGGTGGAGGGCCGGGTACGTAAAAGAAGTAATATTTGAGTTTTAGAAAAGACGTATTGTTCGGATATCTATTTCAAGTCCTTCTCAAGAGCAGTTGTTGTCGTCGTCGGTGAGGTCGCCACCGGGATCGACACCTAGTAACAACCCTTTTAGAGGTGTTCTCGGTTTTCATTAAATCGAGTATTACGTCAACATATCCCTTTCCTTTCTTGACCAACATTCGGACGTGGTCAGTGCTGGTTTTGCCCAGTTTTAGACCACCAGTATTTACACATTGAGGATGATTGCTAGTCCCAAGCAGCGTCTATTGGTTCTCTGTGTAATTACAGCTGATTTGGCGAGAGCGGAGTTGCATCCACGGGCGGTCAATCATGCTTATGCTCATGTTGCTCGTCATTTGGCGTGGAACTGCTCTTTTAGCGTTTCCGAAATGACGTCAATCTATCCAGCGGGACAAACTTAACGAATTTCAAAGTTGATACGTGTTTTGGAATGTACAAATAGCGTACCATAGCGTACCATCAAGGATTTTGAACGTACCTCAAAGCTTCCCGGTAAAAACCCGTGTCCCGCTGGATAGACATACGATTTCATCAATGACCAAGTCGATCGACCAACGTACCTAACTGGAATTCCCCTTCTGATGGAATTTCCAGTGATTTATATTAAAATTATTATTATTTTAAAAATTCAATTTTTTCGATGATACATTAGAAAAAAACCTGATCAAAACCAGGTAAATACGTTGGTCATGATCGATCAGAAAGTGTTCCAGGGATATTCAGGACTAATTTCTGAAAGATATCGAATAAAATTGAATTTTTAAAATAATATTAATTTTTATTTAAATCACTGATAAATTCTATCAGAAAGTGAATTCCAGTTAGGTACGTTGATCATGATCTATCAGAAAGTTATCAAGGCATTTCTCATGATGGAGTTTTCCAAGCAGCACCGTGCGTCTCGATAATTGTTCAGGAAATTAACGGTTTTGTTCGAAATTAGTATATTTTTGAGGGATGCAAATTAAAAAAAAACGTTTTTGGTCCTCAAATTGGCTATAATGCACTTAAGTATAATGTTTTTTATATGAAATCGGGCTTAAATTTTTCGGGAAATCCAATTCCGTGTCCAGAATTCATATATAATCCGATTTAAAAAGTTTAGTAGAAGCATTTGAGTGAAAATAAGAGGTACATTAAAAATGAATTACTCATCTCACTGCGTCCTAGCAAGAAGTACGGTCGACTTGTTTCGCGCTCCGTTGTTTTGGAAGTTTTCTCGGTATTCGCTTGATATAAATTATCAGTTTTTTTCTCACTAAGTGACTCCTGGCATAGTTCCCGGTAAATTGATCGAAAAGTGAGTTTTTTTTTAGTAGAAAGTGTCATTTTCGGAAAGAGTAATCCGTGCTATTGGAAATTCGCGAACCAATTTGGGCATCATCGTTGCGTGGTCACGCATACGCGCTTACGCATACCCGCTCACGTATCATCATCATCGAGTGTGAGCACCCGTTTCTACATCTACATCGTTCATCAATCATCGTGCGCCTGTGTGCGCTGAGTACCGAGCCTCTATCAAGTGCACCACAACGAAGGTCATCCACGCAGCGCGTCTCTTCCAGCCATCTGTGTAAACGCCTACACATATAACGCTCGGTGGTAGAAGTATAGAATTATCAGATAAGTTTTTGTTTTTTTTTGTTTCTTTTCCTCCTCCATTAGTTAAATTTTCATTTTGTATTTCTGTGTTTGTAGTGTTTTCTGTGTATTGTGTCTGTGCGTTCAGTGGGAGAGCGTTTTGCGCTCCCACTAGTTGAACAAAATGGATGTTTTGTCAGAAGACGACATGGATGACCATTCATCTAAGAAAAATGATGATGTCATCCATGGTTCGTCGTCTCAGTCTGACAATGGGCAGGCTGAGAAAAGCTCCAGATTGCGGTCCTACCCGAATGACTCGACTGGGTTGTCTATTTTCAGCCCAAAAACAAACCCTTGAATGTTGTTCAGATATCTGATGATCTGACAAAGCGATTCTCTGCCGTGACCGAAATAACGAAGGTTAGGCACAACAAACTTCGTGTGACCGTCGCTAACCTGAAACAGGCCAATGAAATTGCTGTTTCCCAGTTTTTCACACTGGAATATAGGGTGTACATTCCAGCCTCTGATGTGGAGATAGAAGGCGTGGTCACTGAGGCGAGCCTGAACCCCGAGATACTGGAGAAGCAAGCGGTTGGCCGATTTAAGAACCCCTTGCTTCCTCCGGTAAAGATACTGGCCGTTCATAGAATGAAGTCAGTATCGCTCAGCGAGGGTAAAAAGAGTTTTACCCCCACAGACTCGTTTCGGGTGACCTTTTCTGGATCTGCCCTTCCTCAATACATCGAGCTGGGGAAACTTCGTCTTCCTGTGCGGTTGTTTGTACCTCGGGTCATGAACTGCCAGAATTGTAAGCGGTTGGGACATACGGCCTCCCACTGCGGCAACAAGGCACGCTGCTCCACATGCGGGGAGAAGCATGAGGATGGCGCCTGCGCAGCTACTGCACCAAAATGCGTGTACTGCAACGGAACTCCTCCTCATGCTCTCTCGTCGTGCCCGGCGTACAAACAGCTCGGGGACAAAATGAAACGCTCCCTTAAGGAACGTTCCAGGCGGTCTTTTGCAGAAATGCTTAAGACAGCCACGCCATCGACCAATGACAAAAATCCCTTTTCTCTTTTGTCAGATGACGAGACTGACTCTGACTTGGCTGAGGAGGGAACTTCTTTCAGTTTTCCGGAAGGTTCTGCACGGAAACGAAAGCGCATCCGTTCGCGGATTTTTGCAAATAAAGAACCCCAAATCAGCTTGCCCAAATCAAGGAGTGGTGGAAAAAAGGAGACTTCTACTCCTCCTGGATTCCGCAGAACTGACTATACCCAGGATTTTCCACCTCTTCCGGGGACATCCAAAACCCCTGATGCCCCAATTTTAAGAACAGAAACCCCTTCTTCATCTGGGTTGTTCTCATTTGATGACATTGTGGACGGTATTCTCAAATACCTCAACATTTCTGATCCTCTGAAAAGCATTGTCCTCACATTGCTTCCCACTGTGAAATCCTTCTTGAAGCAATTGACTTCAAAATGGCCCCTTCTTGCAGCTATCATCTCCTTCGATGGATAATTTTCCAAACGAGGTCGGGGATTTGATCACTGTTCTACAGTGGAATTGTCGAAGTCTTATCCCGAAATTAGATTCGTTCAAGTATTTAGTCCACAACAATAATTGCGATGCATTTGCCCTCTGTGAAACATGGCTCTCTTCAGAAATTGATCTCCCTTTTTATGATTTTAACATTATTCGATTGGATCGTGAGGATTCACGTGGAGGAGGGGTACTTTTGGGGATCAAAAAGTGCCATTCCTTCTATAGAGTGAATCTTCCCGAATTCCCCGGTATTGAAGTTGTCGCATGTCAGGCTACCATTAAAGGTAAGAGCCTTTGTATTGCTTCTGTATATATTGCTCCTAGAGTCTCTGTTAATCGCAAACAACTTTTCGACATGTGTGCGGTACTTCCCGCTCCATGGTTGATCATGGGAGATTTTAACTCCCACGGTACAGGCTGGGGGGAGCTGTACGATGATAACCGTTCTACTTTGATTTATGATCTCTGCGACAACTTCAACATGACAATACTTAACAATGGAGAAGTAACACGTTTGGCTGGTCCATCCTCGAATGGTAGCAGATTAGACCTCACCTTTTGCTCTAATTCACTATCGTTGGATTGCACTTGGCATGTAATCCAGGATCCGCACGGTAGTGATCATCTGCCGATCAAAATTTCGATTGCCAGTGGGTTCAACTCGTCAGAATCCGTTAACGTCGCGTATGATCTAACCCGTAACATCGATTGGACTAAGTTCCAATCCGCGATAGACGATACAGTATCGTCAGTGGAAGAGCTTCCGCCGTTGGAGGAATATAATTTCCTCTCTAATCTCATCGTCGACAGCGCACTTCAAGCTCAAACACGACCGGTGCCACGATCGTCAATCCGTAAGAAAACACCATCGCTCTGGTGGGATCAACAATGCACGGAGGTTTACCGTAAAAAGTCCGACGCGTTTAAACTTTTTCGGAAACGCGGAACACGCGAGCATTTCGACGCATACACATCTCTTGAACGCGAACTCAAGAGCCTCATCAAGGCCAAAAAACGGGGTTACTGGCGGCAGTTTGTAGACGGATTGTCGCGCGAAACGTCTATGAATACGCTTTGGAGTACGGCGCGAAGAATGCGTAACCGGTCTACTAACAACGAAAGCGAGGAATTCTCGGATCAATGGATTCTTAAATTCACGCGAAAAGTGTGTCCGGATTCCGTGCCGTCGCAGTTGATTCCTCGCGAAACCAAGAATTCGGTAGACGAAATCAGTCAGCCTTTTTCAATGGTGGAACTTTCACTCGCTCTCCTTTCGTGTGGCAATTCTGCCCCGGGATCTGATAGAATCAAGTTCAACTTGCTGAAAAACCTCCCAGACGTCGCTAAGAGGCGCATGTTGAACTTGTACAATCAGCTCTTGGAGCTCAATATTGTTCCCGGCGATTGGAGACGAGTGAGGGTGATAGCCATTAAAAAGCCTGATAAACCCGCGTCGGATCACAATTCGTATCGGCCCATCGCGATGCTGTCGTGTATTCGGAAATTGATGGAGAAAATGATCCTTTTTCGCCTCGACAAATGGGTTGAGACGAACCACCTTCTTTCAGATACTCAATTTGGTTTCCGTAGGGGTAAGGGAACGAACGACTGTCTCGCGTTGCTTTCCTCGGAAATTCAGTTAGCTTTTGCTAAGAAAGAGCAAATGGCTTCTGTGTTCTTGGATATCAAGGGGGCTTTTGATTCAGTATCCGTTGAAGTTCTTTCAGAGAAACTCCACGCTTGTGGATTGTCTCCATTAATGAATAATTTTTTGTACAATTTGCTGTCAGAAAAACATATGAGCTTTTCTCATGGAAACTCTACAGCTTTTCGATTTAGCTACATGGGTCTCCCCCAAGGCTCATGTTTAAGCCCCCTTTTGTACAATTTCTACGTTAGAGAAATTGATGTCTGTCTTAGTGACAATTGCACGTTGAGACAACTTGCAGATGACGGCGTAGTGTCTATCACAGGGCCAAAAGAGGTTGACCTGCAAGGACCCTTACAGGATACCTTGGACAATTTGTCTACTTGGGCTATTCAGCTGGGTATCGAATTCTCCACGGAGAAAACTGAGTTGGTCGTTTTTTCTAGGAAGCATAGCCCAGCACAACCGAAGCTTCAACTTTTGGGTAAACCGATCACTCATTCCATGTCTTTTAAATATCTCGGGGTCTGGTTCGATTCCAAATGCACCTGGAGATCCCACATTGAGTATCTGAGACGAAAATGCCAACTAAGGATCAATTTCCTTCGATCAATTACCGGAACGTGGTGGGGAGCCCATCCACAAGATCTTCTGACGTTGTACCGGACAACGATTTTATCGGTTTTAGAGTACGGTAGTTTTTGCTTCCAGTCGGCAGCTAAAACGCACATCATCAAGCTGGAACGGATCCAGTATCGTTGTCTTCGTATCGCGTTAGGATGCATGCACTCGACTCATACTATGAGTCTCGAAGTGCTGGCGGGCATGTTGCCACTATCCGTCCGTTTTTCAGAGTTATCTCTGAGGCTCCTCACCCGTTGCGAAGTAATGAACCCACTGGTGATCGAAAACTTTGAGAAGCTTCTGGAGCTAAATCCTCAAACATGTTTTATGACTTTGTACTACCTTTATTTAACACAGGATGTCAGCCCTTCAAGAAATATTCCCAATCGTGTAGTCTTCTCCGATTTCGGCAATTCAGTGAATTTTGATTTATCTATGACGCAGGAAATCCGCGGAATTCCAGAGCATCATCGTCCTATGATTGCTCCGTCATTATACGCTGCAAAGTTTGGCCATGTTGATTCTACAAGAACGTTTTTCACAGATGGATCTCTAATAGAGGAGTCCGCTGGTTTTGGTGTATTTAATGAATTTCATAGCGCCTCTCGAAAACTTGAAGCTCCTTGTTCTGTGTATGTGGCTGAACTGGCAGCAATTCACTACACTTTGGAAACTATTGCTTCACTTCTTCCACACCACTACTTTATTTTTACGGATAGTCTCAGTTCTGTCGAGGCTATCCGTTCCATTAGGCCGGTAAAGCACTTCTCGTATTTTCTCTTGAAAATACGAGAACTGCTTAGTGTTTTATCCGTGCGCTCTTTCATCATCACCTTCGCGTGGGTCCCTTCGCATTGTTCAATTTTGGGCAATGAGAAGGCGGATTCACTTGCGAAGGTGGGCGCTATGGAAGGCGACATTTATGATCGACAGATCGCCTATAGTGAATTTTTTTCTATTTATCGTCAGCAGTCGCTCGTTAGCTGGCAACATCAATGGAGTGAAGGGAGCTTGGGACGATGGCTACATTCAATTATCCCTAAGGTGTCGAAGTTTGCATGGTTCAAAGGGTTGGACTTGAGTCGAGACTTCATACGCGTGATGTCTCGTCTTATGTCCAATCACTATTGTCTAAACGCTCACTTGTTCCGTGTGGGGTTGGGAGACAGCAATCTCTGTGAATGTGGACAAGGTTACCAGGACGCTGATCACATCCTTTGGTCTTGTGCGGAGTATCGTGGAGTCAGATCACATTTTTATGATTCCCTTCGGGCTCGAGGTAGACAACCTAATGTTCCAGTTCGGGATATTTTGGCTAGACGCGATCTGGAGTTTATGAAACTCATATATGTTTACTTTAAGGATATTAACCTTAGATTGTAAGTTTGATTAACCTTGTGTTTAGTTTGTATTTTGTACGTGTGGGGTTTTTTTTTTCTTCAATGTTTGTTTCCAAGATGAATAGAAATAATTTCATGCTTTAGGATTAATTAAATAGTTGTATCGTAAACCACATTTCAAACCTCCTTCTTCCCTTTTTCCCATCCAAAAAATTGTAAATCTCCACTAACCTCGAGACAACCGCGAGTACTCGGTCCAGTTCCTTTAACTTTAAATTTAAGACAGTAATAATGTATAACGCAAAGGATAACTCGGCTCTGTAAAGTTTATTCGATTGAGCCTGTACAAATAAAGTAATTATAAAAAAAAAAAATGAATTACAGATTCGTAAAGTACGCATTTGGTACGACACTTTTCCGTAGAAATCTGGTCGATCGACTAGCTGAAATCGTATGTCTATCCAGCGGGACATGGGTTTTCCGGGAAGCTTTGAGGTACGTTCAAAATCCTTGAAGGTACGCTATGGTACGCTATTGGTACATTCCAAAACACGTATCAACTTTGAAATTCGTTAAGTTTGTCCCGCTGGATTGATTGACGTTCCAAGATGGCCTGGATTCAACAGCTATTTTAGTCAATCTTTTAAATTTGTCGAACCTCTTAGAGGAATCCCTTTATGAAGAGCTTTGAGTGGGTTGGTTTATTTCCTTTGAATTCCGTTATAATTGCTTATCTTTTGACAGATACGCGTATTTCGTCCACTAATTGCAGACTTCATCAGTGCCAAGTACCAAGTGGTGTTGAGTACTTGGCACTGATGAAGTCTGCAAGTAGTAGACGAAATACGCGTATCTGTGAAAAGATAAGCAATTATAACGGAATTTAAAGGAAATAAACCAACCCACTCAAAGATCTTCAGCGATAAATGTTTTATTTGTATTTGTCATAATGGTCAAGGCCATTTTGGATTTGTTGCTATTATTTATTTAACGTCGATCTCTGTTCTGCAATCGCTTTTATCGTTTCCATACCACTTCAGTGCACTTGTTTTCTGGAATTAAGACTATTTTGCGTGATTGAAGCCATTATGCAATTTCGAAGGGGAAACCGACCCGATATAGTGACCGCTTAAGCCTACGAGTTCGAGTCTCATTGTCGGACAAGTCACGAGTGACCTAAAATGTCTTTAAGTGACCATGTAAAATTATATTTGATGCCTTTATTGGCGTTTTATGGCCATTGCAGCATTTAAATGTTTAATATTTGGCTAATCTGGATTTGCCTAAATTTCGACCCCGTTTTCCCTCTCCCCCTTGTAGCAAACTCTCACCCTTGACGTCTCTGACGATTACGAATATCAAGCTATTGTTCAAATCTTTTGGTTTGTCCCATTTAACAGCAAATGTGTGACAGCACCTGACAGCCGCTAATTGGATCGTTTAACGACAAACCATCTGTCAACTATGTTTATCGCCTCCGTTGCCTTGAGGCACCAATGCAGCCTTGGGTCGGATTGGCGGAATTCCAGCATGAAGCACATGACAAATACGGTTAACCGAAATTCGAACAGGCACAGCACCGCACCGGTTGGTGTTCGAGTGCTGCCGTCTTCGGAGTCGCCGTCGTCGTCGCGTCACCGCAGGGTCAATATAATTGCTGCGCAGCGTTAAATTAACGTGGTATGATTTGTGCTAGATGCTTAATAATTGCCCTGCGGGAATGGTGCCACAGGTCAAATCCAATTGGTTGCCTCAATTCGTGGCTAAATGCGTTTACCGACAGTTTGCTTTGTCGGGATTGAGCTTCCACTTTGAAGCTGCATGGGTGGTAGGTTCACGCACACACAAACACACATACACATTTTATCATCATCATTATTTGCAGAGAGTGAATGTTCTAAATGATGAATGACGACAGGCTGTGACCACACTCAAAGGCACCCAATGGGACCAGTGCTTGGAGACCACTTCATTAGTCACTTTCAAGGCATGTTTCGAGATAAGATCTTAATTGAGATACGATTTCTGCTCAAATGCAGTAAAGGCAATTTGTAGAAAAGCAAGATGTTATGAACTCTGATCGCTGAAAGCATTCAGAAATGTGATTTTTCTAAGCCAAAGAACTCAATAGTGTGTAATTTAGGTCATATAAAATAAATAAAAATAGGAGAGACTTACAGCAACTTCATTGTGACTGACATAAATCACACCGGAGATCCGTTCCCCAGGATCGCTCGCTATCAACTTCCATCCACCGGAGGTCAACCAGTTATGGGTTGGTCATGGAAAAGATTTCACCAATTCAAAATATCAAACAGAAGAACTGCCACCGGCTGCCGTTCAACAATTAGGCCACTTTTTCATCCAGCAACCGGCTTCATCAAAGCACTTTGCTGAATCACTCGAGCAAACGGCAGGAATAAAAAACCCATTCTAGTAGAATTGAACCAATCGAACACGGCTCAGCCTAGCAATCCTCCCTTTCGATCATACCTTGAAATGTTCTTTAGTGCAATTCAACTTTTTGTTCGCCTCTCCCACTCAATTTGATGCACCTCATTCTTCAAGAGCATGATTTCTGCTTCCGTCATCACCGCTGTCGTCATTTCGCTTCCCAGCGCCAGCCACCGACTGTGGAGTGGAATCAATCGGAGGGATGTTTTCAGTCGTTTCACTTTTTGCCTCCTTACCGTTTTACAATTGTTTCTTTAGTAGTGAAGCTCTCTTCTCCTTGAAAACAACGATCCCTCATCGACAATTGTGCGAGGTAATCGTTTCTCCTGCACATCCATCCGTGTTTTCCTTTCATTTCTTTTTTCCGTTTTGTCGGTGGTAGCCATGGCCAAGTTGTTACCGTCCCACGTGGGCGAAGGAAGAAACCGATTTAATGCTTGTCGGAGGAAAAAACAAACAGAGCAATGAAACTGTTGAAAAATGAACAACCTGTGTGTTTCTACCCATGCTCTTGTAGCTTGTAACGATTGGGAATGGTCTCGGGATGATTGTGCAGATTGCTGTTGCTTGTTTTGAAGGAGCGCTTTCATTTGAAGCATTCATTTGAGCAACCGCTTAAGTCACATTTTTTATCAAATTCGAAATTTCAGCAGTGATTGGATCCGCTTGGATTTATAAGCCTCTCATACAAATTACAAATACCGGAAAAGTTGGATGAGATAAACCACTTTTAATTTGGGTCCAAAATATTACTTTGTAGATCCAGCTATTTGCTATTGTTGTATCAAATGCGTACTTATGCGGTTCCTCAAATGAATGATTCATTTCATTCGTTTGCTGCATGTTGTTTTAAGGAGAAAGCCATTTATTGCCGGAAAATTTATTTCTCTTGGTAGGTAGGGTAAGTGTGCCTGTTATGGCCCTAGTGCTTCAGGTTTTGGCCCAAGGGTCTAACTTAAACTTGAAATAAAGTGTAAAAATTGTTAAAATTTAAAATTTATATTGGACCAATTAGGCAACCTCTTGGGCCAAAAACTGGTTCAGTTACCCTACTTGGTAAGTAAGTTGCTGAATGAAGAAATGTTTTTAACTCGCTTCGGGAAATCGTTGCATGGGAACTGATGAAAACCAATTCTCATTTCAGCTAAAAACATATTTTTCAGAACTATGAAATCATTAGATGTTATGATAATTTTTATTATTCATATGAGCGGAAAGGTGCCCGGCCTTGGTCGGGATTCAATATTAGCTTGAGTTTAAACGCCGACTCAAAAAAGCACGCTATATTTTTCTTACTTACTTATCCTGGTCCGACATCCCTCAGGATTGCTCCTGCATCACAACGGTACGCCAATTCACTCGGTCCGTGGCTGCTTGTCTCTAATTTCTTGACCGTCCCACACTTCCTAGATCTTGTTCCACTTGGCCTAACCACCTTGCTCGCTGTGCTCCTCTGCGTCTTATACCGGCCGGATTCGAGGCAAACATCATTTTTGCGGGATTGTTATCCGGCATTCTTACAACGTGCCCCGCCCATCATACCCGTCCAGCTTTCGTGACTTTCTGGATACAGGGTTCACCATAGAGTTAGCTGGCGCGTGGTTCATCCTTCTCCTACTTACACCGTTCTCACATACCCAGCCAAATATGGTCCTAAGCACTCGTTGTTCGAAAACACCCAGTGCTTGCAGGTCCCACTCGAACATCGTCCACGTCTCGTGCCCGTAGAGAACTACCGGTCTTATCAGCGTCTTGTGCATGGTACATTTAGTACGGGGGTGAAGTTTACCCGACCTCAGGTTCTTGTGGAGTCCGTGGTAAGCACGACTTCCGGCAATAATACGCCGACGAATTTCTCTGCTGCAGTTGTTATCCGACGTCACCAATGATCCGAGGTACACAAATCCATCTTCGTCGATTGTCACGATTCTGCCTATGCGAGCCCTATGCCGCTCGGTTCCTCCAGCTAACAGATACTTTGTCTTCGACGTATTCACCTTTAATCCAACCTTCTCTGCTTCAGGTTTCAGTCTGGTGTACTGCTCCGCCATGGCCTGAAACGTTCTTCCGACAATGTCCACGTCGTCAGCGAAGCAGATGAACTGACTGGACGTATTGAAGATCGTGCCCCGCATGTTAAAATCCGCACGTTTCGTAACACCTTCTAGCGCAATATTGATCAGGAGGCAGAAAAGACCATTGCCTTGTCGAAGTCCTTTGCGAGTTTCAAACAAGTCCGATAACGCACCCGATATCTTCACGCAGCACTGTACACCATCCATCGTAGCCCTGATTAGTCTGGTCAGCTTCCCGGGAAAACCGTTCTCGTCCATAATCTTCCATAGCTCTTCACGGTCAATATTATCATAAGCGGCCTTGAAGTCGATGAATAGGTGGTGCGTAGGGACTTGATATTCGCGACACTTTTGGAGGATCTGCCGCAACGTAAAGATTTGGTCCGTTATCGATCGCCCGTCCACAAAAACGGCTTGATAACTTCCTACAAATCCGCTTGCTAGCGGCGATAAACGGCGAAAGATGATCTGGCAAAGCACTTTGTAGGCCGCGTTAAGAATAGTGATCGCTCGATAGTTCTCACATTCTAGTTTGTCGCCTTTTTTATATACTGGGCATATTACTCACTCCTCCGGTAGCTGTTCTGTATCCCTGATCCTGATTATCAGTCGGTGCAGACAAGTGGCCAACTTATCCGGGCCCATTTTGATAAGTTCTGCTCCGATACCACCTGCTTTGTTGTTCTTATGCTGTCGGATAGCATCCTTAACTTCACCTATCGTGGGAGCTGGCATGTCCCCCTCATCCGCCACCGACGAAGCCATTCCTCGTGCCGCCTTGGTCCTCCACCTTTCAATCACCTAACGTTCGTCCGTTAAGATACCCCCTTCCTTATCACGACACATTTTGGCTCGTGGCACAAAGCCTTGGCGGGATGCGTTGAGTTTCTTGTAGAACTTTTCGTGTTTCTTGAGAACGATACAGCTGCTCCAATTCTTCGCACTCCAGCTCTTCCAGGCGGCTCTTCTTATCCCGGAAAAGACGGGTTGCTGTCTTCGTTTCTTTTTATATCGCTCCACATTATGACGGGTTCCTTGCTGCAGCATCGCCGCCTGCGCTGCGTTCTTCACGTCCAAAACCGTCTGACACTCTTCGTCGAACCAATCGTTCCGTCGATTTCGCTCCACGAACCCAACGGCGCCTTCAGCAGCGCTGTTAATTGCTGCTTTCGCGTTGCTCCAGCAGTCCTCAAGAGGGACTTCGGTGAGCTCTCCCTCATCCGACAACTTCAGTCGCTCCAGATTGTACCGTGGCGGGCATCGGTACCGAATGTTGTTGGCAAAGAAAATCTTTTGGCACAACTTGACCATTAGAAGGTAGTGGTCTGAATCGATATTTGCGCCGCGATAGGTCCTGACGTCAATAATGTCCGAGAAGTGCCTTCCGTCGATCAAAACGTGGTCGATTTGCGATTCTGTCTGCTGCGGTGATCTCCAGGTATACCGATATGGGAGGCTATGCTGGAAGTAGGTACTACGTATGGCCATGTTCTTAGAGGCGGTGAAATCGATGAGTCTGAGGCCGTTGCCGTTCGTTAACCGGTGAGCGCTGAACTTTCCTATAACCGGTCTGAATTCCTCCTCCTGGCCGACCTGAGCGTTAAGATCTCCGATGACGTATTCCCGTTCCAGCTGCGCGTAAAAAGCGTCTTTATCGTCATCGTCACTTGCTAAGTGAGGGCTGTGCACGTTGATTATGCTGACATTGAAGAAACGGTCTTTGGTCCTCAACTTGCACATTCTGCTATCGATTGGTCACCACCCAATCACGCGCTTCTGCATTTCGCCCATTACATCCATGTTCCAAGTTTCCAATCGTTAGTTCGTTTGTGTTGCCAGTTTAGAGCCTGGCACCAGGACGTTGATCAGCCGCTCCTAACATAGAGAACAGACGCCGTTTTGAGCCGCACCTCCATGGTGAACAGATGCTCGAAGACTGCACTCTTTGGAGAGAGGAGTCCCCCCCTTCCCTGTCAACATACGACCAAGGTCCCACCGGGGTTGGTTACCCAATCTTCCCTATGGTTACTCGTACCCCAGCCGGCACCGCGGGGAGGTAGGGATAGGAGTTACTGGACAAGAGGCTAGGGACCGCTACTGGGGTCTATTTTATACCTGCAGATACGCGAAGTATCAATGGTACGCATTGTCCAGCCGTTTACCAGCCCTATATTTTTCTATTTAATTTGTATGGCATCATAAGAACATTTCCCGGCCCAAATTTTCACGCCAATCGGTTCAGTAGATTCCGAGTCTATAAGGGTCAGACTTACGACAGACAGAAATTCATTATAAAGGAGAAATGGATGTAAATAATTTCGGCCCCTAATTTGGGCCCATACATAAATTCAGCAATCGACCAAATTTTCAATAGCGACCAAAAATATCCGTGAGTATCGTCCCGTCGTTAGTACCGCGTTCATCTAGATAAAATTGATAAATTGCAGATTTTTAGCGATGGGTGAAAGATCTTTGTATTTCTCCTCTGAAGATCTTTGTACTTCTCGCCCGATGTTCTCTGATCTTCCCCTCGGAAGTTCTCTGGACTTCTTGAATGTTCTATGAACAACTTATCAGAAGTACTAAAAGCTTCTCGTCGGAAACTATTTGAATTCTTCGTCAGAAGTTCTCAGAACTTGTCTTCAGAAAAATTTGGAATTTCTCGTCGGAAGATCTCTGGACTTATTGTCAGAAGATCTCTGGACTTATCGTCGGACGTTTTTTGAACTTTTCGTTGGAACTTAAAGCAATTTGAATGAACTTCTGTGAAAAGTTCTGTTTATTTTTTTTATCGGAAGCTCTATGAACCTCTCGTTGGAATTTCAGGGAATTTAAATGAGTTCCGTGAACTTTTTTTTTTTGTTTCTTTGATATGTTTTCCGTCGATCTTGTTTTCCGTAGTGAAGACCAATGCTGCCAACGCCAAGGAGGACCCCACCTATCAACCCATCAACTCATGGACCGGGGACCAACGGCTTTACTTCCTTTCCAAAGGAAGGCACGAACAGAGATTTTATGCCTCAGAAAATCCCGGCGGCGCCGACTGGGATTGAACCCAGGCTTTTTAGTGTGAGAGGCAGTTACGCTTGCCACTGCACCACCGGTGTCACTGTTCTGTGAACTTCTCTTTAATAGATCTGAGAACTTGTTGTCGTAAGCACTCTGAACCGCTCATTGAAAGTTTTTTAAGGTTTTTGATGGAACTTCTAAACAGTTCTGTGATCTTCTTACGGGAAGTTCTCAGAACTTCTTGTCGGGAGATTTCTGAACTTCTTGTCTGAAGTTCTCTGAACTTCTCGTCGAAAATTCACTGAACTTATCGTCAGAAGATCTTCAAACTTCTCGACGGAAATACTCTGGACTTCTCATCGGAACTTCAGGGAACTTTAATGAAGTTCGGTTAACGTCAGGCAAGTTTTGAGAAAATTTTCTTCAAAAGCTCTGCGAACTTCTTATCAGAAGTTCTCTGAACGTCTTGTCGGGAGTCCTCTAAACTTTTCTTTGGAAATTCAAGGAAGTTCTGTGAACTTCTTGGTGGAAGTTCTCTGAACCTTTTGTCGAAAGTTTTCTGTACTTTTCGTCGGAAGTTTTCTAAACTTTTCGTCGGAACTTCAAGGAAGCTCTGTAAACTTCTTGCCGTTTGTTTTTTTTTTTTACTAAAACTCACTGGGCGCAGCAATTTTGATTTAGGATGTACCAAGAACTGTAAATAATATTTAAAATATTCAGTGAAGTTCCTGTAACTTCTGGAAAGTTCCAAGCACTGCACAATGTCCAGAACTTTGGGGAAGTTCAAAGACCTCTAAGAGTAAGTCGTTTGTCACGACAGGCCCATAAACTTTAAGAAAATTTTGTTAACTTGATGAAAATTGGAAAACTAGATGACAGCCCAAGTAGCATTTTACGTTTTATGAAATACTACAAGGCTACTATAAAACAACCTTGCCTTTGTTACATCCACGAAAACCTCATTAAGACTGGAATCTGTCTAGTTGGCCCACCCCGAAGAAGGTTTTGAAAAGCATATGAAGATTGATTTGCTGCATAAAGGTTGTACGGCGAAAGCATTGAAAACCATTTGAAATCCTTATTATAACTACATTAAAATCCATTTGGCAGCAATACCTGTGTCAGTTGGCTTTGACGCTTGCTAACCGCACTGAAAATAAATCATGAATCAAAATAAAAAGGGATACATAAATATCCGGTCTTGCCAAATTCATTGTTCAAAAATCATCTTAAATTTCCTCATCTAATGTGAAAGAATTACCAAAATTAGCAAAGCCGTTCTCATTTTGTGGTCTATTTTTAGGAGACAGATTAAATTTAATGTGAAATTTGCTTCGAAAGTTCGAAAAAATAGGTCCGCTTTAAGAAATCGTTGATTTTACGATTTTTGAAATCTCTGCTCATGGACGAATTTATGAGATTAAAGTTATTTTCATGGAAAAACATCTTGAAAAACGATGAAATTAAAAAATAAAACAATTGTTATAAATAACAATATGGCGGTGGCATAAAAATTGATTTTCCATAGGCTAATTGTGAAAAAGCTATTTTGCTTTAATGAAATCCCTAACAAATGCAAATCGTTTTAATTGGCTTTAATGAAGATAATTTGCAGATTGAATTGTATTTATCCAAGGCCATTTTGCTTGATCCTATTCCGTTTAGTTTTATGACGGCATTAATGGTGCCTGGAAAAAATTAAACGATATAGTTTTGTTGCGTGATCATTGCACCGAGCTTCTACTACTGCGTTGGGTCAACAAGTTGCGTGGCATCCTCGATAAGGGCGATTATCATCCATTGGAAGCAGTTAACCAGGAAGTGTGTCCACCGACAAACCGACATGATACTTAATTCTGACTTATGCCCGAATATCGAAAACTGCCGATTTAAATGGGTAGTGATCCAAACTGTCAAAACCATAGGATTGTTTGATCTAAATAAAAATAATTTGTCCAGAATAGATCAGACACAAACCAATTCATAACTTGTGTATGCGGGTTCATGACTTAGCTAAATATTTCCCGTGAACACGGAGCCAGATGTCAGTAGTGGACTTTGGTCAAACAATTTATTATTTTAGCTATGGTCATTCATGTCGGTTTATCGGTGGTGTATCTGCATAACTTGGAACAAATGGAAGCTCAATCGTTCCCAAAAAGTTTCCCTTCTCCCGGCTGATGCGGGGAAGTTGATGTGCGCTTGCTTGCATTTTTGGAACAGTTGACGCTTTCGCCGAATGAAACCGCTGCTATGGTTCGAAACAGGGTGGCCAGACCTACCGATTTTCGGGATGCCTACCGATTCACGTAAATCGAATCAAAAATTAAATTCAGGTGAATGCTAGTTGCAAGATAATTTAGGTACAAATTCCTGAGTATTTCTTGTTTAAAGCAGAAGAACTGAAGGACAGCGTATTGTTCTGAAGCAGAGTTCCCCCCCCCCCCCTCCCCTCCTCACTCACAAAGGTTTCAAGTGTCGGGAAAGCCTTCTTAAGACGGCCTACCGATAACTACCGATAAAGGTTTGAGAAGCTCCTTCTTCTTCGCATTTCAAGCTTATTGCATATCACATATTAGCTTATTGCGTGCTCTCAACTTAGTGTTCTGGATGCACTTCCACAGTTATTAATTGATCCGATGCCTGTACCATTTTTGCATTAGTATAATTGTGTGACAAGTACAATCATACTCTATGCCAAGGGAAGTCGAGAAATTTTACAACCCGAAAAATTCCTAGACCGGACCGGGAATCGAACCCAGCCACCTCCAGCATGGTCTTGCTTTGTAGTTGCGCCTTTACCGACTGAGCTAAGGGAGGCCCTGTTTGAGAAGCTACCGATAATGATTTTTTTTTGCTACCGATAATGAAAAAATAATCTGGCCACCCTGGTTTGGAAGGCAGTCCGTTTCCACCTTCAGAAGCTACCTGTCGGCAGTTTTCCGCAGTCCCAGTTTGGCACTGATGCATGTTATTCGAATTATTACGAAACGCGATTTCTGGAGAAGGTTGGTCGGTGTTTATTCAGATCGTGATGCAAACACCATTGACAAAATTTTTAGTATTTTAGTATTTCGTGAACCTCATTTACTCACTCTTCTCAGTCAACTGTTCTGTCATTGTTGACTGGTTCAGTTGAAGCTGCTGGGCCTCCTAGGAAGTTCTGGAATTGTATTCCTTTTCCTTTCCGTCGACAGCATCACTAGAATCATTTCTCATACTATCGCTAGTATTATTATTCGACTATCCTTTGGCATTTCCTTGTCATTCATATTTTTAGTTTAATTTGTAAACAGTAGGTAGTTTTGTGATAAAAGTGTTAGTTACACCAAAATATAAAAGCATTTTGTTCCCGTTTGAAACGGAACGGTTTTATAATTGCTTTTATAATGATAATACACCTTTATGGAGTATTCTCACGTGGCATCAATAACAAAAATACCGAGCACGTTTATGATAGACTAACTAAACAGTTTTATACAGGGATAGAGTGCTGCATTAAATTTATTTTTAAAACCAGACCCGTTTTGACTTTACCACAAGACTTTAAAAGGTTTTTAAAACAGCAAAATGCTGAACTACTGACCAAGAATATGTTGTACTTTTAAGGTGATACCGTATGCATGATAATGTTTGCACCATTGAGCAATGTCTAAATTTAAAAAAAATCTTAAAAATTTCGTTTTCGAGTTTTTTTTATTTATTCAAAGGGGGGATGTTTCTCATAGTCTTAAACTATGTTAATCATCGATCGAGTTTCCACTTGCTACAATTACGGCCTCCACACGCTTCCGGAATGCACGGTAGGTTCTAATAATGTAGTCTGGATCCATTATTCTCCAGGTACGGGTCAATGTTTGTCTGAGGCTTGCTGTACTCGGGTGGCGTTTAGAACAGGCCTTGGCCTACATGACGCGCCATATTGAGTAATCCAGCGGATTAAGATCGGGTCTGGGTGGCGGCCACATATCCTTTGCCCAAAATGGAAGATGTTCCTGCAACCACTTCTGAGTGCGGTTCGAGGTGTGGCACGGAGCCCCATATTGTTGAAATACAACATTTGGCTTCGAACCGCACTGTTCTTTGATCCACGGAAGAACATACTTACTTAAAATCCCGATGTAGACCTCCGTGTTGACCTTGTCGCCTTCTGGAATGAACACCGGGTCCATTTTTTGCCATCGGAAGCCACCAATCCAAACACCATAACGCTAGCAGGATGTTTGGTCAGATACACGTTCTTGTGCTCGTCGGCCACGTCTTTTGCCGGAAGAGATCTAATATACCGGTCGGTTCTGAGATTTGATACGGGATCGACGGTAAACATGCTCACGTCGGTGAACAGGATTACCGGATTTTTTCGCTTAAGGAAGTTCAGGATTTTCTTGCATCGTTCGACTCGTAGCTCCCGGATGCGGTTGGTAATCATGTGAGTTCTTTTCCGTGCCCTTGACTTCGCCCCGCAATCTTCTTTTACGATCTTCCGTGCCGCAAAGTCACTGATCCCGTGTTCCTTTGCCATTTTCCTTATTGAACGCACTGGATTCACCCGAATCTTCCTTTTGATAGCAGCGATAATCCTCGGAACCCGAGCTGACCTCGGAAGACCTGTGGCCACCTTCGCGGATAGTTGTCCTTTCTTTTCTCGGTCTAAAACCTTTTCGACGGTCCACCGGGACACTCCCACGGCGATTGAAATGTCTTTTTGCGACATTTGCGCGTAGGACAAATCACGAATAAGCTGCCACTTCGTCATGGTGCAACTGTCAAACTAAGTAAATCATTTTCTTTTATACACAGCCTACTACGGTATGAGCTATTTACGTGCATACAAAAAACACCAAGGCATTGTATGCACAGGTGAAACAGGAACCCTATTTTTACGATGGTGCAAACATTATCACGCATACTGCTGCTAAATTGTTACTTGGGAGTTCCAATAGCTTCAAGATCATTTCAGGATCTTTACAGGGACTTCAAGAAAACTTCTAGTAAGTTTAAAGATCTTTAGAGAAAGTCATATAGCTTCGGGAATGTTGTGATAAATTCAGGGCAATTCCATGAACGTCCGAAAAATTGAGTAAATTTATAATTATGAGATTAGAAAAAAATAGCAGGAACTTCACAGATGTTCCAAGAAAAAAGTACAAGAAACTATGAGGAAGTTGGAAGTGTCATCAGGAAAATTTCTGGATCTTTAATGAAGTTTCGAGAATTTGAAGAAAATCTTAAAAATTTTACGTTAGTTCCATTAACATGGCCCTTTTTTTAACTTGCGCGAGGCTTCTAGAAGTTCTAAGAATTTAGTCTCAATTATAAGAATTTCAAGGAAATTCTAAAAACATCAGGGTAGTTTTTATAACTTAAAGGACGACCTGAACTACTGGGAAGTATTAGGATCTTATTTCCAAATGTAATCCAATAAATTCAGGAAAATTACTGAGATTTCCAAAATTTCAAATGAATTTAAAGATTATAACCCAAGTAACACTTCTGCAATCATTTGGCATCCACTCTGATTTATGATGGTTTTATAATGGCAATGAATAATCCATTTTGTTTAAATACAGCATTTCACAGTGTAAAACGTTCCTGCTGAGTAGTTCACCTTTTCGCTGTTTTAAAAACCTTTTACTGTCTGGCGAGAAGTCAAAAACTGTCTTGTTTTTAAATTAAATTTAAAGTAGTTCTCAATCCTTCCATAAACCTGTTCTATAAATCAATCAGAAACTTCATTAGCAATTTTTTTTATAAATGTCTTGATAAAATACTGTTCTATCATTATAAAAGCAATCATTAAACCATTAGGTTTTAAATGAGAGCAAAAGGCATGTATTGTTGCCTTTTAGGATTTTAATAGTGTATCATAAAATCTCCTCTGTTTATAAATTGAACTTTAAGGATGGATCCTCATAGTGAATAAAAACCAAATTTATGACAAGGATATCTCGAAGGATAAACGAAGTGGAAGGAAAAATTCAAGCGATGCTAACGACCGAAGGGAAGTCGATTTCAGAAAAATTAAGTTCTTTAGAAGAAACAGCACGTCCGACGGAACGGGTACCATCAACGACTGAGCATCTGGTGGAGAAGAGTGAAGTGAGCGTGGTCCTCAAATTCGTAAAACATTGTCAAAACATTCTGAAAACAGACTAGCATTCTCCAGACCTTGCGAATAGATGAAGATCGGAATAACTTGGGTCATCACTTGAAAAATATGCATTCAGCCGTACATTCCTGCATCGTTTGATGGTGCACTTCCAGAACCATCTGGAAGAAGGGGATCTTTTCGGGAATGATCGAGGTTACAGCTGTGTGAAATGCGAAATGTTGTGAACACTTTGTTCACGCCGAAAGTGAACTGCATTTGATTAATAATATTTTGACCCCCATGGTCACCCCCGTGCCCATTGTGCAGAAAAGATTCTCGATCTTACTCTCCAACTCGGCTATATCAGTGTTCACTCGGCTGTCGACAAAAGCAGGCCACTCTCGATGTGTGCTACGCGATCGTCTGTTTTCTCGGCAGCAACCATTGTGTGGTCCTCCTCATTGTTCTTCATCAGCAGTTCTTTCAGTCGATGCGTCGTCGACTTTGGAAAGCAACCGTTTCGTGATGAGTGTGTGAGTGCTGACCACGTTTTGTGTCCATTGCTGCAATGGACGCGCTCTGACCCTCGTTGGCATACAACAATTTGCCATACAATGAAACTACTGGAAGCGGCTCCAGTTCTGATGGAGGAGGCTTTTTGGATAGCGGAAGATAAAGTGTTTATTGTGTTGTACCTTTTGACTATAGTTTTAAGATGTATTGTATAGTGACTACGAATCCTCGGCTCTGTAAAGTTAATTCGGTTGAGCCTTATCAAATAAATTAATAAACAACAAACTCGGCTATATGCAGCACACAGCTGATCGACGTCCATATGATGAGAAACAATAGTTTCATCGTCTGGGACATTTCCACACTTCTCACAAGCAGATCAAACCGGTCGCATAGGCACATACAGGGTAGAACGTACTGTGCTTTCTATAGCCTGAAAATAGATGTACCTCTCTCATCCTACCCCACTTCCACCGCAACAGCAGCAGTAGCAGCAATAGAACAGTTCGATAGTTGACCGCCGAACCAAACGGTCCATCGTCTACACAGACGGACTCTGTGTAGACCGCGCACGCTCGCTCGCCTCGTTGGCACCCACCCCTTGCCCACAGATCGGGAATGGGTGTAGTAAAATAGCAATTGTAAATATTGTCAAATAAATATGGACTATTTTTGTATTGTGAAGTTTGTGAAGAATGATTACTGCACCCCAGGCCCTGAGTATCGGCCAGTCTGTCCCGGCGTCAACACACTTTCTGAGCAACTGCTTCCAAGCCATCGGGAGGGAATTGCCTGGAAGAACAAACTTTGACGTTTAACATTTTGTAGGCAACATTGCCGCCATAAATGCTGCCATAAATCTGAATGGATTGGGATCAAGCAAAATGGCTTTAGATAAATACAATACAGCCTACAAGTTTTCTTCATAAAAGCTAATTCAAAATCTTACGAATTTGTTAAGGATTTCTTGAAAGCAAAATAACTTTGTCACAAATGGCCCATGAAAATCAACTTTTATGCCTCCGCCATATTACAATTATTTTGTTTGTTTTTTGCAATTTTCAATTTTCAATCTGTATTTCCTTGGATATACCTTTATTTTAGCTAATTTAGCATGAGCAATATTTAGAATGCAAAAATCATGAGAAACAAAAATTTCGGCTAAACTTAATGATTTATTTTGAAAAATTTTATTTTCTTAATGAAAAATCATTAGTAAAATCGATGTTTTCCGTGTGCGGACTCAAGTTTTTACGATGTTTTCACGTACATTTCACATAAAATTTTAAATGGCACCTAAAACTAGGCCACTTCATGAGAACTATTTTTATAATTTTGGAAATTCGGCAGGATTTTTATACGATCAGTTTTTATTTTAATTATTTTGATAAGATCGGATGGTATTTTTGAATCCTTTTTTATCTTGATTGTTGTTTTTCTAGTGAACTTAGCAAGTGGTTAGGGTAAATGGCTCGGATAATGCTTTTAATTGTTGCTAAACAGCTTTTATTGTAACTTAAATACGGTTTTGAAATGGATTTCAATGCGTTTATCGTACAACCATTTTGCAGTACATCAATCTTGAAGGGCTTCGAAAGTACACCTTTCAGAACCTTCTCCCAGGGTGGGCCAACTAGACAGATTCTAGCATCAATGAGGTTTTGGTGGATGTATCAATGGCAAAGCAGTCTTGACCAGGGTTTTATGAACGTTGTTTTAAAGTAGCTTTGTAGTATTTCATAAAACTTAAAATGTTACTTGGGAAGGGAATTACGTGAACTTTGGGACAGTTCTGTAAAGTAGTTCCATGAATATCAGGAAAGTTGTGGTAATTTCATGAAAATTCAAAGAGTTTTCGGTATTTATTAACAGCGAGAAACATCAAGAAGTTTCAAAAACGATATTCCAGAGAACATCCAAGATGTTAAAAACCACTTGATAAAAATTCCGGATACTTCACAGAACCTCTGATAAATGCAAGAAAGTGCAGAAAGCATCGGGAAAAAAATCATTAGGACAGTTCCAAAAAAATAACGAGAACTTCAGGAAAGTTCCAAGTACTTCAGGATAGATTCGAGAGCATCAGAGTGGTCTGTACATTTTTCAGGAACTTTAAAGTAGCTCCGAGGAATGAAACCAAATACTGAGGATTTCGGGGAAGATTCATAAACAGATTGTAAGATATTAAGGTAAGATCTGAGAACTTAAATAAAACATCGGCCACTTCAGGGAAGCTTCGAGAACTTCAAGGTGGTTCAAGCAGCTTTAAGTAAACTGATGGAACTGTTGAGAACGACGTCTGCAGAACATGAAAAAACTGTGAATACTTTATACAAATTACAAGAACCTCAGACAAACTAGGTCCAGAGATCTCCAGCCAAACTCAGAGATGGGACTGCCCTTTATGATGATGATGATGATGAGGATGATATGAAACTACCATTCACTGTAGCAAGACAACTGTCAGTAGACTGTGGACTATCCTCGCTGTTCGACTTGATCATGTTCAATAACCTCTAATTGTACTCCACCAGCCATTGTATGAAGGCCCAACAACGGTTTGGGTGAATCCGTGGGCAAAATCACCCACGTGTATCCATGGGATAAATGAGAATCTCCTTCCAACAACAGGAGCACACAACGGGTCAAAAAACAGACCATACAACAGGAGGGTGTCCCAATGAGTGGGGAGAAGAGCCCGCTCTCTTTTCACGAAATGTTAAATACAGGGAGTTGAAATTTCTTCTATCCCCATTCATTTTGCTTCAATCGGGGACCCTCCCTTATCCAGCATATAATGTTTCATATAATAATGGAATGGAAGCTATGAGAAAAATAAAAGAACGATCTCAAAAAAGACACATTATAAAAAATATGACAAAGATAAAATTGTAAAAAATATCACTTAAGACAACAATTGTAAAACAGTCTACACTAATTGATGACAAATAAACAAACAAATAAATAAAAAATGTGAGAAGTAGCAAGAAAATATTCACAGAGCTTTATTAAAACTCGTGATGTTTTCTGCATCACTTAATCTACATTTATAGAACATTATTTTCTAATTATTAAAAAAAAAAAAAAAGATGTTTGTGTGTTACTTGGGCCGTTTCAAAATGTCCTGATTTTGAACCTTCACCAGACATTTGGAGCAACGATATTATAGCTTGAAATATCATCTGCTGTTGTTTGGTTGTTGATATGTGTAGTCAAAAATCAAGCGTGATCATCGGAAAGATTGAGATTTGATTTTTTTAAATATATTTTCTCCAAATTTCTTTGGACGGTAGCGTACAGTTTCAACATTGCTTCATTACACGCATCTTAGGAAGCTTTGTAGACAGGAGTATGAAATCCAAACGTGACATACTCCGTGGGCTCTAGACAGAAGCCCGTACGAATGCACTGGCAATCAAAATGCATTATCTCACGAAAAATTGAAGTTACTCACGATTTCAACAGTACTTGATGTAAACGGATGAAATTTTTGATTGATTTCCAATCAAATTTATCATGCAAATGACTTCTGCATCAGTAGCTCCGATTGTTCAAACTTGCCCCGATGATAATCGGTTTGTAACTATGTTGAAGTGCAGAAATTCCACGAAGAGCAGGATGTGAACCATTTAATCTGGATTACATTTGGCGCTAGGATTATAACCGCTAAAGAGCATCATCCTGTTCCTGAATGGATGTAAGCAAAATGCATGGTAGGAGTAGTATGATGAGTGTTGAGGCCATAGACATGCTTTGCCACAGTTTTACTCTGAAAGCTTTCCATTTAATCCAGCAACTGTTAATTTTTAGTTTCGTTCGTAAGCCCCTCCCATCCTCAATTAGGTCCAAATAAAACTCACACAAAAAAAAATGAAGCAATATTCATCCAACCATGGAAATAAAAATTAAAAACTCAGCAATTTTTCAATTTGTGATTTCACGCGGCGAAAGTTTTCGGGCACATTTTTTTTCTTTTCATCCGCTCACTTTTATCCGCCGTTTTGCGTTCACCTTGCGGCACCTCATCACACCTCACCGACGACCTAAAAGCAGGATCCGCTCGCAGGTTATAATTTGAAAATTAATTCCAAGCAACATGGGGCAAATACGACGACACGACTACGACGAGGCCGGGGAAGGTGGATTGAAGGCGGTGGGAGGAGGAAAAAGGGAGCAAGAAATCACGAAAAATCCGTCCCCGTCAGGATCGCACACATCAACCTTACCGTCAGGAAAGGTGCCGCAGCGGTGCGAAAATTTAGCCACTTTTCAAAATGAGACTGCTGGGGAAATCGACGAAAGTTGCACGGCCGTTGAGAGTAACTCAGCGAGAGAGTAGAAATTCTGGGAAAAACTGCTTGAATACAAGAATATCTCTCGATTTTCAACAATTTCAAGAAGCTTCACCTGGAAAATCGAGAGTAACCCCGCTTTCGGCAATTTAAAGCCAAAGTTGACTCAATTTCGAGTTACTCTCATTGACCGTGAGGGGACGACGCCAGCACATCAGGATATTTCAAATTCATCTTTTTAAATTCCCCAAACGAAGCAAATCTGACAAATTGCGCGACGTGCTGGGAATTGGTGAACTCTGCTGTTCTTCTTTGGTTCTTCGCTGTATGGGCAAATGGAATCCGAGCCAGCCAGCCAGTCGGTCTTATTTATAATGGAGAAAAGCATTCTCCACTGCCTCCGAAGAGTCGAGATTTGTGTGACGGTTGATTTCATTCTGTGTGTTGGTTCGAAATCAGCCGATACAGAGAGGGAATGAGCAAACAGTGAAATATATGGGAAATGTAATTTGTAATAATGGTGCAACGATTTTCGTAAGCGCTCTGTTTGAAGAACGTTCTTGAAAGTTCACTGGGATGAAGTCGATCGTCTAGGATAGGATCCAATTTAGTGTTTGCGGAGTTTTTTGTCCGCAGATTTCTTCATTTGAACTTCAGATTTCAAACGGGCACCACTTGTTAATTCAATCTTTTAAACTAAAGTTTTTAAACCAGCCTTTCGCAATCTATGGGTCGTGACCCATCTGGCTGTGACCATGTTACAGTCACTATAAATCATGCATGGTAGTCTAGTCGCATAGGAGTATTGAGCGAAAACCCATGTGATGGTAAAAGCCTAAATTTTCAAGGAAAAGTATAAAAAAAAACATATTTAGCCCTCTGCCTACAAACCATGAAAACCATAACAAACAAATCAAGATGGAGCTGGAATTAGGGCGTTAAGGTTTTTGTAAATAATGGCTTCTTTAGATGACGTCTTGATAGTCTAGGCTCGCCCATGCAAATCAACATCACCATCAGGTAGGGTAAGACTTCCCCTACCTGACGGTAGTGTTGGTTTGCGTGGGCGTGCCTTGAACTCCTACAATTCATCGAGGGAAGTTATTGTTTACAAAAGCTGTTACGCCCTTATTCTTGCTCTATCTAGAAATACAAGCAATGTGTTTCAATGGAAAATTCAATTTTTTTAAATGATTTTATTTTTTCTGTGAATACTTCATAAAAATTACAAGAACCTCAGACAAACTAGGTCCAGAGATCTTCAGCCAAACTCAGAGATGGGACTGCCCTTGATGATGATGATGATGAGGATGATATGAAACTACCATTCACTGTAGCAAGACAACTGTCAGTAGACTGTGGACTATCCTCGCTGTTCGACTTGATCATTTTTAATGTTTTAAATGTGTTTTAATGTTATTTTTAATGTTTAATCAACTTTTATTCGATATGTTGATCTTTGAAATTGGGCCAGTTATGAATTATTGAAAAAAAAATAAGAAAAATTGGATTTTTTGTACCACCCTAACTTTGAAATGGTCACCCTAACGAGCAAAAAAATCATCGTATTAACCAGCAAAAAATAGCCGACAAGGCGAAAAAACGGAGGAAGCTAAATAAATCCAGAAATAATGCTAACAAAAACGATAGAAACAACAACAACAGCAATTACTCACACTATCATCGGCATCATAACAACAGCAACAACTCCAACAACAATGGAAACAGCCCCCAACGCAGTTTCAACAATAACACCACCGCTCGTAACAACTTTTCGAGTGACGGGCGAATCTACCAACTTCCATCCGATCGTGAGCTACTTGCGGCAGCGAAGCATCGTTTTTCACACCCGACGATCAACTACAGGCCAACAATACGATTCCAACGTGGTGAAATTGTAAACCCTTGTGAAGCGAACGGGTCCACGTTTGCTGCATCGTCTACCCACCGGCCAATACAGTTCCAGAGATGTGAGATTGTCAATCCATCTGATGGTGAATTACCACGGTCTACGCCTGGCTTCGTCCAACTTGACGCACTATTCAGAGGCAGACCATGACCAACCGGATGCAGCTGGTAATGAATCCATAGTTTTAAATAATATTATCGAATCTGATGATCTTCCAAAAATTTCCTCTGAAACACATTCTACTGAAATTCTAGTTTATTTTCAAAATATTGAGCTCTTCTTTTTCGGTTATAATGGCTAATGGCCTAAACCAAATAAATCATGTAAAAAATGATGATGATGATGATGATGATGATGATGAAGATGATGATGGTGATTATTATTATTATTTTTTTTTTTGTTTATTAATTTATTTGATAAGGCTCAACCGAATTAACTTTACAGAGCCGAGGATTCTTGGTCACTATACAATACATCTTAAAACTATAGTCAAAAGGTACAACACAATAAACACTTTATCTTCCGCTATCCAAAAAGCCTCCTCCATCAGAACTGGAGCCGCTTCCAGTAGTTTCATTGTATGGCAAATTGTTGTATGCCAACGAGGGTCAGAGCGCGTCCATTGCAGCAATGGACACAAAACGTGGTCAGCACTCACACACTCATCACGATACGGTTGCTTTCCAAAGTCGACGACGCATCGACCGAAAGAACTGCTGATGAAGAACAATGAGGAGGACCACACAATGGTTGCTGTCGAGAAAACAGACGATCGCTTAGCACACATCGAGAGTGGCCTGCTTTTGTCGACAGCCGAGTGAACACTGATGGTGATTATTATGATGATGATGATGATGATGATGATGATGATGATGATGATGATGATGATGATGATGATGATGATGATGATGATGATGATGATGATGATGATGATGATGATGATGATGATGATGATGATGATGATGATGATGATGATGATGATGATGATGATGATGATGATGATGATGATGATGATGATGATGATGATGATGATGATGATGATGATGATGATGATGATGATGATGATGATGATGATGATGATGATGATGATGATGATGATGATGATGATGATGATGATGATGATGATGATGATGATGATGATGATGATGATGATGATGATGATGATGATGATGATGATGATGATGATGATGATGATGATGATGATGATGATGATGATGATGATGATGATGATGATGATGATGATGATGATGATGATGATGATGATGATGATGATGATGATGATGATGATGATGATGATGATGATGATGATGATGATGATGATGATGATGATGATGATGATGATGATGATGATGATGATGATGATGATGATGATGATGATGATGATGATGATGATGATGATGATGATGATGATGATGATGATGATGATGATGATGATGATGATGATGATGATGATGATGATGATGATGATGATGATGATGATGATGATGATGATGATGATGATGATGATGATGATGATGATGATGATGATGATGATGATGATGATGATGATGATGATGATGATGATGATGATGATGATGATGATGATGATGATGATGATGATGATGATGATGATGATGATGATGATGATGATGACGATGATGATGATGATGATGATGATGATGGTGATGATGATGATGATGATGATGATGATGATGATGATGATGATGATGATGATGATGATGATGATGATAATCCACGTAAAAAACCGCGTTAATTCTGAAACCCGCGTAAAAAACCGCGTGAATTCCGAAATCCGCGTGAATTGCAAAATTTGTATTTCTTTTAAGTGTAAAAATCATGTTGTCTTACGTATCTTCAGTATATAAGATATGTTAATTTACACCAACCATTGTGTTTTGAGAAGCAGAAGTGAAAGAGATGAAATGTAATGATTAGCGAAGAACCAGAAGGAGACGAAACAAAGCTAAGTGCAATTAACCATAAACACTTACACTCACACCCACACATCATTACACTAAACTGAAACAGACATGAATGCATCTGCGGATGTAAAGTGTCTTAAATAAACACAAAAAAAAAAAAAAAAAAAAAGTATATAAGATATGTTAATTTACACCAACCATTGTGTTTTTCTGCCGTTTTTACAAAGAAGCTTCTTAAAAACCCGATCGAGATCGGCAAATATCTGTATGAATATGCGCGCGTGAACCAGAAACAGATTTAGCCCGAGTTTAGTAAACGTTTTTTTTTTTTTGTTGGATTGTCGTGATGAACTAGCCTTAGACTAAAATACAAGTTAATAATGCAAAAATAAATGTCGTCTGATATAAAACCAGCTTGAACCACATTGACCTCGATTAAACATTCTGATCCCTATCCGGATAATTTTAGAACAGATAATAACCGAGTTAAAATTATCCAGATACCCTTCAATATGAATATTTTTAGAAATTCTGATGATGTCCAAAGGCCGGATATTGATACCCAACGCCATTTTGGAATCCAAGATGGTGGCTTCCAGTTTCATAAAAAGAGGGAAATACTGTCAAATACCCATCAATATGGGTATTTTTGGAATCGGAGTGCTGTCCAGAGGCTAGAAATTGATATCTGATGCCATTTTTAAATGCAAAAAGTAAGAAATACTATCAAACACCCATCAATATGCGTATTTTTTTAATCGGGATGATGCCTGGATTCCGGAAATTTATATCCGACGTTATTTTGAAATCCAATGTGGCAGCTTCCGCTTGCTTAAAAAGTGAGAAATACTGTCAAATACCCATCAATATGGGTATTTTTGAAATCGGGGTGATGTCCAGAGGTAACTAATTGGTATCTGACGCCAGTTTTAAATTCAAGGTGGCAGCTTCCGGTTTCATAGAAAGTGGGAAATACTGTCAAATACTCTTCGATATGGGAATTGGGGGGTGATGTCCAGAGCCCAGAAATTGATATCTGACTCCATTTTGAAATCCAAGATGGTGGCTTCCGGTTTCAGAATTAAGGTCAAATACCCTACAATATGGATATTTTCAGAACGGGGACGACGTGTAGATGCCAGAAATAGATGTCTTACGCCATTTCAGAATCCAATATGGTGGCCAGTGGTTCAGAATGAGTGCAAAATACTCTACAATATGGGCATTTTCAGAATGGGGACGACCGGTAGATGCCAAAAATTGGTACTGATTGAAATACTGTCAAATACCCATAAAAATGGGTATTTTTTAGAATCGGGGTGATGTCTGGAACTACTTTAAAAATGAACACCAACCTCAATATCAAACGCATTATTTTACTCTGCAAGTGCTGTAATCTCGATATTTGTGTTTCATTGGCCAGAAATAAAATGGAAGGGCAAAAGTCTAGATAAGGAGAGATGATTGATTTATATAGCTGTATTTTACTATTGCCAGTAATCGTTTTTCACTCGACATAGAATTTCATACTTCTTGGCAATTCTCTTGATGACATTGTCAATGTGAGAGTTGAACGTAACGTTGTCATGAATAATCACGCCAACCATCTACTTAGATAACGCAAATCTTCATTCAAGTGTAAAACGGCATCATCTAAATCCTAAGCTGCAATGAATAACACTGTATCATCTGCAAAAAGATTAATATCACAAAATCGTAAAACACGTCGCAAGTCATTAATATACATAATAAATAACAGGGGCCCTAATACACTTTCCTGGGGCACTCCAAGGTTATTCCCCATGGGACATTATACCGAATCATTAAAAACAGTCAGTTGAGTCCTGTCAGACAAATAGCTTTAAAAACATTGATATCCAGTACTCGTAATTCCAAAGCGCTTGATTGAACTTAACAATAAGGGCCTAGAAATTGTTTCCAAAGGCGCGTTTAAGATCCAAAAAACAGCAGCAGTCGTATCGTTACACTCCAAGTTATTTTTCCACTTCACCAGTACCAAATTCAACGTGGTTTCACAATAGTGACTTTCACGATATCCCGATTGTTCTGGTATCAACAAACTATTACTATTTAAATGCTCCAACAGCTGGCCTTTAACAACAAGTTCTAAAATTTTCTTGAATGTGTGCGACATGTTGATGGGACGAAACTCTTCGGCTTTAATCGTTCCAGCAACTTTTTGAATAGGGATCACTAAGGATTCCTTCCAAATTTGTGGCACATGTCCAGTTTGCAATGATTCATTAATAAGGCCCAGCAAGATGTGGCCAATGACATGAAAGCAATCTTGAATAACTCTAGCATTAAAATTATCTACTCTAGCCGATTTTCCTAATGAAAAACAAATAGCTCTAAGTTCATCTGATGTAATTGGGTGAAAACCTTCCAGTCTACAATTATTATTAACTGGCGGTTTTATTTTGTTAGGTTCATCGACCAATTCAATGGACTGATTAATCAATGAAACACTGTCTACAAAATAATCATTAAATTTAGATTACTTGTTCTTGACTGTTTTAATGTGCCATTAAAAGTTTTGGACCGCGGTTTGCAGTTACTAGGTTTTAATAAAGATTCCAAAATTTTCCATAATTCTTTGCCGTCATCAAAACAATCAATCTTCCTTTGAACATATTCACAACGAGTTTTCTTTATCGATTGTGAATACTTATTACGCGCGATTGTGTACCTGCTCCAATGATTGACGAGTTTTTCCAAAGAAACAAACTTTTGCTCAATTAGTTGATTGGTACACGTTTCCAAAGTGTTATTAAGAACAGCGGTAGATTCATCTAAATTATCGGCCGCGAATGGAAAATCCACGCTCCTCTCAACAAGATTCGAAACAGCTTGCTATGAAAATATTTCCTCCAGCACTTCAATTTTACATTTACGTTAACATGGTCTAAGACATTAATCACTAAGGTCTCATGATCGGTTATTTTCAAATCAGTATCCGTAACTAAACAAATGGAATCAAAATTGGAGTAAACGTTGTCAATTAAAGTTCTACTGTGCCTGAAAATACACGTATATTCATTTACCGTTTGCTTTAAATTTCAAAAAACTCAGCTAAACGCTTCAAATGATTCGAATTATGGCTATCACGCCAATTATTATTAAAATCACCAGCCAATATATTTAATTTACTAGAATCAAGGAATGTCTCAAGCCAGTTCTATAAAACTTCAACAAAACGCTGGTCACTAGAACTGGGAGAATGATACAAAACACCATAGTTACCCATCTTCATGCCACGTACAACTGTAATGCCCAAGAACCAGTTGCCATCAATAACTTCGCTGGTACGAAAGTTGTATTGAACTGATTCTTTGACATAAATAGCAACACCAACTACTAGAATGTGAAAAACAAGCAGCAACAGTATATCCCGGAATACTATACTGATCAAAAGCTTCAGTTTCTACAATATGAGTTTCAGATAGTAAAACTAAAAGAGGACGTTTTTCCTCAACAATCTGACGTAATGCTACGTAGTTTGTTGACAACCCCGCAATATTTAAATACAAATAATCGAATTGATTCACATTCCTGGAACTTGGCTGCTATTTATTGAAACGCAAGCTGCTTTTCTTCTGTTCAAAAATTATTTTATAGATCAAACATTCCGAGCATGGTTGACGTACAAGTTCATTTTTCGTTCTATATTTATTTTCAAACAATTGATACATTTCAATACAGTTGACGTACATTCCGACGTTTTGTGTTGTTGGCTGCACTTGGAGCATCTCTCACAATTTTTGCAATCCATGGTCTTGTGCCCAAATTCTCCACATTTGAAGCATCTCAACACATTAATCGTGGGAACTATCGAGCACCGATCAAACCCTACATTTACTTGTTTCGCACATAACAAACATTTATACGTATCGACATCGACTTCAATTACAACAATGAACTTGTTATAAGTGAAGCGTGGATTTTCAAACATGTTCACTAATTTTACATCAATTATAACGATGTCATTTTGACTTTTCAAGTAGTCAATGAAGACATCAGAGGAATACTGATCACTCATGCCCACTATTTTCAATCTTGGCACAGAAGTGCGAACAACAGCACTATATTTTTCACCCAGATTGCTTTCAATACTATTTTTCACATCATTAAGATTAGCTCCTGTTGCACACGCAACAATAATGGAGCCATCTTTACCATTTCTGAAATTACTGATTTTGTGTGTTTTTGGATCTAACTGTGTTTTCGAAAACTTACGAGTATCTTCACAAGCATGTTTCAACACTTTTGGTTTAATCATAATGACCGGACGAGATTTATGATTACTCTGTTTGTTACTGTTATTGTTGCTAATATTTTTACTTCTACTTGCATGACTGTGTTCTTTTTACAACATCCTTTGCAGATGTTGTAAAAAGACATAGTCGTGCAAGTAAAAGTTAAAATATTAGCAACAGTAACAACACATTTTCACTATTACTAATTACTAATTTACGTGTTTTGCGTTCGGTATTTTGGTCCGATTCCGATTGAATCGTCCTAGAAACATTGCACTGGTCATTCGGTACAGCTAATTGTTTTTCCGCAGTAATTTAAAAAAAAAATGAGTTTTTCATATTGTCCAATTTCCTACAAATAAATTTTTCAATACCATTTACATTTCGGCTAATGTCTATGAGTCCGAGAGTTGAAATACATTCTTCATCTCTTCGTCTATCCTTTTGACGCGCGAGATCAGATCATTCTGCTCGTCGCAACTCTGATCTGATAGACAATAATCACTGTACAAGCCAATTGGCTGTAATTGCTGGACCGAAGGTTTTTCTTCACCGTCGAAACGGCTGCCAAAAGAGCCAGTAGAATGGCTACACTAACTTGCACTTATTTTGCTATCTTCGCTCTTTTACTAGAGCGCAAGACTAGCACACATCGATCGCGCACCGTTGGAGGAATTGAAATCTTCTGCTTTCCCACTTTGCACTAAAGTCGCGGACAAGCACTAAAACCTACTTTCGGACCTTGGATAAAGAAATTTCATCTTTAGGTATATAAGCCGTAGCTTTAGGGTAGGTTTGACAATCTTTGACATAAATATATATAATTTAGATTTAGGATTACGGTAAGGCCTCAACAATCACACTTGAATAGAACATTTTCATTGTCCGTGATATGCTTTGCCTGAGTCCGCGTAAGTGTAGTGCATTTGCAGTGAAATACGCGAGCACACTTACCCACACAGAAAACCGGCAAATCACTTACCAAAATCCCCAAATTACATATAGCACACTCTGTCATATCTATCCACCTATACACATAAACTTTACATGCAACACTACAGAGACACAAGTAAAAACGAACGAAAGCAGAAATTTACAAAACCGCAGCTTACTAAAGGGTGCCAATAGCATGCCGGGCGAAGGAAATAAAAACACAAACTGAACAAGAATCAGCCTACTTATCCACTAAATGATCACTAAGGGGCACGCGTAGGATCAATTGTACCGCGGCGCAAGCACAATTTCACACTTAATTAATCGAAAATTTATCACAGCACTGCGAAAGAAACTATAACGTTCGCCATAACCAAATACCAACTGGTTCAAAAGGGAATTAAAGTTGTCAAAATACTAAGTTTCAACGGTGCAGTAAGATTCACTCTTCGGAACCGTAAGATATCGTAACTTTGTCATGATATCATAATTTTGAAATTAATAAAAATAATTCAACTATGGTTTAGTCTCTAAATTTACGATCATTCAACCATTCCATTGCAAAGCGTTCTCAGAATTTGGTAAAAAATTGTAGTTTTGTTCCTTTCGCATTTTTTTAATTTTTAATTCATATCTTTTAAACCACTGCCTTTGGTAACAAAATGATCCTTACTTTCGTCTGCCAATTCGGAGAGATTATAAAGTTTCCGGATTTCACTAAATGCACGACGTTTCCCAGGAGAAACCTGCGTCAGACATAATTTGCAATTTTTTTTATGAATTTCTGTTTAAAAGAGGAAGGAAACCAGAAGAACCGGACATTTGAATGAAAAGACTTGCTCCTGCAGCATTTTTCATCGGGGGATCTTGATCGAACCATTTTTTAACATTTTTCATACGAAGCAATGAGTGAAAATTGGCCATTTTTAGCACCAAGCAGCTGACTCAAACTTTGCACAGTCAACTCTCTTACTTACCTTGCCAATCAGGATAAGGCCTCTACTGTCCGAAGAAGTTGTCCCCACTATACTCGATCCATGGCCACCCGTCGCCAGCCTCGTAGTCTGCGAAGGGTCCGCAGGTTGCCTTTTACTTGGTCGATGTACTTTGCCCGTTGCGTGGCTCTTCTTCTTGTTCCAGTTGGGCCCCTTTACGAACCATTTTCACTGGGTCGTTGTGCGACATTCTTACGCCATGCCCAGCCCACCATAGTGGCTCATTTTTTGCAGCGTGGCCGATGGATGACCTCCCAGCAGCTGGTGCAATTTATGGTTCATCCGCCTCCTCAACGTTCCGTCTTCCATCTGCACTCCACCGTAGATTACCCGCAACACCTTCCATTTGAAATCACCAAGGGCACGTTAGTCTTCCACGAGAATAGTCCAGGTCTCATGGCCCTAGAGGACCGGTCGTATCAGCGTCTTGTAGATAGTCAACTTCGTGGTGCAGCGAATTTTATTAGACCGGATCGTCCTCCGGAGTCCAAAGTAGACACAAATCCCTGTCATAATGCGTCTTTGAATTTATCTGCTGGTATCATTGTCGGTGATTACCAGTCAAAGAAGGATTAGTAATTTCCATTTAATTCCACTTCCTTATTTGCTTATCCTTGACAGATACGCGTATTTCATCTACAATGTGCAAATTTTATGACTTGAGTGGTATAATCCGCACTCCCTTCACTGCATCATTGCGATGAAGTAAACAAGATTTATTGAATCATTGTCAGCTCAGCTTAGAATTCACTCAGCAGGTGTCGCTAGTGTGTCATGTAATTTCAATTTGGTTGTTTCTTCTTGACATTTTGTGTATACATTAGAAGGTTGTTGCCTTCCAGTTTGTTAAGATTTTTTGAATGGTGGACAGTTCTGGACTGGGTTTTAGGACAAAAGGTCGAATGAAAGTTAGGGAGGCAATTGGGAAAAGGTCGAATGGGTAAAAGGTCGAATAAGACAAAAGGTCGATGGACAAAAGTTTGAAGGACACAACATTGCAGGACAAAATGGACAAAAGGTCGAATGGACAAAAGGTCGAATGGACAAAATGTTGAATGAAATTTCAAGGGACGAAAATATCGTATTGCCTAAAGCTGTTCACCGCTCAGTGAAAAATCTAAACCTTCTAATCGATAATAACTGTTGAAAATCTACACCCCATTCCCATTCCTCATAGCCCCACAACTAAGATCCAACGATTCCGGCGAATGGATAAAGTAAACCAGAATTGAATTTCCTAGTCAAATTTTCCAACCATTGACACAGTCTTCATGCCACACACCGACTGACTCACTCGTCCGCTCGCTTTTCTGATGCTCCGAGTTGTACCGAGCTGGCAAAACTTGGCCCAAAAGTAATTAACTTGCAATCAATTCGTATGCAAATGTGATTAGATTCTGTTCTCGTCTCTCTTCCGGTTGGGGCCTCTCCTTCCCCAGGTTTTTTTTCATTCCAACATTTCAACGAAAAAAAAAAACGAACCGAACACAACCAACGCAAACAACTTGGCTTTGCATTCAGATTCGATGGCAAAGATTACCAACCCGGCGAGGTGGACACCGCACTTCCTTTTCCACCTACCGACGAGACCAAGAAACTCGCTTTCAACTGAGGCCACACAGACAGTGCCCCCGACCGAATCTCTCCGAAACTAATCCGGAGAAGTGTTTTTCTTGTTGGTCGCTGCCCGTTGCGATGGTTTGCGCGTGTTTGTCTCCCTGGGAACGGCAGTCCATGAGAGGAGGGCGGAAGATGACAAGGTGTTGTGCGGTTTCCGGAAGTTTGGGTTGGTTTTTCGGTGACGGGACTTGGAATTAAAGGATTTTGAGATTCCGGGGAACGGGAGAGAAAGATATAACAGCAAATAGGATTGGGCTGTGGCCGGTGTTAGTGTAAGCGAGGGGAGTGGAGGGTGAGTTGTTTGGGGATGGCTGTAGCATCAAGTCGTCGTCGAATTAGGCACGATGGGAAGGCATCGATAATTTGTCGCTGATTAGAGCGAGAGAGGTCCTGCCGTAATTAATCAGTGTCTGATTAGAGCCGAGCCTAAGGACAGAAGCAGCAGTCAAGAAGGCAAGGACTGACGGAATGGAGTGTTGGAATTATGTAAATTATGTTGCTCTTTTTTCTTGTTTTTGAGCCTCTTTTGGAAGGCTTTCGGTGTTTGCAGGAAGGAAAGCAGTTTCGGTGGCTATCTGAATAGCAAAACAAGAGTTATGGATTGTGATCACGACGATATTTATGAGGAGACAGAGCGGAAAGTTGATTAATGTTTGAATTTCGCGACGAAATGAATTTTGATTACTGACAACGAGGTTGATGTTGGCGCAAGTTGGGGTGACGGTGTGTTTGTATTTATGATTGGATAATTACTTTTGCAACTTTTTCCCGTTGAATCGCAACTAAAAACATGTTGAGACGCTTTTTGGCTTTGTTGATGCAAAAGATTAATAATCACATATTTTCATCAATTTATTTTCATTTCTTCATCGATTAAAATTCCTTTCCACGATCATCACGAATGGTAAGCTTCTTGACCTGGAGCTCGGCAGTGTTTAAAATTGCATTGAGATGTTTGAACCGTTCAAGAGATCTAGAGAGAAGGCAATACTATGAACCAACAATGTATTTTTATCCCTCATCTCAATCTTTTTAGATGTTTGAGTCTAACAAAATAAACGCAATGCAAACACGATAAGCGAAAAAATATTTGTTAAACCAACTTCCGGAACTGAGCGACCATCTTGTTTCAAGGGAAAAACCACACACAAACTACTTCTGCCTATTCTCCCACTCCCGGCCTATCGAGCTCAAAACATCAAATAGGGGAAATGGCTCTAATGTTGGCCTACGGATCTAAGATTGGGCCCATCGCTAAAAATCTACTATTAATCAATTTTATCTAGATGAACGCGTCATTGGTGCTAATGGATATTAGTAGTGCTTAATTTTCGTATGGGCCCAAATTAGGGACATTTAGGCCGACATTGCATCCATTTCCCCTATTTCTATTATTTTGGCGTGAACGTGTTAAACAAATATTTGGTACGATGCTTCTATTCATTAGCTGCAAGACGAAGTGTTGAAGAACGGAAAATAAGATCTCGAAAACAAAAGGAGCGCTTGAAGTACAAAATGTGCACGCAAATTCACTTTTCTTACCGTTCGATAGGCCAAAGAGAATCCCAATCAATGGCTAATAGGCCCAAGAGAACCCGTAGGCCAAGTTGAGCCGCCAGAGGCAGTTTTGCATGTTCAACAATAAATGGCACTGATTTTCAATCAGTGCCTCCGACTTGGCTACTTCCCCTCGTGCTGGAAATTAGCTAAAGTCATCCCCATTCGGAAACTTGGGAGGGATCCTTCCTCTCCTTCAAGTTACCGACCCATCAGCATTCTCTCAGGGTTATCCCAGCTGTTCGAAAGGGCAGTTTACAGCCGGCTTCTAACGTCTGTCGAAGAATACAACATCTTACTCGAGGAGTTTGGTTTTCAAAAAGGTCGATCAACTGTCCACCAACTGGCCCGAGTAACAAACATTCTTAGACGGAACAAGGCTGTTTCAAAAACATCTGCTATGGCATTGTTAGACATTGAAAAAGCGTTTGACATTGTCTGGCATGATGGCCTGGTGTACAAGTTGCATCGATACGGTCTTCCGATCTTCCTCATGAAGATCATTTCAAATTATGTATCGAACAGGATGTTCCAGGTCTCTCTGAATGGCATCACATCGGTGCAGTTGTGCCTCAAGGAAGTATCATTGGGTCCATCCTGTTCATTCTATTCATCTCCGATATTCCGGCTCTCCCTGATGGTGGATCGTTGTCTCTGTTTGCAGACGACTCATCCATCGTCTACAAGGGTAGGGTCATCGGAGCTCTGACTACCAAACTCCAGAGAGGGTTAGATGTCCTATCTGAGTATTTCAACAGCTGGAAGATCCGAAGACCCAGGTCATATTTTTTCCACACTCAAAATCTCACAGACTTGTTCCGTCTGAGAATAACAAAATCTGCTTGAACGGCACAGTGGTGGAGTGGTCCAAAGAGATAGTCTACCTCGGACTAACACTCGACAGCAAGCTGATTTTCAGGGAGCATGTTGACAAAACAAAAACAAAATGCAACATCTTGATAAGGTGGTTGTAATCGCTAATAAATCAATCCACTCAACCCCTGAAAAACAAGCTTGCTATCTACAAGCAAATAATCCTTCCCGTCATAGAGTACGGGTTGCCAATCTGGAAGAGTTGCGCACATTCTCATCACCTCAAACTACAAAAGATCCAGAACAAGATCCTGAGGATGATCCTCAACAGTCCGCCACGTACTAGAAATTCTGAGGTCCACCGCTGGTCTCCAGACCTTGGCGTTACGGAAAACTGCTACCATCAAAAGGTTCAGAGATTGCTGCATGCGATCCGATCAACAGATCATTAGGGTTCTGGTACGTTAGGCTAGGCAACTAGGTTAAGTAGATAAAATATCAAATTTTCTAATAAAAATCAACAAATATGCTTTCCTGCTAAACTACGCTGGATTCAGAAAGACTATGTGTGGGTTGTGCTTAATAGGCCGGGAATGAGGTAGTTTACCCAACTACATTTTACATAGGAGATGATTTAATTAGATTATTAGAAAAGATTAGATTAAATCGTTCTGTCAAGATGTGTCATGACGATATTTTTGTGGTTTTAAAAAAAAAACATTTTACCCTGAAAAAAAATGCTCTTAACTACCGAAAGAAAATTTCAGTGTAATGTCATTTCAAAACATATTTTTTTGAAACTTGGTCCTAAACTTACATATAAGTTCAATTTTCATCAGGCCAAATATAGTTGAAATTCATGCAGTGGTTCTCAAACAAATTTAATAAAATTAAAACAATTTATTTCTACAAAACCTAATATTGACCTGGATCAAAATAATGTCCATCATGTTTTCATATTGCCTTGCTAGCAGTTGAGCGATAAACTGCTCCGAAAGGCTAGACTTCTCTGAAGATTCAGGTGCCTCTCTTATTGGAACTGAATTAATGATTTTGAACTTCAATAAAGTTCTCTAGACTTTCCTGAATTTCTCAGTACCCAATTTTTTTTTTGAATCTACTTGATCTATCCTGAAGTTACTGAAATTTTCCGAAAGCTGTTGAAACTTCCATGATCTTCAACATGGAGCATCCCTTCAAATTTCTTAACTTTCCTAAACTTCTCTCGACTTGCATAAAGTTATCGTTCCTACATTATGGTGCTCCCTTTATTTATAGTTCTCGGAACTGCTCCAACGTTCTTACAATTTTCCTGATATTCATGGATCTTCTCTTTCTAAGAAACAATTGCAGTTTAATCCTGGGTCAATCGATTTTATTTGGCAAGCCAGCGGAAAACTGCTTGAAAATTTTCTCAAGTTTAACACTGTTTTGCTCTTTCTCAGTTGATTCTCGCCAAAATCTCTGAGCCAGGAGTGCTCGAGCCCCATAACTCTATCGATGTTTGTTTACATACATGTTTCGTCAAAATAGGTGTTAGGGCAATTGAAAACTGAGCTGACTCATAAAAACTATGCTGGTGTTTATGTTTTCATAACTGAGCCTGAAGGTTTTTGTCTTTGAGAGTAAAATTAACAATGTGTTAGGAAAAGTATGGATCATTATTATGAAATTACAATGCTTGACGACACATAAGAACAGTAACTGCATTTTTTGCTCCCGTTTGACAGTTTGCACTGGCTTCCAAGTGACAAGCACATTGAGTGAGTCCGCAGTACCCAGGTTTTGTCATGGTCTTGTCAAACCTCGATATAACGTGCAATGTTTCTTGGGTTACAACCTCGGAATATTCCTGAAATGTTTGTAAGAGTCCAGAAAATCTCAGAATTTTCCATACATTTTCGGAACTGTTTCAAAGTTCCTTGAATTAATTAATTGAACTGCCCTGAAGTTCAAGTAATCGAAACCAGAAAATAATCAAAGTACCCAAACATAACTTCTCTGTAAAATTCCTGCAAATCCATTAAAGCTAATTGAACTGATCTGAACTTATCATCTCTCATAAAATCGCTTAACCTAGCTCCCCTGAGGTTCTTCAAATTTATTCAAAGTACCGTGGATCCCCGGTAGTCTGACCGTTCATAATCTTAGCACTTTTTAGTTGGAACCCCGCTTGCACACTAGAAATGGCTCAAACGTCATTTAGCACATGGAATAGACTTAAGCAAAAAGGAACGAGGTAAAACGCAGTGCAGAATCAAAACAGAATAGCAAATAAGGCTGCCATAAACTCGCTTTTCTGATTAACTGGGCTCCATGGTATTGAGAGTTTTTTTCAAGTTCGCTATCCTACTCTTAAGTTCTTTGAACTTCTTCCCCGAAGTTTCCAAAACGTTGTACGAATTTTAAGAACATCCTTTATTATTCCGTAGTCTGTTCATGAAACTTCTCCAAAATACTCGGTTGATTCTTTCGTTCCTCTAGAATTCTTTAAAATTCCTAAAAATAGTGTGGACAGTCCTTAATTTCACGGAACTTCCTTGAAGTTCTCGTTTTTCTTCTGAGGTTGTTCCTGGGATTTCCCAGAAATAAATTAAACTACCCTGATTATCTGCAAATTTTCTTTAGTTCTCATAACTTCCCAGATGTTCTCTGGAATATCTTGAAAGATCCCGCTATTTTCCTGAATTGAATGGGTGTACCTTCAAGTTCTCCAAATTTGCCAGAACTTCTTGGATCTGCCTTCAAGTTCTCGCAATTTACCTGAAGCTCTTGGAATTTCCCTAAAGTACCTACATCTTTGTTGATATACATGGAACTGCCCCGAAGCTCACGTAACTTCCTCAAGATAATGAAATTCAATTGAAGTTTTGACAGCTTCTTTCAAGTTCCTGCAAGATGTAATGAGAAATTGAATCTACAAAATACAAAATTTTTGCTCTGCTATTTAACATCGCGTTAGAAGGTGTGATAAGAAATCGATCCAGCTTCTTGGATTCACCAATAACATCGACATCGTGGCACGGAACTTTGAGACCATGGCGGAAATGTACATCAGACTGAAGGCCGACGCTAGGCGAATTGGACTTGCCATCAACGCATCGAAGACGAAATACATGAAAGGAAGAGGTTCTAGGGAAGACAATGTTAACCACCCATCCCGAGTTCAGATTGACGGTGACGAGATCGAGGGGGTCGATGAGTTCGTGTATATGGGTTCACTGATGACCACCAAACATTATACCAGCAGAAAAATTCAAAGACGCATTATTTCAAGGAATCGTGCCTACTTTGGACTCCAGAGGACGCTCCGGTCAAAGAAAATTCGATGCACTACGACCGGTGGACCAACGCGCCCTTGGTGTTTTCGAACGGAAGGTGTTGCGTACCATCTACGGTGGAGTGCAGATGGATGACGGAACGCAGAGGAGGCGAATGAACCACAAATAGCACCAGCTGCTGGGAGAACCATCCATCGTCCACACTGCAAAAATTGGGCGACTACGGTGGGCTGGTCACGTCGTTAGAATGCTGGACAAAGACTTAGTGAAAATGGTTCTCGAAAGCGAGCAAGGGGGATCGACCAAGTAGAAGGCGACCTGCGGTCCCTTCGCAGAGTATGAGGCTGGCGAAGTGTGGCCATGGATCGAGTAGAGTGAAGACGACTTCTTCGGACAGCAGAGGACAGCAAGGCCTTAGCCTGATTTGTAAGGTAAGGTAGACAAGTCCGTCATGCCAGACATTGTCAAATGCCTTTTCAACATCTAGCAAGGCCATGGCTGCGGACTGGATACAGCCTTGTTACTTCGGATGTTATTCATCACCCGTACTAGCTGGTGATTGGTGTAGTGCCCCTTCCTGAACCCAACAAACTTGAGCTAACGAGTCAATATTAAGTTGAATATGGCGTCAAACCCGGGTGCCTTCATATTCTTGATGCATTTCTGCGCTGAGCAAATCTGTTGTACTGTAATCATATCCACCGGAGGCACGACACAAGGAGATCATCTAGATTGTGAACGCATTGCACAACCTGATATTCGAGCGGACTTTGGATAGTCAAGCCAAGCAAATGCGATGAAGCGACATGCTCGCCGATCGCATTTGCTTTCTCCTGTGGGGGTGATTAAGAGCCAATCGTCATCATATTCGTATCTAAGAGGTAAAACAGGTTTGGGATGAGAAGACCTGGGAAGTCCTTCCAACGCCCGGTCGAGCGGAGGATTTTCTTCGATGTTGCTGTCAACCATTCGTCTGAACTGCACCCATCTTACATGGTGGTGTAGTCTTTTCCCATGTAGAAGCACGTTGGCACCGACTATAACCACCACCGGTTGGTGGTCATAACTGGAATCGTTGTGCACCTCCGGCTTGGATAGGCAGAACTTGATTCCCTTCCTGACGATGACCGCTAGAGTTGGTGCGATCAAGCCGGATAATGTTGTGGTCAGGCAACCAAAAACTGTCGCCGGACTTTAGGTGGATCTCGGATAGAAGACCCACGCGATGCTGTGCTTGCGGCAAGCTCAATCTGTTTTGCTATTACAGAGCAAGCATTGCAGGTGACGATAGTTAGCAGTTTAGACGCCATACTTTATGATGAACTTACCGAGAACTTGGATCTGCTCGGGTTTATTACGGCACTTACCAAGAGCACCGGTCATAATGACGAAGATTTCCATCAGTTCATCTGCTGAGCATGGATCGAGATAATTTTTTTGAGCTGTTGCTGGTCTCCAGAATCCAGGGGGGATGGAGAGCTTTGTCCAGAGGAAGATCCAGCCATTTCTTGAGGGGGAGCGGTTTGTACCCATGAATTCGCTTATCGATGAAGAGACGGAAAGTCCTCCGCCCTAAAATCCGGGGTCTTATCCTTCCTTCGTCCTGGTTGATTGTTGGCTCAGACACCGTTGGCACTGATTCACATCGCGATGGCTGTCACGGTATGGCTCCCAGCGGACGATGATAAAATTTATGGAGCGGATGGCTTTCAGCGCGTCACCGTTCCTTTCTGCAATTGTACCAGGAAAAGGCAATCCGGGTACGCCTTCACATTCCCTGATTTCAGTATCGACAAACTTCGGGTTGAAGTTCGGTAGGCCCCTGATGATGGTTTGAATGGTTTCTCACCGGGAATGTCGTGGATAAAGAATTTCACCTTGGAAGTCCTCAGGTGGGCGACGACTAAGTCGTACTCTCGTACGGAGTACCACCCGAGGTTCCATCACACACACACACACACGCGCACACACAAAAACCGCAAAAGAGAGAGCGTGAACACTATCGCAACGAACTTTCAGAACAACTCGAGAGAGCTAGCTTACGCCAAACTAAACTGCTTCAAGGCAAAGTAGAGACTCGAGTGAGGGTCTTTGGATGTGAATCCAACTGCATAAATAAGGGTAACGGAAAATGTTCCAATACTCTATTCTGAAGTCTGTGAGAGGGAAATCACACATCGTGTGTCATCAAAATACATGGAATGTTGGATGAATATGCTCGTGAGAGAGAATTTTCTCTCTCAAAACGGTTTTCTTAGTTATCCGAAGCTTGATAGAAAAACGGGTTGAAATATAGAGGAGAAAACTTTGTTTTATTTAATTGTAGCTTGTTTAAAAACTATTTCGTATTCGATATAGGAAACATCGCCATAGGTGTGAAAAATGACCCCGACTTAATGGTTCATACTCAAGTCACTTCCCAGTAAAAAATAAGAAGATCGCATGAATATTTATATATACACTTAAACCTCCGTTTACGAAGTCTTTTTGACGTAGGACTACGCCTGTGATTTCTATATGGGAGTACACTTTGTGAAAACCGAAAATGGAACATGTAACAAAATTATGAAAGATTTAGGAACGTTAATGACTCAGCTGCCCCTGAACCAATTTCAACAATTTGATCACCAATCGATCAGAAATATTTCAACGCATCTTTTATTTTTAGGACTTAATCATTTATCAGAATGTCACTATTGAAAATTTCACAGATATGCAACTGTTGCTGTGATAGTTAATATTATCACGGATTGCCTGCGAAAAGCGATTTCCTTAACCCAGATTTCAAAGTTGAATTCCATCCGCTCTCACTAAACGGTATTTAGTCAACGGTGTACACAACGAGAGGCTCCCCGCAAGCAGCTAGCTATCAAGGCTGGCCTCAACCGCTGATCGGATTCAGTGTGTGGTGATGTTAGGTCGTCGGAATCATCATCAGCAGCAGCAGCAGCAGTGCTTTCGGCGCGTGGCGTTTACCATTGTTCTCCAGTGCACAACGAAAAGCTGCCTGCAAGCAGCAAACTGTAGCACACATGAGCATCCATAGAAGGAAGAAGAAGCCGCACCGCTATTGATCGGAATCAGTAGCTCTTCGTGCGTCGCTGTGGGCCATCTATGTCAAGCGCGTCATACTAAAGAGTATAAACAGATAGAACCCCGCTCAAATTCCTATTCCTACACAAAACACAAGCTCCTGCTGCAGTTAACAAATATTTTTTATTATATAAGACCACACAGTCCTACGTCACCATTGCGCACAACCCCAGAGGGCTGTCCCTTGTAGTTTTTTTTTACGCAGTATTCAATTTACGTGCCTCTTTTTACGAAGTTAATTCCAAATAACAATTTATATTGCGATTTTAAGAAACGGGGAAATACTGTGAATTACCCAACAATATGGGAATTTTTTAATCGGAGTGAGGTGTTGGGACAGGAAATCGATGTCTGACGCAAGTTTTAAATCCAAGATGGCGACATCCGTTTACAGGAAAACTTGGAAACTCTGTCAAATACCCCACACTATGGGAATTTTCGGAATCGGAGTGACGTGTAGGAACCTGAAATCAATATATGTTTGACGCCATTTCGAAATCCAAGATGGCGGCATCCAGTTAAAGGAAAACTTGGGAGTTCGGTCAAATACCCCACAAAATGGGTATTTTTGAAATCGGAGTGACGTGTCGGAACCTGAAATCGATGTCTGACGCCATTTTGAAATCCAAGATGGTGGCTTCCGGTTGAAAAAAACTTTAAAATTGTGTCACATACCCCATAATATGGATATTTTTCGGAATCGGAGTAATGTGTAGGGACCAGAAATCGATGCCTGACGCTATTTTTGAATCCAAGATGGCTGCTTCCGGTTACAGAAAAACTTGGATATTCTGTCAAATACCCCCACAATGTGGAAATTTTCAGAATCTTAGTGACGTATAGGAACCTGAAATCAATGTCTGATGCCATTCTGAAGTCCAAGATGGCGGCTTCCGGTTACAGAAAAACTTCGAAATTCTGTCAAATACCCCACAATATGGGAATTTTTGGAATTGGAGTGACGTGTGGGAACCTGAAATCGATGTCTGACGCCATTTTGAAATCCAAGATGGTGGCTTCCGGTTGAAAAAAAACTTTGAAATTGTGTCACATACCCCAAAATATGGATATTTTACGGAATCGGATTGATGTGTAGGAATACAAAATCCGAAATATTGTGGGGTATTTGACAGTATTTCCCAGTTTTACTGTAACCTGATGCCGCCATCTTGGATTTCAAAATAGAATCAGACATGGATTAACGGTTCCTACACGTGACCCCGGTTCCGAAAATTCCCATATTGTGGGTTATTAAACAGTATTTCAAGAACAACATGTGAAAAGGGCATACAAGCTTTTTGTAAACAAACATTCTGATGCCCTTTTCTCGCCACCCATATGTCACCATCGCAAACCATCAACATTAGCGGGAAGGGGAAGCTTTCCCATTCCCGATGATGTTGTTGGCTTGCGTTGGCGACCCTCGGTTGGTGAGAAAAGGGCCTACATAGGTTTTTTTTACAAAAAGCTTGTATGCCCTTTTCAGTTGTGTCTCTTAATTTTTCTGTTTTTCTCCAACCGGAATTGGATTTAAAAAAAGCGTGCGACACCGATTTACGGTCCCTACACGTCTCCCCGATTCCAAAAATACCCATAGAGTGGAGTATTTGACGGTATTTCCCAGTTGTTCTGTAACCAGATGCCACCATCTTAGATTTCAAAATGGCTTCAGACATGGACTTCCATATCCTACATGTCAATCCGATTTAAAAAAATATCAATATTGTGGGGTATTTGATAATATTTAAAAAACAAAATAACGAGGTTTTTTACGCAGACAATCCCAAATAACGAGGATTTCTTTTACGCATTAATTAGATTTACGAACCCTCGATTTGGTTCGTAAATGCAGGTTCCAGTGTATACTCATTCAATGATGCTCGGGTCCGTTAAGATTTTCAGACATTTGACCCATGCAAGTAAGCGAATTGTAAAAAACTAGACATATAGCGAGGAACTGAAATGCGGACAGGGTTATCAGCTTCACATTGAATTTTGGCAGTCTTCCTTGGCTACTTCAGTGATTGACATCATAGTATCATATGTAATGCAAATGGACAATTGTAATAAAATTCAGTGAATAGGCAACGGAATAATTAATATTTAAATGTTGATTTGACCGACAATTGCCTTCATGGTGAACAATTCATAAAATTGAATTACAAGCACCAGCCATTCCCAATTGGTTTGACTTACATCTTAATTACCTGTAACGTGTTCGTGTAGCGTGCATCTCTCATGAGCTTCCTGCATGCATTTGATTGAACTTTTGCCCATCACCTACAACGACCACCACGCCGGATTCTTTCCAAGTGTTCTACGCGTAAATTGCTGTAAGTGGTAAACAGAGTTATGTTTACATTAGAAAGCTTTTAGCCCCCCTATCATTGTTATTATTTCGATACGAAAGAGAGCCACTTCACGGCGGCAGTCCCGCCAGCGCCAACCGGTTGAGTGAAAGGATATGCATATATTCATACGTACTAGGAGTTCCATCACCGGCAGGATTCGTGATAGAGGATGTCAGCAGGTTTCCCACATCCTTCCCTCAAAACAAGGAAAGCGAAAGCAAATCTTCCACCAGGGCGATCGGAATAACAGTGAACATAAAACAATGTCTTTATGTGTGTCTGGATGTATTTTAAATTGCCTTATAATTTTCTCAGCCAACGCGTTTTTATTCTTGTTTTCCGTGTGCCTTCCCCTTGGTGGGTAATAATAATAACAAAGTGGTTGTGATGATGGAGGGGGGGGGGGGGGGTAGGACTATGGAGCTTCGGAAAAACAACACTCAAGCAAAACATTCTCCCTCCAACCGTAATAATCCCGAAGTGAAAGCATGTTTACCTTGTTGAATGTTCATATCCTTGCCAGCTCTTGAGCGATGAAAAATTGGGATGGGTTTACGACGAATTCCGTGCTTTCCGAGGGGTTCTAATTTGAATAAATTTATTTACATGTTTTCATTCCATTTAAGTCACGCGATCTGAATGAACAATTCCCGTTGCCACACCCAGCTTTGCGACCTTCGCGTGTGCAGCCGAGTGGAAAATGAACGCGGAAATGAGGTTTCGTGGGTTGTTTTTCCACTTTTATTTTCCTTCTTGGTGATAGCGCTTCCTTGTGGGAAGGAATTGGGCACGCACGGGGGGAAGCTAATGCTTGGGCATTTCTTATTGCATTCGGGAAACAATAAACGGGTTGACACTTAAGGAGTGGAAATGGGCCACTTTGTGGTTCGCTTTTGACGGAAGTGGTGGATTTTTTTATGCGGGGTGTGATTTGGGTGTGATTTATTTATTGTTTGAATTTCGTAGCACATACTTAATAACAATTGCCTGCTTCCAACAAAACAGCTATCAAATGCTCTTCCTCTGAGTAGACATAATGCAAATTAGAATTCAAGTTCCCCTATTTTTCCAGCAGTAGTAGCCCCGTTCCCAAAATGAGCATCACCGAAATTAAATCTCCAAACATGATATAGTTCATTTGAAAACCGCTTTCCTGGAGAGCATCCTTGAAAGTCACTGTGCTGCACTCATTCATGTTGAACGAACCAATTGCAACATAGTAGTAACGAATTCCGAACCCTTCCCCTTTGTGTGTCCGGCCCGGCGCACAAGCTGACTCCCATTTTCCGGCGCAAGACGAGTTACACACGTAAAGCCGGGCCGGATGGTAGGATGGGTCCCACAACCGTCCTCGGATAGTGTGGAGTCTCTGGTAAGCGTGTTCGGTGACACAGAGAACACCGGATACTGTGCTATAACATACCATGCCGGCTGCTCCCCGATAGTGGGTGTGAGGGTTTGGGTAAACTATCCGGACCCACTTTTCCGGTCCGGAATACCCGTACAACCAACCACCGGGAGTCGGTAGTATAGTAGTGTACGGATTGTATGAGATTTTAATACTTGTGCGGTTGCTCGCGTGTACGTTTGAATCCAATTTAGACTTCCACTGGTGCAGAAGCTTACGCCTGAGCGACGGGACGACGAACGGTGTAGCCCCATTCCCGACCAGTGCCATCCTTTGACTGCGCATTATGCATGGCTTTACCACTGACTCAGCTGAAACATTCCAAACATGATGTAAGATCATTGCTGGAGGAAACATTTTCCCCCGAAAGGGCGATGTTTTGAAAATTCAAACCAGGTCAATCGAACTGGACCGGGCAAGATTTCACCAAAAAATTGCTTCCATTATCTTCCGGGAGCGGTTGTGATGCTTTGATTGGTGTGCATTTCATTAGCAAGCATCCTCAGGCTTAGCGGTAGATATTCCGTAGGGTGGTGGCAGGATTCCACCCGAAATAGGGGGATCCACCTTTGTGTACCAATTTAATCTTGGACGGCAGCTCCTTAATTGGAGCATAACCGAACGAAGGTAGGTTGAATAGCACAGGGGTTCGGATGATGATAAGATGGCCAAAATCTGCATGCTATCAGGTCTAGTTGGCATCGAGGTTGGTACCTACAGGTTTTTCGTCGGAACTTTCACCTCTGTTTCATCTTTGTCGACTATACTGGGGTGCAAATCAAACAATATGTGTGGTGAAGGAGTGTTAGGTTTTGAACGCTTGTAACTTTGTCATTTATAAATGAAATTTAAACCCAAATACGCCAATCTACAAACCTGCTGAAATAAATATTTTTCCAATTTTTCTGAAATTAAGCTTTTGAAAATGTACAAATGATAATTTTATCACTGTTTTCATGAAATAAGCCTTTTTCCCAAACCCAGTCATCATAAACGAATACCACTTGGTTGCACATCATTCTGCTTGAAACTGAAAAGATATAAATCAGCGCTACTCTCCTGCCTCTGCTCATAACCGCTTCGGACGGCGTGGCACTAGGTCCTACAGCAAGCAGGACCAAGTCAGCTGCCAAAGGTGGATCATGGCGTGTCCACCACAATGAGGAATGATACTTGCAAAAACGTGCGTGTAAAACCCCCTCCCCCTTAACAACCTCTCCTCCTCCCCCTTAACATAACCCGAAAAAGACATGGACTTTCACGATCATTTTTTTCCGGGAAATACATTTTAAGCAAACCACAATTATGTATAAACAATTAATTTTTTACATGCAGAGCCAACATTTTCAAAAAAAAAATGCTCAACAGGAGACATACACTCGATGAATTACCAACAACTGACTGTAAAACATATCTTATTTATTTATTTATTTTTATTTATTTATTTCGTCAACCAACGTAGACTAGTACAATTAAAACAGTTTTGTTTTCTTAAATATATATTTATATAAAAAAGTAGTGCCAGCTTTCTTGTCTTTTCTTTTATGAGTTGTTATTTCTTATGGAATAAAAATATTGCTTTAGTTTATGCCGAGACATTGTAAAGTCAATGGTTTCGCAGTGTTTATTGTAAGAGGCCATCATGCGGTTTAATGGCCCATATTTTGCATAATTTGTGCGATGATGTTTTATGGCAAATAAATTTCGATTTCGGAGTTGCCGAGTGGGTGCATGGAAATTTAATTTTGATAAAAGTTCTGTTGAGTCAATTCGCTGCGAAACGATATCATTTACAAATGAAACCATTGCATATTCACGACGCTCTTTTAATGTTTGTATGTTTATAAGCATGCACCGTGCTTCATATGATGGAAGAGGAAATGAAGTCCAACCTAATTTACGAAGAGCGTATAATAGAAATTGTTTTTGTACTGATTCTAATCTTTCTTCGTGCGTGATTGAAAATGCAATATTCCAGTATTGACCTCACATAGGCAATATATAGTGTTTTAATTGTGTAAGGGTCCTGAAAGTTATAGCAAAAGCGCTTGATAAAGCCTAGCATGTTATTTGCCCTGTGAATAATTGTATTGTAATGGTCTATGAAAGTTAGCTTAGAGTCTAAGATAATTCCTAAATCCCTAACTCTTTCACATTTGTCTACAGTTTGATTTCCTAAAATCTATGGTACCTCTATACATGAAATTATATTAACATCCAAAGTCCATCCTTTTTTTCCATATTCTGCACAAAAGAAACGGTTTGCCCCTCCCCTATTCATAATAAAATGGCGGGAAAGCCTGTCAGTTGCGGGGCTTAGAAAGTATGTTTTGTGCAGAATATGTAAAAAAGGATGAACTTCGAATTTATTTTTTCTGCAAAATAAGTGAAAAAGGAGGGATGTCGGATGTTAACCTAAATGCATATATCATGCATCATATATAGAGATAGATAGATAGGTTCTACGTCATACTGCGGTCGTGTCTAGGGCACAACCCTTTAATATTTTTTTCCTTGATTTGTTTTCCGTCGATCTTGTTTTCCGTGCTGAGCACCAATTCTACCGACGCCAGGAAGGCAGCTCCCAAACCTGGACTCCCACACCTAGCGTCCAGCATTAACGCATGAACCGGGGACCAACAGCTTTAATTCCCTTCCGAAGGAAGGCGTGATCAGAGATGTTATGCCTCAGAACATCCCGGTGGCGCCGACTGGAATTGAACCCAGGCCTGCTGGGGTGGGAGGCAATCACGCTTACCACTACACCACCGGCGTCGTTAAACGAACTGTCTTCTGTCGTTTCACTTTTTCTCATCATTGAACTGCAGAAGCCGTCACTGTTTTCGTTGTGCTTTACAGCATCAGCATCGAGTGTTACATTTTGCCTGTGAGTAGCGACCATTACTGGTGATTGTTGTTTGCCATGGCTATACCTCTCACTGCGTGACAAAACGATCTGTCAGCGATAGTTTGATGCGTTGACGAGTGTCGAGTGAGAGTCATGATATTTTGCATCACTGGTAATAACGGGTTGTACGATGAAAAATAGGCATATCATGAATTGAATGAACCAATTGATCATTAAAACATCAGATCTTTGGTATCCATATTTACTATCGTGGACCAGTTTATCCACACTCAATAATGGTCCAGATGATTTTGGAGAAGTGGTTGAAATCAAACATAAATAAAAATAATCAGCCATGGAGCAAATCAAATCACATGAGCTTTCAAAAACAAATGTTTCGAAGTTATATTGAGTGTCATGGCTCGCACTCTCACATGTTCCAGCTGTTCCCGGGGCAGTAGCCAAAACCAACCATTAATCACAGTCTGTCATACTGAACATTGAATTAAATGAGCCTTAAACAGCAAATCCTTCCCTCAATGAGTCATCGCTCACCGGTCACCATAGCCGGTTGACGAATCTAGAACAGCACTACCGTTAATACTGGTGACAACGCTCTGATGAGACAACAAAACCTCACCCCTAAGCTCCTCCCTGATCCCATCCTTCGACAATGTACCCCTCTAACCTCGGGTAAGCCACGAGTATTCGGTCCAACTCCTACTAGACATGGAATTAAGTGAATTTTGTTAAAATCAATGAACAAAGAATTATCGGCTCCGTAAAGCTTAAGTGATTGAGCTTTCCAAATAAACGAACTAGATAAAAAAAAGACCCTTGAAAGAATGTTTGACTATCGTTGACTTTTTTGGCCATTGTCCGGTGCACGCATTGTCTTTGCCCGCAACTCGGTCGAGTGTTAGTGTTAAATTAAAAATATTATCATAATACAAAGAATTTCTCAAAATTATTTAAAGCGCGTGAAAGGTTGTGGAGTTTTCAGTTTTTTTTAAATGAAAAAAAAAATAATCAAAAATTACGGACGCTTGATAGTTACAGCATTTGGGACTCAGACTTCGGAGGTTTGAGAGGTTATCAAATTCAACATTGGGAATGGAAGTGCCAAACCCACCATGGGCAAAATGATTAATTTCGATTAGGTGAGGAGGAATCAGTTTTCATAAAATTTAAGCCCGAATAGTCGATACTCCGTACATTGCAGCCTAACTCTGAGCAAAACATTTTCCATTATGATGATGGAAAGGCAGTCGAGGTACGCATGTCAAATGCTGGCGAATATGTCCAATATGTGCGAGTGTATGATCTTCCACTTGAAGTTCTCGAAATAAATCTGGCGATGGTGCTGTGGAAATACAGTAAAATGAAGCGTGTCATCCAGGAAAAATACCTAGCAGAGCTGTGCTTCAACATGTTTACTGGTGTACGTGATGTAGGTATGGATGTGAAACATTAAATTCTGATATCGCTGCATTCCTTCAAGGGAATTTATTCTATCAAGGGAACAAAAATGTGTGATTCCTGTGCAAGATAGAGGGGCACCAGGTACCTCAAGCGGAAGGCTCGAAAGCAGCCAGATAAGCAACAATTGGACAAAAGTGGCCCATACAATTGCCAAGAAACCAGTGGAGCAGCTCATGATCGAAAATGATAGATCAAAAGTTCGAATAACGTACATGACTGCAAAATTAGCTAATCCAATCGCAAAAATACACACAAATCCAGGCGTTTTGGTAATTTTTGAACAATTGGGTTCTTACCACAGAAGGCCTGGGTTCAATTCCAGTCGGCGCCACCGGGATGTTCTGAGGCATAAAATCGCTGATCACGGAAGAAAAGTAAAGTCGTTGGTCTCCGGTTCTTGAGTTCATGCTGGACGCTAGGTAGGGTCCAGGTGTGCGAGCTGCCTTCCTGGCGTGACGTGACGTAGGACTACGTGGCCTTATATAATAAATCTTATTTGTTAACTGCAGCAGGAGCTTGTGTTTTGTAAAGGAATAGGAATTTGAGCGGGGTTCTCTCTGTTTGTACTCTTTAGTATGATGCGCTTGACATAGGCCCACAGTGCCTCACGAAGAGCTACTGATTACGATCAATAGCGGAGCGGCTTCTTCCTCTTTCTATGGATGCTCATGTGGGCTGCAGCTCGCTGCTTACAGACAGCCTTTCGGTGTGTACTAGAGAAGACCACCACTCACCATGCGGTGATTGAACTAACACCGTTTGGTGAGACCGGATGGAATGAAACTTTGAAATCGCTTTTCGCAGGCAATCGGTGATAATTTTAATTATCATAGAACCAGTTCACATTCGTGCAATTTTCAAAAGTGACTTGTTGAAAAATGATAAATTCTTAAATTAAACAAATGCGTAGAAATATATCTGATCGATTGCTGATCAATTTATTGAAATTGGTCCAAAGGGCAGCTGAGTTATTAACGTTTGAAATCTTTCACAATTTTGTTACATGTTCCATTTTCGGTTTTCACAAAGTGTACCTCCATACAGAAAACACAGACGAAGTCCTACGTCAAAATTGAATAAAATTTTATCGCTTTCGGTGATCTCAATTCAGTGTGTATTGAAATACACCCATGGCACAACCCATAAGCGTACAACCTGATAAATCTCCTTTGCAAAACAAAATCCCCTCCAGTTGAAATCTAGCTCCGCCTCCGTCCGAAATGCAGTCACCGTAAAGAATGTGCAGCTTTAAGCTGTACCCGCTTTCAGAATTAAGTTGAACATACAAACCCTTGCTTCAGTTAACACCGATGGCGGTAGCCCCAGTCGTCGTCGGTGTGGTAGCAGCAGAAGGTATAGGTACTAGGAAGCATCCTTGTGAAAATGAGCTTTTTTCTCAACTCTCCGGCATGGAGCCGTGTGCGGTGTTGAGCAGCAGCGTAGATTCCGGCGTTTGAATGTTTTATCTAAATTTCATCTCTGGAGCATTACCTCGGAGCACACGATGCTAAAAATAAGAGAACCCTAAGCTAGGTTCGGGGTTTCGGCGTTGCTGGCTGAGGTCTCGGTTGGCTGCAAGCTCTGATTTCAGAACGACGTCGTCGTTGGCGGTGGCGGGCGATGGCCAGTTGGCTATGGGATAACGAAGGCGATGCCTGAACTAGATACCGTTTGTCAGGGGGGGGGGGGGGGGGGCAAAGGCTGTGATAGGGAAGACGTTTCTGGTTTCCGATTCCGGTTTAGATTAACAAGGTTTTGAGCATATTTTATGACCATACTCAGTGTGAGTACTTTGTGGGAGATGATGAAAATTTCGGAACCACCCCAATGGCGATGTGTTCTGGGGCCAGTGCAAGTGCTATCCCTCCCCCCTCTTCTCCCACAAACACACATGCAATATCTATGGGGCATCTGGGAAATGGATTCTTGGATGATTTATGGAACATGCTTCGGAATTAGAGAATTCATAAAAGGGGGTAACGAGTGTCGGTTCTATCCCAGCAGAGGACCCGACCGAATCGATCGGTGCCTTGTTTGTGTTTGGCGTGAGGGATGTTGCTGAAGTGAAAATTGCAAGCCAACTCGGCACCATGTTTTTTGCCTAATGACTTTTCGAGGAACTGACTACGACGGAGGGTGCCAAAGCAATTGCACTTTGGATATTGCTAAACGATCATTTATTTATGGCGATATATTTCACCGTTATTAATGGCTTGTTGTGTTTCTCTTCTCTTGCAGGTAATTGTCGAATGATTCGTCCACACAAGGCATCTGGTCCGAGAGGTAAAATATGAAAATTTGTTTCCTCTTCAACGTTTTGTTTAAAATGAGCCATTCCGAGAAAACTCAAGCTCTAATATCGACTGCTCTAAAAAAGCTGTAGCCGACCACCTTCCAGGAGGTATAAGCCCTAATTGAAAGTAAATTATTCCTAGAAGCATAGACGGGCCCCATCATTGATATGGGCGACCTTTCATGTTGTGATGCTCTAAAAAAAAGGAATCCATGGCACAAATATGTATTGCTCGTGTGTGTCACAGCCTGTTCCTGGAGAGGCAACGCAATATACTGCCACGCTTGATTGAGCTATCTTTCTTTTTTCGCGTCATTGATCATGAATTCATTCAATTTCACTTCGCCCAGCTTGAGCCCTCCATAACTCATACACACAGAAACACAAAGACCTATTGCTGCTCGAGTTCGAATTTGGCGCTTGACATGGTTTCGATGAAAAAAATAAAACGAAGAATACAGCACAACCGAGACCGAGGGAGCGACCGTTGGTAAGGCCCGGTTTACACTTGTGCTGATTCACTAGTGCTGGTGAGACTGTCGCTCATAATAACCGTTTTTCGCAGCTAATCAATATTTGCGTATCGTTTACACCAATTATGGCCAATCAGCATTATGAACCAGTGCTAGTGTAAGCCGGGCATCAATAAGGATGACTTTTTACACCACCGTCATTCCATCATCGTTTCGTTCGCTCGCTCGCTCACTCGCTGCTAGGGATGATGCGCGTGGTTGGTGGCACAAGTCCTTGGACGTACCCCGGGGAGCTGCTCGGGCCAATCAGTTATGAATTCAATTCCAGCGCCATCGGTCGTATTTCCCATGGGTCAGATTTGGTGTTGATTCGCCGGAAGAAAGTCCACTGACGTCGGTGGCGGTCGGTCGCTCGATCTGTTGGGGGAAATTTTTCAAAATTCAACTGGGTTAAAGTTTCTCCTGTTCGCCATTGGTGAAAAGAGAATATCGGTAAGCTTCTGTGAGGAGAAGACTGTCTGGATTGAGGCAAAAGTGACCTAGTGAGTAAATAAAAAATTTCAAAAATGGTTTTCTCTGAGACATCACTTTAGATTGCAACAAGCTCTCGGTGATGTTTTTCTTTCATTATTTTGCACAAAACGACGAAAGCTTCTAACAATCTGAAGTGAATTGCTCGCTAGGTCACTTTCACCTTATAAAGATAATATTAAAATAACAAAATAAAAACAAATAAATTCAAGCATATTGCAAACAACTAAAATAAAAAATACTTGAAATTAGTAAAAAATCTTCCAAAAATTTACTTAAAATGAAAAATCCTCAAAAAATTCCCAAAATTTAAATTTTTTTGAATTTTTTAGAATTTACAAAATTTTGAGAATTTACAAAGCAAAGACATTGTTTTATAATTTTGATAAAAAACATTAAAAATATTCACAAAATTTTCACATACAGTCAAGATTCCTATAGTACGGTTAATAGGGACCGCATTATAGGAACCGGCATTAACGAATACTCGTAGAATATGTGATAAGAGCTACTTGGGGACAAACACTTATTGTAGGGTTATTTGAAGAGCTATCTTCCTGGTGTCTTCTCAAAAGTTATTAATGAGATAGATGACCTCCTTTTGAGACAATTTTGCATCCGGAAAGTCAGAAGTCTGGTCCTCCTGAAGACCCGTAACATCCGTTAATGTGGTCAATTCATGAAACTGATCCTAGAGCTCCGTGGGTTTTTTTTTAGATACCGCTCATAGACGTATTATCAGAATTAATTCAAAGTAGTGAACAAAATATAGACCCTGAAGACCACGCGATGGTACACCGCAAAATCCGGAACATTTGTAAAAGTGGTTAATTTACGTCTATGAGTGTTTTCGAAAAAAAAAACCATGAAGCTTCAGCATCAGATTCACGAATGGACAACTTTTACGGATGTTCCGGATGTTTAGTGGGCCACCTCATGGTTTCCAGTGACCAAATTGCGGTCATAACATCACATTTATTATGAAAAGACTTCTATGAGAGGTTATGAAAAAACTGCGGATGTTTAGGATCAGTTTAATGAATTTCACAATTTTATGAATGTTGCGGATGTTTTAGTGGACCATCCCGTGATCGCCAGTATAATTTTTCTGGTCAAAACTTTGAATTTACTGTGATCAGAAGCCTTTGAGTGGATTCGAAAAAAAAAACGCGGTTACTCATTTAGTTGATCAATCCGTGGTCCCCAGTTTAAATTTTCTGGTCAAAACACAACTCCGAATTCATTCTGATAAGATGTCTATGAGTGGTTTCTAAAAAAACGCGTAGCTAGGATCAGTTTCATGAATGGACCACTTTTACATGATCTGCAGCGTCCATTTGCTGGTCATTCCTCCGAATTTATAAGTAATAAGACGTCAATAAGTGGTTTCGAACAGATCGCCGAGCTCTAGGATAAGTTTAATGAAATCTGGAAATATACGTGGTCTGTCTGTGTATTTGTCAAGACGACTAAAAATCTGGAAAATCAAGATAAATCTGGAATACGGGCAACGCTGCCCACCGTAGCCGGTCAGACTCCACACGAACTACCATTCATACTGGCGACAACGCTCTGATGAGACAACGAAAACCCACCCCTTAGCTCCTTCCCTGATCCTATCCTTCAACAATGTACCCTTCTAACCTCAAGTAAGCCACGAGTATTTGGCCCAACTTCTACTAGACATTGAATTAAGTGAATTTTGTTACAAGCAGTGAAACATTAATTATCGCCTCCGTAAAGCTTACGTGATTGAGCATTCCAAATAAACGAACTAGATAAAAGAAAAGTAAAAATTCATGATTTTTTGAACCACCGATTTGAAAGATCAAAATATCAAATGAAAGGTAATTAAAAATGCTTTTGAGGGAAAATATAATGATATACATGATTGAAATATTATATTTAAAAACATTGATTGCATTTGTTTTAATGGTTTTCATGGATTACAGACAGAGGGCGCAATATGGTTTTATATTTTTCTTAGAAAATTTAGACTTTTTAGACTACATATGAAAGAAAATTAACGGTTTTTTCGTTTCTGAGTTATATTTTTTGAAGTTATCAAGTTTTGGGTTTTCTAGTCGAGCAGTCTAGGGTAGTCTAGGATCAAAAATTTAAATAAGTTTGGATAATGTGACAATTTTACAGTAAATGCACATTAATTAATGGATACGCATGGTAGTCAAGTCGCATTGGAGTATTGAGCGAAAACCCTAGAGTTGAGAACTTCAAAATAATATATCTCCAAAACGAAAAAAAAGCATAGCGGTATTTTTATATGTTCTGTAGAAAGTCAAATTTCCATGGAAATAAAGAAAAACATTTTAAAAATAACATTTTAATGCGTTTCTATTGATAGTTTGATGTTTAAAAATGGCCCAGTGGTTCAAAAATTATTAATTTATAAAAAAAAATATTTTTTTGTTTTTCTTTCTAACAAGGAAATGGTCTGCCTAATGACACAATAAAAAAAACGAGTCAAATATTTAGCGAAAAGGAGCAAAGCTACCCATTTTTATGAAATTCTTACAATCACTTTATCGTTTTGGCATGGAATGGCTGTTATAATGTATTAAATTTATAAAACTGTCAAAATAAAAATAAAAAATCCATAAAATTTTCAAACTTACGCACAATATAAACTAACATTACACAAAATTATTTTAAAAAAAACCTCCAAATTTACAAGAAATGCTTAAAATGTAACAATTTTTTAAAATTTGTAAAACTTATTAAAAAAAAACTTAAACATAAGCTCGAAATTATAAAAACTAGCTGTTAATCAAACTTAATTAACTGCAAATAATCGTTGTGCGTGATTGCCAACGAACGGTTTGCTACAATTGAAGCGGTTTGGGTTAAGGTCAGCCTCACTTCGCGGAACATCTTCATTGGAGCGCACAACATCTATGATCACGCCTTCCTTCGGAAGGGAAGTAAAGCCGCTGGTCCTCGGTTCATTAGTTGATGGGTTGATAGTTAGGATCCAGGTGTGGGAGCTGCCTCCTTGGCGTCGGTAGCATTGATGATCAGCACAGAAAAAAAAACGACGGAAAACAAATCAAGGGAAAAAATAAAATGTTTGGTATGAATGATGGACGAAAATTATAGTAAATGTAAGCGAAAGGCATTTTTTTTAATTTGAATTTGAATTTTTTTAAATTTTACGATTAGTTTTCAAAGTTTTTACTAAATTTGCAAAATTTACGAAAATTATTGATACAGTCGCAGCTGTTTGTAATGGCTATCTTTTTCTTCATGTGCAAAATAAATAATATTTCTAATAATAAGATAATTAATATTAAAAATTTAAAACGGATGTAAGAAAAAATAAAATTTACAACTGATTAGTATTTAAGTTTATATAATTCGCAAAATTTGCAGAAAATTAAGTGAAATTAACCCAAAATTTACAAAACGTTATACAAGTTTTGTGAAATTTGCACTCATTTTACACATTATTTACTTTATTTGGAAAATTATAAAATTTTACGTATGATTTTCAAAGTTTTCACAAAATTTACGTGAAGCTTAAATACAGCTCCGAATTCTTTTTTGTAGCAAAAAATCTCTCTATAACGTTACCTTCACTAGATCCTTGAAATTCTCCCACAAGTTCATATGTAGGGTGGAGAACGGTATTGGCCCCCCGAGTTCCTAGTGAAATCACGGGCTTTTTCTTCAGAAAATAAAACAGAAATTTATCTTAAAGATGCTCAATTATGTAAATTATCACGCTGCAGAAAATGAGCGTTGAAAGTTAGTCATTACCCCATGCTTGGAATAGGATCTAGAGGGGGTCAAAGCCGGTCTTCACCTTATAATGCAACAATTTCTCTATTACGACCTTCTTCTATTACGATGCACCATCGTTCGTTTTTACCCATAGTTGATTGGTGAATTCAAATTATTCGGATATCGGATGTACACCGTAGTAGTGAAACATTTGTAGCTAGCATGCGAGTAGAAATCTATTTTTGATCATCACTGATCAATTTAACGCTTTTATCTTTGATTTATTCGCATAACACTGCCAAAATATTAAACGTAGGACTACGTCTGTGATTTCTATATGGGGATACACTTTGTGAAAACCGAAAATGGAACATGTAACAAAATTAGGAAAGATTTTGAACGTTAATAACACAGCTGCCCCTGGACAAATTTCAACAATTTTATCACCAATCGATTAGAAATGTTCCAATGCATCTGTTGAATGTAAGACATAATCATTTTTCTAATTGACACTATTGAAAATTGCACGAATGTGCAACTGTTGCTATGATAATTAAAATTATCACCGATTGCCTGCGAAAAGCAATTTCCCTAACACAGATTTAAAAGTTGAATCCCATCCGGTCTTACCAAACGGTGTTTATGTGCTCACTCCGTGGTGAGTGGTGGTGTTCTCCGGTACACAACGAAAGCTCCCCGCAAGCAGCTAGCTATCAAGACTGGCCTCAACCGCTGATCGGATTCAGTTCCAATCACCGTGTGTAGTGGTGTCCGGTCGTCGGCATCAGCAGCAGCAGCAGCAGCAACAGTGCTTTCGGCACGTAGCGTTGAACATTGTTCTCCAGTACACAACGAAAATCTGCTTGCAAGCAGCGAGCTGCAGCCAGGGCTCCACAAAGTCACTTTCAATCGAAAATCATCAAGTCACGATGAAGCTGTCTTCTCTTCGAGCAGATCCCCGTCAACATCAACAGAACCACTTTCGATCAGTTTTCATGCTGTTTGTTTTGGCTTAACTCGTGGTCATTTCCTTTTTCATTGTCAAATGAACTTACTTTTGCATTGAAGCGAAGCTGTTCGTTCCAAATACGCGCAGTTTTTATGACTTTTGTTGATTGTTAACTCGGTTCATTTCAGCGTATTCGGAGCAGGAACCGATAGCTAATTGATAACAAATGAATATCTTAATGTGGTATGATACCACATTTTGGTATGCTTGTGGTACAAAAACTTGTTTTGATATTATTCAGTTATCGAAATGTTGAGTAAAATATCAAATGAATTCCAAAATAACAAAATGTGAACTTTCAGTTTTAAGACAATAACACCTGAAAGAGTTATTGAATTGGTATTAGCAGACCATCAAAATAACAAACTATGGTATTCTGGCATCTTAAAAAGCGTCTGTTATCCGTTTGTTATTGTAATAACTAAATTATTTATTAGTTCTTTCTTCGTTAAATATTTTTAAGGTATTATTTTTGGTATTTTACCTCTTATGTCAGCCTCACTAATACCATAATTGGGTTGCCAGTTATGCTATTTTCATACCTGAATTTGGTATAAATAAGATATTTTTTTCCTGCTCGGGATGCGCATGGATTTATGCACGTGGATGTCAAATTTATCATTGTCGGGTGGTTTGTTAACCCATCAATATGTGTATCTTTTAATCGTATAGAGATCGAAAATCGATATGCGACGCCATTTTTAAATCCAAGATGGCGGCTTCCAGTTTAATAAAAATTGGGACATACTGTCAAATACCTATCTATAAAGTTATTTTTGGAATCTGGATGATGTCTAGAGGATAAAAATCGATATCCGACGCCATTTTAAAATCGAAGATGGCGGCTTCCGACTTAAGAAAAAGTGGGAATTCAGAAAAATACACATCAATATTGACATTTTTGTAATCAGTATGAAGTCTACAGATCGAAAATTGATATGCGACACCATTTTGAAATCCAAGATTGCGGCTCCTATTGCAGAACAAATGGGAAATATTGTCAAATACCCATCAATATAGGAATTTTCGGAATCGGGATGGCGTCAAGAGGCCGGAAATCGATATCCGACGCCATTTTGAAATCCAAGGTGAGGGCTTCCGATTTGCGGAAAAGTGTCAAATTCCCCAAAATATGGTTATTTCCAGAATGGGAATGAGACGTAGATGCCGAAAATTTATGTCATACCGTCTTTAAATCCAAGATGGCAGCTTTGGTTCAGAGAAACTGTGAAATACTGTCCAATACCGATCAATGTTGGTGTTTTTTGGAATCGGGGTGAGAACTAGAAGCCAGAAGTCGATGTCCGACACCATCTTGAAATTCAAGATGGTTGCTTCCGATTCCAGAAGAAGTGTCAAATGGCATACGAATGGCATCGAATATCGATTTTCAGCATCTACGCGTCGTGGGAATTGGAAAGGTCCTCGTTCCGAAAAATACCCTGATATTAGAATATTTAACACTTTTTATGAAACCTGATGACCACCATATTGGATTCCAAAATGGCATCGGATATCGATTTTCGGCATCTACACGTTGTCCTCGTTCTAAAAATACCCATATTGTAGGATATTTGACGCTTTCTGATCCCTGATGGCCGCCATATTGGATTACAAAATGGTATCTGATGCCGATTTTTGGCATCTACACGTAGCTCCCGTTCCGAGAATAACCATATTGTAGGGTATATGACACATTTTTTGAAACCCGATGGCCGCTATATTGGAGTCCAACATAGCGTTGGATATCGATTTTCGGCATCCACGCGTTGTCTCCGTTCCGAAAATACCCATATCTTAGGGTATTTGACACGTTTTATGACACTTTATGGCCACCATCTTGGATTACAAAATGGCGTTGAATATCGATTTTTGACATCTACGCTTTGTTCCCGTTCCTAAATTTCCCATATCTTAGGGTATTTGACGCTTCCGAAAACCAATTGTTACTATTTTGAATACCAAAATGGCGTCGGGTATCGATTTTCAGCATCTACGTGCCATCCCCGTTTCGAAAATATCGAGGAAAATATCCTATTGTAGGGAATTTGACACTTCCTCTGAAACCCGATGGCCGCCATTTTGGATTCCAAAATGGCGTCGGATATCGATTTTCGGCACCTTCGCGTCGTCCCCGTTCCGAAAATACCCATATTGTAGGGTATTTGAGACTTTTCCTGACCCCGATGGCCGCCATCTTGGACTCCAGAATGGCCTCGTTTTATTTTCCGTGCTGAGCATCAATGCTACTGACGCTAGGGAGGCAGCTCCCACACCTGGACCCTACCTATCGACCCATCAACTCATGAACCGGGAGCCAACGGCTTTACTTCCCTTCTGAAGGAAGGCGTGATCAGAGATGTTATGCCTCAGAACATCCCGGCGGCGCCGACTGGGATTGAACCCAGGCCTGCTGGGGTGAGACGACCGATATTGTGTGGATACTTTATTTCTATGCTTGACGACACGATGCGTGACAAGTCGAATGAGCCCAAATTGAAGTGAAAGCGGAAAAAACGAAGGAAGCAGCTATCGAGTCATTCCTTGCGTCAATTGAAACAAGTCTTTGCATCAAATGAAATGAACTGAAGCACTTGACGATCGAAACAAGCGATAGTCAATTCATGTTTGAAAGGAGAAATGTTCATCGTGACTCGATTACAAGAAACTTGATGACTTACACGAAAATGATATTGCTCGAAAAGAAGCGATTTGGCGGAGAGTTCATTTGATTTTCTTTGTTTTGAAAATGCATAGCCCTAGCTGCAGCCCACATGAGCATCCATAGAAGAAGGAAGAAGCCGCACTGTGGGCCATCTATGCCAACCGCGTCACCCTCATTTCAAACAACATACAGCTCACCAGCCTCATTTGTGTTTAACACCCTTATAGCTCAGCATTACTCTACCATCACGACAAAACGGTGCTCTTCAGGACCACCATAAATTTGATAAAGATTTTTTTTGGACATTTGTCAAGGTTATCAATCGGATGTCAGTCAGTGCAATTTGAAAAACCAAAGTTGGTCGCGGCATGAAAGTGGTCTGATTTTGATCCAGAGATGATGGATTTGAATCTGTTTATATTAAGACTATTTCATTTTTCAAAATTTCACTTTTGAAAATTGCACGAATGTGCAACTGTTGCAATGATAATTAAAATTATCGCCCATTGCCTGCGAAAAGCGATTTCCCTAACACAGATTTCAAAGTTGAACCATGTTGAAAAATTAGGTGTGTCCGTCCACCGAACTCCAACACAAACTTGGTTCACTGCCCTTCTAGCAATAAAAGCAGACAAACTTCCGTCTTACCACGGACAGACGATCGAAAATTTCCTCCGTTTCGCTACTTCATGTCCTTGATACCTTCGAGTTAAGTCGTCGTTCAGCTTTTCGTACGAACTATGGTCGCCTTTTTACTTTGTGAGGGTCACGTCTCGCCCCGGTGACGCACTTCACTAGGTCCTCGCTTTGTGCTGAACTTCTGCTATAATTTGAACCTTTTGGCTTCGTAAATAGAATTTTCACCATTTGGATTCTTTCAGGAAATAATTTCAAATAATATTTTCCATTTCCGCCTTTTACCAAAAACGGCAGAATCTCTGCCATCAGACACAGCGTCACGCTTCCACTTGCTGCTTCCGGACTGTTGGTTGCCATTTCGATTAGCAAGAAGGTTGGGTGACGGAATTGTGTAAAGTCACGTGCTTGGTTGTGGATTGTTTTGAGTGATTTTCTAATTTAACAAATCCAATTATAGCTATATGCCATGGTCAATGGCAGCCGTCGCGTCGGTTGGTTTTTCAAAACACATTGTCCTCTTGGGTGTTTGTTTGAAACATGTCGGTGGATGGTATTTGTTCCGTTAGTTAGTTCGTAGCTTTAATTGGTGGCCATGTCACTCAGTGATGACAAATGTTTAGAATGTAAATAGTAATGCCGAAATCGCATGAGATGTTATCATGATTTGTAAGAGCAACAAAAACATGCTAATTTTGCATTTCTGTTTGGAGCAAATTCACAAAGAGAGTAAATCGTTCGTGGAATAACTAAACCAAGCCACAAGCAGATCAACTTTCATAATGTTGAACACATACAAACTCTGACTTTCTGCCATTGACTAAGCCCTCACACATAATCCGGTCTTCCAACTTTGCAAATGCTACCACCAAGAGCAACACAACTTTTTCCGGAACCAAAAACACCCAAGCAGATGATTACACGTGTTCACATAAATGTTAGCCCTTGCCCCTTCCTCTGCCACTCCCTCGCTAGCCCCATTGGCTGTCAAATTCTTCCGATCGAACAAGTCAGCTTCCAATCAACATCATCATCCTGCCACTCGTCGTCTCCTATCGAAGTCAACGTCATCATCATATGGTGTGTTCCTCGAATGAATTTCTTCTGCCCCATCCCCCATCAAAGTCTATAGACAAACGGATACCACTCATCCATATATTGAGGCTCGGGTCCTTTTTTGTGGCTTAGGCAAAATTTTGACTGCTGCAAAAAGCTCCCAAAAGTTGTGCTGAGAGGAAAAAATATCGTTCACATACCAGAACTCCATCGATATTTCATTATCGATGAAACCGTATGTGCTCTTTCTCCTGTTTGTGTGTGTCCTGGTGAAAAACATATCCGCACAGAGAGATAGAGAGTGAAGTGGATGAAAATCGATAAATTGAGGACGGAAGGGGGAGGTAGATTCGGAGTGACGCTACTGAGAACTGATATAATGCTTCGGCAGTTTGAAAATAAACTCCTGAGCAGACGTTTTCATCCCTGGGAGGTGGCAAAAAATAACAGCAGCCCGAAAACACATGATTGAGAACGGGATCCATCCATTTGCTGATGACGAGGACCACGACGATGATGTTGGTGCTGTGGAGAGGGAAATGGGAAGTATGATATCATATGATATGGTTTTGACAGGGTTCCCACTGTTGTTGATATCAATAAGGCTATTCAAATCAGAGAGCTTCTAGACGATGGATTTAAGGATTTGCTACAAAGCTACCTGGATGGGGCTGGAATCGCTCCGGGGTGTGGATGCTGAGTGCATGTTGGGCAGATCTATTGAGTCCTGAACAAACACACGTGGAAGTGAGAGCTGTTGCGAAGATATATGTGGTTGAATTGTTGTTTTGTTTATTGTTTGTGACTTTAGGACGAAAGACAAAAAGACATAGGGGAAATGGATGCAATGTCGGGCAAAATGCTCCTTATTTGGACCCATACATAAATTCAACAATCGATTAAATTTTCAATAGTGACCAATAATATGCATTAGTACCGTCGCAATGACGCATTCATCTAGAATAAATTGATATATAGCAGATTTTAGCGATGAGCCCAATCTTAGATCCATAGGCCAACATTAGAGCCATTTCCTCTAGTTGCAAAAATATAAAACAATTTCGATCCGCAAAAAATCTTTACAAATCATTAGAAACCTGTGGCTGGTAGCAGGTCACTTTTAGTGGCTAGGTCACTTTTATCAAGTCAGTAACTTAAAATTCACTTTTAGCATCAAAAAGTCACTAAAGTCACTATTTATTAAAATTTAGTTACTAAAGTCACTAAAGAGAGAGTATAGAATTTGACTGTAAAAGCTGATGAAGTTGCCAAGGAACTTCTCTTAAAATGTTGGCACGATTTCGTGATGCTCATGTAACATCCCTAGTTATTGTTAAATGTTCCTGGAGCCCTTGGATCTTGTATGAAGTTTGCGTACACTCACTGAGTTTTTCGGATCTCCTTCAAATATCCAGCTTTTATCTTGGAATTAATTTAACTGACCATAGGTTCTCTGACCTGTCCTCTATGCTTATTGTGAAGCTACAAATTGTAATTGCATAATGTATGATTGGAATAATAGTCACTCAAAAAATGCTACGCCATTTCTAGATCTGTCCTTACTGCATTTAGCAAAAAAAAAAATAAAGGAACTTCGTTGATGATCAGAGACTATTATTTAACTTCATGGAATTTGGTAAAACTTCTACGTTTTATTCAGGGAATATAATAGAAATTTAGAAAACTTGATTGATATTTTGGAAATTTCGTAGAGCTTCAAAGAACTTATTAGAAATTCAGTAATCTTAAAAAATGGCGGAGAGCCCTCAAACAATATTGAAAACTATACTGCAATGAAATGTATGTTTTGTTCGAGTCTTGAGAACTTCATACAAGTTCTGCGAACATTATTTAATTTCACGACACCTCAGAGACCTTTTTTAAGTTCAGGCCAATTCATTACATTTGAATGTATTTGTACTACATCAGGGAAATCCAAGTTCAATCAATTTCGAAGAACTTGAAGAACGAAGATCAACACAAATTGTAGAAGTAGAGGGTGTCTAAGTAAAATTGCTTCACTTAGAAGTACTCGCCAAAAATAAGTGTCTCAAACTGATTGTCATGAAATTTTCACGGAATGTAAAACTATATATATAAGCTTGGCGTACGTATTTCTATTACACTCTATTTCTTCACCACATCCAAATGCCTGAATTTTCTACTTAATTCCACCAATAAGTTATTTGAGAACGGTTGAATCAACATTTTTTCTGCTTTCAAACATGATTTCAACATATCCTGCTCCGTAGGGACAACTTTAGAATGCTTACGGAGTTCAAGCTTCATTATAGCCCAGAATCTTTCGATCGGCCGCAACTCCGGTGTGTTTGGGAGATTGAGATGCTTCGGCACGAAATTAACCCCATTCGTCTTTTACCATTCCAAAACGTCCTTGAAATAGTAACAAGATGCTAGATCCGGCCAGAAAATGTAGAAACGTTGAGTGATTTGAGAAATGGAAGCAGTCGATTCTTCAGGCACTCATAAAGGGTGTTCCACATTAAATTGCATCACGGAAAAAAACGCTGTTCAAAATTATCTAGTTAAACGATCCTTTTCAAACTTTCAGACAATCAAATATTGCTCATTAGCAAGCTTTTGGTGCTCGCACCTTACGCTTAACACCACTCATAAGGTTCAGTACAACATCTGGCTGCAGCTTCTTGTGTGCGGAAACCCACTTTTTCTTCATGTCTTCCTCAGATTTGACCTGCTTGGGATGCTTCCGTAGTGCCTGTTTCATAATAGCCCAGTATTTTTTCAGTGGGCCTTAGTTCCGGTACCTTGGGAGAGTTCATGTCCTCGGTGCATGCAATAAGATGCCAACGTGAGATCACGCTAGCAAGTCTTGTAGGTTTTTTGCCACATGATCACCGACCACCTATGGGGGACACTATCAGCTCGGTTTGGTTACGAGCTAAGAGGCGTTCAGGCATAATCCAACTAACGTAACGTTATACCAAAGTCCGGTCGAACTAGTATTCAGCCATTGGTTCGGAGCTGTGCTTCCATTTATTAACGTCCTTTTAAGCGAACCACCTTGAAGAGGTGGAAAAAGTTCATTCAGGACGGCCAAGTCGTAACCAGCACCCAGCCGATTAGCATCCACAGGTAGCGATACTCACGGGCTACTTAGAGTTGGCTATAACCTATTTGCTCTGTCATCGTCATCACCGACACTAGCGACTTATAAACAATAGTGCATTAGTGACAACGATGATCCCCCGTTCTTGTTCGCATTACTGACGGCAAATATCACCGCCAGCAACCCCACCAGGCACCACGTGGAGGTAAGAATCGGAGTTCGGGTGCACAGAGGTCGCAAATCGCCGGTCAGGGCAGAACCCAACAACCATTGATAGGCGTTCTTATGCACCTGCTTTACCCGGATCGTAGCTGTGGTTCCTCTCGTACTTACCTTACCAATCAGACTAAGGCCTTGTTGTCCTCTGCTGTCCGAAGAAGTCGTCTCCACTCTACTCGATCCATGGCCACACTTCGCCAACCTCGTAGTCTGCGAAGGGTCCGCAAGTCGCCTTCTACTTGGTAGATCCACCTTTCCCGCTGTGCGCCTCTTCTTCTTGTTCCTGTTGGGTCGCTTTCTAGAACCATTTTCACTGGGTCGTCGTGCGGCATTCTTACGACGTACCCAGCCCACCTTAGTCGCTCAATTTTTGCAATGTGGAAGATGGATGGTTCTCCCAGCAGCTGGTGCAATTAGTGGTTCATTCGCCTCCTCCACGTTCCGTCTTCCATCTGCACTCCACCGTAGATGGTACGTGGGCGCGTTGGTCCTCCACGAGCATAGTCCAGGTCTCGTGGCCGTAGAGCACCACCGGTCTAATCAGCGTCTTGAAGACAGTCAACTTCGTGCGGCGGGGAATTTTATTCGATCGGAGCGTCCTCCGGAGTCCAAAGTAGGCACGATTCCCTGCCATAATGAGTCTTTGAATTTCTCTGCTGGTATCATTTTCGGCGGTCACCAGTGAACCCAAATACACGAACTCATCGACCACCTCGATTTCGTCACCGTCAATCTGAACTCGGGGTGGGAGGCTAACATTGTCTTCCCTAGAACCTCTTCCTTTCATGTATTTTGTCTTTGATGCGTTGATGGCAAGTCCAATCCGCCTAGCTTCAGCCTTCAGTCTGATGTACGTTTCCGTCATCGTCTCAAAGTTCCGTGCCATGATGTCAATGTCATCGGCGAAGCCAAGAAGCTGGATGGACTTCCTGAAGATCCTGCCCCTCGTGTCTATCCCAGCTCTTCTGATCACACCTTCTAACGCGATATTGAATAGCAGACACAAAAGTCCATCACCTTGCCGTAACCCCCTTCGAGATTCAAAGGGACTCGTAAATGTCACCGATACTCGAACAACGCACATCACTTAATCCATCGTCGCCTTGACCAATCGCGTCAGTTTATCCGGAAATCCGTACTCGTGCATAATCTGCCATAGCTGATCTCGATCGACTGTGTTGTATGCGGATTTGAAATCGATGAACTGACGTTTTATTCGTGGCATTTCTGCAGAACCTGCCGAATCACGAAAATTTGGTCCGTGGTAGTGCGGGCACCCATGAATCCCGCCTGGTATTGCCCCACGAACTCGCTTGCAAATGGTGACAGGCGGCGGCATAGAATTTGGGAGAGTACCTTGTAGGCGGCGCTCAGCAGTGTGATCGCGCGGTAGTTGCAGCAATCCAACTTGTCGCCCTTTTTGTAGATATATACGACACCTTCCATCCACATTCTTCTCCTCTACTTACAGTTTGCAGTCGCCGTCAAACCAGTCATTTCTTCGGTCCGGGATTGCAGTACCTAGTGCCGCTGCAGATGAACGGATGTCCCTCCAGCCATCTTCAAGAGACGCTGCGCCAAGCTGCTGTTCCGTGGGTAGTGCAACTTCCAGCTGCTGCGCGTAGTCCTGGACAACTCCGGCGTCCCACAGTTGCTCAATGTTGGGTCGCGGCGTTCGACATCGACGGGTGTTATGAACCGTCGAGAATTTTTAGCGCATGCATACTGCAACTAGGTAGTGGTCCGAATCTATGTTCGCGCTGCGGTACGTGCGGACGTTGATAATGTCGGAGATGAACGCTTCTTTCTCGTCGTCGGGTTTCGCTTCGTGTGGGCAGTGCACGTTGATGATGCTGTAGTTGAAGAAACGGCCCTTAATCCTCAACTTGCACATCCTCGCGTTGATCGGCTGCCAACCAATCACGCGTTGGCGCATCTTACCCAGCACTACAAAGCCGGTTCCCAGCTCGTTGGTGGTGCCACAGCTCTGGTAGAAAGTAGCCGCTCAATGCCCGCTTTTCCATACCTTTTGTCCCGTCCAGCAAAGTTCCTGCAGTGCTACGACTTCGAAGTTGCGTGGTTGAAGTTCGTCATAGATTAACCTATCGCAGCCCGGGAAGCCGAGCGATTTGCAGTTCCATGTTCCGAGTTTCCAATCGTAGTCCTTATTTCGTCGCGTAGGTCTGTGCCGATTGTTCCGATTCGTATTTCTTTCTTCAGTATTAGCAACTTTATGTTTTTTCTAGGGCGGCTTGTTGGGCCTGCCCCACCCCCCTGTCCTCTCGTACAGCACAGCAATTCCGTTAAGGTAGCGCAACAATATCGCACACCAGGAGGGTAAAGCTAACCTGTCTCACGATGGTCTAAACCCAGCTCACGTTCCCTTGAAAGGGAGAACAATCCTACGCTTTGTGAATTTTGCTTCACAATGATAGGAAGAGCCGACATCGAAGGATACAAAAAAAGCCACGTCGCTATAAACGCTTGGCGGCCACAAGCCAGTTATCCCTGTGGTAACTTTTCTGACACCTCTTGCTAAAAAATCTTTAAACCAAAAGGATCGTGAGACCTAGCTTTCGCTGTCTTAATATGTAGTGAACATCTAGATCAAGCCAGCTTTTGTCCTTATGATCAGCGTGTGGTTTCTGTCCTTACTGAGCTGACCTTTGGACACCTCCGTTATTGTTTTGGAGATGTACCGCCCCAGCACTGTCCATGACTTGGAGTCTTACTGTCATCGGCGTACTGTGTGAACGTTGAGCAAACTGTGGCCGTGTGTGCCGTACGGGCCCGAGGGCGGGACCCTACTGCGGCAGCCGAAACCACCCGTTCGAATCGCACGCCCAGAGCCACGCGACGGACGCGATGACCGCTGGTGCAAGCGCTACTCGCATCTGTCAATTAACAGGGTTCGACTACCTGTCCTACTTCCTTCTTTCGTTACGATTCAGGGCGAGGAAACTGCGGTGACTTACAAGAGGCCTGTTTGCACTGCCATGAATTTGCACACATTGGCATCCCATGCGTACAGAACAAAAAACTGCCGATGCAGAAGGTTGCAGCAGATCAATCGTACGCGAATGTTACGAAAGGGAAAGCAAACAATCCCGCACCAATCAAACCTCCGTCAAACAAATCTCCGGTAGATCCACGAAAAACATCATCGGGTTTAAATACAGCACGCAGTTTGTTTGTAACCAGACAACCAGGTACTTCGGGACCTAGGCAAGTAAAAGAGGTGACACAGTCGGAAGAAGTGTTAGTTTGTTTGCTAAAATGAACCGCCCATTTTGTTATGGCAAGTTTTGCTATAAGAAATGCTCCTCGTGTTTATTAGCGAAATTCACATCAAAGATTGATTATTTGCGTAGGAAATCAGTTTGGTACGGCATTTGTGACCAGCATACACCTTCCGGTCGTATGCAACAGGTCAAAAACTGTCCAAATCCGCAAATAAAAATTTTTGATTTGAATTTCTGTATGGCAAAATAGTGAACTTTTCGTGAAAATTAACGGCAAAGAACTCACCAACACTGGGATACCGTGAGTTGCTGCCCACCTGTCATTTTCCATCTCGCCGCAGAACCACCATCGAGCAACTGCGAACCGAGAGAGATGAGATCATTGGTGATTCTGCTGCAATACATGGGCCTATTCTGCGCGGCGTGTGAGGTGAGTTGACAGTGAAGTGATGGTGAAGTGACAAATGTCACCTCGGGTGAGATGACACTCCATTTGATTTGCACGAAGAGTCACCTCGCCCGAGGTGACATTTGTCACTTCACAAGTGACAGCGTGTCACTTCACCTCACACGCCGCGCAGAATAGGGCAAACAGGATCATATGGTTCGATTCTTCACCGAACTATACGCACGGGGTCATGTGGACGAAGAAGCAGAAGACGGTCCCTTTCGTTGTGAGAGAGTCATCCCTGAGCAGGATGATGTAAACACAGCCTGCATGAGCGAAATAACAACAGTCGAAATTCTTTCCGCCATCCAAACAAGTGAATTCTATCTTCGAACTTTCGATGTGATCCACCGTGAACTAAACTTGATAATGAATGATGCAATCAGGTCAAACTTCCCGACTCAGTTCGTCGATGGGGTGATTGTTGTGGAAGAAACGCGGTACTGGGGATAACGCACGTTGATATAGACCAATAAGTCTGGTCAATGTGGACTATAAAATTCTCTCTCGTATCCTGAAACAGCGTCTCGAAAATGTGCTCCGAGCTCATGGTGTGTTGTGTGGCTCGCAAAAATGTTCTAACACTGTGCGCAATATCTTCCAGGCTACGCTAGCCGTGAAAGATAGAATAGCACAGCTGAAAGCGAACAAAAGAAGGGCAAACTGATTGCATTCGATCTGGACCATGCATTTGATCGTGTGGATCAGAGTTTTTTGTTCAACACGACACTTGTTGACTTACTTTCCGGTATAGCAGCAGCTTCTTCATCTCGTCTGCTTAACAATGGGTACCTCTCTGTACCATTTCCGATCCAACGTTCGGTTCGCCAGGGAGACCCTCTCTCAATGCATCTTTTTGTTCTCTATCTGCACCCACTTTTGCGGCGGTTAGAACAAGTGTGTGGAGCAGATCTAATCGTCGCTAACGCAGATGATATCAGTGCCATCGTCACCAGCGTCGGCAAACTCGACGCAGGAGCACGGTTGAATGAACACAGCTAAAAAAAAGTAGTGTAAATTTCCGTTACTATGATGCACATAAATGGAGCGTTATATACCATACAAATTTAGATTATAGATCGTGTTAATGTATGAGACATGTCATGCAATATCCCATATATTGTATGCAACTGTCCACTTTTGTTTGCAACATTTCTTGCAAGTTGCATGGATGTTTACATCGCCAGTAAAATTCAGAATTTTTTGGTGTGAAGATAAAACAACGAAAATCGACGTTGGCCTCATTAACAGCCCTTTGACGGTACCGTGGCCTCGAACAGAAAATACCATCAACATTCTTGGAGTGATCTTGGCCAACTCGGTGCGATTGATGGTCACACTAAACTAGGACAAGCTCGTGACTAGCTTTGCCCGGCAAGTGTGGCTAAACTCACTGCGCAGCTTGGCTTTGCATCAAAAGGTAACGCTGCTCAACACCTTCCTATCATCAAAAATGTGGTATATAGCTGCAAATTTTGACCCAAAAGCAGTCCACGTGGCGAAACTGACAGCCACAATGCGCAATTACCTTTTCCGTGGAGCATGTGCGACCATTCCGATGCAGCAGCTAGCACGCAGTAGAGAAAACGGCGGACTTAATCTGCATCTACCAGCGATGAAGTGTAAGGCGCTGTTAATAAACCGCCACGTGATCGAATCCCTTCCTTACCATAGCTCCTACCTAACCCAGATAAATCCTCCCCAAACAAATACCATTTCAGACCTTCCATGCTTAAAGCTAATCCTTAATAATGTCCAAAATTTCCCCTTCCAAATCCAACAACACCCTTCCGCCGATCTCATCCATCGATTCTTCATAGATCGTACAGACAGACCAAAATTGGAAACAACAAACCCTACAATCAACTGGACCCGTGTATGGAAGAATATAGTCGTGCGTGATTTATTACCTTTGCAGCGCAGTGTGTCGTACTTTTGGGTTAACCAAAAAATCTCGCATCGGCGGCTGATGAATATAATGAGGCGAACGGATGGAGAACAATGTACTTTTTGTAATGTGATGGGGGAAAAGTTCTCTTCGGCAATACCATAACCTATTATCGTCAGGGGGGTAAACAACGTCCTTGAGAGCTCAATTTTGGCATGTGGATACATTGTGTTTTAGAGCAACTATTGGCCAAATTTGAGTGCTCTAGGACTTTGTTTACCCCCCTGACGATAATAGGTTAAGGTATTGCCGAAGCCAACTTTTCCCCTGGTTGAAACAATTCAACACAAGTTTTTCGGCTGCCCTATAGAGTACAGGCTGCATACGATCTACTTCAACAAAAGCTGCTGGTGGTGACTGGCAGTCGACGCTCTCTCCATCTCGACGATCTCCTCTGGCCCTCACTGGAGAGACTGCTAGTGAATAGAAGAACACTGATACTGATGATTCTGTTTATTTATATCACCTTCATTGATAATTGTAATGGTAGGATAGATATTGATGCACTGAAATTTAATTTTGAAGTCGAGGTTTAAATAATTATGTAAATAATTTTAACGAAACAATCAACAACAAATAAACGTACTTTTACCAAAAAAAAAAAAAAAAAATCTTCAGCAAAATGGTATTTATCCTGAAGTCTGTGGTCAAAAAGTACTTTGCTAATGCTGAGGAATGTCCATTTGATATCATTGGATTTATTGCTGTGCCTTTTGATGATCGTAGTTGATTTTGTAACGACGGCTGTTCTAGAGGTAATGAACCCTAATAAACTTTCCGTGAGTTCATCAAAACGCTGCCATTGTGACCCGTTTCACTATGCTATAATGCGGATTCCGTAACTATGACAACGAAAGCAAACCATTTGTCTTTGTTGCGATGACGACAGCCCTTCTGTGCACTATCTGGCAAGCACTAGCGTGCATAGGAATCTTGTTAAGGAGGGACAATTTTTTTCTAGGGTGCATTTAATCTGGGGATGGGGAGTACTCTAAAGTACGTGGTGGATGGTGCTGTCCTCCTCCCACTTTTTCCCTACTGTTCAATTTAGCTAATTTTATTTATTTTTTGCCCCGGTGGTGGTTCATCTTCTTTACATTACATTGTGCAACGACGTAATCATGTCATTTGGATACGGTTACTTGTATGCTGGCAATTTTTCGCACCTTCCACCAAAGTGTTTTTCCAGCACAGGATCAGAGTTAGCCACCACACACACACTTTCCGCTCCTTCCGAATGTTCACGAAGTGGTCGGCTACCTTTGCAAAGTATGCGCACAATATAGATGTTCCATTATATAGCGATTTTGTAGCCGCTTTGCCTTACTAGCAGCAATCATAGCTGTTTTTTGGTGGTCCAGTTCTTCGTCGATAGCCTTCCTGGTTTTGAAATTCTTCCACGTTTCCATACTACCAACATGGGTATCACTGCGATTGTGTTTGCCCAGCCCAGATTTCTTCCAAATTTCTGAACCCTGTAGGAATCGTTGTAATAATGTTTTGCATCATGCTCTTCTTTACAGGTTAAAAATACAAATCAAAGAAAATATATTCTTCAAGGTACTGGTATCATCTTTTATTCAGTTACCTTTGTGAAATTTTATGCAGTACGATTTTGTATATTTTGAAGGCATCGTTAGTATTTTTGTAAGCCCTTATATGCTATTATAGTCACTTTACTGTTACCGTTGCGAGTACGTTAAACTTAGTCATTTTCAGCGAAAATTGTAGTTTTAAATTTTTTCAAATTTTGATCTAAATGCCAAGGCTAATAGGATCATTAAAAGGTTTAAAAAATATATAACGATTGGACCAAAGGTGCACAAAACTATTTCGATAAACGAGTACAGGATTGTTAACGAAATGACGACTTGTGCGAAGGATTGAGCATGTCAACCACGGTAACTAATGACTTGAAATTTTCAGAGAAGATTAGACAAATTCTTAGTAAGACAACAATCGATCAAGGTTCAATGGCAAACTTATACCTAATTTTCAATAAGGGAATCCAAAAGCTGTCTTTAAACTTTGTACAGTTGCTAAAAAGTCCGTCCTCAGAATTCCTTATACTCCGTTCACATTATAGCGTATATCACGTGATATACGCTGTCTTGCAATGAGCACTCATACATCTTTTTTTTTTTTGTTTTTTCCTTTATTAACGAGACTTTCAGCCTTAGGCGTGCTCATACATCTAGATTTCACTGGAAATCCTATGTATGAGTGTTCATTGCAAGACAGCCTATATTACGTGATATAGGCTGTAATGTGAACGGGGTATTAGGTTAATTTAGAATTTTTTAGAACTCTATGAGGTCTTTTGAAATTCTTCTTAGAAGTCCTCTGGAATTATTTTGAGAAGACTTCTTGAATTTTACTCAGAACCAAGGTTGCAAAGACTCATTTCAGCTAAAACAATGTTTTTCTAAATTATGAAATAATTAGATGCCATGATCAAATTTTGAATTGGTAGGATACAAGAACAGGTTGCAAAGAATGTGTTTGACATATTAACCTGTTTATTTCACTTCATGAGAGTCACAATCAGCGATTTTTCACAAACTCACTCACTCACTCACTCACTCACTCAGCGATCAGCAAATCGCTGATTGTGACTCATAGAAAGCAAAATTTACAGGTTTTATGTTTCCAACGCATACTTTGTAACCTCTTCTTGTAAGTTACAAGTAAAACATGCCATCATACCATCTTTTGGTTTTATTATTCCGAAAAACATTATTTTAGCTGAAATGAGTCTTTGCAACCTTGCTCAGAACACCTTGGAACTTAAATTCCCTTAGAGTTTCAGAAGAATTTCCTCAGTATTATCTAGAAATTATTCCCAAAATGAGCTAGAAATTATTGGTACTCCCTTGAAATTTTCCTCAAAATCCCTTTGGAATTTCACTCAAAATTATTCGCAGACATTTCTTGGAATACTCCCCAGAAATCTTTTGGAACAGTCCTCAGAATTCAATATCATTGAGGATCTTCTCGGATTTTTTAGAACTCTCCGAAGAGCTCTTTTGAAATTCTTCTTAGAAGTCCACTGGAATTACATTTACAATTCTTCATGTTTTTTTTTTTCTCAGAACACCTTGAAACTGAAATTCATTTAGAGTTTCAGAAATTATTCCCGGAATAAGCTAGAAATTATCCTTGGGATTCGCTTGAAATTTTGCTTAAAATCCCTTTGGAAGTTCACTCAAAATTTGATTTTTTCGGTGTTCTTTTCGAAATTATCTTGGAACTATCTGCAGGATGCACTAGAAATTATCCGCAGAATTTTATTTGAAATCTCTCCAGAAATATTTTGGAACTGTCCTAAGAATTCAATATCCTTGAGGTTCTTCTCGGAATATTCTAGAACTTTTTTTTTCTCACAACACCTTGGAAATGAAATTACCCTAATGTTTCAGAAAAATTTCCTCTGTATTCTCCAGAAATTCTTCCCAAAATGAACTTGAAATTATCTCCGGAATTTCCTTGTAATTTTCCTCAATATCCCTTTGGAATTTCATTCAAAATTTAATTCTCTCGATAATATTTTCGAAATTATCTTGCAACTATCTGCAGAATTCACTAGAAATTATTCGCAGAATTTTCATGGAATCATCCCCAGAAATTGTTTCTTTTGGAACTTCTCTTCAGGATTCAATTTCTACCAGAAATTCAAGTTTTTCTACCAGAAATGTTCAATAAAGCTTGCCCCTCAATTCACCAGAACTGTGCAACTTTTACATCAGGAATTTTCAATTCAGCTAGCCCCTTCATGCAGCAGATTGAATCTTACACCAGAAATTTTCAATACAAACCCAATACAAGCTCCCAGAAAATTTAACACCAGAAAATTTTACACCAGGAAATTTCAATTGACCAGAACGATGCACATAATTCACCGTTAATGTTCAAAAAAATTGTTCTACAATCTTCTGATTGGTGCAGATTTCCTTTTTCCATTTTCCACCAGACATTTTCAATATAGCTTGCTTCTCCTATCATCAGAATGTTGCAGGTTTTTCACCAAATAAAACTTGCCCCTATTTTCAGATTTTTCAGTATAATTTTTCAGTAAAGCAGCTTCCCTCCAATCATAAGAATGGAGCAAATTTTACACCAGAAATTATAATAAAAGTTTGTTCCTCTATTGAGCAAAAGGATGCAAATTTGAGACCAAACATTTTCCGAAAAGCTTGCCATCCGTTCACCAGAACGGTGCAGATTTTCCTCCAGAAGTTTTCAATATAGCTTAATTTAAATAAAGCTTGTGCCTTCATTTACCAGACCAGTGCAAGTTTTCCACCAGAAATTATCTGTTAATTTCATTTATCAGAGCGATACAAATTTTGCACCAGAAATTTTCAAAAAAGCACTCTCCTCCATTCACCAGAATGGTGCACCAACAATTGTCAGTGAAGTTTGTTTTACCATGCACTTTTATGGTGCAATTCTCAGGCACCAGAATGGTGCAAATTTTCCACCATAAATTTTCAATGAAGCTTGCATTCATCAGAACGATGCAAATTATGCTCCAGAAAAATTAATAAACCTTGCTTCTTCATTCACCACACTATTGCGAACGTTCCAGAAATATTAAGTTAAATGTGTACCTCCAAATGTTTAGCGTGATTCAATTTTTCCACTAGGGTTATTCATTTTGATTAGTCCCTCCATGATTGATGATATGTTTACACCAGATATTCAATAAGAAGGCTTTCTCTTCGATTTACCACCACGAAGGTGAATTTTTTCAACCTTAAATTAACCCTCTTCTTTTATCCCTCCATGAACCACCTTAAAAAAATTACAACAGAATTTTTTTATATGCACCACTTTGGTGCAATTTTTTGACCAAAAAATTTCATTGAAGTTTGTCCCTTCATGCACCTTTGTGGTGCAATTTTCAGACACCATCTCAAAGGAATTGACGCAATAAAAGGTTTACAGTGCCCTTATAGTATGAAATGAAGTTATTTTACCTTCAAATCAAGTTATCAAGAAAACAAGTTATTTTATATCGTAATTTGGAAATGTGGAAATAAACATCTTATTTATAAAAGGAGGGGCAATTGCCCCACCTTGCCTCACCCTGTGCACGCCAGTGCTGGCAAGTCTGACCGATAGCAATCCTTCCGTATCTGTCCATCACCTGATCCGTACTACGTGCCCAATCCATGTCTAGGTCCATAAAATCCGGTTTGATGGGTCAAATTTTGGGCAATAGTCCTCCTTGGGTTTTCAACAGCTCATACATTAAATTTCCATACCCCAATATCGAGGGTGAATTCCATGGAAACGGGTTCCGAATAATTTCGAAGAATTTATACCAGATCAAAAAATTTCTTTGTAACCCTTTTCTCCATTTCAGGAGATTTTTGGTTCAATTCTGTTTTTTTCTTTTCAAACCAATCTACTGCATCCTGTACTGGTGGCACGCTTGTTGCAAATCAGATGTTGAAACTTCTATACGACTTATTTCAGTCACAAGCAGGTTGCTGCTACTGTTTACGATGGAAGAGTGCTTTTCGGGCGCTACCCCTCTACCAAAACGTCCCCGGGCCAAGGCTAGGAAACAAATAATACATACGAAGCCCGTTATTTATTCCCACATACTTCAGCGAAACTCGGGAAATTCCCCACTGTCAGCCTCAGCGCGTGACAGTAAAGTATGCTATTATGGGACATTCGAAACTGGCAGTGGCAGCGACAGCAGCACCAGCAACAACAGCACTTTTCCCAAATATCACCCGAGGAAAAAAAATGAAATAAAACGCACATTATCATTATACAAACATACCCTCACTCGTGGCACGGTCGGCGGTAGGCAATGGGGGGGTGAAAAAAAAAGAAAAAAGTCTACCCCTTTGAATTTGCTGAGTGCCGGGAGGGGACAGTGAGCGGGGTAGGTGTCACGATCCATAAAAAAGCATTATTCATGAAGAAACCGTTTTCGTTGTGGAAAACCCCTTATCCTCCTCCATCACTTCTCGTTGTGTAAAAACCACCCGTTTGTCATCGAATTGTGCGCGTGCGAAATTGTCGCTCTTCAAGGCTTCTCTTGTCCCGCAGCCCACGCAGCAACTATATATTCAAAGCAGAAGAAGGATCGATGAAATTATGGTGCTGCTTCACGCCAAAGTGGAAAAATGTTTTGCACAACTTGATTTTCCACGCGTTGCTGACACAATAGTCCGATCGTTGAATTGAGCAAAAATATTCAAAGGCTTTCATCATTCTAAGCCTTGAAAAATGATGAATAGATTTCGACTCATCAGCAGTAGGTATCAACTGCAACTGGGTAAGAAAGTGCTCCTTGGTTGTCACACTCCGTCTGCACGGTCCAAACAGAGTATCAGTCGCCAACAGATATCATAGCGCTCTGTGTGGCTCTTTATGGTACTTTTGCGGAAACGTGTGATGAGAAAAGAAGAAAATGGATTTTTTCCGCTTGCGACAAAATAATTTTCCGGCTCGCTGATTTTATTGGCAGCCCTGAAATTTATACATTCTAAGGGTCCCACTTTATGGCCAGCCGACGACATCGTCGAAAGGGTATGCTTATGTGTATATTTTGAAGAATCGCTTTTTCACTTCGAGTCTTGCTGGTTGCACTTTTCAAAGTTGATTAAAACTTCCGGTTGAAACGCGATGGCCGTGGAAGTCGGAAAGCTCCATAGAAGATTGGGAAACTCGATCTTGTCGAAGCACGTTCCGTAATTGCCAAAGCTCTTCACTTCTCATCGATAAATATTTCATGAAGGCGTAAAAACACCAATGTCTCCTTCGACGCCATCGGTGTCCCCTCGATGGACAGCTATATTAAATGAAAACACAGTGCCATCATCATCAACATCATGTTAGACAGTTTCTCTGGGTGTCCACAATGATAGCATCCTTCAATGTATAAACTTCTCACATATATTGACATCCTCTTTCGGGGAAAAAAATAACCCAAGCTTTTGACCAATCAACCATCTTCACGGTGTGTGACACCAACGACGACGACAACACCAAGGCAGGAGTCACGACTCTTAACGACAGGTCCATCTGACGCCAGCTCGGTCAACACATTTTCAATCTATATTGGTTCCGACGTGTGGCCATGGCGGGAAGTCAGTGCCTGTCACACCAACACGAGCCGCTCATAAAACACTCGAGGGTCTCTCTTTTCTCGAAGCGAATGCATGTGCCATCTCGGAAGGTGGGACGTGGTCGTCGTCGTCGTTCCGAATCATCATTTTTGATTATTTGTTCCCGGTCGTTCATAAGGGACAATGTAGAACTTGCTCTGTGGACTTCTAGCGAAAATTTTCCACAAGTTTCAACAATTTGCGACGGATTTTATTACTACTTGGGGGTTTGAACGCTGCGCCGGATGGCATCATTATTGAGCAACCTCGATGGCAAAGATCTACTGCCACGGAGGAAACACAAAGAATCATACCCCGTCATATGGATGAATGGATGGAAGGAGGTGTATTACCATCACTCTCGATGCACATACGGTTGATGTTTGTTTTATGCTCGGAGAATCTTTTATTCATCGATTCCTACGAATCAACCAAAATGCTTTTTGATACGCGCCAGGGGAGCAGAGCTCATGGATATGGGAAAAATGCCAACACGATCGCTGCAGTGGAAATTAGGAAGGTTCAAGTTATACATGCGTTCAAGTTATTCCAACGGGGGAGTTTGGTAAAGAGAGATGATCAAACCGATTTGTATCTTCCTAAAAAGTTGTCCTTGCTCGCTTTCTACTCTCTATATACAACTTTCACTCTGCCGTACTCTAACTAAATTACCACTTTAGCCTGTTATTTGAAATTAGCATCTTCAACTATGTAAATCTTTAACTTCACTGTCTGTCTGTCTGTCTGTCTGTCTGTCTGTCTGTCTGTCTGTCTGTCTGTCTGTCTGTCTGTCTGTCTGTCTGTCTGTCTGTCTGTCTGTCTGTCTGTCTGTCTGTCTGTCTGTCTGTCTGTCTGTCTGTCTGTCTGTCTGTCTGTCTGTCTGTCTGTCTGTCTGTCTGTCTGTCTGTCTGTCTGTCTGTCTGTCTGTCTGTCTGTCTGTCTGTCTGTCTGTCTGTCTGTCTGTCTGTCTGTCTGTCTGTCTGTCTGTCTGTCTGTCTGTCTGTCTGTCTGTCTGTCTGTCTGTCTGTCTGTCTGTCTGTCTGTCTGTCTGTCTGTCTGTCTGTCTGTCTGTCTGTCTGTCTGTCTGTCTGTCTGTCTGTCTGTCTGTCTGTCTGTCTGTCTGTCTGTCTGTCTGTCTGTCTGTCTGTCTGTCTGTCTGTCTGTCTGTCTGTCTGTCTGTCTGTCTGTCTGTCTGTCTGTCTGTCTGTCTGTCTGTCTGTCTGTCTGTCTGTCTGTCTGTCTGTCTGTCTGTCTGTCTGTCTGTCTGTCTGTCTGTCTGTCTGTCTGTCTGTCTGTCTGTCTGTCTGTCTGTCTGTCTGTCTGTCTGTCTGTCTGTCTGTCTGTCTGTCTGTCTGTCTGTCTGTCTGTCTGTCTGTCTGTCTGTCTGTCTGTCTGTCTGTCTGTCTGTCTGTCTGTCTGTCTGTCTGTCTGTCTGTCTGTCTGTCTGTCTGTCTGTCTGTCTGTCTGTCTGTCTGTCTGTCTGTCTGTCTGTCTGTCTGTCTGTCTGTCTGTCTGTCTGTCTGTCTGTCTGTCTGTCTGTCTGTCTGTCTGTCTGTCTGTCTGTCTGTCTGTCTGTCTGTCTGTCTGTCTGTCTGTCTGTCTGTCTGTCTGTCTGTCTGTCTGTCTGTCTGTCTGTCTGTCTGTCTGTCTGTCTGTCTGTCTGTCTGTCTGTCTGTCTGTCTGTCTGTCTGTCTGTCTGTCTGTCTGTCTGTCTGTCTGTCTGTCTGTCTGTCTGTCTGTCTGTCTGTCTGTCTGTCTGTCTGTCTGTCTGTCTGTCTGTCTGTCTGTCTGTCTGTCTGTCTGTCTGTCTGTCTGTCTGTCTGTCTGTCTGTCTGTCTGTCTGTCTGTCTGTCTGTCTGTCTGTCTGTCTGTCTGTCTGTCTGTCTGTCTGTCTGTCTGTCTGTCTGTCTGTCTGTCTGTCTGTCTGTCTGTCTGTCTGTCTGTCTGTCTGTCTGTCTGTCTGTCTGTCTGTCTGTCTGTCTGTCTGTCTGTCTGTCTGTCTGTCTGTCTGTCTGTCTGTCTGTCTGTCTGTCTGTCTGTCTGTCTGTCTGTCTGTCTGTCTGTCTGTCTGTCTGTCTGTCTGTCTGTCTGTCTGTCTGTCTGTCTGTCTGTCTGTCTGTCTGTCTGTCTGTCTGTCTGTCTGTCTGTCTGTCTGTCTGTCTGTCTGTCTGTCTGTCTGTCTGTCTGTCTGTCTGTCTGTCTGTCTGTCTGTCTGTCTGTCTGTCTGTCTGTCTGTCTGTCTGTCTGTCTGTCTGTCTGTCTGTCTGTCTGTCTGTCTGTCTGTCTGTCTGTCTGTCTGTCTGTCTGTCTGTCTGTCTGTCTGTCTGTCTGTCTGTCTGTCTGTCTGTCTGTCTGTCTGTCTGTCTGTCTGTCTGTCTGTCTGTCTGTCTGTCTGTCTGTCTGTCTGTCTGTCTGTCTGTCTGTCTGTCTGTCTGTCTGTCTGTCTGTCTGTCTGTCTGTCTGTCTGTCTGTCTGTCTGTCTGTCTGTCTGTCTGTCTGTCTGTCTGTCTGTCTGTCTGTCTGTCTGTCTGTCTGTCTGTCTGTCTGTCTGTCTGTCTGTCTGTCTGTCTGTCTGTCTGTCTGTCTGTCTGTCTGTCTGTCTGTCTGTCTGTCTGTCTGTCTGTCTGTCTGTCTGTCTGTCTGTCTGTCTGTCTGTCTGTCTGTCTGTCTGTCTGTCTGTCTGTCTGTCTGTCTGTCTGTCTGTCTGTCTGTCTGTCTGTCTGTCTGTCTGTCTGTCTGTCTGTCTGTCTGTCTGTCTGTCTGTCTGTCTGTCTGTCTGTCTGTCTGTCTGTCTGTCTGTCTGTCTGTCTGTCTGTCTGTCTGTCTGTCTGTCTGTCTGTCTGTCTGTCTGTCTGTCTGTCTGTCTGTCTGTCTGTCTGTCTGTCTGTCTGTCTGTCTGTCTGTCTGTCTGTCTGTCTGTCTGTCTGTCTGTCTGTCTGTCTGTCTGTCTGTCTGTCTGTCTGTCTGTCTGTCTGTCTGTCTGTCTGTCTGTCTGTCTGTCTGTCTGTCTGTCTGTCTGTCTGTCTGTCTGTCTGTCTGTCTGTCTGTCTGTCTGTCTGTCTGTCTGTCTGTCTGTCTGTCTGTCTGTCTGTCTGTCTGTCTGTCTGTCTGTCTGTCTGTCTGTCTGTCTGTCTGTCTGTCTGTCTGTCTGTCTGTCTGTCTGTCTGTCTGTCTGTCTGTCTGTCTGTCTGTCTGTCTGTCTGTCTGTCTGTCTGTCTGTCTGTCTGTCTGTCTGTCTGTCTGTCTGTCTGTCTGTCTGTCTGTCTGTCTGTCTGTCTGTCTGTCTGTCTGTCTGTCTGTCTGTCTGTCTGTCTGTCTGTCTGTCTGTCTGTCTGTCTGTCTGTCTGTCTGTCTGTCTGTCTGTCTGTCTGTCTGTCTGTCTGTCTGTCTGTCTGTCTGTCTGTCTGTCTGTCTGTCTGTCTGTCTGTCTGTCTGTCTGTCTGTCTGTCTGTCTGTCTGTCTGTCTGTCTGTCTGTCTGTCTGTCTGTCTGTCTGTCTGTCTGTCTGTCTGTCTGTCTGTCTGTCTGTCTGTCTGTCTGTCTGTCTGTCTGAAACGACAACATTTAATTGAATATTATAAAGAAAAGAATTTTAGCGGCGCCGATGGTGTAGTGGTAAGCGTGATTACCTCTCACCCCAGCAGGCCTGGGTTCAATCCCAGTCGGCGCCGCCGGGATGTTCTGAGGCATAACATATCTGATCACGCCTTCCTTCGGAAGGGAAGTAAAGCCGTTGGTCCCCGGTTCATGAGTTTGATGGGTCGATAGGTAGGGTCCAGGTGTGGGAGCTGCCTTCCTGGCGTCGGTAGCATTGGTGCTCAGCACGGAAAACAAGATCGACGGAAAACAAATCAAGGAAAAAAAAAAAAAAAAGAAAAGAATTTCTTGGGGTAACAACGTGTTAAAAAAATCAAAATATCGATCTACCAAAAATCAATTTTTTGGTACCGATTTAATCAGTGGATCGATTCTAGAGCCAAATTTAAGATCGATCTTTCTTTGAAGATAACCCAATAAGTGTGTACGTCGGAAATTAGCTTGCGTGGCAGCGTGTAGGTGTGCGTGTACTTTCTCCTTCTCCACCAATACAGGCGTACCAACTGCAAGCCGCCAACACGCTTCGTTCATGGGGTGTTTTCATCTGTGCGGATTTACTCGCGCTAGTGTACTCACCAACTAGCCCGAATTTCAGTCGCTGATGCTCTGTTTACATTATGCTACACTAATACAATTCCACACATTTTTATTGACGAATTTTCATGTGGAATTCTCATAAACAGAATCCATCCAGATGCACACATGCAATTTATGGGTCAAATGAATAGTATGTGTGGTTACACATGGCTTTTATGTGTACACATATTAAGCATGTGTCCGACACATATATATCATTTGTTGATCACATTGCAAACAATATAAAAACAATATTTGAAATTTTATCAGTGTCGTGACCTTTTTAGCTAGCAGCTAGCTCATTAGCGCTATTGAAATAGCTTAAGTGTAAACACCCCATGATGCCAAAAATCTCCCTCGTCAAAGGCACAGCAAATACAATCAAGAACCCCAAATCAGCTTGCCCAAATCAAGGAGTGGTGGAAAAAAGGAGACTTCTACTCCTCCTGGCTTCCGCAGAACTGACTATACCCAGGATTTTCCACCTATTCCGGGAACATCCAAAACCTCTGATGCCCCAATTTTAAGAACAGAAACCCCTTCTTCATCTGGGTTGTTCTCATTTGATGACATTGTGGACGGTATTCTCAAATACCTCAACATTTCTGATCCTCTGAAAAGCATTGTCCTCACATTGCTTCCCACTGTGATATCCTTCTTGAAGCAATTTACTTCAAAATGGCCCCTTCTTGCAGCTATCATCTCCTTCGATGGATAATTTTCCAAACGAGGTCGGGGATTTGATCACTGTTCTACAGTGGAATTGTCGAAGTCTTATTCCGAAATTAGATTCGTTCAAGTATTTAGTTCATAATAATAATTGCGATGCATTTGCCCTCTGTGAAACATGACTCTCTTCAGAAATTGATCTCCCTTTTAATGATTTCAGACCATTAAAGGTAAGAGCCTTTGTATTGCTTCTGTATATATTGCTCCTAGAGTCTCTGTTAATCGCAAACAACTTTTCGACATATGTGCGGTACTTCCCGCTCCATGGTTGATCATGGGAGATTTTAACTCCCACGGTACAGGCTGGGGGGAGCTGTACGATGATAACCGTTCTACTTTGATTTATGATCTCTGCGACAACTTCAACATGACAATACTTAACAATGGAGAAGTAACACGTTTGGCTGGTTCATCCTCTAATGGTAGCAGATTAGACCTCATGTTTTGCTCCAATTCACTATCGTTGGATTGCACTTGGCATGTAATCCAGGATCCGCACCGTAGTGATCATCTGCCGATCAAAATTTCGATTGCCAGTGGGTTCAACTCGTCAGAATCCGTTAACGTCGTGTATGATCTAACCCGTAACATCGATTGGACTAAGTTCCAATCCACGATAGGCGATACAGTATCGTCAGTGGAAGAGCTTCCGCCGTTCGAGGAATATAACTTCCTCTCTAATCTCATCGTAGACAGCGCACTTCAAGCTCAAACACGACCGGTGCCGCGATCGTCAATTAGTAAGAAAACACCGATCAACAATGCACGAAGGTTTACCGTAAAAAGTCCGACGCGTTTAAACTTTTTCGGAAACGCGGAACACGCGAGCATTTCGACGCATACACATCTCTTGAACGCGAACTCAAGAGCCTCATCAAGGCCCAAAAACGAGGTTACTGGCGGCAGTTTATAGACGGATTGTCGCGCGAAACGTCTATGAATACGCTTTGGAGTACGGCGCGAAGAATGCGTAACCGGTCTACTAACAACGAAAGCGAGGAATGCTCGGATCAATGGATTCCTAAATTTGCGCGAAAAGTGTGTCCGGATTCCGTGCCGTCGCAGTTGATTCCTCGCGAAACCACGAATTTGGTAGACGAAATCAGTCAGCCTTTTTCAATGGTCGAACTTTCACTCGCTCTCCTTTCGTGTGGCAATTCTGCCCCGGGATCTGATAGAATCAAGTTCAACTTGCTGAAAAACCTCCCAGACGTCGCTAAGAGGCGCATGTTGAACTTGTACAATCAGTTCTTGGACCTCAATATTGTTCCCGACGATTGGAGACGAGTAAGGGTGATAGCCATTAAAAAGCCTGATAAACTCGCGTCGGATCACAATTCGTATCGGCCCATCGCGATGCTGTCGTGTATTCGGAAATTGATGGAGAAAATGATCCTTTTTCGCCTCGACAAATGGGTTGAGACGAACCACCTTCTTTCAGACAGTCAATTTGGGGTAAGGGAACGAACGACTGTCTCGCGTTGCTTTCCTCGGAAATTCAGTTGGCTTTTGCTAAGAAAGAGCAAATGGCTTCTGTGTTCTTGGACATCAAGGGGGCTTTTGATTCAGTATTCGTTGAAGTTCTTTCAGAGAAACTCCACGTTTGTGGATTGTCTCCATTAATGAATAATTTTTTGTACAATTTACTGTCAGAAAAACATATGAGCTTTTCTCATGGAAACTCTACAGCTTTTCGATTTAGCTACATGGGTCTCCCCCAAGGCCCCTTTTGTACAATTTCTACGTTAGAGAAATTGATGTCTGTCTTAGTGACAATTGCACGTTGAGACAACTTGCAGATGACGGCGTAGTGTCTATCACAGGGCCAAAAGAGGTTGACCTGCAAGGACCCTTACAGGATACCTTGGACAATTTGTCTACTTGGGCTAATCGGCTAGGTATCGAATTCTCCACGGAGAAAACTGAGTTGGTCGTTTTTTCTAGGAAGCATAGCCCAGCACAACCAAAGCTTCAACTTTTGGGTAAACCGATCACTCATTCTATGTCTTACAAATATATCGGGATCTGGTTCGATTCAAAATGCACCTGGAGATCCCACATTGAGTATCTGAGACGAAAATGCCAACTAAGGATCAATTTCTTTCGATCAATTACCGGAACGTGGTGGGGAGCCCATCCACAAGATCTTCTGACGTTGTACCGGACAACGATTTTATCGGTTTTAGAGTACGGTAGTTTTTGCTTCCAGTTGGCAGCTAAAACGCACATCATAGAGCTGGAACGTATCCAGTATCGTTGTCTTCGTATCGCGTTAGGATGCATGCACTCGACTCATACTATCCGTCCGTTTTTCAGAGTTATCTCTGAGGCTCCTCACCCGTTGCGAAATAATGCACCCACTGGTGATCGAAAACTTTGAGAAGCTTCTGGAGCAAAATCCTCAAACATGTTTTATGACTTTGTACTACCTATATTTAACACAGGATGTCAGCCCTTCAAGAAATATTCCCAATCGTGTAGTTTTCTCCGATTTCGGCAAGTCAGTGAATTTTGATTTATCTATGACGCAGGAAATCCGTGGAATTCCAGAGCATCATCGTCCTATGATTGCTCCGTCATTATACTCTGCAAAGTTTGGCCATGTTGATTCTGCAACAACGTTTTTCACAGATGGATCTCTAATAGAGGAGTCCGCTGGCTTTGGTGTATTTAATGAATTTCATAGCGCCTCTCGAAAACTTGAAGCTCCTTGTTCTGTATATGTGGCTGAACTGGCAGCACTTCACTACACTTTGGAAACTATTGCTTCACTTCTTCCAGACCACTACTTTATTTTTACAGATAGTCTCAGTTCTGTTGAGGCTATCCGTTCCATTAGGCCGGTAAGGCACTTCTCGTATTTTCTCTTGAAAATACGAGAACTGCTTAGTGCTTTATCCGTGCGCTCTTTCATCATCACCTTCGCGTGGGTCCCTTCGCATTGCTCAATTTTGGGCAATGAGAAGGCGGATTCACTTGCGAAGGTGGGCGCTATGGAAGGCGACATTTATGATCGACAAATCGCCTATAGTGAATTTTTCTCTATTTATCGTCAGCAGTCGCTCGTTAGCTGGCAACATCAATGGAGCGAAGGGAGCTTGGGACGATGGCTACATTCAATTATCCCTAAGGTGTCGAAGTTTGCATGGTTCAAAGGGTTGGACTTGAGTCGAGACTTCATACGCGTGATGTCTCGTCTCATGTCCAATCACTATTGTCTAAACGCTCACTTGTTCCGTGTGGGGTTGGGAGACAGCAATCTTTGTGAATGTGGACAAGGTTACCAGGACGCTGATCACATCCTTTGGTCTTGTGCGAAGTATCGTGGAGTCAGATCACATTTTTATGATTCTCTTCGGGCTCGAGGTAGACAACCTAATGTTCCAGTTCGGGATATTTTGGCTAGACGCGATCTGGAGTTTATGAAACTCATATATGTTTACTTTAAGGATATTAACCTTAGATTGTAAGTTTGATTAACCTTGTGTTTAGTTTGTATTTTGTACGTGTGGGGTTTTTTTTTCAATGTTTGTTTTCAAGATGAATATAAATAATTTCATGCTTTAGGATTAATTAAATAGTTGTATCGTAAACCACATTTCAAACCTCCTTCTTCCCTTTTCCCATCCTAAAAATTGTAAAGCTCCACTAACCTCGAGACAACCGCGAGTACTCGGTCCAGTTCCTTTAACTTTAAATTTAAGACAGCAATAATGTATAACGCAAAGGATAACTCGGGTCTGTAAAGTTTATTCGATTGAGCCTGTACAAATAAAGTAATTATTAAAAAAAAAAGCACAGCAAATGATCTTTATTTCTTGTTGTTCGCGCGTAAAGCCGACTTTTCGGACACAACACAGAATATTCACGTTTACAACATAAACACAATTTATTTTGACGAGAACTAAAACACTTTATTCCTAACGCGAACACTGCAACGAAAATATATTGCGGATAATCAAACACGCTCCGACGATGTGTCAAGCGCGACGGTTTATTTTATTTTCTTCTTCTACAGCTGATTCTGTTTACGGTTGACCGTTTGATTTATCGGAAGTCGATCGGAGAAAAAGGACTATTCGCACACGATCACTCCATCTGTGTGGTAGGGAGAACGAAAGGAATTGATAACGTGAATGTATTCTGTGGAACCAATATAGCCCACTGATAATGTGGAATCTATTTGGTCGCTCAACGTTTATTCGATCCCTATAATTCTATCTTGCTTCAAAACTTGTGTTTGTGTGGTTTACATGTATGAATTTTCAAGTGCAACCGATGCGTCTTTTCTACTATAGTACATTTGAGTTTTTAATTATTATTTACAGTTCCTAGTCCTATCAGACCTGTTGAAAAGTATGACCACCTTTGTGGGATTGGTTTGTTTTGAATTGGAAAAAAAGGAGACTACTTATATCCAGGGATGGAAAATCATTTACATTCATTTCGTGCATTCATTTACATTCATTTGCCTCTAACTTTTTTCATCAACAGAATACCGTTAAATGATGTATGAAGCTTTTGTAGCTTTTAATATTAACTGCAACTTTTGTAAATAACTAAAATATGAATCTCTAATGCATGATGAAATAGAGCTGGCAGAACATGTTATTGTTTTTCAGTGAATGCAATTTACATTCACTGAAAAACAATGGTGGATTCTAATCACTCTGATTCATCATGCATAAGAGATACAGATTTGAGTTGTTGACAAAAAATGTAGCTTACATAAAAGCCTACAAAAGTTTCAATTATTATTTTACGGAATTTTGTTGATAAAAAAAGTTAGAGGCAAATGAATGTAAATGAATGCACGAAATGAATATAAATGATTTTCCATCCCTGCTTATAACTACTATTTACAACTACAACTACTATATACACCTAACCTACTATACACAAATTGCTTATCAAAGCATGTTCTGATGTATTGCATTTCTGCACAAACCTAGTCTTAATGTCATCAATTTTGAAATCTAATTTTCAAACGTTCGCCTCTTGGTGGAGGTCTGAAATTCTTGTGTCAAAGGGACGATCAAGGATCATCCTAAGCACTCTGTTCTGAGCGACCTGCATTGTGTTCCTGTGAGTCTCTTCACATGATTCCCACACCGGAGCAGCGTAGAGGACCGCAGGTGCTATTATTTGTTTGTAGACAGCCAGTTTTTTCACCCTTGAGAGGCGGGATTTACGGCAAATCAGCGGATACAGACACCTAACCAAGGCGGAACATTTGATTACGGTTATCTCCACATGCGAGCGGAATAGGAGCTTTTCGTCGAACAACATCCCGAGATAGGTTACTTCGGCGGACCACTCAACCCTTGTGCCATCCATGATTACAGTACAATAGGAAGCCGGTTTTAGTTTGGGTGATTGCCGATGGAGAAACATGATTGTTTGTGTTTTGGAGGCATAGATTTTGATTTTCCACGTGGTGGCATAATCAGCAAAGGCATCAAGACATCGTTGGAGCTTATTTGTTATTTCGCGCGGCATCCTACCCTTGATGGTTATTGCGGTATCATCTGCGAACAGGAAGAACACGCAACCGTCTCCGAGGGGAGGAATGTTAAAAGTGTAGATGCTGTAAAGCAAAGGGCCCAACAGACTTCCTTGCGGAACTCCTGCTGGGATGGAGAAAGTATTTGAAAGACAGCCATTCAACGATACCCTGAACAACCCTTGCTGGAGGTAGTGATCTTAACAAGATGCAAAGGAAAGTTGAAGTTTCAAAGCTTGCCAGACATTGTCAAACGCTTTCTCAATGTCTAACAATGCCATGCCTTGTTACTTCGAATGTTATTCATCACCCACAATAGCTGATGATTTGCGGAGTGCCCCTTCCTGAACGCGTACTGTTCCGGAAGGAGAATGTTGTGTTCATCGACAAAATTGAGCAGACGATTGAGAATAAGTTTCTCGAACAATTTGCTCAGCGCTGAAAGGAGGCTGATCGGTCTGTAGCTTTAAGCTAGCGTTGGATCCTTCACGGGTTTGCGGATAGGTAGGATTTTCGCTGCCTTCCAGATACTTGGAACGTAGCGCAGTTCCAAGCATCTGTTGAAGAAATCAGCCAGCAGAGAGTGAACCTTCATGCTGAGATTTTTCAACACCAGGTTGAATATTCCGTCGGCCTTCATGTTTTTGGTGCATTTTGGCGCTGAGCAAATCTGTTCCACTGTGATTGTATCCTCCAGAGAGATAGCACAAGGGAAGTAATCAAGGTTGAGTACGCATTGCTCAACCTGAACTTCGAGCGGACTTTGGATGTTGGAGCCTAGCAAGTGCGATTTGGCAATATGCTCACACATCGCATTTGCTTTCTCCTGAGGGGTGATTATGAGCCGATCGTCATCATTTTCATCTTTGAGTGGTGGAATGGGTTTGGGGTGTGTCTTTAAGACCTTGGCAACTTTCCAGAATGGTCCGGAGCGGCAGAATCACGGCTTTGGCCGGCAGAATCACCGCGAATTCGCTTGCCTTTGCTAAGGAGCACGTAGCGAAGGGAAATCCTCCATCCGAAATGCTGGGACTTTGTCCTTCTTGCGTCCTGGTTGGTTGTTAGTTACCGCCTGTTTTTGGATGCGTTTGAAGTCCTGGCGTTTGGAGCACTGTCTGTCGGAACCTTGATGAGCACCACCACAGTTGGCACATTTTAACGCCATGGCTTCATCCTCAGGGCAGTTGGAAGTGGCGTGTTCTTGAGCACAGTTGCTACAGCGTGGCTTAATGTTGCAGTTGCGAGTGCCGTGTCCAAAGTTCAGACATCGTTGGCACTGGGTCACATCGTGATGGCTCCCATCGTACGATGTTGGAAAAGATTGAGCGGATAGCCTTCAGCGCATTCAGCGTCACCGTTCCCTTCTGGAAGTGCACCAGGAAAAGACAATCCAGGTACGTCTTTACGTTTTCGTCTCTCCTTGTCATCCGAAAGACAGCGATTGGGGCCAGCTTGTACCGGTCCTTGAGTTCTTCTTCTATCGTCTTGGGGTCAACATTCGGTAGACCCCTGATGACTACCTTGAAGGGCTTCTCACCGGGGATGTCGTGCGTGAAGTATTCCGCATTGGAATCCTTCAGGAATTTGACGACGATTTCGTATTCCGCTTTCGTCCGGAGCATCACCTTAGTGCCGATCCTGCTGATCTTGTACTCAGCTGCGATGCCCAGCGATGCGCCAATGAGCGTCTTGAGTGGCACTACCTTCACAACCAGTGGAGGAAGCTTGACTTTCGCCGCACTCGAGCCGGCAGAATTCTCGGTTTCGATGGCGGCGTCGAAATCACCGATGTCGCTGGCGTTCGTCGCGTCCGCTCGTGCAGTATATCTGCGAACGTTTGTAACAAACTATAGGTTTATCGAACAGCTCGACAGAGCGAGCCAAAGTCGAACTTTTCACCCCGTACAGACTGGGGAAATGGATGCCCTAAATGCCCCTAATTTGAGCCCATACATAAATTCAGCAATCCTCTCACCCCAGCAGGCCTGGGCTCAATACCAATCGGCGCCGCCGGGATGTTCTGAGGCATAACATCTCTGATCACGCCTTCCTTCGGATGGGAAGTAAAGCCGTTGGTCCCCGGTTCATGAGTTGATGGGTCGATAGGTAGGGTCCAGGTGTGGGAGCTGCCTTCCTGGCACGTCGGTAGCATTGGTGCTCAGCACGGAAAACAAGATCGACGGAAAAAACAAACCAAAGGAAAAAAAAAAGAAAATAAATTCAGCAATCGACTAAATTTTCAATTGCGACCTGATGTGAAGCAAACCGAAACATGAAGCTGAAATAAAAAGTAGTAGGCTTTGTAATTAATCAATAAGCTATATAAGGGATGGTCCATTAATTATGTCACGCAAATTTGGCCCATTTTCAACCCCCCCTCCCCCCTTTGTCACATTTTTTGTATGGACCTTAATTTTTTTTTGTATGGCTCGTCACAGTTTTCAAAACCCCCCCTCCCCCTAAATGTGTGACATAATTAATGGACGACCCATAAGTTCCTGTGAGATTATACTCATTCTCTTGACATTCTTTGCTCGACTGTTGAGCTGTTCAGTCCGTTTTTTTCGCTCGAGATCTCGTTTCGATTTTGTTTCGTTTTGTGCTGTCGCGTTGCGCCGTGGAAGTGTCGCCACCTTCTCGCGTTCTGGCAAGTTTACTTGAACTTGCAAACACGAAACAAATGGTGCGTAAACGTGCCAATGAGTCAGCAGCCGGGCCTTCAAAAAAGGTGCTAATCAAGCCCAGCGCGTCGCTGGATGACGCCGGAAAACGAGTACTGCAAGCCAACCAGTATGCAGTACTCCCGGAAGATGGTGACGCCGCTCCCATTGCAAGAAACGAGCGAATTCCCCCGCTTTTCACGCCGGTGAAGGATGTTGTCAAGCTAGGTGCCGAACTGGTAAAACACAAGCTGCTGCCTCGCTTCAAACTTTGCAGCATCGGTACCAAAATCATGTGCTCCAGCCTGGAGGAGTACAAACCAATAGGATGTTTCCTGAAGGAAAACAACATGGACTTCTTCACGCATGATCTGCCATCGAGCAAGCCACTGAAGGCAGTTTCGCGTGGATTACCGTCGTTCGAGGCGGCTGCGGTGAAGTCCGAGCTGGAGCGGCTTGGGCTCCAACCTGAGGCCGGGTTCCAGATGAACCGGCGTTCCATCAACAATACCAGCTTCCGTGACCAGTTGTTCCTGGTGCACTTCACGAAGGGATCCACCAGTCTTGCGGCTCTGAGATCCAAAATCCGGGACCTGTTTCAGGTCATCATCAGTTGGGAGCATTACAAACCCCAACATCGTGATGTTACGCAGTGTATGAACTGCCTCTCTTATGGCCATGGCACCAAAAACTGCCATATGAAGACAAACTGCGGCAAGTGTGCTGGAACTCACTCAACTGCGTCCTGTGAGCAAGTTGATGACATAGAGCCAACGTGTGTCAACTGCGGTGGAAACCACCAAGCCTCCAATCGCGGATGTCCCAAGCGAGTGGAGTTCATTAATATCCGTCGGAAGGCTACAATGAACAATCAGGTTGATCGCTTCCGTAATCATCGTTCGCCTCCTGTACTAACGGAAGTCCAGTACCCAGCTCTCCAGCCCCGTCGACATGTTCCGAACCTAGCCCCGCTTCCGCTCAACAACCAACAAGCCAATCTTGCGAGTATCCAAATGGTTCCCAAAAGTCGGACAGTTCAGCATCGTCTCGCTGCTGCTGTGGCCCAGCCAATTCCAGGTTCATCCACCGCCCCTGGTTTGTCGTACGCTGGTGCTGTCTCAGGTGAACCTGTCGACGATTCTCCGTTCACCTCGGAGGAACTTGTGACGCTCGTGGCCGAGGTCATCATCATCATGCGCACCTGCAAGACTCGATCTGAACAGCTACATGCTGCCCTGTCCCTTGTCACTAAGTATGGACCGTGAAGCCATCAAGATCGTAAATTGGAATGCTTGCTCCTTGAAGAGCAAAAACATTGAGTTTGTTGACTTTTCTCAACGAACGGCACATCGACATAGCCGTCATCACCGAAACTCACTTGAAGCCCGAGCTGAACGTCTTCCTTCCTGACTTTCGGCTCGTAAGGCTTGACCACACCAGCTCCGGGGGAAGGGGAGTGGCCATCGCTGCGAGACGGAACATCAACTGCCGGCTACTACCAAGCTTCCAGCTGAAAATTATCGAAGCCATCGGAGTTGAGGTGAGCACATCGCTTGGTCCAATCACCATCATCGTGGTCTACTGCCCCAAGCAAACCAACATTAGGGACGGCTCGGCCGCAGACCTCCGAAGAGACATCATCAAGCTAACACGACGGCGGCAAAATTTCGTCATCGCTGTCGACCTGAACGCCAAGCATCAAGCCTGGGGAAATAGTCGGCGAAATCAGAACGGCACAATATTATACAACGATCTGCAGCAAGCCCACTACAACATTCTGTGTCCGGACACTCCCACCCTGTTGAGTCAATCCGGAGCTCATGCCACCATCGACATCTTCATCAGCAACAGTGGCGATAACATCTCCCAACCTATCGCCTATCAGGAACTGAGCTCGGACCACTATCCGGTGGTGACCGAAGTAGGTTCCTCGGCCAATAGATTTTAAGTTTCCCGGCGAAATAACCATCGTGTCAACTGGCAGCAGTATCAGCGTTGTGTGGACACAGCAATCGATTACGACGTCCTACCGGAGTCGTACGAAGAAGTCGATCAGTGTCTGCAAGCCATCGAAGAGGTGATATCCCGTGCCAGGGAGCAACACGTACCAGCATCCAGACAGGTGAGTCATACTCTTATCCAGGCCAGGATGGTGGAACTCAGAAATAACGACTTTACCAAAAAGATTAGCTCTCTCCCAGATTGTGCAAAACCATTTTGGAAGATGACTTAAATTTTAAAAAATAAGTCAAGGCCGATCCCTCCGCTTTCCTTTGTTGACCAGAACTTAGACCCATCCCTACTGATAACCCCAGTTGAAAAGGCCAATGCTCTTGGCCAACATTTTGTGATTTCACATAATCTTGGTCAAACCATGGTGAGCCCCCCATGCCGTACTGGAGGCAATGACTAGAGTCGCTGACACCCCTGTAGTAGTGCAGGATGATAGTAGAATATCGGCTGATGAGGTGATAGCAGCTATTAGAAGTACTAAAAACATGAAGGCTGCGGGTATGGATGGTGTAGTCAACCTCGAGTTGAAAAACTTGAGTATTGACTTCTTCAACCATCTTACCGTTATCTTCAACACATGTTTGGAGCTTGGCTACTTTCCTGCATGCTGGAAGTTAGCCAAAGCGATTCCAATACACAAGCCTGGCAAAGATCCTACCAGTGCCAAAAGCTATCGCCCCATCAGCCTCTTGTCCTCCACACTCGTATTCACCTCGGCTTGTTCCGCCTGCTAACGTCAAGATCCATCTTGATAGCACTCCCATTGAATGGTCGAGTGAAGTAGTCTACCTTGGTGTCACCCTCGATAGAAAATTGATATTCCGATCCCATGTGGACAAGAGATCCACCAAGTGTAACATCTTGATCAGGTCGCTCTACTCTCTGATAAACAGGAAGTCCACCCTGTCGTTCAAAAACAAGCTTGCTGTCCACAAGCAAATCATTCTGCCGGCTATTGAGTATGGTATGCCAATCTGGGAAAGTTAAAGCTTCAGAGGATCCAAAACAAGATCCTCAGAATGATCCTTAACAGTCCACCGCGAACTCGTAATTATGAGATTCACCACCTGGCCGGTCTTCAAACACTCGAGGAGCGAAAGACTTCCACGCTGGAAAGGTTCAGAGTCGCCTGTCTGCGATCAAACCACCAGATCATTCGTGATTTGGCAACCTAGTTTAAGTAGTTAGTTGCTCAATTAGGTAGGTTATCAAATTTTTAAATTCAAACCAAAACAATCCCACAAAGGGTATCCTGTAAATTAGCGCTAAAAGCAATCATCATATTAGAATAACCAATTAACTAGAACAAAAATGAAAAGCCAAAGGCTAACCAATTGAAATGTTAAATCAAATGTTGAAACATTAAAACCCAGAAAATAAACGTAAATTTTACTACATACTCATTCTCTTGTGCCAATAAACCACTGCCTCGACAACACCTTTCAATTCATTTTTACTCGTAATATTCAAAGACTAATTGAGATAAACAGTTTTGCAGATAATAGTTCTGCAGCTCACCTGGTGATTCTTGGTCAAAACGCACTACATATGTTTTGAAAAACACATTAATAAGCGCTGTTGGCCATATTATCCCATGGTGCGCATCACCACAACTTACCCTATGATAATTCCATTTTTCTTTAACCATTTTGATCTATAAAATAGTAGAAAAAAATTTCCCGATTTTTTCAGTTTACCAAATATTATAAATTATTTATAATTTTTATAATATTTGAGTTTACGCTAAGGGGCTAACAAAATCAGAAAGCACTGTATTGCTTTGATAATATTCAATGTAAAAAAAAATTCAACGAAAAATGACCCCTTCATGCAGTTCGATGCCGCAAGCAGTTTGACATTGCGATCCATGTACGATTTTTTACATCACTGGAAATAAAACTCTCCACCCAATTTAAATGTTGCCCAATTAGGCTAATGTGCCGCGGTCGGTAGCTGGCGGTTGGTGATTTTCAGATATTTAATTTAGAAACACTCAAAACTCTGCACCCACCACGTGCCGATTGGTGTTTGTATATGTACACGTAGTAGAAGGTAATTAAATTATTATTGCATCATTATAACAACCATCATCAGCCGGCCGGGTTGTTATGCAAATTGAAACGCAAAACGCGTTAATAACTCGGAAACGGTTATATCGCCTACCAATCAGCTCCGGCCTGTATAATTTAGGCGATAACCGCCCAGCGATACCTAATTTCAATTAGCCAGCACTGACTGTTATTGTGCATCACAAATCCCCCTCCCCCCACAAATTGCATTCCATGCAAACGTGACTGCTGACCGTGGTTGTAGTTCCCATGCATGATCTATGGCGGGTGATAAGGACTGGAAAAATAAAGAACGATTCGGGGCACGAAATCGTTCCCATCAAAGTCGATTAGCACGAGCGAGCTGGGCTGGGTGAATGCAAAATATTCGTTCGAAGCTAAGGCATTTGGTCGTACACGTAGCTAAGGGGAATTTTCCCAAGAGATGGTGCGCAATTCGAAACCGTCACATTTATTTTGGGTTTCCGACTACATTGTGAGTGCCGAGTGTGTGTGTGTTTATTTAGGATATGTATACATGTTTGAACGGGGATGGCAAAAGTATCGACTGGTTCCAGCAAATGTTTGCGGCTAGGATCCAAAACAGTGTTGCAACCTTGAAATGTGATCAATATTTGTGGATGTACGAATAGCATCCAGGTGCCGCGGTTGTTTCGTGCTATGATATCAAATGGATCGTTGTTTGCTGATGGATTTTATTGGAAGCTTCAAAACATGTGGTAGTTTGCATTTATGTTGATATTTATTTGAAAGCGAACCACAAAAAGGTCTAGTCTATAATTTAAACATTCGACAGCAACCAGTTGACGACGGAATGCTCGTCGCGAGGTCCGTTGTAGGCCAGGGACACTCCGTAGCGGTACAATTTGATTGTCGGGAACCTACGAATACCATGTACAGCAGCCAGTTGCCTTTCCTTGGAGACATCAACCTTCGCCAGTTTGACGCTGGGATTTTTCCAGGCCATTTCTTTGGCAATCTTCAAATAGATTGGTGCAAATGCTTGACAGTGGGAACACCCCGGTGCGTAAAACTCGACCAAAACGAAAGGGTTTATCTGAATTGTGGATTGGAAACTCTCCGAGCTCAACTCCAAAACGGGTTCCTGCCACTCAGTTCTCTGCTGTTGAGAATTTCTAATCAGCCATAGCATCAGCGGATCAACCTCCAGCTCCTCTTCGTAGACGGTTGGAACTCCATAGCGATAGAACTTCAACGTGGGATATTCTTCAACATCGTGTTTGGCAGCAAAATCAGCATACTGTATGGCATCCAGTTTGGCCAGTGCCACCGGGGAACCTCCGGTAGCGAGTTGCTGGGCCACGTTTTCGTACTTGGAAGCGAATGTTTTGCAGTAATGGCACCAAGGGGCGTAGAATTCCACCATCAAATATGGCAACTGTCGTGCGGCTGCGTTGAAGTTCGATGGATCCAGCAGGAGGACACCATTTTCCGACGGGAAATAGCCCCACGATGGGGAACTGATGCTCAGGACTAACGCGAGCAAGACGAGCTTCATTTTTCAAATGGACGGATTGAACATGGGTAGACCATTTGTCTTAACCAATGCCTACTTGGTTTTGAGCACCAAGTTGTTCTCTACAAATAATTATATAAAGGGCCACCCACATTAGATCCGTTTGCGTTGCGTTGACGTAAATTTGACAGTTAGACAATAGATTTAGCTGTCACTTTGCCGCAACGCGTCCGATCCGGTTCTAATGTGCGTGGGCCTTAAGGGAAATGCTCTAATGTTGGCGTCATGGGGACGGTACTAATGGATATTTTTGGTTGCTATTGAAAATTTAGTCGATTGCTGAATTTATGTATGGGACCAAATTAGTGAGCTTTGTAGTTTGCTTGTACCATTGAAGATTACTTTTCGGAATAGGAACTATCCTAATTATTAAGTTTGGCCAGAGTCTGTCGGTGCGAGAAAACATTCCAAAAAGATGCAATCGGAGACCTGCAAGTACAGGTTGAACTCGATTATGCGAAGGCTTGACAAAAATTTCACTCCGGATAATCGAACACCCGGACAATCGAGAAATGCTTTTTTTTTCATTGCTGCTTATCAAGAACAATTTAATAGATGATGAAAATTAATTGCACTGGATGTTTGTGCCCAAGTTAAACGTTTTAAAATTATTTTATTGCTTGCTTTTCATCTCATTTTATTCAACAATGGCTGAAGCCACACACAATTTTGATCTATGAACACTAGACTGATCCATAGTTTGAAATTGTTGCTCAACGGTGCACAAACGATTCCAAATCGGGTCCTGATTAGCCTCCCAAAATTTTGAACTCATTTGGTAAAAAACTTACTTGGCACAAACCATTTGAAGTTTATATGTTATTTTACTATGGAAAACTAGGTATACATTTTGTTCTGTCTTCTAGCCTTTTCCATAAAGCACTGTTAAACATTTCTATAGCTATTATTATGGAAAATCTTCTCAGCTACATTCAAGGGGTAAAGCGAGTAACTCAATGTACCTCAAAATTTAATCGACGTTCATCGATTTTTCTGTCTGTTTACTCATCGGCTACTCCGTTTACCGCATTCACATCAAGGGGTTGGTCACTCTACACAGTGTGCCAAAATCAAACTTGGGCACACCGTGTGCAGTCATTGGCGTTGTTTGGCACCCATGGTTACAATTTTTATGATCTTTAAAGCTACTGGCAACACTGAACTTATTCTGCGCAGTGTGCATGTGTCAAAATGTGTTATTGATGTTGCAACTTCTAGTCAGATTATTTTCAAAACTACCGTGAATCTCCACCAAGTCTCGCCATGGATTCTCAAAATCGTTACACCCGTGACGGCAGTTGCATCCACATTTCCTCCCAGACGAAGAACAGCTAACTCCTGACCTGACCGAGGTTTCCGGCCATGGTTACACGAACTAGCGAAGCAGCTCCCACGGCGACGGACCAGCAGAAGGAACAGCAGCAGCAGCAGCATTGGAAGCAGCAGCATTGGAAGCAGCAGCAGCATTGGAAGCAGCCGCAGCCGTGGGAGCTGCATCGCTAATTCGTGCAGCCGTGGCTGACGCTGGAAATCTTGGGCCGGTCACGACAAGCGGACAAGCGGTGAGTTTTAATTAACCAAACAAAAACTATATCATCCGACCATTCAAACTGCTCAAATACATCCATGGCGGTGGCTGCTACACCAACCATTCCATCGTCCAACATATCAGTGCCAACATTTCGAAGGGGCGTAATTGCATTTGTAAACAATGACTTTCGTCGTCGATTTCTCGCGAATGAAAGCTCACTCATAGAAATGAATGACATCAGCAGGTAGAGGAATGTTTCCTGTCCCAGTTAGCATTGGTAATTTGGAGGGGTGGGCCTTTGAAATGTTGGCACTGATATAATGTTGGAGAACCGTCTTGGCAAAATCTCAAATAGTCCAACAAATTATTTTTACTCTCCTGCCTTTTTGCACTTCCAACTAACACAATAAGAAATTATAATTACGAATCATAACATTAACTACACAGAAAAAGGAAAATCCTTTTTTTTCTCAGAAAAAAGACGCTTCCACTCTTTCAAAGCTAACGTGTTTTCGGTGTTCTCGTTGCTCCACGCACCTTTCATCTTCTTGGAGGAGGAGAAGCACAGCTTCATAATGAACGGGAGTTTTGTGCATTTGTGATCGATCGCTCTGTGGTTGCACTTCATGATGGCATTCACTGCCAGGGCTACGCTCGGAAACTCAACCAATCCGGAGGAGGAACTTTCCGATTTCAGCGGGAACATTCGCACTTGCGACGGGTGGCAGTCCTTGGTGGTGAATGCAGTCAGCAGCAGATACTCGGACGGCATATGGGTGGGGTATTGAAGAAGTGGAGAATGCGATTTTTGCTGGCCTGGGAAGCGATTGTTCTTGGAGGCGCTGTAGACCTCGAAGCTGATCGAATTGTCTGGCAGGGTGTACGGGTTGGTTGACTCTGACAACTAGTTCTGCTTGGAAAATTGGCTGGTCCGTTTCGGGTCAGCGGTGCGTCCTTCATCAGTCCAACATATGTTCCGGACGGTGTTGGTTTCCAGTTTTCCGACGGATGATACTTGGCGGTGAAAAATTCGGTGCAAATCCGTTTCCTCCGCCGGCTCCCAGAAGGGCCGGTTGACTAATGATTGACGTTCGTTGTGCGTGGTCGGCCTTCCGCCGAATATGGAAGGATCGTGTAGCAATGGAGCTCGTCCGTTGCAGGCATCCTTGGAGACGGATGCATCCAGTGTGTAGTCCCAACTGGAGTCCGTGGCGTTTTTGAAAACCTTGAAAAACAAAACAAAAACAAGAGCTGTTAAAATTCCGCGTTGCCAAACAAGGCATTATTCACAAGCAATCAAAAGTCAGTTCAATGACTTCTTCACACTGAGGTACACTGAGAAAAAAGTTGGCGCAAAACAAGTGTGTAGAGTGACCACCCCTTGATTCACATATAAAGATAGAGCTGGAATTAGGGCGTAACAGCCTTTGTAAACAATGACTTCTCATGTTGATTTCTCGGAATTCAAGGCACGCCTACACAAACCATATCCACCATATCCAAGGCACGCCTACACATACAATATCCATCGGGTAGGAGAAGTCTTCCTCTACTCGATGGTGATGTCGATTTACTAGGGAGAGACATGATTTCCGAGAAATCATTGAGAGTTGTCATTGTTTACAAAATTTGTTACGCCCTAATTCCACCTCTATCTAGATATAAGGCGTCAGTCTTGTTTTTAAACAAAGTAGAGCTCTACCGTCACTTTTCAATAGGTCCTATCTACTTTGATCGATTCTCTTCATCGACTTTCTCTTGCTCGGCCATGTTTAGATATTTCCGGATATTTTCGAAGCACAGAGCGACGGAAGAAGCAACAATCTAGCATCTATTACGACAAAGACGACAGGAAAGGTCGTTGTAGCCGAGCTTTTTACGAAAGAGAGAGTCGATGAAGAGAATTGTTCAATGTAGATTGGTCTATTTGAAAATTTAATCGCCGTAGGTAGCCTGAATGATAAGACAAGAGCGAAATGGTCACCATCTAGATCGATCAGTGCCTCAACCGGCAAAGAAGTAGAAGTGCCCGGTAATGCGGAATCATTTGCCAGGACAAGATCTAGCAAACGTCCGTTTCGGTTCTGATAAGTGTTTACTTGAGTGAACCCGCGTAAGTGAAATCCGTCTAAAAGAGCACAGCAAGCCGCCGGCATATCCGATAGCAGTGGGTCAATGACTGGTGTTCCGCTGTCGGTGAAGCGGGACTCAATCGAGACAAAATCGAACCTAATGGTTCCACATGCTCAGGGATGATCGTGTAGTCGTTTTTCGTGTTTGGGGCGGGTAGACAGCGCCTATACTGCTTATGTTTTATGAATTTTCCTCAAGAATTCAAAGCTGTTCCAGTAGACTAGAAATGGTCGAGGTACATACTTAGGTAGCTGGTTTGTTTCGTTGAGACAGCAATCAGAACGCCTCCCCCGCCCGATTTTTGACTGTTCAGGGGAGATCGGTCAGTGCTGAAGACGGAATATAGTGATCCGAAGAGATGCGATGAAATCGGTTATTCAGTCACGTTTCCGTCATTACGATCAAAGGAAATTTAGGTACCAAAAGTTCAGAATCTCAATCATACTCCCCTGCAGTTGCCCCCGATTTTTGTTGTTGTTTTGCTTGACAGTAGCTTTTCGGTTTCGCACTTCCATATGTTGCTGTGATCCGAAAAGTGAGAAAGCAAATGACAGTGATCTTGCTTACTGAGCAATGTGAGTTATGTACTCGATGTGCCTCAAAAGCAACTTAAAAATTGCTCATGATGAGGAGCTGTCTTGCCCCTTGTCTTCATTTTTACAGAATATCGTTTTCAGCCAAACGTCACATTAAATAGCTATTAATTATTTAAGCGATTGATAACCTTCTGGCATGATCTAGCAGCTATTTTATAGGCAACACTGTATTCTGCAGTGTGACATAGTAGCCATGATGTTCGTGCTCTATTGTACGCGTCCTTATACGCGTCAGAAACACCAATTTTGTCTGCTGAACAGATGATTGAGCTCTCGAATATGGAAAAAGATCATCATAAGACATCAGTGACTTAAATCATTAATATCATTTGTTCCTTTCATTTGATCAGGAAGTAGTCATCAAGGTTGTAGCTGAGAAAATTTTCTATAAGTACAGCTATTATTTTCAAAAGCAGAGTGATATGGTGAATTGTTATAAAATTTTGTTTTCCCATAGTAACTTCAAAATTAATTTGAATTGGTTTGTGCCAAGTTCGTTTCTTACTAAATGAGCTCTGTATGGCTATGTATAAGGTAATATCGAGGGAGGCGACATTATCTAAGATACAGGAAAAATTGTGTTTTGCTATGGTTAGCTGCGGGCACGCTGAGAAGATATAAAGAAGATTGATGACTGTTCTGAAAAATTTCCTGCCAAAAGATGATGCGCGATGCAAGCAGATGCGAGAAATGATAGAAGATGTTTCAAAGATTAATTCGCTATCAAAGGGACTTCCTTCGAATGGGTGATATCAGTTTGCTTAGTCATTTGACGAAGGCATTCCGATACCAACCTGACTTTTACAAAGCCCCAACCCTATTTTGACCCGACATAAGCCAAAAATTTAACCGACATTAAAACGACATCGAGTTGACATGGACCCTAAATTTGCTTTACATTGATCCGACATCGGGTCGACATGTCTGTTCGAGATCATTTTGCTGGGTTTCTTTCCAACTCCACTGTCTTATATCAAATGATAGTGAGAGACTTAATTGACAGTTAAGATGAGGTTCTATTGACAAAGAGGCTCTTCAAATTATGGGCATGAGATAATTCGTTTTCACAAGATTGATTGAATGGTTGTTGGTGGAATCGAGAGTTGACAACGATGCACTACAAAGAAGGCTGCCCTGTTGGTCCTGTGAGAAGAAGATCGTTCAAGGAGAGCTGGTTGCTACTTTTGGCTGGCCCATCGAACAGGACTCTTATTTTGGTAGCAGACAAATCGGGACGATGGATTGCGTGATGGGGTAGGAAACACTGGGGCAACGTGACGCGAGTCGTCACCTCCTCCATGTGGCCGAGTCGTTCGTCCTATTCCATGAAATCCACATAGCTCTTGTGTAGTGGTTCATCGGAGCGGAAACGTCATTCGAGAGCAGACAATCGACAGGCTGCCATGTTCCATATAGTTAGATCGTACCTAACTAGACGCACTACTTAACGCCCGTCGGCGTTGCGACTGTGTGTAGAGTTTTCCGTCAAAGTTTTCCGCTTCCCCATAACGTTTTAACCTGAGCGTCAAGGTTGTCGAGAGCGGGACCAGGCAGGTAACTGGGAGAGCCGTCGAAGTAAGAACTTTTCCCGAGAATATGTATCCGAAACTTGTCTTCTGGAGTGGTAGCAGCTGGTCATCGAACGGCTAGCGGTAGATGCTGGGTAATTTTCCACAAATTATCATCAATATTTAATTTTTGAAATCAACTTTTTCTTAACTAGTTACGGGCCAAGTGAGAATACACTCCAGATATCCATTTTACGAAAGCTATCTCAGAATGCACGTGTATGAGCAGTAATTCCTTAAATGGGTTATTGCATTTACAAGAGAGCTGTAACCTTACATCTCCAGGACTAAAAATGTTGCACTTATTTTCAAAAACAACTTTATCAAAAAAAAAATAGATGCACACAAGTTTCTTTCATAAAGCACAACCAGAAAAAAAATGATTAGTCTCAAAACAACCATCGCAAAATAATAGCCAAGAACACCAAAACCATGAGATCGATTTTTCCGTTCTGCAATCACTATTTGGGCCCAGAATTTCGTTCGTTCTACATCAAACGAGCATCACCAGTCTGGAAATTTTTCTTCGAACTTAAATATTTGCGGTCTGACCGGTTTTGTTTGTCTTCCGTAAAACCTCACTTCCCGCAAACATTCCAATGTGGTATCGCATCGCTTGGGGCATGCTCCACCGACCGACCAGGAGACGCCACGCACCCCAATCCAATCGGATTCGCAAAAGCTCGAAATCCACCCCGTTTGCAATCACTTTTCAACCCGGCGTTGGCAGTGAAGGATGACGGCAGTGGCATCTGATTTCTGCTGATTCACTTCAATCAAACAATTCCATCCTATGCTTCCTATATCTTTCAGTTTGTGCCGGGGTGGTGGAAGCAGCTGCTCTGTTTCACTTTACCTTCCTCACGAGTGGTAGCGAAGCGCATCCAAAGTTGCTTCCCCCCTACCAGCGCTCGTCAGAAAGATTGATTCTTGCCGGATCCAAATCAACACCCCTCCCCCCCTCGTCATTCACACTCTTCGGATCTTAAGGAATGTGCACCACATCACCGCCCAAAGGAAGAAAGTGGAATCCTTTCAAGATCATGATTTGTTTGCGTATTTCATTTTCTTGCAAATGGAATTCGAGACCTTTCGCCGAAGGAAGAAAAGAGAAAGGAGGGAGGGGGGCCGAGGGCTGTGGTTTAGATGTTTCCCTTGGTAGAGCTTGAGTGAAGCGAACATCAGTTATCAATCAAAAACAAATTCTTTTCGTTTGGCTGGATTTCCTTACCCCACTCGGTTTCGGGCTCGTTCGGTTGCTACTTGTGTGCAGAAGAGGCAGCATCCCTTTTTCGCAAGGCTGCGGAAACAATATTTTCGGGGGAATTTTCTCAAAGTATCAGGTAGCAGCAGTAACTCGATCATAGAAGTGTTTGTTTTAAGAGTTAGGGTAAGGCGAAAACGCAAGGAAAGTGAGAAATGGAAAAGCGATGCTTATTGACAAATACCAAGGGAGAGGGTAAAGAAAGGAAGGTGGTTGAACAGAAATTACTTAATCCGCAGAGCATTTCGAGGCCAAATCTTCCAGAAAATCTTGTACCTAGTGGAGCTCTCGTTTCACTGGGTCTCCTGCCCCACTGGCACTTCTGCTCAATTGGAATTCCTGGTTCATTGCCACTTTTGCCCACAGCCACTCGAAACAACTGCTCATCTCTCAAAGAAAGAATAAATCTCGATGGAAAGCCCCTGTCATGAAAAAACTCCAAGTGGCAAAAATCAGAAGAACAATAGTATTCGAAAGAAATGCTCATGTTTAAAAGAATGCAAAACTTCTAGAAATTAAACAGTAACTCCTTCCTATATGCGGTAGGTGGTACAGTCCACCCATCGCTGTTTTTCTGCAGTCGTTCAACAGTTTCAGCTGATTTTCTGTAGATTATGGTTGAAATTAATCTCATACAACAAAATCAATGTGATTGGTTAAAGGGCAGCCGAGAAATAACGGTGGTCGGACGGTACTACCAACCACATATATGGAGGAGTTACTGTACTAGAAATTTAAGAAAAACCAGAAATGCCAAAGACCAGAAGAACAATGTCCCACGGAAGAACCCTTCATGTTAAAAAGAAGTAAAAAGCAGTTCCAGGTCAAATAGCGGAAAATTAAACAAATTATAGATTTTACCTCTCATAATTCCATGAGTCTTCGCAAAATTGTTCGCTAAAGGCAATAAAACAAATTTTTGCTGGAGATCGGCCATTTTGACTCTCGGCGTTTTTTAAAAATTAATTTTTAATAAATCATAGCTCGAAACCAGCTCATCTAACCGAATTAACGTCTGAAATGAAGTGGTTGGAAACTGGTTTACCTTTTCGGATTAAAGTACACACTGAAAAAAAAACTCACATGTAGGTACTCGTCAAAAATGAAGAAAAAAATGTTAACACTAATATGCAACACATTTCAATTTAGGAAGTTCTCACTGTTCATAATATTTGAGCAGTCTCGAACTACCTTCAGTGAGGATTTGCACTGTGAAATGTATCCATGAACAATCACCGCAGATTCAGACGATCAACTGTTTAAGACACGGGAACGATCGATTGGACCTTTACAGAATGTCTCTTCTGGAACACAATACACATAACACAAAGTAGTTGCACTGGTCTGGATTCATTGAATACGAAACACGGATCACTTATCTACTTGTTGTTAGGTACGTTTACTAAGTAATCATAAATTAGGACGGTCACAGCACGGATGGCTTAAGACCAGAGTTACATTTTCCTCGTGTGTGCAAAAATGTGCTGCCGAGACTCTCAACAAACCGTCTCCCGTCGCAACGAAAACAACATGTGACGAGAGAGAAAGAGACACGCGAGAATAAGATACGAGCGAGAAACAAATGCGACCCCCAAAAATCCTGGCGTGCGCGAGGCTCGCGCTGATCTCATGTGCCTCATCCCATGTGCTATGATTAATGCTAGAACATCAGAGCTCTAAGTTCTGGAAGGTGTAGGTAAACGAAATACAGGCTGTTGAAACTTGGTTGCTTTGACCGACATTTCATATGCGTTTGCACAAACCATTCCTATTTTAGAGGAAAGGTAGCATATCAAGACCTACAATTGAAAAGACCTCAACTCCATTTTGCAAACAAACCTTGTAAGGCCATTTTCTCGCGAACCAAAGTCCGCCAAGGCAAACCAACTGAATAAACAGGTAGGGGAATTTCTCCTCTACTAGATTGTGGTTTAGGATTGTGAATGTAGGTTTCGGTTCCCGAGAAAATGGCCTTACAAGGTTTGTTTACAAAATGGAGTTGAGGTCATTTCAATTGTTGCTCTTGATATGTTTGCAGTACTTTAATTCTTGAAATCCTCTACTAGCCAAAGCCATTCATTTGCCGGTCAATTAGAATATTCTTTGTTTATTTTTTTCCGGTTCAACACTTAAATGCACTTGCATGACTAACATCTTTTGACACGTTATTTTCAAAATATGTAATGGACATAAATTCTACAAAAAGTGTATTGTTTAGAACGGGGATTCGACCGTTGTAAGACGTTCACAAATGTTCAACATAATTTAACCATGCATCGGCAACACAACTGGTTAGAAGGGATGTTACGTAATTTGAATAGATTATATCGGAATGCTACGGATGCAGCAATGTTATGATAAGTCAATAGGTGAAATAATTTTTTGTAGAATATTTTTTTAAACTCAGATGAGCATGTAGACCAGTGCAGTGATATATTTACCATTTCAATCATTAAATCTACCGACCTTTTGTTCCGTTCCTTCAAATCGTTTTTTGGTTGGCACTGTACGATCTAGGTGGCTTCTGAGTCAACTACACATAGACGTTAAGAACCATTGCTCTGTGGGTTTCGATGGCATCGTAATCGCTTCGGTTTGATAATGGGCGACCTTGCCTTTGTATACCAACAGTGAGAATCGGGACCAATTCCACAAAGCGACCACCAAGCGCCACCATCTCGCTACAACAAACGTTTGACTAGAAAGTCGTACAGCCATCGCTACAACATTCAACAGACCAACCAATCAAATCACCATGTTGCCACCAGAATCGGCGCAGCACCGGAATATGATTCACTAAAGTTGATCAATCCATTTGAAAAAAATATGATATTCAAAAACTTCAGCACATTCTTAAGTTATCCTTTTTTAGCAACTCTCTAATTCAGATCAGAAGAACATCAGCCAATGCTGGTATTTTAATACTTCTTGGCTGTCTAGGGGGCATATCTGAAAGAATAACTTGTTACTTATGCATCGTTTCCTGAACATCTACAAAATTTCCATAAGTTTTAGAAAATTTACTCAAATTTCAAAGTTCCTTGAAATAAAACGATGGTCCAAAAGCTTCATCATCAGGAAGTTCATTGAACTTTTTAAGATTTCTGTCAAACTGCTATGAAGTTCCCTAACTGAAACGAAGATACCTGAAGTCATCTATCTCTACGAAATTCCCTGAACTTTTTCAAAATGCCCTGTACTTCTATGAAGTCTACGAAATTTCCTGAATTTGTGCGGAATTATCTGAACTATTTCGAGTCCACGAGATCTCATCAAAGTGCTCTGAAGTTATAAAAAACGTCACTGAATAATAAAGAGGTTCCCTGACATCAAACAATTAACTTCTACGGAGATCCCTTAGCTTGTATAAAGTTGCCTCTTCTACGAAGTTTTATGAACATTCCCATGATCTAAGAACTTCAAATAATTTCACTAAATTTAGCTCATGATTTATCTGACATATGTTTGTCTTAATGCATAAAACAAAATATAAAAATAATACCAAAGAAACATTCAAAATTAGGACAGTGTTCCAGTGCAAACAGTTAAGCATAAGCGCTTTAAGGGGGTAGTACATTATGAACGTCCAAAAAGTAAGGCATTTTCGTTAATTTTTTTAAGCAATATAACACTCAGGGAGGGCAAATATGTTATAACCCATTTGTTAGTCATCCTTCGAACTATAATTTGTATTTTTTTGAACTCGATTGGCGTCTCCCCGTGGCCGGTGCACCAGGTCGCGCGGGCGTCCTCGCGCGGAAGTCGGAAAACAACGTGAAAAAATACTCCTTTCCATGTGAGCCTGGAACATAAATCGAACAAAAATCCTGATTAGTAATGTAATTTGGGTTAGAAATACGTATTCTGATTTTTTTTTAATTAATTTTTCCAAAAGTTGTGGCCTTAGGAAAAACAATCCATTTTTTCACCCTAAAAATGCTTACAAAATCGTGGATTAAAAATCCATTTTTGACAAAATCGAAAATGTGGATAAGTATTTCTAAGCAGATTTTTTTTTCCGTCGATCTTGTTTTCCGTGCTGAGTACCAATGCTACCGACGTGCCAGGAAGGCAGCTCTCCTGCACCTGGACCCTACCTATCGACCCATTAACTCATGAACCGGGGACCAACGGCTTTACTTCCCATCCGAAGGAAGGCGTGATCATAGATGTTATGCCTCAGAACATCCCGGCGGCGCCGACTGGGATTGAACCCAGGCCTGCTGGGGTGAGAGGTAATCACGCTTACCACTACACCACTGGCCCCGTTATAAGCAGAATTTTATTCTGAACAAGAAAACCTAGGCGATATCCAAATTTGATGATAACAGATTAGAGTTATTTTCCACGCCAGTTTGAAAAACCCCGTTTCGAGATAAACGCGTTTAAAGATTTCAATGCTCTCTCAGCGCGCCGGTACATGTTTTAGGAAATCGCTTCGTAAAGCGGTAAGGAATATTCTGGCGGGCTTGGAGTCTTTTCTAAATTAAAGTATACATCCCAAGAAATATTTTAAGCCAAAAAAAATGCATTTTTTTGAAAAATCAAAGCGTACTCCCCCCTTTATCACATTAGCGACAGCATGAATAGCCTCATTCAGCCCATACAGTCAGTTACGAGCTGCAAGGTGTATGTAATGTAGCTGTCAAATATCTTTTTCAGGTGCGTAGAAAAAGCCCGAGTAGCACACTTTCATCGCAATAAGCTACAGCAACTTGTTTATGACTGAAATAAGTCGTATATAAGTTTGTACAATTGATTTGTGACAAGCGTGCTACTAGGGATAGTTACCGAAGTAGTTCGATGAAACTCTACGAAGTTCACTGAACTTCGGTTAGCTTCTATAAAGTTAGGTGAACTTAAAAAAAAATCTACAATTACCATACCTTTCAAAAGTTCCCTGAAGATCCGCGAAGTTTCTTGAATAACTACAAAATTCCTTGCAACTACGATAGCAGTTCGTACTCTGGTGTAGTGACTGTAGGTGCATTGTAAGACTGCACCAGTAAATAAACAGAGGAAGTGGTAGAGGTGCTGCATGAAGAGGTGGTGATAATGGACGTGCCCTCAGGAGACCGATAAAGCATGCAAAAACGAATCATCCTCGGCAGAAACGGTTTGCGGATGTCTACGCAAAATTTCAATTAATTTTACCCAAAGGATCAAAAGTTGGAGCAATTTGAGTGTGTGTGTGGATTTTAAATGGTATACCCTTTACTAGATGGGACGAACACAACATGCTTTTTATTCTAAATATATTTGAACAGTTCTCAAATGTAAGTACATGTTTGAATTAACTAGTGATGTTATTGGCTACAGCTTGAAAGGCTAAAAATACTGCTGGATGCAGTCACTCGAATCAATTTCCATAGCGAAGATATTGTTTTAGAGGGCCCTCCGAACTATTGGTTCGCTGCAAGCCGCGATGTATCTTTTCATAATATAATGGTTTCAATTTGATGCACGAAGCTCAATCGGTTCCAAATCAGGCTGATCAATCTCCCAAATATTGTGCTAATTTGATGGCGAACTCATTCTGAACTGGCTCTTTGAAGTTTATATGGGAATTACTATAAGAAAAGTTGTCCATCGAAGCCCCTCCCCCCCCCCCCCCATTACGTGAAATTTTCCCAGCTACACTTTGTTGAAAACCACTTTTCAATTGAATGTCAAGAAAATTAGTTATTAATTAATTTCCAAGTTGATAACCTTCTGGTAGAATTGATCGGCTGCTTTCAGGGCAACACTGCATCTTGCCCTTATGACATAATAGCCTGGACTGTTTGTCCCATTATGTCCTATTATAGCTAACTATCCTAACGTTCAATCTTTCAATTCCCACATAAACTACAAAGGGTCACGTGCAGAATGAGTTCGCATCGTAATGAGATCAAATTTTGTGAGAATGATCAGGAGCTGATTTGAAATTGTTTGAACTTGATGGAGCAAAATCAAAATTTTAAACGATGAAAATTCCGTGCGCATGGATCGGTAACAAATAACCCCGCCGGTAATTGGTTCGTAATCTTCCACTTGAAATACTTCTATAAAACCGCAACCACAATTTCAGCTGTACCAGCAAGACGAGAATGTGACAGGACTACTCAATCAACAGTTCTCCGTTGTTTTCTTTTTCACCAACCAGCCACTTTTAGCGTGCACGTAGGACCTAGGTGAGTAAGAGAGGTGACACAGTCAGAAGAAGTGTTAGTTTGTTTACTAAAATGAACCGCCCATTTTGTTATGGCAAGTTTTGCTGTAAGAAATGCTCTTTGTGTTTATTAGCGAAATTCACATCAAAGATTGATTAATTGCGTAGGAAATCAGTTTGGCACGGCATTTGTGACTAGCATACACCTTCCGGTCGTATGAAACAGGTCAAAAACTGTCCAAATCCGCCCACAAACATTTTTGTTTTGAATTTCTGTTTACATCTTAGTAAACAAACTAACACTTCTTCCGACTGTGTCACCTCTCTTCCTCGCCTAAGACTGAGCATACATTTTCTATGGAAAAATTACTCAATTACATGCTGTGGGAGCGAAGGCAAGCGGTGTGAGTCCTAGGCGAGTAAGAGAGGTGACACAGTAAGAAGAAGTGTTAGTTTGTTTACTAAAATGAACCGCCCATTTTGTTATGGCAAGTTTTGCTATAAGAAATGCTCCTCGTGTTTATTAGCGAAATTCACATCAAAGGTTGATTAAATGCGTAGGAAATCAGTTTGGCACGGCATTTGTGACCAGCATACACCTTCCGGTCGTATGAAACAGGTCAAAAACTGTCCAAATCCGCCCACAAACATTTTTGTTTTGAATTTATGTATGGCAAAATAGTGAACTTTTCGTGAAAATTAACGGCAAAGAACTCACCAACACTGGGAGACCGTGAGTTCCTGCCCACCTGTCATTTTCCATCTCGTGGTGAGTCGCCTGTTCGTGAGTGACTGAATGTTTTTGTTGGCTCTTTCATTGCCTCGTTCTTTACTGTTTGGTACAAACGGTCTGCACAGAGCAATGGATTGAATGGTGCAGTGCTTTCACACTCAGCGTAAGCAGTCAATAATTTTACGTTCTGGTTTAAGTCATTTCAGGATGGTATTGACATCATTCATGTACAACAGAAACATAAAAGGCCCGAGATGGCTACCTTGAGTAGCGCCGGATGTCACGGGGAAGGAGGAAGAAACATAGTCTCCAATCTTGACAGACATGTTTCAACCAGTCAGGTACGAGAAGAGCAAAGTAAGCAGGCCATCGTGAACACCTTTCCTGTCGTATTTTGCCAACGAAATGTCATGGTTCATTTTGTGTAGATGGCATCTACTTGATGGCCACGTGCTACTTCATGAATAATGAACGAAGTGAACGTAACTAAATTGGTCGTCGTGGAACGCTTAGGCATGAAGCCATGCTGATCCGTCGAGATACAGTGCGCAAAACTTTGAACCAAATTTTCGAGTATAATCATCCCAAAAAGTGTGGAGGTAGCACTTATCGAAGCTATTCCACGGTAGTTTGAAACAGTCCTTTCTTGTGAATTGGGAACACGAAAGACTCTTTCCAGCAAGCTGCGAAAACCCCAGATATCAAGGAGAGATTGAAAACGTTGGCTAGAGGTGTCGCGAGAGCAGTCAGGCAGCGTTTGAGGACTAACGACGGTACGCCATCTGGACTGGAACCTGTTGAAGTTTTGACGTAGGATTTCTATACTGGGGTACACTTTGTGAAAACCGAAAATGGAACCTGAAACAACATTATGAAAGATTTTGAACATTAATAACTCAGCTGCCCCTGGATCAATTTCAACAATTTTATCACTAATCGATCAGAAATTTGTCTACGCAATGCTTTCAACTGATGATTTTCAACAAAAAACTATTGAAAAAGTGGTAATGTCATGCATTATCCAAAGTACAAATAAAAAAGTGATATCTTTTCACTGTTTTCATGAAATAAACGTTGTTCCCAAACGCAGTCGTCATAATCAAGTACCATTTAGTAGCACATCATTCTGCTTAAACCTGAAAAGATATAAAACAACGCCTGCTGTCTAGCCTCAACTCATTTTCGCTTCGATGTCGTCTACGCTTTGAAGCGACAGACGAACTCTGTACAGTTTCGGAGTTTGAATCATCACCAACTTTGGCAACAAAACGGCCCTTTTCTAGGCCAAAAAGCTTATTACAGTAAAAAATTACAATAGAATCTGCCTGTTGGTCCATATTCAGAACTGCATGCCCCCAACGACCACACAAAATGCTCTCCAGAATTGTAATCTTGTAACCAAACTTGGAAGCAGGGGTGCAAGTGATTTTGATCGATTCTCTTCATCAACTTTCTCTTTGAAAAAAAAAAATACCACAAATTTGGTACGCCTACAAATCAAAAACGGAAAGAGTTAAGATAATATCTCCTTATTTGTTCCCTGCCATAGCGGTCCTACGTCAAGTTCCCGTTCGTGCCCCTAGACACAGACCCTTCTACTTTTTAGCTGAGTGCTGAGTCGTTCGTCGTTGAAAACACTGCTGAATTGTGTGCGAAAAAAGTCGGCAATACCCACGATAGGGTCCACTTCCACTACGTCGTTCGTCATACTTGAGGGTAGTCCGCTTTCCTTTGTTTGGGTATTCACATATGGCTCCAAAAGTTCTTAGGATTTGATTTCAGACGACGCTGAAGCTGGTCTTGCTGTGCATGGTACAGTTGGTTGTTGAGTCGCTTGTAATCCGTGTTCGCTTTAGAATAACATGCTTTCGTGGAATCGGTTCGGTATTTGCTGTGCTTACGAAGAGCAGCCTTTTCAATTTTGTTCAATCGCTTTAGCTCTGAATTCGACCAGGCAGGTTTAACAGGTTCGCGACTGATTCGCTTAGGTACGAATTGATCGATTGCGTACAAAAGAATGCTGGATATCGTCGATGACGCGAGATTAGAATCACAGTTACGCAGTGCCTCTTCCCAGTCGACATTTGAGAGAAAATCATTCATTTCGCTGAAGTTGGCTTCGTCAAAGCTATAGAGGACGCTCTCTACAGTGTCTTTGAAATTACGATGAACGTTGAGCCTTATGCTCACCAGCAGAGAAGGATGATGTCTACAGTTTTTAACAAGCGCGGAGGGGGCTGATATGATGGAACAATCAGTGCACATCTCCTCACTTACGAAACAGAGATCGAGCATGCGGTTGTTATGGTTTGGAATTCCATTCATCTGTCCGAGTCTTGCAGTGCAATAGGCATCCAGCAAATTACATGATGCCTGACCAATCGACGAACGGGATGCACAAGGAAAGTGAAATCCACGAGCATTGCGCTTCCAATTAGACGTCGCGTAGGTTGAAGTCTCCCAGGATGATTAAGTTGTGATTGGCGCCCATGTGCAAAACAATCCAATCGAGTGACAACAGGTGCTTTTCGATGAGAGTACCATCGTTTACACGATCCGGAGGAATGTACGCCACGCAAATGTAGAGGATAGAGTTGATACGCACGGCAAAAAATAAATGTTAATATTACATCCAAGAGGATGCACTTCAATCATATCGAAAATCTCAGCAATCTTATGGCCACAAAAAAAAAAACAAATGCATTAAAAGCAGCGTAATATCAGTTCATGCGAGCACTGTATTAATGATATTTTTTTCCTTTTTGGCAAGTCATATTACACCATACTTTCGACACGATTGAAGTGCATCCAAATTGATGTGATATCATAATATTTTTTTGCTGTGTGCACAAAAAGTCACATCTATTAAATAACGTGCTGATTACTTAAATTGATAGGAGATAAACGGGTGAAAACATAATTTCTTCCAAGAAATCCAATATGGCATGCCAAACTAACGCCCTTAAATGTCCATTACAAATGGTTTTGAAAGTTATGAAATGGACTGTTAAGTGCAAAAAAGGTTATTTTTTCAATTTAGTTCCATTTAACATTTTGTATCCATGAAAGATACGTATTTTGACTACACTGTCCGGTTTTAAAGTGGGAATGACACTGATGAAGACAACACATTTTAGACTATGTTAAATTATGTTTTTTATTAAGCCTCCACTTAACCAGGGGTTCATCGAATCAATATACTGTACAATAGTTATTCAAATGAGTGTAAAATAAGTGGTTTTTAATAATCTCGATCAAATAGTGACTGGTTCTAGCGAGAATTTCTCGTACAAAAATACACACATGTTCTTATATCGACGAGCTGATTCGATTGGTAAACAAAACTGATTGAATGTCAGTCTTAATCATACACTTTATTATTCGTCAATTTGGACCAATCCCTGCACCAGATACTGCTCAATTTTATAAATTAACAATGCTTGAACTCAACCAACGTGACGTGACACTCATTGCATTCTATCCATTGTTCTCATTTCAGGTTCGTAAAACGTTCTGCCTTCATTATCTCTATCAATCTCACAACAATATCCATCGCACCAGTAAGTAACAATGGTCTGCAAACTCCAACCCAAACAAACATAAACACCGATCGTTATATCTCCCCCTGAAAAAAAAAAACTAAAATACCACCAATTTTCTCTCCCATTTCTCGCCCTTCTTTACGACTTGAAAAGCACTCGTCCCCGCAGGCCAGAAGCCGCAAAAATCCACAAATTTTCAGACACCCGCTCCCTCGCGAACGATATGAGCCGCTCGGAGGAGTGATCCAATGCTGGGAGAAGATCACCACTTTCCAATCAAACCCAATTCTCAAGGCCACATGAACCAGGGGCAGCCGCTCGTAGATTTTCCCTTCACCTACATCTGAGGGGCGCAAACTTGTTGGCAGCCGGCTCTCTAACGTCACTGCAATGGCTGAAATGGTAATAAATTTTACGACCGAATATCGTATCGTCAGCCACACACACAAACAGCACAGTCCTGCTGCTTAGACTGCTGCGAATGCAACATCCTGTAGACTACGATCCAATAATGCGAAGAATGCGGGCGGGTGCGGGTGGGTGGGTGATGGTACACCATTTCCCTCTAGCAGATTAATGTGATTTTTATGCGAAAAGTTTTTAATATACTCCATTTGCTCGTTGTACCGTTGAGAGTGGTTAGGGTATGGATGGGGCAAGCCGGGTCATACTCCTCAGAGCTGTCTCAGGTTCGCCCAACAATATCGATGCGATGCGGGTTTGATGCTGAGCTGCCTATGTGTGAGAGAGTCCTATCTAAGACCATAACAACGTCCGAGCCGTGGGGAGACCAGGGCTGGGATAATGGGTTTGGTGCGGAGGGTGCTTTTTGTCCAACCACACCGAAGTCTCTGACGGCGGACGCCACCGCCTCCACACCAAAGGGGCCGGAGGGGAGATTTTACGGCTCTCCAAGTTGGGTGCGAGGTGGAAAATTTTTCAAGGACGACCAATAAAGTGCTTCCACACGGCAAATGGTGTGCTTACATTCCTGCTTAGGGGTGGATTAGTACGTGTTCTCTGGCGGTGGAAGGAGAGGATGTGTGAGTTGTTTTTAGATCTCGGTAAAGTGGACGTCCTTGGCGGAATGACAAAGTAATTTTACGGTTTAATGGATTTCAAGATTCCTGCTGATGGATGGTAAAACAACAACTTACAAAGATAGATGCGATGTGGAAACAGTTGTAAGGAAACATACGAGGACCGACGATGTTCGCTTAAGGCTTCACTGACAGTCTAACATCTTTTCTTTAAACTTGTTCTAGCAGGTTGCCTTCGGATTGGCATTATGTTGAAGCTCCTTGATTATCTTTCTATTTGAAATTAAATAAATCAGGATCTATTATCCATAAGCTGCTAAAATACGTATGAGGAGAAGCAACGGGTGGAACATAATTTTTGTGTTTCTCCTAATTTGCTAATTTTACACATGAGAGGCTTCTCCATCATCCGAATGTACTTGAAATCCTAAAACAACGAAGCACCCGAGTTTGAGTGGACACCCGACATTGATCTAATCCTCGGAGTACCAGGTGTGAGGCTGCTTCATAATTCAGCTAGATTGTTCGATCCCATTAAGGGGATTTTTTTTTCGCTGGTTGCTGGTGCCGATCGAAAATCGAAACGATCCCAACCTATAAACCATCCAAGTCGCTCTTTTTGGTGTCCGGTCATTAGACCGAATGTTCATTAGTCACTTGTTGTTTTTGAAGACCTTTCCTGTTTTCCGGAGTTTGCCCTTCATAATCGCCAAGAATTTTTCTATTGGGCAAAGTTCTGGTGAGTTTGGCGGATTTGCCTCCTTCGGCAAAAAAAAAAACATCGTTGGCTTCGTACCACACCCACACCGGTTTCGCGAAATGGCACGATGCCAGATCCGGCCAAAACGGAGTGTCACCTCCGTGTCCAGCAGACGCTTCTAGAGGCATTCTTCTTTATATATTTGGCCGTTGATGGTGCCGGTCGTTATGTACGGCTTGCTGAATTTGCCACACCCACAGATCGCCTGTCACACTAAGAGCACCCGCACCAATGCGTTGCTAAACCTATTCTAGCAACCTCCACCATAACGCATTAGCCGCACTGTGGGTTTCTATTCAAGTGCGGGAAATAACAATCTGCCTCTCGGCGAACAGCGGGTTGACAAATATAGCAGCGCGATAGCAATAGTTGCTATCTACACACTTAGAAAAAATCATGTAAATTTAGATGCTCTGAGACTGACATATACGAGCGTCAATTTTGACATAAAATTGAATCATAATAGCCGCGATATTCAGCTTTATCAAACGTACTTTTCGTCGAGTAACGAACTTTTCAGTCTCGAAGCACTTAATTTTACATGACATGTTTGTTTAGGTCTCATCATTTATGTCAAAGATGGATTCCGTCACGTGTAAAATTTGGTATTTCTAAGTGTTTATGAAATGTTTGTTTTATTTTTCATTTAAACACTGTGATATATGAATAAATTTGGATTTGGGACAAAAATGTGGATCCAAGGGACAGCAAAGCAAGACCCGGAACACCCATAAATGTGAAAAATTGGTAATTTTTTTTTAATCAATTTGTTGTTATGCTGCATGAATGAATTTGGATTTGAAACCAGTATGTGCACTCTGGTGGCCATGGAACGGTCCTTCAAAAGATCCGGAACATCCGTAAAGGGGGCTAGCATATGCAATCAGGTAGCGGTGTGGTTCTCTGGAAGATTTTGAACTACCACAAAAGTAGTCAAATCCTAGTTTTATTTGGGCTTCCCTGAATCTTTCCTGAAGTTCGTTAATTTTTCTATTGTTCCGGAAATTTTTGTTGTTTCCGAAGCACCGGAAAATTCATGAAATTATTTAAATATCCCATAGTTTATTTGAATTCCTCTAATCATCTACGAAGCTCCGGGAACTTCCCAAAATATAATGTAACTACAAAAAAATCTATATTTTTCTCTGAAGGTCTCTAGTCGTTCTTGAAGATTTCTGAACATTTTAAAAGATCTCGCGATTTTCTTGAACATAATCTGATCGCCGCTCAAGTTCCTGCATTTTTTTTTGCAGTTCTTTAAACTGCATTGAATACTACGGCTCTTCCTTAAAATGATCTCACATTTTCCTGATGCTGATGTAAGATATCTTATGTTTCTGAAATTTAAATAAAGGTCTTGGTACTTTGATGAAGTTTCGGAAATTCCCTGAGTTTCTTGGAACTTCTTAAACATTCTTCAATTTCCATGAAATTAGTTTATTTAATATTTTATTTTTTTCCATTCCTGAAGTACTCTCAATTCGATTAAGTTCTTGATACTACCCTGAACTAAATAGAACTGTCAGAAAAGTTCCCGAAGTTTTTCTGAATTTTATTGAATTGACCGGAGTTTATCGGAGCTTACGCATATACATTTTGAAACTTCCCTGAAAGTCTGGAATTTCTTGATTTTTTTCTAAGCTATGAAGCTATTGGAAGTGCCGTTGATATCTCTGAAATTCCCTAAAGCTCTCTAGTTTAGCTTCTTTGAGGTACTTGGAAGTTCTTTAAAATGTCAATATTCCTCGAGTTATCTTCACATCTCTGAAATTATTTTGAGTTCCCTTAAGGTCTCTGGGTATCCCTGAATTTCTCAAATTTTCTTAAAAGTTTCTGCAGTTTTCTGAAGCTTTTGGAACCTATTTAAAAATCCTGAAGTTTGCCTGAAGTTCACAAAAATTTCCAGAAATTTTGCAGATCTTTCATTTTATTCCCGCAGTTTGCCAATGACCATTCCTCAGACTCTCCCGTAGATCTCTATTGTTTCTTGAAGTTTACGGAACTTCCCTTATGTTTTCCTGATGATGTTCCTGAAATTGTTCAGAAATTAATGGAACTGCCTAGAAGATCTTTAAATTTCCCTTCAAACATGGATCTTGTGTACCTTTCTTAATGTTTTAAAGTTCATTCTCTGAAGTTTTTTTTTACTACACGCAAACCAAAAATCTATTACAATGAATGTTAGTTCCGTTTCCTATCATCCTCTGTTCATGAACATCGCAACGAATGTTAGAAATTGACCATGCAGGCGATGTAATGGTTTTTTGTCTTTTTTTATTTCGTGTTCCATCTACGCTTTCGACTATCCCAGTAAGCTTGTAGAACGACGCTCATTGTAGAACATTGTAGAACGACGCACACACTTGTCTCGAATCTCTCCAGCAGAAAAAGCATACGAAGTCGAGCATGCGAGCAAATGAGCGCTTCATGTTTGCTTTTAGGCTACCCATATTCAGAAGCATGGAGAGAGCAGTGGGGAAAGCACAGGTCTGATAGTCACAACGTCCGTGGTTCGAGTCCTGCGGCAACCTTTTTTCTATTTTTTTCGACATGATTAATTTCACTCACTACTACACTCCACATTTTTCGGTCTCCAATTTTCTTACATCGGACCGCAGCTAGGTTTATCGCATCCTCGGTTCATGCGGTCTCCACTAACATCCTCTGATGATGAATCACACATAATTGTAAGCGAATCTTACATCCCCCGGTTGGGTGTATCCTTAAATTTTTGGAACTTCTTGATGGTTTCCTTTTTTTACTGAAATAAATGGATTTGCGATAAAGTTCCCGAAGCAAAACTAAAGTTTCAGGAACGTCCCTTAAGTTCACACAGTTTTCTTGATATTCATGGAACTGTCCTAACATTTTCATAACATACCCGAAGTTCACGTAGCTTACTCATAGGTCTTTAAGCTTAAATTTTCCTGAATTTAATGGAACTGCCTGAAGCTCTTGATTTTCGCTGAAGTAAATTTTCCTGAAATCTATTAAATTGCCCTGGAGCTGTCGAAACTTGCTCTTAAAGATCTTTTAACTTCCCCACATTTCTATCAATTAGAACTTTTTAAAGGTTTCAATTTTTTTCTGATGTTAATAGATCTGCCATATTAAATTCGACGAACCGAGCTTGATAAATTCACAAACTAAAATATGTAATCTAGTAATCCAGGTGGGCATCCGAAAATGCCTTTAGACATTTTGGTGCGCAATTTTTTAAGATGAGTAGCATCACAATAAGTGATTTAAAAAAAAAATCGCTGGCTATTCGGATACCTGGGTCAGTAGTTGGATCTTACCCATCAATCTTTTGTCTTCGTGGTTAGGTATATCAATATTGTAAAAAAAAAAACAATCACGAAACTCTGTGATCAATTTCAGTTCGAAGTTCGACGATAAGTTTAGCAACTATCGGTTCGAAAACCGAAAACGTAAATTTCTCAACCGTGATAGCAACAACCGGTGCGTAAACAAGTTGCTAACTAAAATAGCAATGGCTAAAGTTGTCAAACTAGCAGCCCGAATAGCAACGCATTGGTGCGGGTGCTCTAAGTACTTCTTGGCAAATGTGTCAACCTTCTTCTTCCAGAACTTCTCCGGAACATCCAGGTGGAACTTGCCGATGAATAACTCCAGGCCGGGGATCTGCTTGGCCTCCGCTTTAATGTACGGCTCGTCGTCCATTACGATGCATTTCGGCTGCACCAACCACTCCCGGTACAGCTTCATGGTGCGGGATTTGGCCACCGTATTCTGTTTATCGGTTTGATCAGGCGCCTTCCTTACCTTGAAGACATGAAGTCCAGCCCGCTTCATTGTTTGCTGGATAAACCAGACGGAAGAATTAGCCTTCTTGGCCACGTCCCGAGTCGAAATGTTCGGATTGTGTTTGAAGTAATCTCTCACCTTCCATGCGTTCACGGCGTCGGTTGTCTTCGCTTTTCTTCCGCTGCCAGCTCGCCGCTGGGTCGTCTGAGTCTCCTTGAACGATTTTACCACACGGGACACGGTCGAATGGTCGATTCCAAACTGTTTCGCGATCCACCTGTGGGACTGGTCTGGATTTTCCACGACCGCTCCCATAATTTTTTGTCGAACCATCTCGATAACCACTTGACAGATTGTGACGAGATTTTTCACATGTAAACATTACACTCTAAACAAGTTTTACTTAAAATGTCACCAATTTTTACCCATGCATTAAAAAGCAGAGATCGAAATTTTCTCTCGGCAGCAAGATAAGCGACGCATCACTCAAGCTGCGTTTCGCAGAGCTGAGAATCAACAATCTTTTCAACTCTCTTTCATCGACGATTTGTCATTTTCCTCTCGCATCCAAACCACGAAAATATCGCTCTCTCAAAATCGTTGAGAACACTTTTTCATCTCGCATTGGAAACCAAAACTATTCGATAGTGTGTTGCAGGAGTCTGAGGAGGAGTGCTGCAAATATGAATTTGCCGGCTCTTTTGTTCGCCTGCAGTTCAAATGTATGACGGAGTTTAACGTCACACTCCGTCAACCATTTAAACAGCGGGAGAACGTTGATAGAACATCACATCATAGTCCATTCTCCGCAATGACAGGCTTGATAGAATTTGATGATATTGATGTTGCTTCTCACAGTCGTTAGGTTACTGTCTGCTGTCAAAGTTCATTCTTAAATCAGAGTGACCAGTGAACCAGTAAATCGGGAAAACGGAGAAAAAGCCGGGAATTCGAAGTCATTGGAATCCTGAGAATAATTTTAAGGGAATTCCGAGTATAGTTCCAAGGGCATATTGAAGATAATTTCTGAAAAAGGACATGATCATGAAATAGCTTACCTCTAAGATTTTTCGTGAGATTGATTCGCTTAAATTTATGAGATCCAGACGCAGTGTGATTTCATTACAAAAAGCATGAGCAAACGAACATTGCTTGTTCAAAATCAGTAAGTTTTTAAAGCTCCTCCAATCGAGGTCCCAATCTTTATTATAGTATGTTTTTGGTCACAAAAAATATGCACTAAAAAAAAGTTTTTTTTTTTAACAAGTTCGTTTATTTGTAAGGCTCAATCGCGTTAGCTTTACGGAGCCGATAATTCATTGTTCTTTGTTTGTAACAAAATTCACTTAATTCTATGTCTAGTAGGAGTTGGGCCGAATGCTCGCGGCTTACCCAAGGTTAGAGGGGTACATTGTCGAAGGATAGGAAAAGGGGAGGAGCTTGGGGGTAGGGTTTCGTTGTCTCATCAGAGCAGTGTCGCCAGTATGAACGGTATTGTGGTTTTAGATTCAGCTGGGGTTCGACCGGCTATGGTGACCAGTGGGCGACGATGAGACTCATCGAGACGGGAGACAAGACAAACAAAAACTAATAAAGAGATACAAAAGACAAACGAATTAAATTCTTATACTAGACATTGATTGATTGATTGATTTATCTTTATTAAGGAGGCTTTCAGCCTGAGGCTGGTTCGCCTCCAACTATACTAGACATTTGCTGAAACACATAAATCGACTGCATAAAGCAGAGATCGCGGGTACCCAACACGTCTCTGATAGGGATACAGTATTGTTTTCCTTGGGCCTCGAGGGTATTCGAAAGTCGTTCTCTGGCGGCGTCATTATCCGTACATTGCCAAGCTGCGTGATCGATGTCATCGTAACCGTTTCCACACCGACAGATGTTGCTGTTCACGAGGTTTATTCTATTGAGATGAGCATCTAGCGAGTAGTGGTTGGACATAAGTCTACTCATCACGCGAATGAAATCACGACTTAAGTCGAAGCCTTTAAACTACGCTCTCGAAGAAACTTTATGAATAATTGAATGTAACCACCGTCAAAGATTTCCATAGTCCCAATCGGTTTGCCGATAATGTAACTCTGATTACAGCAGCTCTATAGTATTCTCTTACAGTTAAACGTAGAACATCCGAGATCCGATGAGTCGTAAGCTAAGGAGCGGATTTTTGATCTCACGCTACTCATTAGCTTCAGCACAGATGCCTTTCCAACAATTTTGGATACTTTTTCCCAATCTTTCGCAAACTTTGTAACGGAATCCGCTGCCTTTACATGTTTGCGCAAAAATTTCTTTGGTCAGGGCCTGGGGACAGTCTGGCGGATTCTTCTCCTTGGGTACGAATTGGACCTTGCTGGCTTTATACTACCGTGTCCTTGGAGTAATGAACCGACGCCAAATCCGGCCAAAACATTACTGAGGCATCGGATCATGGGTAACATACGCTTGTTTAAACACTCACGCACGTAAACATCGGTTAGGCCGGCGCCGGTGGTGTAATGGTAAGCGTGACTGCTTTCTAACACCCCGATGGGTCTGGGTTCAATCCCAGCCGAGGTCGGTGGGATTTTTCTGAGGCATAAAAATCTCTGGTCACGTCTTCCTTCGGAAGGGAAGTAAAGCCGTTGGTCCCGACCCATGTGTGCTGAATGGGTGTGATATCCTACGCAGGTGTGGAAGCTGCCTTCCTGCACATTCGATTGCCGTCCATGGATGGCAATCGATGTCCGTCGGTGATTGGCACTAGATTGCGGAACAGAGACCGACGTTAAATAAAGGAAAGGTAAACATCGGTTGTCATTGTATCCATTGTCACAAACGGTTTGGAAAGCAAACCTACGACTGGATGCCTTCCTTCAAATAACAACTGAAGTGCGGTAAAAAATCGGTAGAACTGTTTCAAACACACAGTTGGTACTTGAGCGGGTCGGTTTTCATCTCTTTTTGCCAGTGGTGGCGGGGGGGGGGGACACCCCTCACCATCCCTCTCCAAAGGGGGAGTTTGGTAAAGAGAGATGAAAAAACCGATTTGTACGTTTCTTAAAAATTGTCCTAGCTCGCTTGTCTAATATCTATATACAATCTTCACACTGCCGTACTCTAACGGAACTATCAACTCTATGCTTTCATTTACTCCATCTATCGTATAAAAATTACCACTACAGTCTGTTATTTGAAATTAGCATCTTTAACTATGTAAATCGTTGACTTCACGTAGAAGTAATACTAAAAACATATATAGTCAAAGTAAAAAAAAAGAACAATGAATTATCGGGTCCGTATAGCTAACGCGATTGAGCCATACAAATAAACAAAATAGATAAAAAAAAATTTTGAATACATTTTTTTCTGTGACCAAAAACATACTATAATAAAGATTGGGACCTGGATTGGAGGAGCCTTAAAAACTTACTGCTTTTGAACAAGCAATGTTCGCTTACGGGCGAGCTTTAAGTTGTTTGAAACGAGGGTGACGCGATTGGCATAGATAGCCCCAGCGACTCACGACGAACAACTGAATCCGATCAGTAGCGGTACGGCTTCTTCCTCCTTCTTCGGTGAATGGCTCGCTGCTTGCGGGCAGCTTTTCGTTGTGTAATAGAGAACAACTCAACGCCAAGTGCCGAAAGCGCTCCTGCTGGTGATGATGATGATTGAATAAGCACCGTTTGGCGAGACTGGAAGGAATTCGATTTTGAAATCTATGTTAGGGAAGGCGCTTTTTGCAGGCAATCGTTGATAATTTTGATCACCATTGCAACAGTTGGACATTTGTGTAATTTATTAAAAATTGATAGTGCTCCTATTATCAGATTCGTAGAAAAATTTCCAATCGGTTGGATTGTTTAGAATTGAAATCCATCCGTTATGGACAGAGTTATAAGTGATCAAAACCTGATCAGTTTTCGTAACGCGATCAATTTAAATTTGTTTTAAATTGCTCCTCCAATATATTGCCGAAAGACGTAATCCTACTAGAAAAATGCACTTTGCAAAAAAAAATACAAGTCAAAATTGAAAGAAACATTTTCAAACCAAAAAATTAACATCGGTTTGAAATATTTTCATTGTTAAAAACAGAAAGCTCAGCAAACTTTTAGTTTAAAATTATATTATTTTCATTTCAACATTTTGTGTCGTTGTAAGATTTAACTGATGATGAAATATTAAAAAAAAGCTTGATACAAAATTCATGGCATAACGTACCTCTGAGAAATTCCGTGAGACTGAGTTGCTTAAATTTATGAGATCCAGACGCTTTGTGGTTTCATTACAAAAAGCATGAACAAACGAACATTGCTTGTTCAAAATCAGTAAGTTTTTAAGGCTCCCCCAATCGAGGTTCCAATTTTTGTTATAAAATAAATAAAATCAAATTTATTGTTTGACCAATAAAAAATGGTCACAGAAAAAATGAACCCAAAAACAAGTCGCCTTGACGCAATTTAATTGAATAGCATCATCGCGAGTTTTATTTAACCGTAGTTTAGCAAAATAAAAAAATGTTACATTCCCCTCCTAGGCCCCATCCGGATAAATCTTCTAGCTACACCAAGGGACTTAACGGGGGATGAGATTTGTACTTGTGACTGTGGTGTATGGATATTAACCACCATCCCCTTGGCAGACTGTTAATTTTCGCATGTTATCAATTTGAATAAATTAGCACAAAACTCTAACGCGGTTTTATGCTAATTCTGGCCCTTCATCCGGCAAACAATGTTTAGATAATCATCAGACAAGATATCTAGGAAATCAAAACTTACATCTTTCCCAGTTTGCTTCTGTCCTGCAAAATCTACACCAACGTCTTTTAACCCACCTTCCGGGATTGAAAGGAAACTGGGACGATCGGCCCGCTTATTATCCGACGAACGCTAATCCTAATTAGAGGCCGAAAGATAAACCCAGACCTCCGGTCTACGGCTTAATCCCAACAGGGAAAACTGCCGCTGGCAGCAGCCCACTAAGTGATTCCGAATGACCAAATGACCAACCTTGTCCAAGGTACCGTTAGAGGAAGGGAAGTTGGTCACTTTGCTTTATTGAAAATAATTCAATATTTGATCCAATTCATATGCGAAAAAAGTAACATTTAAAACTGGAACAAGGTGAAACTCACCATTTTACGGTACTCATTCGGGAACATCGGGAAAATACAACAACAGCAGCAGGAACGACGGGTCGGAGTTTCAGGAAAATTATAATTAATTCTCCGGGGGTAGTTGGGTACTTTTTTACGGGGTGCAATTTCCGTTCCCTGAGCTTATTTTTTTTCACCAGCACAGGAGGCTGTGTGTGTATGTGGGGGGAAAAATTGCAAAATTTATTCCACATTTCGCCTCTTTTTTTCGGCTTGCTTTTGTTGGTGCTTCTCTTTCATTTTTACGGCCTTAAGCCTAGGCAGTTTTGGCAGAAACTGGGACTTGCAATGTGAAGCAGAGTAATTGGGTGGAAGTAACACCCACAGAAACCACAGGATGGACACTCCAATGGGCAGATGGGTTGACAGTCCTTGAGGGACTTGGTCGGTTTTGGGAATGTCAGAAAGTTTGTGACAAGTTTCAAACTAGTTTCATTTAAACTAGGGGACAAAAACGACGCTTCCGAATAGACGAACATGCTACATCTAAGGAAGATAAATTCGCTGCCAGTTCCATCTTTACTCAACCGCGAACATAACAAAGTCAACGCAAAGTCATTTCTTCTAATTAGGCTTACGTTACGAGCTGGTATTAATATTAATTAGCTGGATCCAGGCAGAGACAGCAGAGGAAAAACACGGCGTCTCAACTTTGGCAAACAAGCGACTCATCACCGACTTCATATCACCATACCGACAGGTGCCACTCATCCGAACGAGATATCTATTTCCCACGGACCACAATGATGGTGATGGGAGTTTTCCGTAACTTTGTCATATCTCAGAAATGAGTGTCATCAACTTTAAGTAAAACGTGGCGGCAATGCTTTTTCGTTTGCCCGAAAAGGACAAATCATCGAGCTGCTGCCGAAGAAAACCCTACCGCAAAAGCAAACACAGGTCTACCGGCGGAAGTGTAGCGAGCGATCTTAAGCATATGAACAAACAGTCCATCGGCAACAAACTGCTTAAGACACAGAGAGAGAGAGCGAGAGAGCGTACAAAATGAATAGTTTCAGCATACTGGATTCCTTGGTCCTTCCATTCTAGGCACACTTCCTGGTTGGCTCGGTGTTTGTATTTAATTAATTTTAATTGAAATCATTCCGTTCATCGTTCAGCATTTGATAGGGCAGTGGTGGTTGCAACGAAAGCTTCGATTCAGTCGTACATTTGCCGCGGCACCGAGAACAGATTCAGATGTCACACGGGGGGTATTTGACTTTCATCTCTCTATCGGAATTGAATTCACTTCTCGGTGGCTTGATAATTATGTAAATATCGGTTTGAAACACAGGCGGCAGGATGCAACGTTATTGTCGTGCTGGCAATGAATGTCTTCCTATAATCATGCTCCGGTTTATTCGAAGCATAACAAGGGGTTGTGCATTGTTGCTTCGTTGCAAATGAAAACCATGGAGACTGCTGCACGATAAAATAAGAATTTAACTCAATAGCAGCTTTCACGAGATCTATTTTCTATTATTGGAGAAATAATTTCCATGGACTCATCGAATTAAGATTTTCGGCAAAAAGTTAATAATGCTTTAATAACTTTGGCCAGAAAACCCGCTAAACATTTAATTTCCAAAAAGTCTACCGCCTAGCAGAAGAACACCACAAAGTTTAATTACTTTTCTTCTTTCCATCCGACCTAATCCTCCAAGCTAAGCAAACACCTAAGCCCACCGAGTTAACAATTTCAATCTGTCTTAGCACCTGCAGGTATTTGGAAAGCATTGTTCCACTGATTGGAAAATCTCCTCTACGCCAAAATCACGCCAAATCCCATGAAATCGCCATGGTCTAATCCCATCAGTAAACCAAACCAGTCAGTAATCGCTGTCGCGGTCTCGGAATCTTGCCTCGTTTCAAAGGGCAATCAATTAATGGCCACAATGTTTCTCATCCTTCGAAACCGGTAGCCCCCCCCCCCTCTCCAGCTTGATCCAACCGTGTAGGATTCATGCTGTGCTGGCAGTGGCCTGTGGCATCCAATTTCTAATAAAATAAATAAATTTATAATTCAATCGAAAATTCCATCAAACTTCTCCGGTTTTCTGCTCAACCGGCCCGGAGAAAACCGTTCAATCATCGTCCCACCAGCAGGAAGGGCGTGAAGGGTACAAATCCTGACCACTACTGTGCTATAACGGCTCAAGTTTTGGACTTTGACGAAGCCCCCCTGTTGGCATCGTCGTCAGCTAGGTGACAGATTGGTAGCCCCGCAAATTTTGGCTTATCCACTTACGGCCTTGAGAGGAGGAAAACTTTGGCTTCCGTTTTCCACTCGGTTCAACTGGTGGGACAAGGTAGACCATCTAGGGGATGATTAACCCGCTTCAGTTCCGTTACATCACATTGAGAGAAACACTGGTGGTGGTTGTTTGCACCTCTTGATGCTTGATTTCTTTGATTCTTGATTCTGTGCAGTTCCACGCCAAATGACGGAACGATACTTCATAATACCTTCATAAAAAACTTCATAATGCCGAAAAACTTCATAACGCCGTAATTGTAATTGTCCAACAAATCATAAAGCATAGGCTGTTTCCGGCAACCAAAATTAAAACAAAACGCAATTTCACTGCATTTTCTCACTAAAACACTTCGCTGATTGAATTCAAATGATTCCTCAAAGTTTCAGCTTAAATCTGATTAGGTTTTTAAGACGGAGCAATAGCATTTTGCCAAGTTTTTCTTGCAATCAAACACACGCACTACAAAATGCTGCTGATTTCAAGTTGCCGTTAAAGGAACAGTAGATTAACACGCAGTTCAAATGGAAAGGTTGCCAAAGAAAAAAGAGGTTGCCGACAATAGTCGGGATCGTTTCTAGATAAAGACTGGAACGCGCAAAAATTGGTCGACAAAACAGTCGTTTCTTTCACTCAAAATTCATATAACAAAAAATTTCTTATTTTTCTTTTGGTAGTTCAATTCATATATTTAAAGAAAAAAATGTTCGTTTATTCTTTTTGTTTGCCAAATCCAAACTGCCGTGCCTTCCGCTTAACCCCTTCCATTAAATTTTGCACAGTGGTCTCATCGACCTTATTCGCCACCGAACGACAGTTAGATTTAAACAGCTGCTCGTTTCTCATGGGTTTTTTTTTTTTTTTAGATTTCGTTTGACCAAGGCCCAATACCGTTCGAAAGGGCGGAGTTCTGGGCTGTTGGGAGGGTTGTGGTCTTTGGGTACCACAACCACGATGTTCGCATCGTACCACTCGATTTCCCTTGTCCCATAGTGGCAGCTCGCCAAGTCCGTCCAGAACAGCACAGGTCTATTATGTCGCTTTAGGAATGGTAGCAGCCGTTTTCCAGGCACTTCTGGACGTAGATCTCTTGATTGATGGATCCCGTAGTAATGAAATGCCGCTTTTAGACCACACGTGCATATGGCCTGCCAGACGAGATATTTTTTCGGGAACTTCGATAGTTTGATGGTTTTGAAAATTTCAGCCATCTTCCCTTTTCCTGATGCGGTATAAAATTCCTGTCTCGGAAGCTGCTTGGAATCCGCCTTCACATAAGTTTCGTCGTCCATGACGACACAGTTGAACTTTGTGAGCAGATTCGTATACAGCTTTCGGGACCGCTGCTTTGCCGACGTGTTTTGTTTGTAATCTCGGTCCACCACCTTCACCTTCTTAAACGTCGACAACCTGGCTCGTTGCTTGGCCCGCTGCACAGTAATATGGGAGACATTGAGCTTGCCAGCGACGTCCCGGATGGAGAGGTTAGGATTCCGCTTATATTTCACCGCCTCCTTCTTCATCGACGCTGCTTCGTCCGGATTACGATTTCCACCGCTTCCAGGCTTCCTGGCGATTGACAGACGCTCCCCAAACACTTTTCAAACGTTTGTCACGGTCGATTTGGCCACATGCAGCAATTTTGCCAAGTTGGCGTGTGAGAACGTCGGATTCTCTTGCTGCGCGAGCAAAATTTTGACACGCTGCTCCTCTTGCTTGGACGTCATTTTGAAAACTGGAGAGCAAACGGTGGCAACTCATCATAGCAACCATACCAACTCAACTTCCAAATGCATCATTTCAAGTTTTTTTTTTTTTCATTTGTAACAGAAATACACCAATTTGAAGTTGACCATTTTTTGCGCGTTCCAGACTTAAGTGACTTCGAATGTGTAGCCAAACTGCAATATGAATAAAGTGCCATCCAGGGTTGCCATGAATTATTTTAAATTCATCCGGTAGATGGCAACACTGCTCGAGTAGAATTAAATTGAACTCAGTGATATTGGTATCGTTTCAAAGTAGGGGCTTTAAATGTTTGCAAAAATTAGAATATGTATCAAGAACCATCCAGGTTTTCCATAAATGGCTCAGAGTTATGCTGCGTAATGGCAACACTGCTCCATGAGAATCAAATAGAGCTCAACATCTCGGTTTTGTTTGCAGATATTGACTTCAAATGTTTTGCAGAGTTTGAGTATGTGTTAAGGGTCATCCAGAATTGACATGAAGGACTCGAAATGCTTTCAGTAGATAGCAACACTGCACGGGTTGAATCAATTTAATTTAAATTTAAAATTTAAATCAATATATCGATATCATTTCAAGTACATAATATTATGTACGCGTTATGTTCCCACTTGATTGGCTGCCAAATTCCATATCCGCTTGAAATCCTTTAGGACAATTGCAGTTCCACCCTTTTCTTCAGCATGTGCTTTACAATTGAGCAGTATTCTTCAATTGGCCTTAATTCCGTGGTATTGGCCGGATTAATCACGCCATTTTCGCTGTACCACTGTTTGGTGAAATTTAAGTAGTAACAGCTTGCCAAGGCCGGCCAGCATAGACAATCCACCTCATGCTGCTCCAGAAAATGCAGTAGACTCTTCCGTAGGCACTCCTCCTGGTAAATTTGCTGGCCAGACAAGGAACTTTTTGGGGCATTTCGACTTCTTTTTGATTTCACATTTTCCGGGGCACTCTTCCGGTCAATCGATGCATGAAATTCCTAACCAGGAATTTGATCGAAAACTGACACATTCAAAAAATTTGTTAACTCTCGAGCGGATAGACAGGAACTTTCGTTTCGAGCGAATCGCGACGTGCTTGCTCCGGTGAAGCCATGATGTAAACAAATGAACTTATCCTGACAACCAATGCCTACTGTGATTCTATACACTCTTAGTCTGATTCAGCCACGTGATCCAATTTGGAAAGTTCCGTCTCTGTCGGGTTACATATTGCCATGTAATCTGGAACTCGTCGACGTTTTCTCCGGTCAAAAGATGAGGACGCAATGACCAATAACCGCGACCAGTTTCGTGGCCAACGATAGGGAGGCACGTTCGAGCAGTGAGCGCTTTGTGATTCGTGAATGAACACACATGTGTGGCTGCATTTCGCAGTTGCGTGCAGAGTCCATTGCTGACGTATATGCAATCGAGCCGAGGGACTTAGTTGTGTGCTATATATGTGGGCGAGGGGGTCGTGGGGTACAGCTTTACCCAGACGTCACTTAGCTGCTGATTTCCTACGCAATTAATCAATCTTTGATGTGAATTTCGCTAATAAACACGAGGAGCATTTTTTATAGCAAAACTTGCCATAACAAAATGGGCGGTTCATTTTAGTAAACAAACTAACACTTCTTCCGACTGTGTCACCTCTCTTACTCGCCTAGATCTAAGCTCTCTTCGACATGAGAGAAACGTTTATACTCCTTCAGCGCTATTGCCGTCTCTCTCCTTGTGTGATAAACGTTTGCGACGAATTTGTAGCCAGGAATGGAGCTAGGCGAGTAAGAGAGGTGACACAGTCGGAAGAAGTGTTAGTTTGTTTACTAAAATGAACCGCCCATTTTGTTATGGCAAGTTTTGCTATAAGAAATGCTCCTCGTGTTTATTAGCGAAAATCACATCAAAGATTGATTTATTGCGTAGGAAATCAGTTTGGCACATCATTTGTGACCAGCATACACCTTCCCGTCGTATGAAACAGGTCAAAAACTGTCCAAATCCGCAGATATATTTTTTTTGTTTTGAATATCTGTATGGCAAAATAGTGAACTTTTCGTGAACATTAACGGCAAAGAACTCACCAAAACTGGGAGACCGTGAGTTCCTGCCCACCTGTCACGAGATGGAAAATGACAGGTGGGCAGGAACTCACGGTCTCCCAGTGTTGGTGAGTTCTTTGCCGTTAATGTTCACGAAAAGTTCACTATTTTGCCATACAGAAATTCAAAACAAAAATTGTTATCTGCGGATTTGGACAGTTTTTGACCTGTTTCATACGACCAGAAGGTGTATGCTGGTAACAAATGCCGTGCCAAACTGATTTCCTACGCAATTAATCAATCTTTGATGTGAATTTTGCTAATAAACACGAGGAGCATTTCTTATAGCAAACTTGCCATAACAAAATGGGCATGGTTCATTTAAGTAAACAAACTCACACTTCTTCCGACTGTGGCACCTCTCTTTCTCGCCTTGCACCTGTCATTTCCCATCTCGGGAATGGAGAGCTGCTTGTTCTCCAATTTTTGCAGAGAAACTATGTTGAGTTCCATTGTTCTTCGGAAAGTTCGGAGGGCATTGAGATTCGTTTCTTTGGTGATCGTGTTTATATTGATAGTGGCAACGTTGTGCCTGGCGAACTGATCCATTTTCAAAAGTCCTGATCCCAGTGGTCATCGTTGCCGTCTCGCCGTTTCCTAGTTTGGCGGCGTCCTCTCGAACGTGTGCTAAATATTGGTTGACACTGCAGATTCGTCTGTCTCGTTGCCATCGGATTTGCCAGTAGTAGGAGGTTGTTGACCACGAGAACTAGACAACGACCTGCTATCCGATGGTTGCTTCGAACCCGGTATGGGTATGATCGGGGTAGTAAGCTGTGAAAAATGTAGTTCAGAATTTGTGTCGATCGGTTTTGTTGCAGGTACTGGCATTAGCTGCTGCTGCTTCTGCTTCTGCTTCTTCGGTGGCGGACATGTCAGTCGCGACGTAGATTGACTCGGCCACACTGATTTTGAGACCTGCGGCTTCGCAATTGTTTTTGTTGACATTGCTGCTGCCTGTTTTGTCGTATCGGCATACGGTTTTTGAACAAGAAGCTTTTTGTTCTACACGCAGGACGCGCTGATGAATTCTCGGCGGTGTCGGCAGGTTTGACGTTGGCCAAAATAGGACAGGAATGTGGATTCACGGTCTACGAAGACCTACGACTCAATGTTGTGCTTAACAATCATTTTCGCAATACGAACACCAGTGGAGTTACTCGGAAATTTAAATTGTTGATCGCTACCGCACACTGTTCACGCACTGAGATGACGTCACCGTATGCACAATATATTCTCGCACCATCGCAGAGTTGTAGTACGCGGAAACACACAACGGCTCGGCGATGAGATAACGCAGCGAAACGAAAAGAAAATAAACTTGAGATCGACTTCCGGAATTAAATGTAGTGTAGACGCATCTGCTTGGTTCGGAAGTTGAGCACTAACTGTCGCTTCATAAAATTTCCGGGGGAATCAGCATCGAAAAGTGGTGGGAACCAACCAGCCGAGGGCAATGAAGTTGTTGAGCAGGTGTCTTCCACCATCGCTGACAAATCGCTCAACATGGTCCCTGAACCAAACGAATCTCCTGGCCTATTCAGTTCGATCATCGTCATTTCCATGCCAACTATACCTGGAAAGCAACAGCGAGAACAACCGAAATTACACAAACCTTTCCAATTCGGCTTTTGCAATGTGTTTAAATCGGTCGCCTTGGCAGGTGCCACGTGTACAGTAAAGGAAACGCTTACCAAACCTCCCGAATTGGAAGATTGCCAGAACATTGTCGATTGTGACCTTCGGCAACACCCGTTAACGAATGCTTAAATCTTCTCAGCGGCAAAAACAATATAGCTGAAAGTCTTTCGAAGGAAAAACTCTACTAATCGGAGGACATCAATTCAGCCTTGATAAAGAACTCATCCAGTGAGGTCTATTCGGCTCCGCTGAGTGCTCCTTCGACGGTCATACGGATGTCGAAGACAATGGTCACGTCAACGCCAGATCGACACCTGGAGGATGAGGATAAGCATCAGAATCTGACGTTGACCAGACCATCAAGAACTCGGGTCGGTGATGAAGATTTGATCCACGGAGAGTACAGCAAATATTACACGCTTGTATGTGAAGCTAAGCTACCGGAACTCGGGTAGGTTGCTGGTGATATCGAAGTTCATACTGAAGGAGATGCTCGTGCCGCAGTTTATGATTAAGACCGAGAGGAAGCGAGAGTTTATCGATCGAATACCTGTGATGACGAAGAAGCTGGGTTGTTGGATCTTTCACCAGATTGCTAATGTGCTTGCTTTCCTGCACTCGTTGAACATTATGCACCGAAACGTCAAACATGAGAACGTTATCATCGATCCCAATTCCCATATCAAGCTGATTGACTTCGGATAGGCGACGTTCGTACAGGAAGGGAAACTTTTTTCTACCTTCTACGGCACGACCGAGTACTGCAGTCCGGAAGTGTTGGCAGGCAACCGCTACTCCGGCACGGAAGTAGAAATGTGGGCTCCCAGTGTGACACTGTACGTGTTGATGTTCTTCGAAAACCCATTCGTGGACGTTGAGGAAATTTTGCAATCTGAACTGATCATTCCGCACAAAATCAGCGAAGAATTGGAGTACGTGTTGCTTTCGCTGTTGAACCAGAACCCCAAAACTCGGATCACCATCCAGGAGCTAGTGGAGACGGAATGGATGACGCAGGAAATCAATTCATCACAGTTTATTTTTTTCGAACAGTTCACGTCGCCGCACAGCCCTTCGATGGTGGATGATGTCGATGGTGAAGATGACGATGAGCATGCCCACATGGATGATTCGTTCATGGATCCCGACGAGGTGCTGGATGATGATATTTGACCTCTGTCGCACAATGATTGGTCTAGATGACGATATCTCCGGCAGAGAGATGAATATTCTTTTACTACTTATACTTATAGTCTTATACTACTAGAAGACAATTGTCATACAGAAGATAGTGAGATAGTGTTGGTGGTGTTGGATGGTGATGCTGACGATAAGGATGAGAATGGTGGTGGTGGTGCTGATGCTGACGACCGGGGGATGGAACGACCGGAAGGGAGATTTCAGAACGATCCGTCCAGTAGCAGCAGTTGCGTTGGTGGTGCCATCAGTCCATACAATTCGCCGAGCAAAAGTAACCGTCAGAGGCAGCAGCAGCAATAACAGCGACGAAAGCGTACTTGGGAAACGAACCACCGGGTCGTCGTCGTGATGTCGACATCTTTCGTTGCTTCGGCTGTGGACCATGTCAGATGATTTTTTTTTATTACCGTGATTTTTAGCCGTAGACTAGTTCATCACGTATGTCAGATGGTTGTACCTGACTTATTTCTGACAGACCAGCAATCAAACACCATCTCTTTTTTTATGATGCATTTATTTTTTCAGGCTCATTTGCTGTAGCTTTGCGGAGCCAATATTCAATGTTTAGATCACACAATTACTTAAAACTAACGTTAGTAAAGTGGAGGGCCGATTACTCGCGGATAGCAAATGGATGGCAGGGTAGGGATCAAGAACACAAGATTTGGAGAGCAATGTGCTCTTGATCTCGAACTAAGCGACATACTGATGAAAAAAAAATTGGGGGTACACCGAAGGGCAGCTAGCAACTTGGAAGAACACAAGATGACACTAATTACTAAATCCTCAGATTAATCCGTATTAAAAACACATAGGGGAAATGACGGCTTCGGCATGACAGACTATTTTTGGCAACCCAAATTGAAACACTATTTTCACTGGATTTTCTTACGAAAACACTTCGCTGAATGCATGCAAACGATTCTTTATGCTTTCAGCTTCAACTTGACTATGTTTTTACCACTTAGAAAAAGCAATCTAGCAAGGTTTTCTTGAAATGCAACACACGCACTACAAATTGTAGCTGATTTCGAGTTGCCGATAATAGAACAGCAGATTTACATGCAGTTCAAATGGAACGGTTGCCGAAGAAAAATTGGTTGCCGACAATACTCGCTCTCACTAGAGAAGATTGGAGCTTTGTAAAAGCGTTTCAAAACAGTTTTTGACAATTCTTTCGACTGAAATTGCTAGATCAGCTGGCAGCAAAAGATTGTAAACAAACCAATACTGCATATGTGTGCGTTCCTTAGAGAAAAAGGCTATAGAAAGAAGGTTGCTGCTTAGGTTGCCGAGAATACGTAAATTCCCCTACATTAAATTCAAATAGTCGAGATCTCGGCTCGCCAAGACATCTCTAGCGGGTATCGCGGGTTGTTTTCCTCGGGCCCTGAGGGATGTGGATAACTCAGATCTGGCAACACGGTGTAGGGTACATGACCAAACAACATGCTCGATATCGTGATGACCACTGCCACACGCACATAAATTGCTGCCTGAGAGGCCAATGCGAGTCTAACGAGCAGTGATTGGACATAAGCCTTGACATAACGCGTAACAAACACCATCTCGAAAATCAACAACAGAGGGATTTTCGAACTGTATAATTTATTTTCGAAGTCTGCACTTTAAGTGAAAATTCATCAAATGGAACGCATCTTAAGACTGTGTTCCATTTGGTGTATTACCTTTGTTACTAGCGTAACATAGGTATTAGAATCGATTTTCACACATCCTGCCGTCTGCGCCCGATAGCCATCCACACAAGCTATCTCACCTGTATAAAACATTCTCAATCGATAGAACTCGGCGCGATCTGGCTCGACAGTTTGATTACGACATCGTAAAATCAAATTAAACATCAAAAATCGACCCGGCAAGGTGAAATTTGCTGATGTCTGTATGTGCGTCTGTGGACGCGTTTCATCTAGGCAAGCTTTTTTCGAGATGGCTCATGCGATCAATATGGTTGATATCTCGTTTGATAGGCCCCATTGCGCCATTGATCGCTATTGAATTTTTCTCGATCTGACTTCCGGTTTCGGAGATATATAGGCCAGAATGATTTTAGTGAACGATTTTTTAAAAATCAACGGTACACTTTATCAACATGATTTCTTCAACAGTAGAAAGACCTCATCCATATCTACCTGCAGAAAAAATTTCATACCGATCTGACGTTTGGTGTTCGAGATTCCGCCTTATTACCTTTGTTACTAGCGTAACATAGGTATTAGAATCGATTTTCACACGTCCTGCCGTCTGCGCCCGATAGCCATCCACACAAGTTATCTCACCTGTATAAAACATTCCCAATCTATAAAGCCGAATCGATTCCTAATTTAATCTAGGCAAGATTTTTTCGAGATGGCTTATTCGATCAATATGGTTGATACGTGCATGTCGGTTGACCACCGTTTTTTTTTTTTTTTTTTTTTTTTTTTCAGATGAAGGCTTTATGTTTAGTTTGGGCGTTATGATCAGAATAAGAAATCGGACGCAAAATCGTGGAATGTAGGGGAGAATAGCCCATAATGCACTCCTGGGTTAAAATGGCCCGTGCAGTTTTTCGTTGCTTATCCATTACTAATTCTGGAAATATCATGTGCCAGAATGTTAGTTCAAGCACTGAACTAGCAATGTTGATAATTCACGAATTGAAAATCGGAAAACTATGAAAAACAGCGCAGGGCCATTTCACGCCAGGGGTGCGTTTTGAACCATCCTACCCTACGCATTCCAATAGACCTTTTCGATGCTGAATCGTCTTTCTCTATCTATCACACATGTCTGAATCGACGGTGTATTTTCCCACTAATGTGTTTCCCTCTTGCTCGCACTCGTTAGATTTAAATTGTACAGTAGTGTCCACCGATTACACGTCGAGAAGCTCTATAAGACCAGTCAGATGTTGTCTCTTTAAATTTGTGCACGACCGATGAGATCAACCTAAATAAAAACCTCAATAATCTGCTGGAAAATAAGGAAAATTTACGAAAATTTTACACAGTCTAGTAGTAGTACCAATAGACCGAGAAAATCTAATCTTTAGTGTTATCATTTTCTGGTATTCTGGAAAAAAAAAACTTTTTGTGATTTATTTCCAGGGGGGTAACTGGCGCTTTAAACCTTGGTCTATACATCACACTCATTTTTAAAAATCGCTATTGGAACTGCTACATCGTGAAACAAAATTGGAAACTCTGACCGATCAGTCCCGTTAGCGTAGCTGTTGGAGGTGCCACAGGCTATGGTGCAACATGTTTTTGAATTTTATTCTGTATTCTTACGGAACATTTGAAAAGGGCCTATCCTCGGCCTCTCTCGTTGATTTACCACGGCAACATAAACGAATTTCTCGCTAAGCTCACAGGACAGTTCAACATAAGATGATGTTAGCTGTATAGTCGCTATATTCATAGCCTGGCGGAGAGAATCTCGGGCACCAGTTGAGCTGTCAAATAGTCGTTTGACCAATTAAAGGGTGATACGGTCAAAATTTGGTCAAGGGAAAACGCGTGTAAATCGGTGAAATCGTTTATTTAAAAAATCAAATTAAATTTCTTTTTCAAGTTCAATTAGTATAAAATTCAGGAAAAATATTCAGTTAGGCTTCTGCTTTTCCAAATCCGAATTGCCGGGCCTTACGCTTGACCCTTGCCATCAGATTGTGTACAGCCACCTTGTCCACCTTCTTCGCCGCAGAAAGCCAGTTTGCCTTGAACTGCTGCTCGCCCTTAGCAGTTTTTTTGGTCTTCTTTAGGTTCCGCTTGACAATAGCCCAGTACTTTGACAGTTTCATGTGCTTGAAAACATCTGCTACCTTTCCCCTTCCTTTTGCCGTATAAAACTCCTGTCCCGGAAGCTGCTTGTAGTCGGCTTTGACGTAGGTTTCGTCGTCCATTACCACGCAGTCAAACTTCGTCAGCATCGTCGTGTACAGCCTCCGGGATCGCGCTTTGGCCGTCGTATTTTGTTTATCATCGCGATTTGGAGTCACTTGTAAGTCGATAGTCCGGCTCGTTTTTTGGCTCGATGCACGGTTGTAGACGATACACCCAGCTTATTTGCGGCATCTCGGAGAGAGAGGTTAGGGTTTCGCTTGAAACTACCGGCAACTCTCTTTGTCGTCTCAGCGGCTTCCGGTTTTCGATTTCCCCCCGATCCAGACTTCCTGGCTGTCGACAAACGTTCCCCAAACACTTTAATTACATTTGTAACGGTTGATTTGTCAACTTTTAGCGATTTTGTCAACTTTGCGTGCGAGTAGCTCGGATTTTCGCGATGCGCGAGCAAAATTTTCATACGCTGCTCTTCTTGCTTGGACGGCATTTTGACAACTGAAGAGTGAATTCCAAAATCAAAATAGGAGCAACATTCTACACACACACACCTTCAAAATGAGGGGTGTTCAGGTTTTTTAAATGCAAAATTGAAAGAAATACGTCAAGTTGATATTGACCAAATTTTGACCGTATCACCCTTTAAGCTGTCAATTCACGACCAACAACAGAAAAAGGCACATCAGCTATTACGAACAAAACTTCCGGAAGCCGTTTTCTCGTGACTTAAGCCTCGCCTACGCAAACTAACTCAAATTTCCCCTATCCGATGATGAAAGCATAATCAAAGTTTTGTTTATAAAACTTGATAGTACCATTTCAATTGTTGGTCTACAATATATTGAATTGGTTCCGCTCTTTGATATATCGAAATTCTATCCACCAGACTATAAATATAGCGACTATAGTTAGCTTGCGCCTGAATCAACACACTGAATGGGAAATTCATTTGCAGTCGGGTTATTCGCGAAAGAGAAAATCAATGAAGAGAATCGGGCTGATTGATTATTTAGCTTTATTGGTTCGTTAAATATTGTTGTAATATAATAAGATTGTATATAATAAGATTGTGCTTAAAGTATGTAGAGCACAATAAAGCAGATTAAGAAAAAATAATTAGGCTATGATTTATGTTTTGGACTCAAATTCAAACTAGCAATTGGTGTTTTGTTTGCAGCAATTGAGCAGTGCAGAAACTGAGAAAATATAAAAAATATTCATTAGGGATCGTACATATATCTATGGATAATATCAAAAACGAGATTATACTGGGTAACAAAGGTTCTATACACCTGCCCGGTGGATCAATTTGGGTTTTTTCATTTAAATTCGACAAATGAACTTATTACAAATAAACCTGCTATTCTACCTGACAGATAAGAAATCAATTTTGCAAACACCTTCTCGGTTGATCAACAACAGAGGGATTTTCGAACACTTTAATTTATTTTTGATGTATCAAATTTCAGTGAAAATTTACCGAATGGAACACAGCCTTAGTCTTCGCCATAATGGTAATCCTCATATGTCAGAAAGGGGCGATACAAATTTGATGGTTTTCAAGCGTAAAAAGCAACAATAAATTTCTTAATTCTAGAATCGAGTAGTTTTCGATTCTCTTGATAACTGTGCTTCTGAGATCGCTGATTCACTTTGATTTCTGACCATTGCCCATTTAACTAACAAACCCGCTTATTGTTTTTTTTTTGTTGCATTTTAAAGCTCGGGAGCCCTATGCTAAACTCATATTGCAAAAAGAGCGAAAGGTGATCAATTCAGGGGCATGTGTTTGCACGTCAAAGCCACAAAGGCGTGCAATGAGCTTGAGCAATGAGCATGTGCAATATGTGCATAGACGAAATGTGTGGATATTCAGAATGTGCATAGATTTCAAAATTAAACTTTTTTAATAATAAAGACAAAGTTTAATATTATGCCACGTTTAGGAACTAACGTCCTAAGTTTTTTTTTTGATTACATTAATTTTGGAGTTGATTATATAAGAATGAAACGATCCCTGCTTGTAGGTTACTTGGGTGATTCTCTTGATTCTCAATTCTCATGATTTCCCATTCTCCTAAATCTTGACTATCCTGCTTCATGATTCCTGCTTCTCTTGATTCATGATTGTTTCAATTTTCGATGCACGTTTTTTCCTCACTCTAACAATTCACAATAATGTTAGTACCTGCAAACTTGTCCCACCCAGTAGCAGCTTATAACCGGTGAACCAACTACATCACTGCGAGCAACTCCTTCATCATCCGAAAGTACATCTTCGTCCTGGTTATCATCTGTGAACCAAGCAGTAGGTAGGTTCCTACAACAACTGGCAAACTTGTGTCAAAGTATTGCAAATAATAGCTTTTAGTTTTGATTACATAAAAATAATGTCTCCTTCCCCGCAGAGAGTGATGGAAACCTGTCTTCTGCTGCTGCTGCTGCTGCTGCTAGTAACAGTTGCAGCACAGAAATACGGTAGGAATCATACCGAAATCCGCTGAGAACCAACCCACTTCGGCCAGCGGGGGTCGGTTGTAACGAAAGATTGGCTGCTGCTGTGTCTGCAGTAGGAAAAGGACACCACCGTTGTCGTCAGCAGCGGGATAATACATGGTATAACTTTTTCCCATAAAATCTGTTTTGTACAGTTCAAAGTTTGCCCCCGCGTGTGAGCCGTTGTTGTTGTTATTGTTGTTGTTGCAAGCCTCGTTTTTCTCGGGAATAAAGAGAGAAGAAGAGCGCAACCGAAAAAAAAAGTATATTTTGTTATGAGATTTTTATTCCCCGCACGTCTCGGTGGAGCTTCTTTCCGGATTGATCCCCCTCGCCCTGGCTCATAACCTCATGACACGGCTTAGCGGGAGCAGATTGGGGCGCTGCCGTGGTTGAAATGGAGCTACTATTCGAGGGAAGATGCATTGTTGCTGCTGGTAGAAGTGCTGCCACCCTGTCCCCTGGGGAGGTGACGGAGGTTGGAATTTCTGAAAGATGGGCTTGGGGGAGGTGAGGTGACTGATGGGAAAAAAGAGGTCTGATTTCATGACAGTTTATTATAAACATTTCTCGTCTGCTGTTGATACTGTTGGCAATTTCCGATGGTTCATTCTTTGTTGTGGTTATTCTTTTGTGAATGGATTCTTGTAAATAATGCTACTGAACTGTGATCGGCTTCGTTAAATGGGCTCATAATGGAATGGACTGCGGAGGGTTTTATTTCCGGGAGATGTATTTTGTGGTTATTGGCATTCATTCCATTTCCGCGAAGATTCAATGGTCAGACATTATTCGGCAAAACAAAATCAGGTATATCCTGATGAAGGTGGGCGTCTTAGTGGAATACCTGTATAAAGAGAGAGAGAGAGAGAGATAGAAGGATTAGTAATTTCCATTTAATTCCACTTTGCTTATGCTTATCCTTGACAGATAGCGTATTTCGTCTACAATGTGCAGACTTCTTCAGTGTCTTGTACTAATACTCGACTGAATAAAAACATCGCATTTTACCGAATATATATTAACCCTGGTACATGTTCAGTTAGAAGCTAAGTAAACTTGAAATTAATTTCCTGTAGGAGCAAGTACTCCACTGCTTACTCGTTGATGTGTCCTAGGTAGTAGTGCTGCCACCATGTCCCCTGGGGAGAACAATATTATGTCAAGAACAATTGGCACACCTCAACAAGGGGCTACACCCAACCGGTGGATGTAAGATTCGCTTACAATTATGTGGGATTCATCATCAGAGGATGTAAGTGGAGACCGCATGAACCGAGGATGCGATATACCTAGCTGCGGTCCGATGTAAGAAAATTGGAGACCGAAAAATGTGGAGTGTATTAGTGAGTGAAATTAATTATGTCGAAAAAAAATGGAAAAATGGTTGCCGACTGCACTCGAACCACGGACGTTGCGACTATCAGACCTGTGCTTTTTCCACTGCTCTCTCCATGCTTCTGAATATGGTTAGCCTAAAAGCAAACATGAAGCGCTCATTTTCTCGCATGCTCGACTTCGTATGCTTTTTCTGCTGGAGAGATTCGAGGCAAGTGTGTGCGTCGTTCTACAATATTCTACAATGTGCGTCGTTGTTCTACAAGCTTACTGGTATAGCCGAAAACGTAGATGGAACACGAAATGAAAAAGACAAAAAACCATTACATCGCTTGCATGGTCAATTTCTAACATTCGTTGCGATGTTCATGAACAGAGGATGATAGGAAACGGAACTAACATTCATTGTAATAGATTTTTGGTTTGCGTGTAGGATACGCAGTTACAACCAAGCCAGTCGTGGAGCAGATCATCATTGACGTAGAGACAGCAATTACCAAGACACTTCCAACACCATCACAGAATACGGTCAGTACTATCACAGCGAACATAATCAAGGACGGACAGGAACAAAGTCGCGCCAACGAAAAGGAAATTCGGATTGTAAAGGAGCTAAAAAGTAACGCAGTATACTATGTGAAAGCAGACAAGGGTAACGCGGTCGTTATCATGGACAAGGACGATTACGGCAATCAGATGACAACGAAGATTAACAACGGACCGTATAGACAGCTTCGAGTAGACCCCTTACAGAACATAGTGAAACGCGTGGAGAAAGTTCTGAAGGAGTGCAAATCAATATTAGTAGATGGAGCAGGTCGTTTACGGGAATCCAGCCCCATTCTACCCAGGATCAAAGATCTCCCCAAAGTCCACAAACCGGGGAATGAAATGCGAGAGATCGTGTCTGCAGTTGGTTCCTCCACCCACAAACTAGCTAAGCGGCTAGTCTTAGAGTTACAGAGTATGTCGAATCAGTTCTAGAGTAAAGTAGTTAGTAACACCCAGGAGTTCGCCAAGCAACTAAAATCTTCAGGAGACATCAACGAGGACGAGATTATGGTATCTTTCGACGTCACAACTCTTTTTCCCAGCGTACCCGTGAAGGAAGCGATCAACCATTTGGAGGACTGCCTATTAACACAACGACAGGATGCAGCATGGAGAAACAAGGTTCGGACGTACTTTGTATGGAAGATTTTTTTTTTTAGTTCTTTATTAAGGAGATTTTAAGCCTATGGCTAGTTCATCTCCGGAGAAAGGAGAGGGCTCAGAGTGAGTAACCTCTAAATACATTGGTTATTAACATTTTGTAAATAACTTTGGTTGCTGGCTCTTCAACTTATATGGAAAAAATAACAATATATAAAATAATGAAACAGAGGAACAACAGAAAACAAAATGATTTAAGACAAGCTACAAACGATTCATCCAAACAAAACAGAGCTCAGCTGGCATGGGTCCAATAGGGGAAATCTATCCAGCTGAGATGTGCCGACGGCCGAAAGAAATTCCTGCTATACCAAGTGGTAGATTTTGGCTTCTTTTAAGAAGATTACTAGTGCTGTCGAGGCCGAAGTATCATTCCCGAGCAGATCGCTGATGCTGCAAGTTAGCAAGAGTGATTCCCGAAGATTTTGGAACTCCAGGCAGTTGCACAGGATGTGTTCGGCGGTGTAGGGTACCCCACAGATGATGCAGCTTCTGCGGAACGGCAGGCCACCATAGTTATAGTAGAGCTTGGTGAGCCCGGTTCGAAGCCGCGAAATCACGCGTTGATCCCTCAGTTTGTCCAGGTTGCTCCATGGTTCAGTTGACCCTTTGTCTTTGCGGATGAAGGCAGTTCTGTTGCGGAACCACTCGGCTTCCCATGCCGCTCGAATGGTCCCCATGATCCACCGTCTGACGTCCTGAAGGGGTACCTTGTTGGTGAGTCTGGAACCCGATGTCCCGGCTCCGGCAAGGTGATCAGCAGACTCGTTACCTGCCACTCCGCAGTGTCCGGGAATCCATGTGTATCCATGCTGCTTTCAGCAATACCGTCTTCAAAAATCCCGATACCTACTCCGTTTATCGATCGGGAGCCGTCGGTGTACCGATGTACGTGGTCGGCATAGTTGGACCCAAGTAACTCGGCGACCGATCTGCGCAAAATCATGGATGCATACCCTGCTTTGAAGTGGTTTTTGATCCGATTATCCAATTGGATTCGTGAAGAATGCCAACTTTTCTCTCCATGCCAATGGACTTTGGCCACTGTACAGTCGTCCAGAATGTAGATTTAGGTGGAATGATATGTTTTGAGCCTGAAATTGAAACTTCAGACTAAAAGTCTCTTCTAGAAAGTTGTTCCTTATAGTTTGGCCCTCATTTTTTATGATAATGAATTCTAGGGTGGTTCTTATTTTCATTAAAATCAAAAATCTAACTTTTTGTTTGAATAAATGAAGGTATACATTCATCGACAAAGTTATAGCTGAGCTAATTTTAAGCAACTTTGTTGAAACAACTTTTTTGAATTGAGTTAAGGTGGCGCTAAAAAAACAGTTATTTTGCTCTTGTTCTCTTATTTCAAATTTCTCAGCAAAGGTGTCTTAAAATGACTTTTAGATCTTTAGAAGGCGCAAGCAGAAAGCTTGTCAATATCTTTCGCCTATCAAGAGTTATTGACGATACGTCAAATGCCGTATAAAAACTTTTTTTTTGTTTGCCCCAACTAGAGATATTAACATTTGAAAAATGCATATTTTTAGTACAAAAACGTCAATAACTCTTGATCGGCGAATGGTATTGACAAGTTTTCTGCGCCTTCTAAAGATCTAAAAGTCATTTGAAGACACCTTTGCTGAGAAATTTGAAATAAGAAAACTAGAGCAAAATAACTGTTTTTTTTAGCGCCACCCTAACTCAATTCAAGAAAATTGCTCTAAATCGGCCAATTTAAAAGATACAAAAACGTTGTTTCAACAAAGTTGCTTGAAATTAGCTCAGCTATAACTTTGCCGAAAAATGTATACCTTAATTCATTCAAACAAAAAAGTTAGATTTTTGATTTTAATGATAATAAGAACCACTCTAGAATTCATTGTCATAAAAATGAGGGTCTATTTATAAGGAACAACTTTGTACAAGAGACTTTTAGTCTAAAGTTTCAATTTCAGGCTCAAAACATATCATTCCACCTAAATCTGCATTCTGGACCACTGTGCACTGGGGGGAGGTCGATGTCGGCGGCCGTGTGGAGGACTCTGTTCCCCTCGTCGAGGAGAAAGATCCTATTGTTTCCGAAGGTCTTGGCGGAAAAGGCGGTGGCTTTTGTGGCAATATTTGCGTTTAAGCAGAACCGGAAAGGAAGAAGACCCACTTCGATGCATGCGGCGTCTGCTGGAGTGGATGGCAGGAGACCAGATAAGATGCGGATGTAGCTGTTGTAGACTGGTGCTAAGGTTCTAACCAGCTTCTCGGAAGCGATGCAAGTAATTTCCGTCCCGTAAAGCAACCTACTGTCGATGATGGCTCGGGCCACCCGGAACCGAAGATCGCGGTTGTTGGATCGGTGAGGCCGAGAGATCGTTTTAACGAGGTTGAGTCTACTGCGGCAGTCCTTTTTGACCTGTTGGAAATGCTGGTCGAAGGAGAGCGTTCGGTCGATCAGTACGCCGAGGACGCGAACTGTTTTCCTGTTTGGAATGGCTTGGTCGTGGTTCGTAATTGGGGTGCTATTGACTCGGTGCTGAGACGGACATACGTGGCATCGGATGCTCTTCCTGGCGGACAGCTGGAAACCCATCGAGTCGGTCCATTTGACGACGGCAGAGACTGCCGCTTGCGCTTGCCGTAGGGTTCGGATCTGTGAAGGACCGGTGGCAACAATTAGCACATCGTCAGCGTAAACAAATACGTAAATGCGCCCAGGTAGCCCGGTCAAATACCTCGTTCATTGCCACCAGAAACAACGAGACTGCGATAACGGAGCCTTGAGGGACTCTGGTCTCCTCGCTGTAACTTTTCGATCGCGTGTTCCCCACCAATACACGAAATGACCGGTCGGTCAAGAAGTTTCGTATGAAATACATCATATGCCCCTTCAATCCCCAGTTTGTAAGTTTTTTTCAGGACGGGTGGCGTCCATGTCCGGTTGAAAGCCTTGGAGATGTCCAAAGAGATGATTTCAACGTGGTGTTCCTGGTCGTAAGCTTCCTTGAGGACGTCCCCCAAGTAGCACACATTCGTCACAGAAGGTTGCGGCAACTTGATTGTGATCAAAATAAGTCACATAGAGGTAACCTAAATAGGTTTGTGACCAGTGTGCTACTAGGGCCCCTAGTGTGGCAAAGTACGTGGACGTACCGAAACCTTGTCGAAAGGCATGTTGTCGGTGGTCGAGCAAGCTGTTGGTCTCAAGGAACATCTTGAGTCGACGGTTCACCATCCTTTCGAATAACTTGGCCATGCAGGATGTGAGAGCGATCGGCGGGAACTTAGATGTTGGTTGGTTGGTTGTCTTTATTAAGGAGATTTTCAGCCAGACGCTGGTTCATCTCCGGGTACTTAGATGTGCCCCTGTCTTTTTCGTTTGCCTTCAGGATGGGCACGACGAGACTCTCCTTCCACAGCGTCGGGTAGGTATCAGAGACCCAGAGTTGGTTGAGCATCTCAAGCATGCAACACTTACCCTCAAGGGGCAGCTTTTTTAAAAGTGGATACCCGAGATCGTCAGGTCCCGCAGATTTGCCGTTGCTGCGGCTTAGTGCGTGCTGGAGTTCCTCCCAGGAGAAAGGCTCGTTGATCTCGAGGTTGTCCGGATGTACGGGTAGGCTTTGCCAACCGCTGAAAGTGGCTATCGTAACCGGAGATGGCCGAAATTTCTGCGAAATACCCTCCGAGTTCTTCGGCGACGGCTGCCGGTTCGGAGATGGTAACTCCGTTAGCTTGTACAATTAATGGCGTCGAGTGCCGTTTACCGTTGAGAATATTAACCCTGTACCAGAGATCGGCAGAGGACTGGGAGGCGTTGATGCTTACAAGGAAACCAGACCAACTGTTTAGCTTCGCACTTCTCACTTCTTTTCTGCATTAACTATGCAGAGCATTTTTTTTTTTTTAAATTCTTTATTTAAGAGATTTTTAGCCTTAGGCTAGTTCATCTCTATCTACTATGCAGAGCACGGTACCGGGTAGTAGCTCTTCCCTGTTTAGGTCATCTCTCGGGGTTCGCCTGAGCTACCGTAGAGCTTTCCGGCGGGCTTTAACGGCTTTTTTGGTGTCTTCGCTCCACCAACGGAGGGCTTTCCGTCCAGGTAGGCTACTGGTCTTTGGTATGGTAGCGGATGCAGCATCTAATACCAACTTTGAAAAATCCGGGATGGTTAGCGGATTGCAATCGAGTTTAATTAGGTATTCTAATCTAATTTCTAATTTGTGTTTTTCATCTAGTTTATAGGATACCCCTTCGGGGGTGCGTTTCGATTTAATTGAAAAATGTGATAACCTACATAACTACGAGAATAATTTAACCTAACTTGCTAGATCGCGTATGATCTGATGATCTGATCTCAGAAAGGTGTCTCTGATTCTTTCCAAGAAGACCGTTCTGCGCTCTTCCAGAGTCAGAAGACCAGCCAGGCGGTTTACCTTAGAATTTCGGGCCCGTGGAGGACTGCTTAGGATCATCCTAAAGATCTAGCTCTAGATCCTTTGGAGTTTAAGGTGATGGCATTTGGCGCAACTCTCCCAGGTTGGCATACCGTACTCGATGACGGGAAGGATGATTTGCTTGTAGACAGCAAGCATGTTTTTCAGGGACAAATTTGATCTCCTGCTGTTGAGCGGATACAGGGATCTCATCAAGATGTTGTATTTGGTTTTCGTTTTGTCAACGTGTTCCCTGAAAAGCAGACTGCTGTCGAGTGTAAGGCCAAGGTAGACTATCTCTTTTGACCAGTGCACCACTGTTCCGTTCGAGTTGTTCTTATTGTTTTCAGACGGAACAAGTCTGGGAGATTTGAAATGAGGAAAGATGATGATCTGAGTCTTCACCACGTTTATATAGATCTTCCAGCTGTTGAAATAATCAGACAGGACATCCAGTTCTCTCTGAAGTTTGGTGGTCAGAGCTCCGATGACCCTACCCTGCATGTGTCATCTGCGAACAGGGACAACGATCCACCATCAGGGAGAGCCGGCTTATCGGAGGTGAACAGGTTGAACAGGATAGGTCCAAGGATGCTTCCTTGTGGAACACCCGCATCTTTGTTCAAGGCATCCGATGTGATGTCATTCAGAGAGACTCAGAATGTCTTGTCATAGAGGTATTTTTTTTTATGATCTTCACAAGGAAGTTTAGAAGACCGAATCGCTGCAATTTGTAGACCAGGCCATCGTGTAAATATATCATCGTACGCTTTTTCAACGTCCAACAATGCCATTGCAGATATTTTAGATACTTACTTGTTCCGTCTGAGAATGTTTGTCACTCGAGTCAGCTGGTGAACAGTCGAGCGACCTTTACGGAAGTCAAACTGTTCTTCAACCAACAAGTCATTTTCATCGGCAGATGCCAGAAGCCGGTGGGAGACTACTTTTTCGAACAGCTTAGATAACCCCGAGAGAAGGCTGATGGATCGGCAACTTAAAGGAGAGGACGAATCTTTCCCAGGCTTTCAGATGGTCTAAGGCACTAAAGATTGTACTCGAAAAAAATGCAACGCTTTATTTTGTGTATAAATTTTTTTTGTATGGGTAAAAATTGATGAAATGTTGAGTAAAACTAGATTAGCGTGTAATGTTTATATGTGCAAAACCTCGTCACAATCTGTCAAATGGTTATCGAGATGGCTTCCAAGCAAGAAGTGCTTCAAAAAATATATGGAAAAGGTCGTAGAAAGTCCAGGCCAGTCCCACAAGTGGAACGCGAAACAGTGTGGAATCATCGATTCCACCGTGCCGCGTGTAGTAAAATCATTCAAGGAGATCCAGACGACCCACCGGCGAGCTGGCAGCGGAAGAAAAGCGAAGACGACCGACCCTGTGAACGCAACGATGGTGAGGGATTACTTCAAGTGCAATCCGAACCTTTCGATTCGGGATGTGGCCAAGAAGGTCAATTCTACCGTCTAGTTCATCCAGCAAACAATGAAGCGGGCTAGACTTCATGTCTTCAAGGTAAGGAAGGCGCCTAACCAAACCGATAAACAGAATACAGTGGCCAAATCCCGCGCCAGGAAGCTGTACTGAGAGTGGTTGGTTGGTACACATTAAAGCAGACGCCGATCAGCCTGGAGTTTTTCGTCCTGCCTGGATGATCCGGAGAAGTTCCGGAAGAAGAAGGTCGACAAATTTACCAAGAAGTACTTAGTGTGGCAGGCGATCTTTGGGTGCGGCAAATTCAGCAAGGTGCTCGGCTGTCAGTGAATCATTTACTGCTCAATCATTCAGACTTTCACAAGGCAGTGAATGATGAGGCAGATGGCAGTTCAAATTCATATGAAAATGATTTATTAAACCTGACTGTTTTGCGCACTGATTCTGGCATTACAAAAGCGTTGGTTATTTGTCAATTATGACAATAACTAAATTATTTATTGGCTCATTATTCGAAAAACATTTTTGTGGAATTATTTTTGGCTCGCCAATGCCACATTTTGGTTGTCAGTTATGCTATTTTCATACCTGAATTTAGTACATATTGCGTCACAATTTGTAAGCTTTAAGATCAAATTTATTTTTTTATGAGGGGAGAGGTAGCTCATCGATACTTCCGGTTCGCCTCCTAGCATCGTGCTATAAGGTACCAGGCGATAACCAGGATAGTTGATCGATAGCTTGATGACGTCATTTCGTTGGCGTCTGCAATGGGAAATTCTCATAGCAGGCGTTGACGATGGGACGTTGTCGAGTTGTTGAATAGCAACTATCGTGGTAACTCACCGATTACCTGTCGATCTGCCAAATTTGGAAAGACGTCTGCATTGAATTGTCTCATATAATAATATTCCGCCCATTATATCACAAGAAATTGCGAGTAGCTGAGTGGAATGGAGATAAGTTAAGCATTGGGTACAGGACTAAGTCTCCCCTGGGTGGTGCCAAAAGATGAGCGCAATAGAATCATCAAGTTGCCATAAGGCACGGAATGAGACTATTGCATGGCTGGGTAGTCAAAGTCGTCCATTCGTTAGTCATTTCAGGTGGATTAGAACAGGTTTAGGTGGGCGTTGGCCAGATTTGGATTTTTCAGATGTAATCCTGGATAGGACCCTGTCATTGAACGTCGCGTGAAAGTGGAACTTAATATTTAGTACTTTCTCGTAGTTTTTAGTTTTCGGATTTGAAAGATCGTCGGTTACAGCGGCCTGCTTACTGAGCAGAAAAACGCGGTCCCAGGTCCTTACATATCAAAGAGATTTATGGTAAAATCGCTTGTGTATCGTGTATTTTGCGAAACTCGTTGTTGTCGTTGGTTCCGGGTTTGAGTCTAATCTCAGGCCCATCCACATTCAAGATTCGTCAATCGTTTTATTTGTTAATATGACTACATGGTAATAACAGCAACTCGGTGATTAAAAAGGTGCTCGTCTGCCTAGTGGCAAACGTTTTTACTTACTGAGCAGAAGACCGTGGGTTTAGTCCCAAGCTCCTTCGCGTTATATGATCGTTAGGACATCAATTCAGCTTATCGTTTACCGAAACGAACCCTGCTGCAAACCCTACCCTCTTATCCAACATCCCAGTGATTCCTCGTGGAAGTGCAGAGGTGTTCTCGGCTTCCATCAAAGCGAGTGTCATGTCAACACAATCCACAAAGCCGGCGCTGGTATTGCCTAATTTAAGATCACCAGTTTTTACACATTGAGGATGATTGCTAGTCCCAAGCATCGTCTATTGGTTCTCTGTGTAATTACAGCTGATCTGGCAGTAACAGAGTAGCAACCGTGGGCGGTCAATCAAGCTCAAGCTCAAGCTCAAGCTCAATCTTAAGATCAAAATTAATTTTTCATGCATTATCAATCAAGTAAATTTGAATGATGGAATCAAGATCGAACAGGAATGATTATTCTCATGAACCTACGCCAAATCAATGCACATATCGCAAACTAAATTGCCAGTCCAAGTCATCGCCAATTTTCCTTGGTTACGTCATCGCCAGGAGCAGAAACTTTACAAACAATATCTTCAGCAGAAATCCAATCAATCCATAATGCAGTGTAGCTTAGTGGAGCAGCAGTAGGCAACCGCACACTGCCACCCATCATTGGCATCTCACGTTGCTGGCTGTGGACCAGTAGGTCTACATGGTATATAATCAGTGGACAGTGTTGGTGGCACAGGCGAGGGACTTGAGACCTGCAGAATAATTTATGACCGTTGATTTACGCTTCGTGGTTGATCGCATTGAAACGCCTCGCAAATTATGCATGGCCTTGCCTTCTGGTGATGCTAGAGATGCTTTAATTGTTTGCGAATATTTCGCAACCATTCCTACAGATGGGGTTGCGTTCCGGGCAGGCTTTCCTGATTGGGTTTTCCGCGCTGTTCTCCCGGTGCGTATGCATTGATTTATGCTCCTTTTGATAACAAATAAAAGAAAGTCAGAGCACCCGACGACCGCCAATAAACCGCTCGATGAATGGAGACCAACTGCTTAAGTGAGATTTATGGAGGCAAAAAGTGATTTAGTGATACGAATGAGGATGGGTTAGGTGAGTTTGGGGATGGAGTGCGAAATTCCCATGGCTTTGCGTTCTGTGATTTAATTAAATTTAAAGTCGCTCTTCTTTGGCATCGATCCCGGCTGATGTCTACGAAACCATTACAGAGTTCTTATTAAATCAGGCGGATGAGAACACCCGATAGACGAACGGAGTTAGATAATGGCAAAATTGCAAAACTTTGCAGATTTTCCCTGCAATGTTGGAGGTCACCAGCTGATATTCAGAGGAAACATGTCACTCGGAAATCAATTTTCGCTTGGGAGCTGGATAAAAGAACGCAATAATTCCACTTATGAATTTTAGCCACAAGAAATCCGTATGAATTTCAGTGATTTGCCTTATGAAAAATAATAAAACGGAGCAGACTGAAAGTGATTCATGGACGTTGAGATTAAGGGGAAGTTCACAGCTCCGAAAAAAAAATTACGTTTTGACGTTGATAAGTTTATTTGCCTTAGTGTGTAGTTACTTTAAAAAAAACTCTTTTCCGGGGATGAGATTTGAACTGGCGACTTTGGCTTGAGAGGAATGGGTGATAACCACTACGCCACCAGGGCCATCCCTCGGGAATCGGATGAAAGTGTGATTTGTGCTATTACGGTTCCTTATTTTCGCTTCTTCTCACAAACTCGACCAGTTAAATTTGTAGCGAAAATTCAATACACACCATGCACCTCCACCGCCCCTAGCTGTCACGATGCCTCGGGAGGAGAACCACGAAAGCCACTCGATACCAAGCGAGAGAAGCGATGACGATGACGCTGGCTGGTGGTGTTGCGAACCGGGTATCCTAATGAATTTTAATGAAGTGAATTAACGTCATTTATAATTTTACTTTCATTGAATATACGCCCTCCGGCGCCTTGCAGCAGCACAGAAGAATGAATTTAGAAGGCAAGTGGCTCGGCAGTTGATGGAATGTGAGTTATGTTTAGGATTTGTCAGCTTTAATTCAGACAATTTGTACAGGAATAAAGTGAATCAGTTCATACAGTGTTTTGCATACAGTGGGTTAGCTTCAGTTTTTCGGGGCTGAACAGATTGGATTTTTTTACCATTCTCTAACTATCAGGATCCCTTCTCGGGTGATTATCGTCCAGTCCCTTACTATTATTTGATCAGATTTTTAATCATGTTTAAACAAACTTCCTATTGTTCATTTGTACAAAATCTCATGGACGGGATCGAAATAGATCAGACCATGGTGGATGATAAGTGAAAAAGAAAAAAAGAAAGGTTCAGGAGCGGTGTTTATTGGGAGCTGTCTTAGCTGATGGGCAACGAAGATTCCAAGATGATCACGATGGTGTGAATCCAGCAGGCTTATAGTGATACCGAGAGATGGCGGACTGTTGCATTTGATGCATCTCTTTCCGAGGGCTGGCAACGAGTAGCGGTTTTCCTTAATCAAGATCAAAGAAACTTTTCTGAACTGTATTCGGGAGCTTCTAGGATTATTTGGGTGAGATCCATCCTTCTTAATTATTTAGTTCATATCATTATGTTCCATATAAATTTCTCTAATACAGTACTAAGAAAACAAATTGAGGAACTCGGCTAGCTTAGCGGCTGCTGCGATTGCTAACAGTGCATTTTTATTTATCGAATTAAAAATCAAATATCAAATTCCTAAAAAAAAACCCGAATTTATCCACCTATGGTGTGATCAGACCCTTCTTACTTATTCAAGTTTATTTATTTTATTGTCATTATCAGTGACCATGCCCCCCACCCCCGTGTCATCCAGTGACGCTACGCCACTGCCTGGGGGTACCCGGAATATATCCGGGTGTAGTCTATTTGGTGAGGCTACCAATCACCTTATATTGGAGGCGAACCAGCCTAAAGGGTGTCCACGATGAAATTGCCACACTATGAAATTGCTCTAACTTTTTAACCGTTGGGTAGAATTTAATGAAAATTTGGGTGGATTTAGTTCATAGTGCATTATTTACATCCTGCAAGTTTTAAAGTCCTGTGATCAAAACTCGTGGAAATGGAGTCGAAAGAACAGCTCGTGCGTGATAAAATCTTGCGCATTCATCACGAGAACAAGGATCTCTCGCATCGTTCCATCGCTAAAACGTTGGGAATCGCGAATTCCACGGTGTCGCGAGTGATTAAGCGGTTCGAGGAACGGTTGACCACCGATCGGAAGCCCAGAAGTGAAGGAAAAAGTATTCCGTACAACACCAAAAATCACAACCGCGTAGTTGGGGCCTTCAACCGAAATCCGAACGCCTCCGTTAGGGATGTGGCTAAGAAGCTGCACCTAAGCCGAAGTTTTGTCCAGAAGGCCAAAACTAAGGCTGGGCTTCGAACGTTCAAGGTACAAAAGGCCCCTAATCGCGACGAGAAGCAGAAGATGTCCAAATTTGCGAAGAAATTCCTGGTTTGGCAAGCCATCTGCACGTGCGGGAAGCGGAGTGCACCTTTCGTGACCCAGGACACGATGAACGGACAGGTGTACATAAAAGAGTGCCTCCAGAAGCGGCTGCTTCCTCTCCTGAAGGCCCACAACGTCCCAACAATCTTCTGGCCGGATTTGGCCTCATGCCACTACTCCAAGGACGTGCTGAAGTGGTATGCGTACAATAAGGTCAATTTCGTGCCGAAAATGTTCAACCCTCCCAACACTCCGGAGCTCCGCCCCATCGAGAAGTACTGGGCGATTATGAAGCAGCACCTTCTTAAACGACCTAAGGTAGTGAAGACAGTCGAGGAACTGAAGAAAGTATGGGTTTACATGCAAAAAACGGTTGATTCACAGGTTGTGCAGAATCTTATGGCCGGGGTTAAGGCCAAGGTGCGGGCATTTGCGTATGGACTGTAAATAAAATACGAGTAAAATGGTAAAATGAAGTTTAATAGTTATTTCTCAATCCCTGAAAATTTGATGGCAATCGGATGAAAACTCGAATTTTGCGAATCAATTTTGTGTGTGGCAATTTCATCGTGGACACCCTTTATGCTTTTGGTTGTATCGCCTGGTTGAGGCATATCCTGACCTAATACCGTACCCAATACTCCAAATCCGTAGTACTTATGAGAGTGTCGCTAAGTCGGTGGCCTCTCGTTGAGTAAGTACTACTTCAACATTTCCTTTCCTATCCCTAGTTACGGTAAATATTGGCATGGCCGGGAATAGTAACAGTCAGTGATGCGAAAATATCAAAAAATCAAATCTCACCAATGCCCAAGATCATGCTTGATTTTCGTAGACAAAAATCAACAAGTTAACATCTGCGGTTGATTTTGCAAGCTGTGATATCGCAGCTCGGAATATCAAGCTAACAAAACTCACCAGCTGCAAATCTCAACAAACTGTGGTGAGATTGGGTTTCATGATTTTTGCTTTACACCCGAATGCAACCGAAACTTTCATAACAGCTGGCAGCAGTCACTTCGTGTCTGCCATCGGTGAAGAGTAAACAGAGATAGCAAACTTTACTTTCTCTTTCTTCGAAAACGATGTGCAACGGAATCATTTTTGTGTCGAGTCAACTTTCAGATTGATTTTTGAACGTTGTGAATAGTCTCGCAATATCAAAGGAGCTCGTAAAATCAATATCAAGCATGATATTTTGTTCCAATATCACGCGTGATATTGCGAGCGCATGAGAGCAGAAAAATATCAATTGATTGCTGATTTTGCCAACACTGGTAACAGTCATGCTTTTGGTATTCTTGTTGAGATTGGAAATAATGTTAACTTCCTAGCATTATTCCTGACCGCAGTCTGACTAAGAATTTCAAAAGAAACGTGAGTGTCACTAGTATCCGAAGTATACCGTAGCAACGCTGACGCTAACGCTAATGTGTTGATCATAATTACATATAAAATCCCTCTCAAGAGCAGTTGTTGTCGACGTCGGTAAGATCACCGAAATCTAGTGACAGCAAGCTGAACGGGAACTTGATCGTAATTTTTCAGTGATTTAAGGAGCTCGTTGGCCTTGTGGTGACCAATTTGAGCAGAAAATCATTGGTTCGAAAATTTTAGGCTTAATTTTTTCTGTCATTGAATTTCTTTGAAAATCCGATGGAAGGGTTTGAAGTGTTGAGCTAGAACTATGAGATGCAACAGTATTCAAAGTTATCGCTTCACGGGCAAACCATCGTTCATTTGGTGAGATCGTTTCTGTTAATATATTCACCTGTTTCAGTTTCTACAACTTTGTCTTAGACATCATTTCGAAGAGCCGATTTCGTACTGTATTTTGATGAGAAATCAAATGTCGAGTGCGCTATTGTCAAAGGTTGGGAACGAGTGGGTATGGTCAAGTTCTAACATAGATTTGCCAATTGGTTCAGTCGGCAAGAGAGTCGTCCTAGTGCTTTTTTTTTATTGGTTTTAAACGTTTGTTGTTTTGTACCTTAAAGTTCCATTTTTATGATTCTGATTTGCCTGAAGAAATTTTGAATTAGTTTCGCAATAACCCGGAAAAGTATTGGAAGTGCCAGTAGTGCAGCAGGACAGCCCCTTTATTTTCATTTATATGTTTTTAAATTTATAATATATTTTCGATACATTGCTCGCTACTGAAATCTAGCTCTCACCTGTTCGTGTTCAGCGTTGTAAAATTTTGCGAGGTTTTATGAAGCAAAAGGAAAAGTTCGCGAGTCATTGTGAGTTTTAGCGAACTTTTCCAGTAGATTGATGAGAGACCCGTTTTTTCCCAGTTTTTACACTAGGGAAGATTGAACTAGGGTTCCTTCCTCCTTTTTCTTTCTTCTACGGTCTTTTATTCCATGTTTTTTTTCTTTTCAGAAAGTGAGTAATGGCGCTATAACAATAAGCCATATACGGCTTAGACAAGAGCTAGTGTTCATTTCCCAACCACTCTAGGAAAATGGAGCATCATTTAACTTTTTTTTAGATTAGATGCCCCCAACGACCAATCATTTATAACAACGGAACGTACGGTACGAGATGTCCACGTTTCATCCATTTATTGGATTCTGAAGCATCGTGTTTAAATCTATGATTTAAACAGGCCCAATGTTTCTGAATCATCTTGCCCCTTAAATGCTGCACAGTAGGTCTGGCCGTTTTGATATATTTTGCGCATCTCTGATGTTTAAAATATACCAAATAGAGAAGAAAAATAATGTCATTTTCCAGGATGCTTTCATGAACTGGCTGTGCTGGTGTTAGATTAGATTAGATTAGATTAGATTAGATTAGATTAGATTAGATTAGATTAGATTAGATTAGATTAGTCCCTTACTATTATTTGATCATTTATGCGAGATTTCCCATTTCACCATTTTTGCTCCATTCACTTTCAAATAGTATGTAAGGTCTTAATACCGGTATTAAAGCTTTGTAGGCAGGTGGTGTAGTGGTAAGCGTGACTGCTTTCTCACCCCAATGCGTCTGGGTTCAATCTCAGCCGAGGTCGGTGGGATTTTTCTGAGGCATAAAAATCTCTGATCACGTCTTCCTTCGGAAGGGAAGTAAAGCAGTTGGTCCCGGCCCATGTGTGTTGTGAATGGGTGCGATATCCTACGCAGGTGTGGAAGCTGCCTTTCTGCACATTCGATTGCCGTCAATGGATGGCAAACGATGTCCGTCGGTGATTGGCACTAGATTGCGGAACAGAGACCGACGTTAAAGCAAAGGATGGAAAGAAGAAAGCTTTTAGATTCGGTATGGCGGTGTTGAGAAACCCATATAGCTATGTACTTGCCACACAATTATACAGGCATCGAATGCTTTCAATTTATAAATTTGGAAGTGCATCTAGAACACCATTGGCGTAGCTAGAAAATTTATCTGGAGGGGGCCGAAGGGGAGCCTGCTGCACTTTTTTAATTTTGCCAAATGGTCTCACTCAAATTGCGTCCAAGGCAACTTATTTTTGGTACATTTTTTTTCTGTGACCAATAATATGACATTGAGGCTTACTATTATTTTAATGGTGAAACAATAAATTTGATAATTTTTTTTTCCATAACAACGATTGGAAGAGCCTTAAACGCCTACTGATTTTAAACAAGCAATGATCGTTTGTTCATGTTTTTTGTAATAAAATCACAGTCCGGTTTTTGTAAATGTAAGCATCTCAAACTTAAGAAAGTTCTCAGGGTTAGATAATTTCATGAATTTTGTACCTAGATTTTTTTTTTGATTTTGAATACATCACTATCAGTCAAATCTCAGACAAAGGAACCAAAATTAAACTCTAGGAGTTTGAATTATATAATTTTATAAAATTCTGGCGGTTTCAAGGTAAAGTGCACACAGAATAAATTTAATACGTTTAGGACGTAGGAAAATGTTCAAGATGCACAATTTTTGGACGTAGGACTGCGTCAGTGATTTACACTTTGTGAAAATTAAAAATGGAACATGTAACGAAATTATGAAAGATTTTGAACGTTAATAACTCAGCTGCTCCTAGACCAATTTCATTAATTTTAACACCAATCGATCAGAAATATTTCTGTTAAAAAGCGTCGAAATAACTAACAAATCCACTAATTACGTACATGCATATGCTGAAGATGCACAATTCTTAACATTTTTAATGTTAAAATAGAAATAGTTTTGTGATCTCAAACCCATATGTTTTCATGATTTTTAACTAATAAAAAAGGATATCTTTGATACAGATTGTAAGCATAAATTCTTCGAATACAAATGTGAATAAAAATTAACGAATTTAGATCAATTATAAGACTAAGATAAAATTGCATCATCCTTCGTGGACAGTCATTTCATCAAAATTCTAGTACATTAATGTAACAAACAAATAAGAATTTTAATACTAATAGTATGTTTGACCTAAGGGGCTGTTCATAAACTACGTAGACAGTTTAGGGGGGGGGGGGTTGACAATTATCCACGGCCCATACAAATTTTAAAAAATTTGTATGGACAATTGTCTACGCAGGGGGAGGGGGTCAAGAATCCCAAAAAAACTGTCTACGTAGTTTATTAACAACCCCTAATCAAGAGTTTAAAAAAACTCCACAAAATAAATAAGCCTTCTAAAAAATATGGACAAAATTTTGTTCAAAATAAATTTTATGGACTTAAAAAAATCGATATCATAGGCTTAGACAAGTTTTGAATCTCCTGGTGTTCAAAATTTGTAATTCAAGATCTTAGGAAGCTGAGACTCACAGCATTTCTCGAGAGAAAAATTGTTCAAGATAAGAAAGTAAGAAAAAATTAGGAATAAAAAATTTCGAAAAATCTTGACATGTGGCAAAAATCTCTTTGAAGTGAAAAAAAAGTAATAAAGCATTTATCCAGAACAATTTTTTAAATTTAAGAACTAACTAACAAAATCAAGATTTAACTATATTTCTAACCGAAAGGAATACACTCGAAACTTGCATGATTGTGTTCCTGCTAATAACTAGATAGTAATTTAATTTTTTATTTTACAAAAGTTGGGGTTTTTTAATATTTTAAATTTAGTTAGTTGTGGTTAAACCCATTTGGGATCAATTTATTATAAAGAACTTTTTCAAGTAATATATTAAATAAAAAAAAACACACAAAAAGGACGCATTTTTTAATGCACTGATCCACGCAAACTATCCTGCAGCTGAATTCCGGGCATACAATTCATCGAAATGAAAGAAATTTATACATAAATATTCAAGGTTGCAAAGACTCATTTCAGCTAAAACAATGTTTTTCTAAATTATGAAATAATTAGATGCCATGATAAAATTTTGAATTGGTAGGATACAAGAAGAGGTTGCAAAGAATGTGTTTGACATATTAAACCTGTTTATTTCACTTCATGAGAGTCACAATCAGCGATTTTTCACAAACTCACTCACTCACTCACTCACTCACTCAGCGATCAGTAAATCGCTGATTGTGACTCATAGAAAGCAAAATTTACAGGTTTTATGTTTCCAACGCATACTTTGTAACCTCTTCTTGTAAGTTACAAGTAAAACATGCCATCATACCATCTTTTGGTTTTATTATTCCGAAAAACATTATTTTAGCTGAAATGAGTATTTGCAACCTTGTATTAGGTATATGCAGAAATAGAAATTTCTGCCCGGAATTTAGCTGCTGGAGTGCAAATTTGTGACAATATAGCAAAAACACCAAGGTACGGGTCTTCCCTATAGAGAATGTACAAATATGGCCATAAAATCAAGATTCATCATTCAAGATTCCATCTGATTCCATTAGCTGGAAAACTTTTGAATACTTTCTGATCAACCTACAACCTACCAAATATCCAGTGAACTTTACTAATATCTTGGACTAAATGGAAATCTTTCGAATATTTCCTGATGTCTAGGAAGGATGTTTGAAAGAATATCCTGTAACTTATGCAACGTTTACTGAACATCTACAAAACTTAGGTTTTACAAAATTTCCTCAACTTCTATGAAGTTCCCTGAATTTATTGCAAATTCCATATTTTTTTTCCATTTCTTTAAATTCTACAAAGATTTCTGAACATTTTTGCACTTCTGGAAAGCTTCCTAAGACATCTACAAATATTCTTGAACACCTAGAAAGTTCCTTGAATTTAGCGAAGTTCTTAAAACCTCCAAGAAGTTCATGGAGCTTTTTTGGAGTAAGATCTCTGAAAAACTGCAACGAAGTTCCCTGAACTGAAGCGAAGATCCCTGAAGTTTTTAGAAGTTTATTGAACTATTTTTAGATCTTTTAAAAAAAAATTTCAAAACTTTTTTCAAAATTCCTTACACTTATATGAAGTTTTGCGCAGCTCCTCAAAATGCTACGAAATTCTTCTACAAAGTTTGCTGTTGAATCTCCACAACTATTCCAAGTCCATGAGGCTAAAAAAAATGAAATTATGTAGAGGTTCCCGAACAATAATTAGCTTCCCTAAAATCAAATAATGTTCCTTTAACTTCTACGAAGCTCCTCAAATTTAAATGAAATCTCTACTTCTACGCAGTTTTCAGATTTTTTCCAAGTTCCTTTTTTCTACGAATTTTTCTGAAGGTCTACGAAAAAAAAAATTAAAAAAAATCTTTGTTGGTGATCCAATTTTATCACTGTTATTGAACTTAACAAGCTTCACAAAATACCGGTGAGTCAAAAACAAACACCAAAAATTCTGGAGGGGGCCTAGATAATTCTGGAGGGAGCCTGGCCCCCCTGACACCCCCATTAGTTACGCCAATTTAGAACACTATCTTGAGAGCACGCAGTACGCTAAAATGCGACAAGCATCAATCATGAAATGCAAAGATGAATAAGAAGAAGAAACTAAGAGCCTCGAGGATACGAAGTGCGGATGTGAGGCAGGGTGTAGAACTTGATTCCTTTCTAGACGACGACAGCAACGGTCAAGCAGAGAATCGTGATCTGATGTGCCTTTAGGCCGATGCAAATATTGTATTCATATTATGCAGGCTTCTGGTTCATTAAGACTTATTGTCAGGTGGATGTATTAAATAAAAATAAAAATAAAAAATAAATCGTGGAGCGGGGGGGGGGGGGGGGGGTATATAAATTTATCTCAAGGGACAAAAAAAAAAGAATTTAAGCATCTTGACTTAAATAAATATAATTCGTTCTATGACTGCGTAACTCGTCAACATAATTAAGAAATGATGTTTGACAGAATTCTCCTAATATCACTTTTCTTATACCCCTTAAATTTATTTTGTTTTTTGAAATTTTACATAGTAAGAAGAAAGTAAATTTGCATCAGTCTTATCTTATGTGCGTGTGTGTGTATGTGTGTATTCCCTCTTACCCCCACTGGCCGGCAGTGTTATTATGGAAGAACTCTCTCTACAATATCGCATGTATGGTCATTGTAGACAGCTTTAGTCTGGGAGTTAGACCGTGATAGCTCTATTGCAGATCCAGCAACCCATTTCAGAATGTCTGGAGAGTCACGCCCATTCCGAGGTTACTTTCACTTACAATAAGTCCCGCATTACCTCTATCAATTGGATATTAGCATTATTCACACCCAAATGTTCTTTTGAATCCTGAAACGTATTTAGTTTATGTTTTTTTTTTTAATTGTTAAAGGTATTTGCACTGGTCCTCCATGCTTTTTTGATCTTCCAATCCATGGGTTCGTAGTTTTGATTTTCTCTACACGGAGAAAAAATACTATCCAAAATTTGAGTTCTTTTTACTTAAAATTGAGTTCAACCTCTCACTTGCACTCTTTATTGTTGTCAAAAAAGGAACGAGAGATTCGACCCAACGATATAGTTCAGCCAAAGAAGTTACTTTTGAGTAAATTGCATATTCTTAAATTTATGTGAATTAAACTTAATTTTTGGTAGAATATACTTAACAGTAGGATTTTTTGTGTTAAATGGAAACTACTATACGCAATTTACTCAAATTTGGGTCATTGGGTTGAACCCCGGAATTGAGGGAAAAGTATTTAATTTGTGGAAGTTTTTCTGTCGTAATACTTCCTTCAATTAATACATTTTTTTTTTTTTACATTGCCATGGTCATCTGGGAGGATGTTCGCGTCTAGTGCTTTCCCCAGGAACCTTTCGCGGCCACCAGCTACCACCCGTCCAGTCTTGAGCTTATCCAGCGAGGCATCTTTCAGATTGCTCGCAATCTCCGACACCGGCAAGAGACCAGCAGCCGAGCACTTTTACAAGCGGAAAACTTGCTGAGTCACAGTAACATCGGTCACCGAATCACCACCAAAACTCGCGACGGAGACATTATTAGCTCGTTCCAGAACTAATTCACCAACCGGACCGGTTTCAAATTCGCCAATGATAACGAACCTCTCAAAAGAACTGAACGCCGAAAGTGTGGCATCTAAACTCGGAAAACCGGGCTCCCGGGAGGCAATGAAAACCGACACCAAACAATGTAAATGAAGCTGCGTTGTAGATTTTTGAGGTTAGATTCAAGGGTCGTGCTAGTTGCTCAAGGCTAACACAGGAAAAACACGATATATCACTAAATGACCACTTTATGAACACTTGAAACTAAATTTCAGCACACAACTTAACAAATTAAAAGCAAAACATTATTTAATTCGCTGACGAAAAATACGCAGCAAAAGAAAAACACGTCAGCTTTCAAGCGCAGCCTTCTGTGATCTTGCATCAGTCTCATCTTATGTACCGAAATTTTAAGTTATCACCAGTTACTACTATTTTAGAAACGTCTGAAGGACTTCATTTGAATATCTGATCAGCTGTAGATCTTCAGAATGATTCCTGATCATCTTGACATCTTGGAGGAATGCTCAAAGGGCTCCATTTGATTATGATCAGTTCAAAATAATTCCTGATCATTCCAACTACTTTGAGGACTGTCCGAATGACTTTATTTGAATGTATGATTAGTTGTAGATGTTCATAATATTTTCTGATCATCCTGATGTCTTGAAAGAATGCCTGAAAGGAATTATTTGAATATCTGATTAGCTGTAGATCTTCACATTTAAAATTAAGCTCAGTAGTTGATCTACAGAATAATTCCTGATCATCCTGATGTTTCGGAGGAATGTCTGGGACACTTCATTTGAACTTCCGATCAGCTGTAGACCATCATAATATTTTTTGATCATTTTGACTTCTTTGAGGAATGTCAGAAGCACTTAATTTGAATGTATGGTCAGTTGTAGATCTTCGGAACATTTTCTGATCATGCTAACTTCTTTGAGGAATGTCCGAAGTACTTGAAAATACTGATCATGCTAACTTCTTGTAGAAAAATCTGAAGGACTTCATTTCAAGGTTTGATTAGCTGTAGATCTTCAACATAATTCCTGATCATCCTGATGTCTTGGAGGAATGCCTGAAAGACTTAATTTGAATTTATGATTAGCTATTTATCGTCAGAATAATTCCTGGACATGCTGAGCTCTTGGAGGAGCATCCGTAGGTTTTCATTTGAATTTCTGATCAGTTGTAAATCACCAAAATAATTCCTGATAATCCTGATCATCCCTCTGAGGAATGCCTGAAAGACTTAAGATAAATATCTGATCAGCTGTTGATCAGCGGCGACGGTGGTGAAGTAGTAAGCGTGATAACCTCTCACCCCAGCAGGTCTGGGTTCAATCCCATTCGGCACCGCCGGGATGTTCTGAGGTATAACATCGCTGATCACGCCTTCCTTCGGAAGGGAAGTAAAGACGTTGGTCCCCAGTTCATGAGTTGATGGGTCGATAGGTAGAGGCCACGTGTGGGAGCTGCCTCACTGGCGTTGGTAACATTGGTGCTCAGCACGAAAAACAAGATCGACGGAAAACAAATCAAGGAAAAAAAAGAAGCTGTTGATCGTCAGAATAATTCCTGAACATGCTGAGATCTTTGAGGAGCATCCGTAGGTTAACATTTGAATTACTGATCAGTTGTAAATCACCATAATAATTCTTAATGCTTACCTTCAGGATGATTCCTGATCATCCTGACTTCGTTGAAGAATGTCCAAAGTACCTTATTTGAATGTCTGGTCAGCTGCAGAGCTTCGGAAAATTTCGGAAAATTTTCTGGTCATGCTAACTAAATTGAGGAATGTCATAAGTACTCAATTTGAGTGTCTGGTCAGTTGTAGATCTTCAGAATAATTACTGATCATGCTGACCTCTTGGAGAAATATCCAAAGGACTACGTTTCAATGTCTGATCAGTTGTAGAACTTCAGATCAATGCCTGAGGATTCCTGGCGTCTTGGAGGAATCTACGGGGGATTTCATTTTAATTTCTGATCACCATTTTGTCAGTCGGTAAAACTGCAGCTATAAAACAAGACTATGCTAGACGTGGCTGGGTTAGATTCCCGGTCTGGACTAGACATTTTACCGGTAGCCAAAATTATTGACTTCCCTTAAGCATTTTATTTCAAATTCATTCAATTTAACTGAAAAATAAATCACTTTTCGAAAATTCACTGCTCAAGTTTAACTTGTTCGCTTTTGAGTTTAACCACTCGCCGCAGACGATCGATGCTATAGTGGTATTTTATCCCAGGCTGCCGCCAGATGTCACTTCAGGACTTCCACACCTTCATGTTTTTTAGAGCAAGCTTCGGCTTCCAACATGCTCCAGACCAGCAAGTCCATATGGTTCAGGTCCGGAGAACTCGCCGGCCAGTCCGAGCTCGAAATGAAAATGGAAAATGTTCCGCAATCCAGAGTTGGGTTTTCTTCGCTTTGTGAGCCTGTTGGAAAACCCGAGTCCTGTTGGAAAACCCAAACCCTGGAAGCAAAATGACGACCTGCCCACGGTTTGACGACATGTATTTTGGTTGATCTTCACTCCTTCAGAGGCAAAAACTAGCGGAGTCCGGCCATCACGGGTGATTCCGGCCCAAACCATCACCGATGCTGGTTTCTGTCGCCTGGTGGCCATCAGTACGTCGGCATAGGTTCGTGATCTTTCTGGCAACCAAACTCTGACGTTCTGCTTATTCACGAACTGTTGTTTGGTGAAGAGTTTCCCGTCGGTAAACCCGATATTCTCTAACCTTCTTTCCGCGGATCTTCGGTCTTTTTACCCGTTCTTGTTTCTCCCATACAAATTTCTCTTAAGGCGCCTCTTGACGATCTTCACCATGGCAGGTGTCACCACAGTAGCTCTTGTACAAAACTTCTGAACACACGTAAATCGGAAAGCTCACGAACTTTTGCCGTTTTCCAGCTCCAAACAAGGCGACCACACAGCCGGCGCCGGTGGTGTAGTAGTAAGCGTGACTGCTTTCTCACCCCATGGGTCTGGGTTCAATCCCAGCCGACGTCGGTGGGATATTTCTGAGGAATAAAAATCTCTGGTCACGTCTTCCTTCGGAAGGGAAGTAAAGCCGTTGGTCCCGGCCAATGTGTGTTGAATGAATGGGTGCGAGGTGTGAAAGGCAATCAGAAAGGAGACCACAGCACTACGTTTCTGTTCGAGGTCCATTTTTCCGGAAAACACTCGATTATAAAAGTACCACATATATCCACTGACAACAGCCAAGACACAATGTAAACAAAGCGACGAGGGGTCGTCCAATACAGTTGCGTGTGCAACGTAATAATGACTGTTGAAGTAATGTAGCAGATCGATTGCCATACCCTGTACTTGCCACACAATCCTACTTATCCAAAAATGCTACTGGCTTAGAAAGCTCTCAATGAACAACTATGGAAGTGCTCAAAAAACACTTAGTTGGGGGCCGACGCAAAGTCCCAGTAAGGGCGTCATAAAGCCAAAAAGAAGAACCAGTTGAGATCTTTCAATTACTATATTCCAGCAAAGTAAAGCAATGGTTACCCTTGAAGTAAAATAAATGCTCAAACTGTACTGAATATATGCACCCGATAAAAAAAACTCCATAGGAACCCCGAAGCAAAAGAAATCACACCAAGGATACGCTCTTGGCAGACCATTAAACCATAATTTTCACCATGGCAACCACCCACTCAATGGGTGAGCCAATCATCCAGCCGACGAGCTCTACGAACGACGTTCTCCCCCGGAATGGATAATAATAATACAAAACCACAGGAAGTCCTGCAAAAAATACCTCCCAACTTGGGTCCTCGGGCACATACACTGTCTTACCAACCAGCCAACCAACGAAATCTCCCGTTTCAGTGACCAACTTTCTTCCCATAAGCTGTAGCAACAGCAGCGGGGAAGGGGAGGGGTAAAAATGCAAAAGACAATAAAAACGTGATTGGAATTTTATTCGTTTTCCCCAGCTCTCTTCGGACAATCTCAGCGTGCATTTCCCGGGGAGATCGGACTTTGTCCTCTCAACTACTACTAGATGATAGGATCAGGGGTACTGCTGCATGTCCCCCACCCAGTTCGGGACAAAGGATGACTTTTATCGCACAGCAGCTCGGCAGTAGTGTAGTTAGTCTCTATATAGTGTAGAAGACTTAGTCGCCTAGCAGCTGGAAGTTGATACACTTTCTTGGAAGTCGTTTGCTCTGGCTGCTGCAACTGGACACAATCTCGAGAAGGACACACGCGCTCCAGCCATAATCATTGCGCACTCTCGCTCAGGACGCCCGCCGCCACCGCCGCCGTTGCTGCTGTCGCCGTCACTAGGGAACCGGACCGGAATAGCAAATATTGTGTGTGGATGTGTGCCGGGAAAGTTTTCCCTCCCGGGGCCGGGTTAAGAGAAGCGGTTTGGTGTTAATCAGTTTGTGGTGATCATCCCTATGGGGGAGCAGGAGGAGCCGAAGGGGTGCGCATGCAAGATAAAGTCGAGTTTTTCATTAGGATGGTTTTGCTTAGGTTAAGACTTTCCTTGCTGGCGGTGCGATCTTCTTTCAGTCCGGAAATGGAATGCGAATGTTTTACGACGCAAGCATAAATTTGAATCAGAGTACCGGTGGCGGCCACTGCCGTCAAGCGAAAATGGGAATCGGATGTGACTGGAATGTATACTGGCCTTCCTCCGATCCGTGCGCGGTCGGTTGGCCGTTTCGGAATGTGCTTTGTGTTTGACCGGAATGAGCTCTGATTCGTTCTCGCTGTCAATCGTGCCAATTAACAGTAGTATATGTGTTGGCAGAGAACTTTCGGTTCCACGAAGAAATAGTCCGCCCTTCAGTGTGTACGCTTTCATTTACTGATAAGACATTTATGTCTAATTAATACGTAATTATGTTTCCACAAGGGGTTTCCATAGCCCTTTGGGATGTCGCATGACTAAGTTTTCAAATGCCAAAGTTCTTCTTGTACGTTCATGTACATGCCCCTGAAAGTCATCAGAGTGGAAAGCATTTGCATAGTGCTTTTAGAATTTAGTGGAACATTGTTTTGATTAATGGTTGTTGCAACAGCAGCGAAGGGAAAATGCTGCACTACCACACCAAAATGAATGGGAATTTTGCTCTCGTGCCGTGGAACAGTTACTGGTGGTAATGTGTATGTGTGGGATCATAAATTACTTCTTATTGTGGTGTAATTAAGTTTTGTAAATTATTCCATTAAAGAGTACTTTGGAGCCGCTCAACGGTGGGCTGGAATGCCTTTTCTTTAAATAATGAGCTGGGTGTTGGTGCCGCAAGTAACACTCGCAGCATCGTTCAGGAAAAATTAAAGATATCTCGGATGTAAATAACTATCAAATTAATTGCTTTGCAAACATGTTGTTTTAAACCCGTTGTATTGTTGTTTGTGAAGTATTCAACCTTTCTGACAGCACATAACATATGGGTCATTCCATCTCAAGTGACCGAGTCAGTTGCATCGACCCTCTCCGATTTGAACCAAACTTAGTGGAACGACTTATTTTAGGCCAACAATCAAAAATCCAACGTTTTGTACCCATCGACTCACCCCCCGGTTCTGGAGACTGCCCCCACTTCTTTTTCCGATCTTCAAGAAACACCATTTTTCTTTTGAACATTTCTCTGGACCAGGATTGGGCACTCATTTTAAAGGATTTTTAACTTACAATCAAATGGCGTACTCAGAATTTTTATGCAGTGTTGTCAACTTGTCGATTTTTGCAATTTAAAACATAAAATGCAAATATCTCAAAATGCCCCTGCTTTTTTTCTAAATTTTAATAGCACCAAAATGTTCGGCAGACATTTTTACATTAGAATCACCTAACCACCAAAAACAACTTTTTTTTCGTTTGGGAGATATGGATTTTTAAAGATTTAATGTTTTTAAAAAGTTCCATTGCTGTACAACCCTTCAATATGAAACGTTGGACAATCCTGAAAGTTGATAAAAACGATGAAACCTGTAAGCTAGATGAGGATCTAATCCTTCTTTCATTTTATACAAGAAAAAAACTCAGATAATATTAAACCAGATTGGTTTCGACAGTGTTGCCAGCGTTGCAAACTTAAATTTAGATTGATAATTTATCTTATTTCCGACACTTTATTTTTTTTGCGTTCGTAAATGTATTTCGTATTACATGGTGTTTTAGGCAGATCCATTCGTTTTGTGTTTCTTTATTGACTGATTATTTTAAATAAGCTTTTGAAATATTCAAAAACTAATTTGATTCTAAATTAGAGCAGCCGTGTTTCTATCCTACTTATTGCTATCATTTATTGAACAAATATCATCGAATACATTGAGTAGCATGAGTAATTACTTCTTCCGTTTTGCCTTAGATTTGGGTAGTGAATTTGAACGAAATTACTTTGAAACATGAACCCGTTTCTGAACAAGAAATCGTTTTCATAAGAACAGTATCTTCGCCGGTAGGGGTGGCACAATGCATTCCGCGAATTCCAGGCATGGGTCGTGCTAGAGCGAATCGGGCTTCTAAATCCTGCTTATTCGTATTGCATTGCTCCGATGTCACAAATTGTACAGTCAATTTGCAATTTGACAGTGCCCATTTGTATAACTCTTTTGGCGTTTGTATCGTTGTACCCTGTAGACTGGCTCTCGTAGCCAATGTTTTCAAGGTACCTCCTAAACCGTCGCTAGGGCCTTTGCCGTGTGCCGTGGCAAAGTAATGCCACTCAGCCGGAACTCCGAAGTCTTCTCGATGGTAGAGCAAGTGGATGACGTTGAATCGGTTTTTATATTGCGAACCAGCACCATCAGAAAAGTATATAATTTTAGTCAAATGTGAGAGCCGAGATTTCAGGAATGCCATAAACTGCCTCTGGAAACTGTGGAAGATAGCTGTGGAATGCTCAAGAACGTCGGAGATAATGATACAGATTAATGAAACAACTTTTTCTTGCTCTAAGAAATAGGCGGCGAATGGATGGACGGTGGCTTGCAGGTTATTATAGTGAACCCCTTGTACGCTGTCTTGGAACACAAACGAATAATTTTCGGAAAAGTCCGCAACAACAAGAACTTCTCCTTCCTGCAGATTGTCCCGAGTATTTTTATAGAAGTCTGCCTGTTTTGCAGCAATATAATCGTGTTTTCGGACCTCTGGGATAGCTTCAAGAAATGTATCAATGAAAGCTTCTGCATCACTGACTTTCGTTTCCAAACTGCACCGATCTTGCTGAGTCTATTTCTTGCACGTTATTTCCTCGATAGAGTTTTCGTCATTGTGGCAATTGGTGGAAGACGGTACGCAACTCAGGTGGAAAACCGTTCGCGCCCCTGATTGCGATACCGCGTAGGATTGGGTTTGTTCGCGACGGGAAGGAGTAATCGTTTTCGAGATAAAACTGCCCTTTCCCGTTCGTATATTTCGCCGTGAAGGCCAATACACCGCGACGGGAAGGATTTGAATCGATCGATTTGTGTGTTGGCCTCGCCGGTTCGGTTTCGCGAAGAAACGTGTAGTTCGCGTCGGGAAGGAGCTCCGTTATCGATTTTCTACCGTTTCCGTACGTTTTCCGGTCGTGTGTTCGGTTACGATGCCATCCAAGGAGGAGAAAGTGCTCGCCGAAAAAATGATACAGCGTGAGTCGCTGATCGCTACCCGTAACGCTGTGGAGAAATTCACCAAAGACTTCGAAGCACTGCGGGACGGATACCAAGTGCAAGTGAGAATCGAGTCTCTAGACCGAGTGAACCATGTGTATTTGTAGGTTCAGGACACTATCGAACGACTAGATTCCGAAAATCTAGAGGAACATCTTGTAGAAAGAGTGAATTTTGAGCACCGTTACTGCACGGCGAAAGGTTTCCTCCTGTCGAAACGTCCGGTTGATGCTAATCAGGCACAGCTGAACAACTCATTTGCCGCTCCTCCAACCACCTTCCACCTACGTTTATCGCAGATCGACATGCCACGTTTTAATGGCGACTTCTCACGTTGGTTGTCATTCCGAGACGCCTTCTCGTCCATGGTTCACTCCAATGCTGACATACCAACGGTCGCCAAGCTGCAATACCTCTTGCAGTCGCTCGAAGGGGATGCAAAGAAGCCTTTCGAGTCCATCGATATTGAAGCCGACAATTACGCCTCTACGTGGGATGCTCTCATCAAGAGGTACGATAATCGCCGTTTCCTCAAACGTCAGCTTTTCCGGACACTCTACGATTTGCCGGCGGTGAAGCAGGAGTCTGCTAAACGCATCCACAACCTAGTCGATGATTTCGGGCGCTCGCGAAATTGAACGAATCTGTGGAGCATTGGGATACTCCGTTGGTAAATCTCCTGTCGTACAAGCTGGATCAATCCACTTTGCGAGCCTGGGAAGAGAAGACGAGCGAAAAGGACGACATCAAGTATGACGAACTGGTAGAATTTCTCTACAGCGTGTTCGAGTGTTAAACTCCGTGGGCTACGATCAACAGCAGCAACCGGCATCTTCAAAGGTGGCCGGTAGCACACCGAAGCCCTCCAGTTTAAGTTCGCAGCAAACGCCGCTGCATCCTCCAGTTCGAATTCTTCTTGTCCACTGTCCTGTTCTGACAACCACGTCCTTCGCAACTGCCCAGTATTCCTCGGGAAGGATGTACGCCTTCGCCGAGAATTCGTGACGCAGAAACGGTTATGCTGGAACTGTCTGGGAAGCGGACATCAATTGAAGAAGTGTGTCTCAAAGTTCACGTGTCGAACGTGTCACGACCGGCATCATTCTCTGCTGCATGATTCTGGTCCCTCCAAGATATCGTCGAGTTCTACAGGATCTTTATCCTCTTCTGTACAGCAATCGATTCCATCCACAAGTGAAGGTTCTTCCGGTGTGAGCTCCGGTCCACCGAACGTTAGCATGGTAGCTCAAACTGCATGTAACATGGTTTTGCTGGAAACGGTTGTCCTCGACGTCATCGATAATCACGGTCGCAGGCATCAGGCAAGGGCCTTACTGGACTCAGCGTCAATGTCCAACTTCATTTCGAAACCGCTGACGAAGCTGTTATTCAACCCTCGGTCGAAGGTGGACATATCGATAGCAGGAATCGGTCTCTCGACGCAGAACGTAAAAAGTGCTGTCACGGCAACGGTTCAATCGAGAACGCAGGAATTCTCCACGAAGCTTCAGTTCCTAGTCCTCAAAAATCCGTCAGCGGAGCTACCGACAATGCCGATCAGCATTTCGTCATGGAATTTGCCGGAAGTTGCACTTGCAGATCCACAGTTCCACGTCCCAGGAAGGATAGACCTCGTCATCGGCAGTGAAGCCTTCTGGGAATTCCATACTGGTCGGAAGATGTCATTAGGAAATGATCTTCCATGGTTGACTGAAACACCATTCGGATGAACGGCGCCGGTGGTGTAGTGGTAAGCGTGATTACCTCTCACCCCAGCAGGCCTGGGTTCAATCCCAGTCGGCGCCGCCGGGATGTTCTGAGGCATAACATCTCTTATCACGCCTTCCTTCGGATGGGAAGTAAAGCCGTTGGTCCCCGGTTCATGAGTTGATGGGTCGATAGGTAGGGTCCAGGTGTGGGAGCTGCCTTCCTGGCACGTCGGTAGCATTGGTGCTCAGCACGGAAAACAAGATCGACGGAAAAAACAAACCAAAGGAAAAAACCATTCGGATGGGCTGTCGCTGGGACTGCATCCAGTCAGTCAAAATGCATTCCTCGGATCTGCAATCTTTCGACAAAGGACGATCCGCTAGAAGCCGCACTCCTGAAGTTCCGGGAAATCGAAACCATCTCCGATGGTCCACCACTATCTGTGGAAGAAAATCGCTGTGAGCAACACTACGCAGCGACCACTACTCGTGATTCATCTGGGAGGTACATCGTCAGTCTTCCTCGAACCGGCAATCCCGAAGTTGTCCTAGGAAGCTCCCAGGAAATCGCAGATCGTCGTCTTCGAAGCATCGAGCGGCGACTCGAACGTGATCCTGCTACCAAGGATGCATACCACCGCTTCATTGACGAGTATCTCGAATTAGGACACATGAAGAAGCTTGACGAACCGGTAGACGATGACATTCCTCATTGCTACATCCCGCACCACGCTGTCTTCAAGGAGTCGAGTACAACAACGAAGGACAGGGTCGTATTCGACGCGTCGTGCAAGACGTCGTCGGGATATTCACTGAACGACACGTTATTGGTTGGTCCAGTCGTTCAGGAAGATCTTCAAGCACTGGTGCTGAGGTTTCGCATTCGCTTCGTTGCTATGGCAGCCGACGTGGAGAAAATGTATCGCCAAATGCTGCATGAGCCAGCAGTTTCAACTCTCGGTCTCGTCTGGGAACCATCGAACGACGTACTTCGTTTCAAGGTCCAGCTACCACTTCCTGCTGCGATCCTGACGAAGCGTAAGGTGATGTCTTACATCGCTCAAATCTTCGACCCGCTTGGTCTCGTGGGTCCTACGATCGTTGTCGCCAAACTGTTCATGCAGCGTTTGTGGGCCTTGAAGCAGAATGGTGAAGATTGCGAATGGGATACTGCACTTCCCCGCAAGCTGCAAGGAGAATGGAAGGATTTCCATGCTACTCTCCATTTATTGAGTGAAGTTCGTGTTCCACGATTCGTCTCGCTGCCTAACGCTATTAGCATTCAGCTTCACTTCTTCGCCAACGCCTCCAAGGGAGCGTATGGGACCTGCTGTTACGTGCGGGCCGAAACTTGTGACGGAGTTTCAATTCAACTTCTGACGGCCAAATCCAAGGTTGCGCCGTTATCCAGTCGGCATTCGATAGCCCGGCTAGAACTCTGCGCTGCACGATTATCGACGCAGCTCTACAAGAAGGTGAATGCTGCCCTGAAGATATCTGCCACTGCTTTCTTCTGGACGGATTCCACCACCGTTTTTCAATGGCTACAATCATCGCCTAGCCGTTGGAAGGCATTCGTAGCGAATCGAGTAGCGCAAATCCAGCACGCAAGCGACGTGAACTGCTGGAAACACATTGCTGGCATCGAGAACCCTGCTGATGATATCTCGCGAGGACTGAATCCAGTGGACCTTCTGCAATGCAAGCGCTGGTCGAACGGTCCTGAGTGGCTGTCACGTGCTCCGGAAGCCTGGCCGAAACCAATTCCATCCGAAGAAGAAACGGGAGCGACTGATGAAGAAGTTCGTAAGGCAACACTCGTTGCGATGACCGTTGTTCAGGTGGACTTCTGCGACGATTTGTTTGCTCGTTACTCTGGTTTCTCCAAGCTTCGTCGTGTTACAGCTGTCTGCTTACGTTACGTTCGTTCTTTACGAGAACGTGCATCGCTGCGCCGTTGTGATCCGGTAAAGTACACCACTTTCAGCATTGAAAACCAGCCTATTCCTCCACTGACCACCATAGAGCTTCAACGTGCTGAACTTCGACTGTGTCGCCTGGCACAACAGCAATCGTTTCCCGAAGACATTGCCGATTTAGTCAACGGGGAAAGAGTTGCCAAGTCTTCCGCTTTAAAGTGGCTGAGTCCATTCATCGACCAGGACGATATTCTTCGTGTCGGTGGCCGGTTACGAAACGCAGCGCTCTCCGACTACGTCAAACACCCCGTCGTGCTATCTGCCAGACATCCGCTGTTGACTCTGCTGACTAGTTTCTTTCCCTTAAAGCTACTGCACGCAGGGCCGCAACTCCTGCTAGCAACTCTCCGCCAGAAATTCTGGATTCTGGGTGGTAGAAATCTATCAAAATCCGTCTTGGAGACGAACCAGCCCAGGGCTGAAAGTCTCCTTAATAAAGATATAAAAAAAAATCCGTCTTCCACCATTGCCACACTTGCTTTCGTAGCAAGCCCACACTAGTTCAGCAGAGCACAGCAGATCTACCGGCATCCCGAGTCACACCAACTCGCCCCTTTTTCATTTGCGGAATGGACTACTGTGGACCGTTCTTCATCAAGGCAACTGTCCGTAATCGTTCACCAACGAAGGCGTACGTAGCAGTATTTTTTTTTTTTTGTTTATTAATTTATTTGATAAGGCTCAATCGAATTAACTTTACAGAGCCGAGGATTTTTGGTCACTATACAATACATCTTAAAACTATAGTCAAAAGGTACAACGCAATAAACACTTTATCTTCCACTATCCAAAAAGCCTCCTCCATCAGAACTGGAGCCGCTTCCAGTTGTTTCATTGTATGGCAAATAGTTGTACGCCAACGAGGGTCAGAGCGCGTCCATTGCAGCAATGGACGCAAAACGTGGTCAGCACTCACACACTCATCACGAAACGGTTGCTTTCCAAAGTCGACGACGCATCGACCGAAAGAACTGCTGATGAAGAACAATGAGGAGGACCACACAATGGTTGCTGCCGAGAAAACAGACGATCGCGTAGCACACATTGAGAGTGGCCTGCTTTTGTCGACAGCCGAGTGAACACTCATAGCAGTATTTGTCTGTTTCGCAACGAAGGCTGTACACATCGAGCTAGTAAGTGACCTTACCACAGCGGCATTCCTAGCAGCTCTTCGTCGAGTGGTTGCCCGCAGAGGAAGGATCGCAGAATTGCACTCGGATAACGCTACTACATTCAAGGGTGCTTCGCACGCACTCAAACGCATCTATCGGATGCTTAAGACGGACCAAGCTGATCGTGACAGGATCTTCAACTGGTGTTCCGAGAATGAAATCCGTTGGAAGTTCATTCCACCACGAGCACCACACTTTGGAGGTCTGTGGGAGGCTGCGGTAAAGTCTACGAAAAAGCACCTCCTGAAAACTGTAGGCAACACCGACATCGCCTACGAACAAATGGTCACGCTGTTGGCCCAGGTCGAGATGTGCCTGAATTCCCGGCCGCTGACGCCGATGTCAAGTGAGCCGTCTGATCTGGAGGTCCTAACCCCGGGACATTTTCTCATCGGGTCCAACATGCAAGCCGTTCCAGAAGTTGATCTGCGTGGAGTTCCTGATAACCGTTTACAGTTGTACGAGCAGACCCAAAAGCACCTCCAAAACATTTGGGCTCGCTGGTATCCTGAGTACTTGCAGCAACTGCAATCACGGGCTACCAAAGGCTGCAAACCACCGGTGACCGTTGAGGTCGGTCGAATTGTCGTCATCAAAGAGGATAATGTCCCGCCTGCATATTGGCCGCTCGGTAAGATCATCAAGCTGCATCCGGGGAAGGATGGTGTTGTTCGAGTCGTGACTCTAAGGACTGCACCAGGGAAGGACATCGTACGAGCTGTTGCCAAGCTAGCGCTGTTACCATCACCGAACCCAAGCATCTGAAGTCATCAGTGTTCCAGGTAGAGCAACCCGAAAGGGAGAACTTGCTCGAAGCGCACCCGTTCTGCATTCAGGTAATTGCGGTTCCATTCCTATCAAGTCGAGTCGTTCGATCTACCTGGTCTTCTTTTTTGTTCCCGGTAGATGGCGAGGATATACCCCGGAGCGATCATCATCTGCACCTGTGAATTCGTGGTTGATGATTGAAAAACCTCCGTGTTTCAAGGTGGCCGGAATGTTGGCGATGGAGCAAAACCAGATAGACTGACCCTACCGTAAACCTACCACACAATACCCTATATATAGGCGAGAGAGTGGGTAATAAGAGAGCGCATGCGCAACTAGCCTCTGTCCAACGCTCGCCTATAACCGATCGTGGACCGAACAGAATATGCAATCCAGTGTACATATTGTAAATAACCCCAAACAATAGTATAACAAGTTCTACGATACGGACGTGCGCTCGGTATCTCTGTGTCAATCATATCACCGTCTCCTTGGTGTACTATCTCTCAAGTGAGAATAGTACTAGTTCCCCGCGACAAAGGGACTTGGTCGTGAACGTTGCCGTGCGGTGGCATTAAAAGGCATTTTTCGGTGGCTGCCTAACAGCAGTGAAGAAAGTCTTTCGGTGGCCGGCAATAGTTCGTTACGCGAACAATGACCAAATCATTTTTCTAATCGAATCAAAATCGCCACAAACTGTATTGGCACACTTATTCAAAAAGCATGGCTCCGATGGTGGATCACAGAGGTTCTGCTTCAGTACGTCTCTGTACGAAGAGAATGCTTTCGTACCTTCTACTTGCCCTTGCATTTCGTTGAACTTAGCACTCAAAAATTCGAGTTTAAAATTTTTGTGAACCACGCATACGCAAACTGTGTGTGTTCCTGCAGCTCCAGCCAGCACACACTCAGGTGGCCGTAGCTCAGCAAATTTTGAAAACCCTTTAAAGAAAGTAAAAATTTCCCTGAGATTTGCCAGCACCAACCGCTTTTGCTTCAGAACACGAGAGTTTCCTTCCGAACACTCTTGAATTCCTTCTTTCTGGCTAACTCTTTGCTTACATCAGCTGCACGACGTTTTCTGAAATAGGGTGACCTTTTCTTGGATTAGGTGAACAGAGAACACCTTTCTGTTCAACGCACTTCTTCATATTTCGAACTAATCTTTCGGAACACTCGAACTCGCCTGTAGATCACCAAATGCAATCAATTAATTCTAAACTCTGTTCTAAATTAATTAACACTCCGAATACGATGCCTCCGAAAAACGTGTAACGGTAAGTTTGCAATGGCACAACTTAGCCATTTCTTAATGAATTTCAAAAATTGTGGTACCTTTAGAATTCCTAGGGTTTCTAGATGATTTTGATTGCAAAACACTTGAAAATAGAGTCGTCTACTTTTTTAAAAAGCGAAAATAGTTGTTACACGTTTTTTTGAAAGGTGTGTTTGTAGGGTTTTGCAAGTGGCGCAAGATCTGTAATTTAGATTAATGGGCACAAATGTTCACAATAAGCCAGAATACAGTCATGGTTGCTATATATAGATCCTGGAGACAACGGAACGGTCCTCGAAAAATCCGGAACATCCGTAAAAATGGTCAATCCATGATCCTGATCCTAGAGCTCTGCGTTTTTTTTTTGAAAACATTAGGAACTGTGATATAAACCAATATTTGGGGACGTGACATAAACATGTACCTGGATGGCCATGGGACCGTCCTCCGGAAGATCCGGAACATCCGTAAAAATGCACAATCCATGAAACTGATCCTAGAGCTCCGTGTTTTTTTTTTGAAAACATTAGGAACTGTGATATAAACCAATATTTGGGGACGTGACATAAACATGTACCTGGATGGCCATAGGACCGTCCTCCGGAAGATCCGGAACATCCGTAAAAGTGATCAATCAATGAAAATGATCCTAGAGCTACGCGTGTTTTTTTTAACATTAGGATCTGTGATATAAGAATGAATTTGGGTCGTGGACCAAGATGTCCAGCAGAAAATCCGGAACATCCGTAAAAGTGGTAAAACCACGATCCTGATCATACAGCTCCGTGGTTTTCTTGAAAACATTAGGAATTGTGATGATAGAAAGAATTTGGGCGTGTGACATAAACATGAATCTGGATGTCCATAGGACCGTCCTGCGGAAGATCCGGAACATCCGTAAAAGTGGTAAATCCACAATCCTGATCGTAGAGCTCCGTGGTTTTCTTGAAAACATTAAGAACTGTGATGATAGAAAGAATTTAGGCTTGTGACATAAAAATGAACCTTGATGTCCATGGGACCGTCCTCCGAAAGATCCGGAACATTCGTGAAAGTGTACATTTACGAAACTGATCCTAGAGCGCCGTGGTTTTCTTGAAAACGTAAGGAACTGTGATGTTAGAAAGATTTTGGGATCGTGACATAAACATGGACCCAGATGGCCATCGGAACGTCCTCCGGAAGATCCGAAAAATTCCGAAGTTTTTGAAAAAAACACTAAGAACTGAGATGATAGAATGAATTTGGGGTCGTGACCTAAACATGGACCTTGATGGCCATTTTGGGATCGTGACATAAACATGGACCCAGATGGCCATCGGAACGTCCTCCGGAAGATCCGAAAATTCCGTAAAATTAGTCAATGTATGGAACTGATCCTAGAGCTCCACGGTTTTTTTCGAAAACACTTGGAACTGTCATATATAAAATAATTTGCAGTCGTGACACAAACATGTACCCAGAAGGCCATGGGACCATCCTCCGCAACATCTTTAAAAATGGTCCATCCTCAAAACGGATCCTAGAGTTCTACGGTTTTTTCGAAAGCATGTGGAACTGCGATATAAGACATATTTTGGGGTCATGACATAAATATGGACCCAAATGGCCATGGGGTCATCCTCTGGTAAGTCCAGAACATCCGTAAAAGAGGTTAATCAATGAAACTGATCCTAGAGCTCCGCAGTTTTTTTTCCAACAAGATTAGGAACTGTGATATAAGAATGAATTTGTGATCGAGACTTTAACATGTACCTAGATAGCCATGAGACCGTCGTCCGGAAGATCCACAACATCCGTAAAATGGTCACTCCATAAAATTTAGAGGTGGAAGCATTACTATGACGAGCACCTCAACGGTGATGCAGCAGAAAACGAAGGTGGTACGGCAACGGACCTTGGAGCACGTGCAGAAGACGACAGGCTACTGGCCCCTGATCTTCCAGAAGTTGAGGAGGAGATCGGTTGGTCGACTGAAGAACAACAAAGCAACTGGTGTAGATCAACTACCAAGTGAGCTATTAAAATACGGTGGTGAAGCACTGGCTAGAGCGCTGTACTGGGTAATTGCCAAGATTTGGGAGGAGGGGATATTACCGGAGGAGTGAAGCAAGGTGTTGTATGCCCAATCTACAAAAAGGACGACAAGTAGGATTGCTGCAACTACCGCGCGATCACACTGCTTACAAGGTACTCTCCCAAATTATAAGCCGCCACCTGTCACCATTTGCACGAGATTTCTTGGGCAATACCAGCAAGGATTCATGGGTTCATATTCGCGATTTGGCAGGTTCTGCAGAAATGCCACAAATACAACTTGCTTACACATCATTTGTTCATCGATTTCAAATCTGCATACGACACCATGGCCAGACTTTGCCAGCCTGCGACCTGCGGACCCTTCGCAGACTACGAGGCTGGCAAAGTCTGGCCATGGATCGAGTAGAGTGGATACGACTTCTTCGGACAGCAGAGGACAACAAGGCCTTAGCCCGATTGCAAGCCATAAAATTGATCCAAGAACGAAAAGCCGTGGAACTGTGATATTAGAATGAATTTGGAGTCTTAACATAAACATGGAACCGAATGACCATGGGATATTCCTCCGGAAGATCCGTAAACATTGTCCATCCATGATACAGTTTCTAGAGCTCCGTAGTTTTGTCGAAAACACTTCATACTGTGATATATGAAAGAATTTAAGGTCGAGACATCATCATGAACCTGGATGGCCATTGGATCTTCTTCCAGAAGATCCTTATCATCCGTAAAAGTAGATCATCGATGAAACTGTGAAAAAAACGTTGTTTTTTTTTTCGAAAACTCGTGGAACTGCGATTTAAGATAGAATTTAGGGTCGTGACATAAACATGGATCCGGATGGCCATGAGACTGTCCTCCAAAAGATCCGGAACATCTGTAAATTTATCATACTGTGAAACTGATCCTAGAGCTCTGCAGTTCTTTTTTAAACACTGTGATATAAGAAACCTCTGGATCACTTTTATGGATGTTCCGTATTTTCCGGAGGACGGTCCTATGGCCATGCAGGTCCGTGTTTTTTTGTCTTTATTAAGGAGACTTTCAGCCCTAGGCTGGTTCGTCTCCGGTACGTGTTTATGTCATGACCCAGTTCCACATGCTTTCGAAAAACCGTAGAACTCTAGGATCAGTTTCAAGGATTGACCATTTTTAACGATGTTTTAGATCTTGTGGAGGATGATCCCATGGCCTTCTAGGTACATGTTTATGTCACGACGGCAAATTAATTTATATATGACAGTTCCAAGTGATTTCAAAAAAACCATGGAGCTCTAGGGTCAGTTTCATACAATGACCACTTTTACGGAATTTTCGGATCTTGCGAAGGACCATGTTTATGCCATGATCCCAAATTCATTCTAATATCGCAGTTCTTAACGTTTTCAAGAAAACCAAGGAGCTCTAGGATCAGTTACGTAAATTTTCCACTTTCACGGATGTTCCGGATCTTTCGGAGGACGGTCTTATACCCATCAAGGTCCATGTTTATGTCACGACCCCAAATTCATTCTATCACCTCAGTTCTTAGTGTTTTTTTTTCAAAAACTGTGGAACTCTAGGATCATTTTCATTGATTGATCACTTTTACGGATGTTCCGGATCTTCCGGAGGACGGTCCTATGGACATCCAGGTTCATGTTTATGTCACAAGCCCAATTTTTTTCTATCATCACAATTCCTAATGTTTAAAAAAAAAATGCGGAGCTCTAGGATCAGGATCGTAGATTTACTACTTTTACGGATGTTCCGGATCTTCCGGAGGACGGGTCCATGGCCATCTGGGTCCATGACCCAAATTCATTCTTATATCACAGATCCTAATGTTAAAAAAAAACACGGAGGATCAGTTTCATGGATTGTCCATTTTTACGGATGTTCCGGATCTTCCGGAGGACGGTCCCATGGCCATCCAGGTACATGTTTATGTCACGTCCCCAAATATTGGTTTATATCACAGTTCCTAATGTTTTCAAAAAAACCGCAGAGCTCTAGGATCAGGATCATGGATTGACCATTTTTACGGATGTTCCGGATTTTTCGAGGACCGTTCCGTTGTCTCCAGGATCTATGTATAGCAACCATGACTGTATTCTGGCTTATTGTGAACATTTGTGCCCATTAATCTAAATTACAGATCTTGCGCCACTTGCAAAACCCTACTAACACACCTTTCAAAAAAACGTGTAACAACTATTTTCGCTTTTTAAAAAAGTAGACGACTCTATTTTCAAGTTTTTTGCAATCAAAATCATCTAGAAACCCTAGGAATTCTAAAGGTACCACAATTTTTGAAATTCATTAAGAAATGGCTAAGTTGTGCCATTGCAAACTTGCCGTTACACGTTTTTCGGAGGCTTCGTAGTCGGCGTAAAGTTTTTTACCCACCGTATTCGGAGTGTTAAGCTAACTCTGAATTTTGCGCACAGTCCAGGATTTGGGCAAAACTGACAAGACTTGGATTTTATCGCTATCTTTCTTACAAATCCGAAACTTTTCTTTCAGCTGCTTGATTATCTCCTCTGCATCTGTCTCATATTGTCCAGTCTTTGACTTTTTTTTTTCTTCCATAAAGCAATCTTCGCCGAGAGCTGCGGCAAATGCAGTTTCCAACGCTTTTGAAGCATTGGAGTACTTTCCTGTGGGATATTTCATCGATCGGTTCACCTTATGTCTACGAATCGGTGATTGACCAAGCGACTCCAGCGTGGTGTTCAAACTTGAAAATGTCAATTCATTTCTAGCGGGATCTTCGACATCATCGCTGTCATCTTCAACCTCGGTGTTAAATAAGTAACAGCGTGAAAAACAAAGTATACAATTTAAGACCCACAACCCCCCAAATGGCATTTTTCTTACCCGGTATGTCTACATCCTCCCACGCATCGGCTGGACAAGTAATCCCAGCTCCATCTGGCGAAAAATAGTCTTTTGTAATTTAATGTAATTTTTTGCACAGGAAACGTATTATTTCACTACCATTCGCAAACTTACCATTTTCAGCATGAGGTCCCTTATACGATTCCTCTTGCAAAGCCTTTTCCCTTACTGCCTTATCGCATTGAACGCAGATTTTGCGACCCTCAATCACATCCTTTACGTGATGATTAAAATCGTCGTGAAATTGTTTGGAAATTGTTTTCAAATTTCTTCGGCGAATATTTGAATGCACTTTTAATTGGTTACAGCATTGCTTCTGCTTAGCTGCATAAAACCGTCCGAACTGATTCGCGTGGCTTTCACACACAGTTTTCAAACTGAGAATTTCCCGAGATGAGAACTGACTGGAGGACCAATGCTGTTTTGCGATAGTATATTTTCTTTTTAAGTACAATCCAATCGAACACGCCAATTTTAACCAGATAGCAACGACTGCAAGTGAACCACAATTCCAACTGACACTTCTCAGACACTATCCGTTAACTGGGACGGGACACGACAATCGAGAATATTGTTCTTATTGATATTTGTTATGCACGACGGTGTCGTTTCGTGTTGCCAAGATTGCAGAAAGTTATTTAAATTGTTATGAAGATTTATGTTTTGGATCAACAAATTAATATATGCAGCCGAAACCAGTTCTTATTTGATTGTAACAATTCCACTAAATTTTAAAACACAAAATGCAATGTAAACTAATAAATTTTTAAATGTTAAAACCAGATAACAACTTTACAGCAACCAATATCCGGGATCAACATCAATACATTGGACACTTCGTTGATTTCGGCATCACTGGTAATCATATTGGTGTGTTCCCTTTTATTCACTGGCTGCTACGGTTGCTACTGCCTAATCGACCAATCAGCAACTGGCTCCAGTTTGACAGCAAATTGGCTCCAAATCGCCACCCGATTGTCCGGTCCCGTCCCAGTCCGTAAATACAGTTTCTTTTTAGTATCAAGTAGGCCTTGACAAACTTGTTGATATTTGAAAATTAAAGCGGCACTTTTCTACCAGATGCGTATAAATCTGTGCAGCCGCTCATGTACATTTGAAAAAAGTGATACTTTACTGTGCTATTTTCTAGATGGCACCACTGTCGAAACATCTCTGGTTTAATATTATCTGAGCATTTGTTTTTGGACGGATTCTATGCTTTCCTCGTGTATGGCAATGTACGTAGGTATGTAGGAAATGTCGTTTACGTACAAACTAAAAAGAATTGGACCTAAATGAGAGCCCTTAGGCATCCCAGAGGTGACTGAAATAGGTTCTGAAAGTTTATTCTGAAAACGAACTATTTGATTGCGTTGCGTTAAGTATGATTGGAGCCAATTCAGAAGTCTAGATTCCATTCGTATGTTTTGCAATTTAAAGAGTAATAATGGTTTGTCGGTTCGATCAAATGCTTTACTGAAGTCAGTATAAAAAGCTTCCACGTGCTTGCCATTGTCCATTGCGTTAAGAATAAAGGTTAAAAATTCAAGAAGATTAGAGGTAGCTGAACGACCTTTAAAAAAACCGTGCTGTTTGTTTGTAATTTGATTTTTTACTTGCTGAAAAACTTTGTGGTTTACGATTGATTCAAAAAGTTTTGGGAGGCAAGAGCTAATGGCGCGATAATTACGGGTGTCAGATTTCTTGCCTGATTTGAAAATAGGCACCATATGAGACGATTTCCAAATTTCCGGGAATTTCCCATTTTTCGTAGAATTATTGAAAAGGCGTTCCAAAGGAAGGGTGAGTTGTTTTGAAAGATTCTTCAAGAATACAGGTGCAATTCCGTCAGGTCCTAGTCTTTTAGATGCGTTCAAATTTTTTAGTGCATTGAGGACTTCATGTTGATATATTTGATTGACAGATATGTTGTTAGAGACTTCGGGAATGAATGCAAAGCAGTCGCAGTCGCGGTCTTTTTTAGAAAATGTGGTGGTATCCATTAAAACAACGTTGCTGATTACAGTTCGCAAAGTGTTCTCTTGCCGTTCGGATATATTTGCTTTTTGTTGGAGGAAGTGTTACTACTACCTGAAGCTACAACAAATTTAAACAGCACTTTTCAGTGCTCAACCTATAAATTTTCTACCTTGTTCAACTCTTATTCGTATTCGATCCTTGTTTGGACTCTACCCGTGGTAATCCTTCTTGAATATCGATTTGGAAAATTCCTCTTATAGTAATCTGCTTGAAAGTCTATTTGGATAAAAAATTACTGCCACCATGGCGCCTACACGCAAAAGAAAGCTGCAAACACTTGATCCCCCTTCTGATGAAATTAATTTGAGTAATCAATTTGATTTGCTCACGGATGATGAGAATGATCCATCTTCCAAGAAAAAATCCAGTAAACTTTCCCGGCTTAATGCCAAGAAGGAAAGGATCCCTCTATTGTGATAACCACTTCCGATTTTCATGCTCTTCGCATGGAACTTTTGACCTTCGTGAAATTTAAGTTTTCACTGCAAATTGGACGTCGGGGTGAATGCCGTGTATTGGCTGAAACCTTGGACGGATATAAATGTCTTCTCAAGTATCTTACTGAGAAGCAGCACAAATTGTTTACTTACAACACCAAAACTGAACGTGTGTTCAAGGTAGTCATGAAAGGACTACCCAGTGGTGAATCCCTGGATCAGATCAAAGATGAACTGGCAAAATTACTTGGAGTTGTGCCACTCCAAGTAATGAAAATGAAAATGAAATCCCGTCTTGGCGATTCGCGCAACGGGATTTCTAATGATTTTTATTTAGTTCACTTCAAGTCTAGTGAACTAAACAACCGTAAGGCCTTAGAAAAAGCTACCCTTATGCTCCATGTCCGAGTGAAGTGGGAACACTTCAGGAAGACTGGAGGAAATTTCCAAAACCTCACCCAGTGCCGAAAGTGCCAGGGATGGGTTCACAGAACTAAAAATTGCTACATGCCAGCTAAATGCATGAATTGTGGTGATTCCTCTCACGCAAAGGACGACTGTCCTGTGAAGGAAGATCCTAAGAAATTTAAATGTTCAAATTGTGGTGAAAACCTCAGATCCAATTTTTGGGAATGTAAGACTAGCAAAGCGATCCTACAATCTCGTTCTAAGCGACAGGTAGGAAACGCTCCAGGTACAAATTACTCTGCTGCTACATCGGTCAGCGAGGAACAAATTCTACATTCGTACCCGTAGGTACAAATATCACCCCTGCTTCAAATTTTTCATCTATACCTACTCCCCTTGCTGCTAACAATGTTCAGCGAGTTAATGGAGCTACCTATGCTGCTATTGCACCGGGTAGAAATCAAAATACTAACTAATGTAATTCTAACGGAAATTTTGAAAATTTTGACTTAAGAAGCATAACTGCTCCTAGAACGGAATTTTCGCAGAAATCATTGATTGAAATGACATGATTTCTGATATGCTTAAATCCAATTCCATGTTTGATGCTATTGTTAAATTTGCAAACAATATTGTCATGACTTTAAAATTCAGTAATGGATTTTAAAGCATTACATATTTTAAATTGAAAAGCTCAATCTCTTATAGATCATGAAGACGAGCTATTTAATTTTTTGAGAGTTCATAACGTGCACATTGCCGTTATAACTGAAACGTTCCTTAAACCTGACCATAACGTTAAGAGGGACGCAAATTATTTCATTTATAGAAATGATCGTCTTGATGGCCCTGTGGTGGCGTTGCCATCATTGTTCATAGACGAATCAAACATAAAATTCTTTCTTCATTTGAAACCAAAGTTTTTGAAACTTTGGGAGTTTCTGTTGAAAAAAAATGTGTACAACTTACGTTTATAGCTACCTATTTGCCATTCCAATGCGTAGGCCAGCAAAAGAATTTTCTCAAGGGTGACCTTCAGAAACTTACCCGTCATAGGTCTAAATTCTTCATTATTGGTGATTTCAATGCAAAACACCGCTCATGGAATAATGCTGAAAGCAATTCCAATGGTAATATTCTGTTTGATGATTGTTCTGCAGGTTTTTACACTATTCAATATCCAAAAAGCCCAACATGATTTTCTTCAGCTAGAAATCCATCAACTATTGATTTGGTCTTAACTGATGCATGTCAACTTTGTAGCAAATTCGTTACCCATGCTGACTTCGGTTCTGTTATCCTTCCAGTAACGTTTGAAATATCCCAAGAAAGAATTTCAACTACCATGAAGCTGATTGGGAGCAATATCGATCCTTCATGGAATATAACTTCGATCCAAACATTGCTTTGCAAACCAAAGATGAAATTAATTATGCTCTTGAATCTCTGACTACTTCTATAGTTGAAGCAAGGGCTGCCTCAGTACCTAAATTCGATTCAATTATTATAGACGACGATCTTCAGCTCTTGATCCGTCTTAAAAATGTCCGTAGGAGACAATATCAAAGAACACGCGATCCTGCCATGAAAGTTATCTGGCGGGATTTGAAAAAAAAAACAAATTAAAAAGCGATTATCTGCCCTGAGGAGCAAAACTTTTGAAAATAATGTTTCTAAATTAGACCCGACTCGCAAATCCTTTTGGAAACTCACAAAATATTTGAAAAAACCTCGAAAGCCTATCCCAGCGCTTAAAAAAGATGCTAAACTTTAGATCGAAAATTCGGAAAAAGCTCAAAAACTTGCTAAGCAATTCGAGAGTTCCCATAATTTCAGTTTGAGTCTTACTAGTCCTATTGAGAATCAGGTTGCTCGGGATTATCTGAATATTTTCTTTCAGGAAAATATTTTCGATGCTTCCTGGGGGACTGATTTGGACGAATGAAGGTCTATAACTAAAAAGTTTCAAAATATGAAAGCTCCAGGTGATGATCCTCATCAAAAAACTCCCAGAAAGTACCTTGTTTTTCTTGGTAAAATAATTTAACAAATGTTTCCATTTGGCATACTTTCCTGATAAATGGAAAAATGCAAAAGTTGTTCCAATTTTGAAACCGGATAAAAATCCGTCCAATAAGTTTGCTTTCTTCAATAAGTAAACTTTTTGAAAAGATAATTTTGAATAGACTGATGCTTCACATCAATACGAACTCAATTTTTACAGATGAGCAGTTTGGATTGCGCCATGGGCATTAAACTACTCATCAACTCTTAAGAGTTGCCAATTAATCGTTCAAACAAATCTGAAGACTGCTCAACTGGAGTTGCTCTTCTAGACATAGAAAAAGCATTCGAAAGTGTTTGACATGAAGGTTTGATTGCTTAATTGAAGAAATTTAATTTCCCACTCTATATTATGTAATTAGTTCAAAATTATTTAACTGACAGAATTCCTTCGCCTGCAAATTACCGAAATTCCAAATCTGATCGACTACCTGTTAGAGCAGAAGTTTCTCAGAGTAGCATTTTTGGGCCTATATTGTATAACATTTTCACTTCGGACCTCCCTGATTTACCCAGGGTTGGCATAAATCTTTATTCATCGATGACACAGGCATTTCCGCTAAAGGAAGAAATCTTCGTGTTATTTGCAGCAGACTGCAGAAAAGTTTAGATATTTTCTCTTCGTATTTACAAAAATGGAAGATTTCTCCCAACGCATCCAAAACTCAACTTATAATATTTCCATATAAGCCTAGAGCTTCGTTTTTGAAACCTATTAGTAGTCACATAGTCACTATGAACAGAGTTCCAGTTTCCTGGTCAAGCCAAGTGAAATATCTTGGATTAGTACTTGACCAAAAACCAAACCAAATGTAACAAATATATAGCATGTTTAAACAGGAAATCCAAACTTTTCCTGACGAATAAACTTCGAATATTTTAACAAATTTTTAGATAAAAAATTAGGGGATGGGATGGGGATGAGTACTTAAGGGGGTTAGATTTTGATAAGTTCTTTAGTGGGAATGGCACTGATGAAGACTGCACATTGTAGTCGAAATACGTATCTGTCATGGATACCAAAATTAATTAAGTGGAATTAAATGGAAGATAACCTTTTTTGCTGTTTTATTAAAGCATTCCGCTAACAACCCAATTTCATTACTTCAAATTTTTAGACCAACCATGCTTTACGCTGTGTCGATATGGTCTAGTTTTTGCACTACCAGGAAAAAAGCACTTCAAAGGATTCAGAACAAAGTTCTGAAGATGATTATGAAGTTGCCTCCCTGGTACAATACCACCGAGGTACAAAGAATTTCGAATGTTGAGACTTTAGAACAAACATCCGACAAAATAATTAATCATTTCAGGCAAAAACCGTTGTAATCCTCAATTGCAACGATTAATTCCCTTTATACTTAGATAAGATTTAGTTTTAGTCTTCTGTTTTAAGATGTCAATTGTCATACTGACATGCAGGTTTAAAAACCCTGTTTAAAATACTGAATTGCCAAGGCAGGAACAATGTCAAAACACTTTGATCTAAATCATAACAATTGAGGATGGTAATTTATTGTATTAGCTGAAGCACCTAGGTTAAAATTAAATTTAATTTATTTTGAATTTGGAACATAGAGATAAAAAATCAATTGCAATATAACCCCCTTGTCCCTACAAGTATTGCTGCTGTTCCCTTCTCTATCGATCATCGTCCGTTAATCCAAACGCGTGCCACGTAAACCAGTACCATAATTTACAAATCCCTCAACCAAATGCGTGATGATCTCAAAAGTGACAAAAATTGTCACCTCTCCAGTTTCACAAAACGTTCCTTCCCTCATCCCACTGCAGCCAGAACGACAACCATCACATTTTGCAAGCAATGAAATAATTTTCCATTTTCGACATGTCATCCCGCAAAATGCTATTGTGTGTCAGCAGTGGCGCCGGGAGGGTGGGTGGTTCTCCCGGGAAGTGCATCAGAGCACACTCGTCGTCCGTGAGAGCTGCTGCTTCGAGCACTGCTGCAGTTGCTTGGTGCTTTGTTTTTTTTTTTCGATCAACCGGGAAGAAATGGAAGCCATGTTTTATCATGACACGTACTTTTTCATTTTCTCCGCAATGAACCACCCCTTTTGGTTGTTTACGTTGGGGAGCAGCGCAGAGCAGTTCAGAGAGAAAGGGGATGGAACGTTGGCAAACTATTTACCTACATTTGTCACACGCCGGGACGACGGGACGGTAGCTGGGGTCGGATGGAACACACGACGGGAAATATGCAGATGGAACTGGGGGTGTTCGATCTATCGGTGCCTGTCAAAATTTTCGAAGTGCTGCTCGTTCTGTAGAGAACGGAACTCAAGAACTCTACACTGGAATCTCGTGTTGGATGCTTCCACGCTGAGTCCGAGACTGAGAGGGAAATGGCAGACTCGGTTGTCGGTTGTGACGGTTGCGACTGCAGGCAAAACTCAAGATTCAGATAACACAATACTCTTGGCGTGTTGTTGTGACTGAAATGTCTTGCCTTTCTAGGGGGAAGTGGCGTTGGAATGCTTTCAGCATCATTTGTTGCATTATACATTCATGCACTATTTCCACCGACCGACGACGGTCCTTATTCTCCGTTTAAACTCCCACTTGGCGCGAGGCGAGAGAGGCGAAAAGTTCGCTTTGATGAAAATGCTTTCAGCATAACTTGTCAAAATGTTGTTGATGTTGATGACTGTGTGTGGGAGTGCTTGCTCGTGCTGCCGGGATTTGTTCTGCCACTCCGGAATGCATTATTTGAGTTTGGCGTTTTGTGATTTTATTAAATTTGACTGGAGATGGGACATGTTTTTATGTAAGATGACAAGTTTCTGGGATCGCTCGATGAGTACTAATCAATTTCTCTTCTTCTCATTTTTCCAGGTATGATCACAAGCTGTTTACGGGGACCATTACGTAAGTACTGAGCTACTTCCGCTGAACTCCCAGAGTTAATCAACTTTCCCGGGGGTCGTCTTCTCAATTACGTTATCAATTACACGTCTACCGGATGGACGGGCGGACGGACCGGGTGGGGGAAAAACGTCCTGCCCTTAAACGGAAGAACGTGATGATGCCACATGAGGGGGGAAGGAACAACACAGAACCAACTCGGATATTGAGTGCATAAAAACCGGAAACACGATTCACGCTGGCAGGAAATGAAAAATATTTACATTATCGTTCATCTTGCTACATTTTTCATACGACCGATCCACACGGTTGGGTGCAGGAGCTGGAGGGTTTCCATTACCTTCTTTCCCAGCCAATACCTTCCCTATCACATTTATTTGTTTATTCTTCTTGTGCCACTTTCTGCCATCGAGACCAGGATCTGCCGGGTGTGGCGTAGGAAAGCGGAATCTAATGGTTATAATGATAAATAATATCATCTATCTGGGAAGGTTTTGCGACAATCCTTATTGTTGGTCTTTGTAAAAAAGATTTCTTGTGAAAAATAGAAGCAAGACGGGCTCCATCTGCTAGGAAGTCATCAGTTTAGCTTTTAATAATCGTTTTTTTTATGTTCTATACAGCACAATTGGAATATCAAAGTGTTTTTTTTCCCGATGGCTTGGAACAGAATTTATTGGATAAGTGTACGATCTTTATGATATGATATTTCCAGAGATACTTTATGGTATCCACATTGATCAAAGATTAGGTAATACTGGTCTCTCAGTTGCTACCTTTTTGGTCATGGGTTGTCATGATTTACAATGTTTGGATTCAATATAACGTAATCGAGATCGTTAGTGGCAAAGATGTTCTTTGGCTTTTATTTTCCTAGTTCACTCACTCATTCAAGAATCCAGCGCACCTCCGGTACACTTTGGGCCAGGAATGCAATCTGGTGGGACACAATTAATAACTCTGAAACAAAGCTTTTCTGTGACATGGTTTCTTGAGTGAAGTTTCTATTGACATATTTCAAATATTATAAATTAACAATATGGTTCCCTCTTCTATTATCCCCAAGACACGATTTTTCCCGGCACTAGCGGCTCTAGTGACGCATAAGGTGACAAGTACACTGTAAATTGAGCGTAACAAGGCTATCAAAAACAACTCACAGTTGAGTAAAATTTTACTTACACGGTATGAAAAAAATACCCAAAATTAAGTTTATATCTCAAGTGCCACCGTGATTTTCTGAGGTATAAAATCTCTCCTGATCAATAATCCATTGAGTGAAAATAACCTATCGATCAATCGAATGCAATAATGGAGCACGACCGAAGGCAATGGGGCACACAAAAATGACAGCATCAAAGGCAGCGCAGATTGCTATGATTTTCATCCAAAAATAAGTAACTGTTAAAAGTTCCCAACGGTGAAAACATGACGGTTGAGTACTTTTAACTGAAAATGGAACTCTTTTTATTTTTTGAGTTTTTAGTTTTTTTAACTCAATGTTGAGTTTTCTTTCTTACCGTGTTCTTTAATCTATTACCCACATTTGGGTTAACGATTCTTAGCGTGTTGAAAGTTTTCTTCCTGTTAGTTGCCAGTGTGGTGTGTGAAGAGGGATGACAGATATAATCTGTTTGGTTCACCTCTAAGCTAATAGCAGATTCATACTATAGCAGATATCACGTAATTAAGGCACTTCTGATATTATATTATGTTACGTTATTACGTTATTAATATCAACTATAGTCTGAACTTAGTACAATGTCATTGACTAAACTTATGAATTGATTACACGCTTATATAATAACCCGCATAAACGCGAACCATAAATTGACCTTACCAAAAATGGTTAAAAATTGTTTATAATCCCTGCTAAACTTCAACTGAAATGGTTATGGAACTTTACAAGAACGTTTAATGATAAAGTTTTAACCTTATGTATTATGGTTTTTTGGAAGCGGACCTTACAAATAATGAGTTGTTAAGAACCATTACCATGCAAAATTCTTGTTTTCTCCATATATTTTCGGGAGGAGGACTATATTAGAACCTTTTAACTTATGGTTTGAGAACATAAATGGTTATGGTTATGGTAGTCAGTAAGGTCCATGAATAGTTTTGTAACATCGATCAACTTTATGTGGAATATATCGCGAATTGGTTGCCTGTAAATTACTGATTACCAATTCACGATATATTCCAGGTAAAGTTGAGCGATAATACAAAACCATTAATGGACCTTACGGACTATCATAACCATAACCATTAATGTTCTCAAACCATAAGTAAAAACGTTCTAATATAGTTCTCTTTTCGAAAATGTATGGAGAAACCAAGAATTTTGAATGGTAATGGTTCTTAACAACCCATTATTTGTGAGGTCCGCTTTCAAAAAACAATAATACATAAGGTTAGAACTTTATCACACAAACGTTCATGTAAAGTTCCATAATCATTTCAGTTAAAGTTTAGGAGGGATTATAAACAATTTATAATTATTATCGGTAAGGTCAAGTTATGGTTCGCGTTTATGCGGGAAGGCCACGAATGTTTTTAGTCACCTTTCTCACCGCAAGAGGGTTTTACTTATGCGTCTTTTCAGAATTATATGGGGATTCTGGAAGTGAACCATATTGTTATTTTTATAATATTTGCATATTTAATAGATAATTCCATAATTCAAAATCCAACTGTTTTCCCTGTTATTCTGGATACTTGAAGTCATGGACAAACATGCACACGATACAATCCAGCATCAACCCAACCTGGTTGTCAACCAGATTGCAGAGTGTGACCATACTAAATAACACTTTTTTTTAGCATTTCGCGTGCATCCAGACGATCCGATGACAATGTGGGTTGGTTATGTTTGGTAACACACTATGACAATTTAATGTTAATTAGGTGCCCTGAGACAGACACATGCAAGCAGCCCTTTTGACATAAGAAACATTTGAACGAAACGGGATTTTGTGAATCATATAGCGAATTCGTTTATTATCGGGGTTAACACCAGTTCCAACCCAGTGCGAAATCGAACTTTTTGTCAGTGTGAACTAGACCTGTGCGCCGCCGCGCCACGCCGCCGCCGCCGACGATTTGCATACGCCGCCGCCGCCGATGAAATTGAGCCGGCGCGCCGCCGCAGCAAAATCGTTCACGCCGCCGAATAAATTTATGTCACGCCGATGAAAAATCCGCAATACCTTTTCGGTAAAATGCATCTTGAACGCGTTGAAATTAGAACGCTCGTTCATGGCTACTAAAAATTGAGTGAAAACCATTGAATTTAAATGAAATTGAATATACTCAAAATTTAATAACATAGTCAGAACTAAACTTTGAGTAAAACGGCGAAAATAAGCAAATATTTCGTTTCTTTTCTTTTTTTTTTCTTTAGGATTACCCTAATAAACGGGTACCATACTCTAACGATATCATAGATGGTACGACCATCCCACATAAAGTTGGGATGATATCCCGAATTGGTGGTTAGGCGCTTTTTATGGTTATTGTTTATGCGGGTAATAAACAATAAACTAAAAAGCATTTGAATCAAGCATTTTATTTTAAATAAAACAGATTGCAAAACAATAACAATTCCCACAATTACCACGCCGGCGGCAATTTGCACCATTTTCGAATGATTTCTTTCGAAATTTTCGAATTTTCTTCTACGACGGCAAACTTTGTAATTTTTAGGACTGAAAAATTTCATCACAGCTAAAATGCTACTTTTATGAATTATGAAGATATGATATATTCTAATAATAATTTTTATATGTAAGATACAAGAAGAGGAGGTAAAGTTTGTGTATGTGACAAGAAACCTGTCAATTTCACTTCCAGAGTGTCGCAATTAGCTATTAGTTATAACGAAGAGTACTCACTCATTGAAATATTTCAATACAGCTAAAATAGCTAATTGTAACCCTTTGAATGTAAAATTGGAGCCTCCCTTAGCTCAGTCGGTAAAGGCGAAGCTACAAAGCAAGACCATGCTGGAGGTGGCTGGGTTTGATTCCCGGTCCGGTCTAGGAATTTTTCGGGTTGGAAAATTTCTCGACTTCCCTGGGCATAGAAGTATGATTAGACTTGCCACACAATCATATCAATGCAAAAATGGTACAGGCATCGAAAGCTCTCAATTAATAACTGTGGAAGTGCATCAAGAACACTAAGTTGAGAGCACGCAATAAGCTAATAGCGATATGCAATAAGCTTGAAATGCGAAGAAGAAGAAGAAGAAGAATGTAAAATTGACAGGTTTTATGTGTCCTACACAAACTTTACCTCCTCTTCTTGCATCTTACATAAAAAATATTATTATAATATCTCATAGTAGCATAATTTTGAAAGTAGCGGTTTAGCTGTAATAAGATTTTTCAGGCATGCTCACAATTCCATTTTGTTTCTTTTTTAAATCAACAACTGGGCTGAAAACTAAAAATTGAGATCCACCTTTATTTATTTATTTAAATATTGTTGCGTCAATGTTACTTATATTCAAAAATCCCAACTACTCTTGCTTTGACGTTTAAAAAGAGGTTATGAAAATGAATACGTCTGACTCATGTTTGAGTAACCTCTAACAAGCCTGTATGAGGCAGCGATTTAGCGTCATTTAGTTTTTTGACGTTTGTTCGCACTTCCTCTATCTAGCACACAGGGATGAATCCAAGGGGTAAGTCACACAGCACATTGTGCCATAATTAGATTCGGCACAACTTGAGCACACCCACCGGCACACCTTTGGTACAATCTCGTAGGCATTTGATTGTTGTAAATAAAATGAAAGAACTGCTGGTCACTCAAGTTGTTCAAAACATTACGTGCTGTTTGGTTGTATATTCAGGAACATCCTCTAATGAGATATACCTGAGGAACTCAGACCAGCAGTTCACTTCTTAGTTCACTAATAGATTTAAATCCGAAATGCCGCTATACCGATTTATCCTTGCCATTTCAAACCAAAACATTTCAGGTGCCAGAAATAACGGGTTGCCGGGATAAGTATTTCACAAAAAATCACAGCTTGCTCTATGACCGTCACAATCGGCACACCTGCGGCACACTAAAAAAAGATGACTCAAGATTGGTGTGTGACCTACCCCTTGGATAAATCATTATTTTGTCCTCCTGCTCGTACTTGTTCGAGATAGTGTTTTGGTGCGCTGATCAAACGTGAAATATCTCAGTTCACTGGTTTCGTCTCGATGAGCAAGAATGGCGAGATCTATAGGTGAGACACCCGTTATCTATTATAGAGGAGGAGCTAGATGGTCAACTTGCGAGTTTTTGTGAAACGAATATCAATGTTCAATTTGACGGTGAATCTAAATAAGCCCCAACATTTAAAACAGTCAGCGTAACACGTTGGCATTAATTACTTAAGATGATGATAAGTCTCGAACTGAATAGAGCTAGCGTGAATGCTTTATTGAACCGTCTTAATAAGCACGATCTCATATTCACAGCACATAAGTGGGCGCTAGTTAAAGACTTGTGAAACTTTCTTGAGCCGTTTAAAGTGAGTTTTTTTTAAAGTCGTTCTGAAACTATAATAATTATTGTAAACTATTGTTGCTATGTCTCGAGCAACTAGAAGCTGAGAAAATAATGATAGATTTTCACCTAGGGAACGGAATTCACTAATATCAATGCATTTAAAAAGCATCAGTGTTCTTCCAGTTAATCATGACATTTTGAAATTGCATCATTTTGGCAGAAAATGTACTTTAATTGAAACATTGTCTCAGTTAGCGGACAAGTTAAAAACGTGCCAGTTAAAAGTCGATCACGAAGCGAACGTCTAATGTGAAAAGTTTCATTTTAGTTCCAATGTGATTTTATTCTAGTCTGTTTCTGAGACATGGTGACATGGTGGTGGTGAACATATTGTAGTAAAATTTCGTTTTGGTTAAAAGATTATAGTAACCCTGTTGGCTGTTGAAAAGAATGCAACAGTTTACATTGCCATGCTCTTGCGATCTGAGATTGAAGTTTGTATCAGTGAAAAAAATGAGGACTTGCTTATCATAACACATATGAAGCTGGGGATGAAGGAGCAACTGAATCGAAAGTAACCGCGTAAATTCAGAAATCCTCGTAAAAAACCGCGTAAATTCCGAAATCCGCAATCAACAATCTTAATTCACGACAATTACCCTAGCTGCACCCTTGTTATAAATTGGTCTTGGAAACTTATATACGACTTATTTCAGTTATAAACAAGTTGCTGCAACTTTTTGGGACAGAATTGTGCTACTTGGGTACAGCATTTGTCAAAATAGAGTTTTGCAATAAACACTGGCTTGCTGACGAGGAACGGATTTACATAAAGGTGAATAAGGAACTATTATCAACTATAGATACTATAGATTCCATAGATAAGTGGAGGCACAAAAAGTTTTTTTGGCAACCATGAAAAATAAATGATCTTACTGGCATCCGTAAAAAAAAGTTCATGCCATCATAGAGCTCTTTGTTGTGCAATTTTGTTGTGTTTCGTGCGCAAAAGTTCAAAATGAAGTGCAAAGCAAATCTTTGCAACAATGAACCGAGGAATGGTTTGCTTTATCTTTCATTCTTCCGCTGTCCGCGAAATAAATTGAATGTGGAGTGTGGAAAGCGTTTTGTGCTCATAATATAACAATACTTCTCCCTCAAACAACACCATGATGACGTCATTCTCGTTTGGCTACACTAACTGACCGTTCGTTTGGCTACATTATACTTTGCCTCCGCTTATCTATGGAATCTATAGTATCTATATTATAAACAACACGCTGAAATTTGATCTTTTTTTTAATCTCTTACAGGCCAAGTTGTGCGGAATTCTACGTATATCCGAAAGACATCATCTTCAAATACATAAACAAAAAGTTTTATGACTACAATGCGCGTACATTCAAATATGTATCAGAGTAATTAAAGCACATTATTTATCGCTATCAACATATTAATAACGTGTAATGCTCAATAAATGAAAAAAATCCTAGGGTCCATTAAATTGTTATGAAATGCAACAGATTGCTTTTCAATACACTAAAGTCTTTTTTTGCACGGTTTTTTTTACGCGGTTTTTTTTTCTACACAGTTATTTTTACACGGTTTTTCGCGATTTACACGGTACGTTTTTAACGATTTCTCGACAACGATACAACCTATCGACTTGATTTCAATCACATTATCCGTTTCAAGCTATAGGTAATCGAATGGCGTACTTAAAAAAAAAATCACAATTTTTGGTGTAAATACAGAAATTTTTAAAATATGCCTGTATGGATCATAGCATGCTATGATTACAAATGGCATCAAAATCCGATTTTTTTAAAACATTTAAGCATGTGAAAAATCAAAATCTCGTAGGTTTTTTTTACACGGTTTATTTTACACGGTACGTATCCCCCGTGTAAAAAAAGACCTGAGTGTACTATCCACCTCTACCTTTTCTTATACTTAATAAAAGGGTTGTAACACTTTGCCATACGACTCCACCCCCTGCAATTTTAATAAGCACTTGACATACGTTGAGAATATCTCAAAATTGAGAACGACTCGAAATTAAGTAACAGTTACTCATATTTGAGTACCGATTACTCAAATTTGCGAAAACGTAGGTCACTCATGGAATGAGTCAATTTTCCGACGCTTTTCAGAGGAAAACTTCTCGGATATGAGGAAAACTGAATATGGTTTTAGTCTTTCCACTAGTGAACTTCTAATCTGTGTACAATTTTCTTAAATTTCCCCATATTCAAGAAGTTTTCCGCGGGAAAGTGTTGCAAAATTTATTCACACTATGAGTGACCTACGTTTTAACGATTTTGAGATATCTGAAATTTTTTTGTACATGTGCGATTGGCTTGAAAAGTTTTTTTTTCTAAATCATTAAAAATAAACTCACGCCGACCCACGCCGCCACGCCGCCGCCGCCGAAAGCAAACGGCGTGACGCCGCCACGCCGCCGCCGCCGGCAGAAAATAACATATCACGCCGCCGCCGAATTTTTTTTGATCGGCGCACAGGTCTAGTGTGAACCTCAACCTGAGCTAGGTTTTAAAAACAAACGAGCAAACTGACGTTTGTCAGAAAACAAGCAGACCCAATCTTGATACCCGATCCAGGTTGGAACTGAATAATAAACGAATTCGCTAATAGAATCACGCAGAGAAGTAAAGCCGTTCGTCTGGGGCAGGCATGGGAAATCATTTGCCTCTAAACTTTTTCATCAAAAGAATTCCGTAAAGTGATGTAATAAACTTTAAGTTTTTGATATTACATACAACTTTTATTCATAGCTCAAACCTGTATCTCTCATGAATGGTGAACCAGAGCTAACAGAAACCACCATTATTTTTTAGTGAATGTTAATTACATTCACTGAAAAGTAATAACAAGTTTCGCCCATTTTAGTTCGTCATGCATAAGAGGTACAGATATTCATTATTCACAAATGTCTTAGCAATTAGAGGAAGTGCACCAGATTGGCCAAAGGTGCCTATTTTGACAACACTTCAGAAAACCGATTAAATTACAATATTCGTGCATTTTGTGGTCGAAATGTTTATGTCCCAAGGCTGAACATTAAGAACAGAAGCTGCTTATTGGGTGATTTAAGGTGTGCAATGCTGATTAACATCAGGCTGAATATATAGTTGATTAGTAGTTCATGCACTACTTATTGTGAATTGTATCCCCATAATCCAACCTCAATAAGTTAGCTGATCTAAAGATTGAACAAGTTTTATTTAAGCTTAACACAACTCCACAAATCAGCAATGCGTTACACATATTTGGATAGCTTGTGTTTGTTAAATGTCGTTAGTGTTTGTGTCACTCGTTGCATGTCCGGCATTTCAGTTCTTCGAAATTCACTGCCTACCTTTCTCATTACAAGCAGTGGCAGCAGTAGAGACAAGGAAAAGGAGATTTTTAGGAATAGCTCCAGGTAGATGTGGGCTGCGACGACGTCGAAAGTATTAACTTTTGTATTCCTTTTTTTTTTTTTCTTTTATATTGCACTGAAGTTTCATACCACCCTCCAAAAATATTACTCAATTATGACACTAAAATAGCATCCAAATGACCATCGAAATAAATCAGGCACTTGTGTCCACATTGTTGTTGTTTACAATACTGCATTGCTGTATAATACTCTTCCGGTTGCTGTTTTTCAACTTAAATTTGACGTGCTTCAAGTTAATAGTCGGTTGGCGCCGGTGGTATAGTGGTAAGTGTGACTGCTTTCTCACCCCAATGGATCTGGGTTCAATCCCAGCCGAGGTCGGTGGGATTTTTCTGAGGCATAAAAATCTCTGGTCACGTCTTCCTTCGAAAGGGAAGTAAAGCCGTTGGTCCCGGCCCATGTGTGTTTGAATGGGTGCAATATCCTACGCAGGTGTGGAAGCTGCCTTCCTGCACATTCGATTGCCTTCAATGGATGGCAATCGATGTCCGTCGCTGATTGGCACTAGATTGCGGAACAGAGACCGACGTTAAATAAAGGAAATAAGAAGTTAATAGTCATACCTTTTGCCACACATATGCTTAAATGGTCCAGTAGGTATGGTTGACGCCTGTGAATCAGCGACTGCCAGTTTGAATCCCGAAATGCAAAGGTAATTTTTAGACTTATATTAACAATATAAATATGTAAATCCAATTAGTCAGCAACAAGTTAAACCAGTTCCATATAAATGCATAAGATATGAAGTGGTCTTCCATTATTATTTTTGAAATAAAACTAGAAGGCTGAACAAGGGTTTGAAAAGTCTGTTTTTTAATGCCTTAAACAGTTTATAATGTATATTACTGTTAAGCTTTTGGCTGATTAAAATCACCAGATTTAGATACTTAAAATCTGAACAAAGGTAGCCAAAATAGGAACATGGCCAATACTGGTGCTTTTACCCTATAAAAATCTACAAAAGTTTCATCCATCATTTTACGGAAATAAGTTGATGGCAAAAGTTAGATACATGAATGCACGAAATGAATGTAAATGATTTGCCATGCCTGGCCCCCGGTCCATGAGTTGATGGGCCGATAGGTAAGGCCCTGGTGTGGGAGCTGTCTCCCTGGCGTCGGTAGCAGTGGTACTCAATACGGAAAACAAGATCACCGGGGAACAACAGCTTTACTTCCCTTCTGAAGGAAGGCGTGATCAGACATGTTATGCCTCAGAACATCCCGGCGGCGCCAGGCCTGCTGGAGTGAGAGGCAATCACGCTTACCACTACACCACCGGTGCCAAGGACCGCATTATTGACGAAGAACTACGATACTGTTTGTGTGGCTAAATTCAATAATCATTACAAAATAAATGATTATTGATTTCCTATCCCATTCAAAATTAAGTTCCAAACACTCAACTTTCAACAACTGAAAAATGTTTATACCCGAGTAGCAATTTGCTAGTTAAAATGCATTACATAGGGGAAAAGGATGTAATGTCGGCCTAAATGCCCCTAGCTTGGGCCCATACATAAATTTAACAATCGACTAAATTTTCAATAGCGACCAAAATATCCATTAGTACCGTCCCAATGACGCGTTCATCTAGATAAAATTGATAAATAGCAGATTTTTAGCGATGGGCCCAATCTTAGATCCAATTGAGAGTCAATTTGATTGTTTCATAGTTACATAGTTCAAACTCACAACTGATCTATTCCCGTGCACACGAGGCGTTGGGCTGTTTTTAAATTTACTGTCATGATCTCTTTAGGGATTCTTTATGATCATCACGTGCACTGAGGATTGCCTGGAGTTGCAGAGGTTATTAGATTTGTTCGAGGACTGGAGCAAGCGAAACCTACTCGATTTATGCATAGCCAAATGCAACACAATATCATTCAGCAGGAAGCGGCAACCAATCAATTTCAACTACAGCATGTGTGGACAAACTCTCGAGCGCTTGTATCAGGTTAGGGATCTCGGTGTGATATTGGACCGCGAACTCACTTTCCGATCGCATTACGAAGACGTGATTGCAAAAGCCAATAAACAGCTCGGCTTCATGTTTAAGCTTGCTGATGGATTTCGTGATCCTCTCTGCCTGAAGTCCCTTTTCTGTGCACTGGTTCGATCTATTTTGGAATCTTCCGTGCTGGTATGGTGCCCGTACAACAGAAACTGGATTGACCGTATCGAGGCGGTGCAGAAAAAATTTGTGCGCCTCGCTCTTCGCCACTTACCCTGGCGTGATTCGTCAAATCTTCCTCCATATGAACATCGTTGTATGCTGTTAGGCATCGATACTCTGGAGAAGCGAAGATCCAATTTGCAAGCCATCTTCGTCGCTAAGGTAATGACCAATGAAATCGATGCCCCAGATATTCTTGCTGAATTGCACGTATATGCGCCGCAAAGACCTTTGAGGCAACGTAATTTCCTGCACCTTGCTACCGGAACAGTCGTTATGGTCAACACGATCCTGTCAGGATAATGTCTTCTCGGTTTAACGATGTTAGTGGACAATTTGACTTCAATGTTTCTGCTGCCACTTTTCAACGCCGCCTCAATGCACAGCGTTTCCAACCCTCCGACGCGTGAGCTGCGACGCATTTGCAGATTGTTGTGTTCAATTATTTTAGATTATTGACTTAGCTTTTAATATGTTTGTCATTTGTATTCATTTGTATTCAACGTGTTCTGTGTATTGACTATTTGTAATTTTATTTATTGTTATATGTATGAAAAGACATGGGGTTTTTACGCCTCTTTGAGCCTCAAAGAGGCTATTCCCCATCCTAGATTTCATTAAGACTGAAAAAAGTCAGATGAAATAAGAAATAAATAAATAAATAAATAAATGATGGTACCATTAGCACAAGTATTATTATTCCTTGTCGTCCTTTCTTTCGCTGATGAAAATTGCGTTTCGTCAGATACTGAAAAGCCACTATGTTACGTTTGTGTAGTCACTATTTCACATTTAACGACGGAAGTTACAAAATTCCACATGAAATAAAACAGAATGTTTTCCTATGTATCACTAATAAGAAGGACTAATCAAAGTTTTCAATTAAAGGATCATTATTTCAAAAGCACACTTACATTCCTGGTAACACAAAAATGAACTAAACTGTGCAACAGCCAATAGGTCTTGTCAATCTGAACTACTTTGCCAAAGACAGTAAGTCACTTGGTACACTAGCACCACCTAGTCAGGAAATAGGTCTTATAAATCCGAATAACTTCACTTAACACAGGAACCATCAATCTAGTTGAGCTGTCAAGAGCAAGTAATTAAAAGTCAAATCATCCACTCGGGTGGACAGGTGTGATGATTCCGAATTAAATCTGTCCACTATACAATAGGTCTTGGTCACATGAATAACTTTACTGAAGACAGAAACCTTTCAACTAGTCGCGATGTCGACCTAAGCAAGCCATTAGAATCAAATGACATACAGTGTATCTCAAAATTGAGCGTACAGATGTCATTAAATCTAAGAAAAACAGCTGTAGAAGCCCAATTTTAAGAGATGTTTCTGAATTTTTGGCTGCTCAATCATCATACATTTATCAATTATTAGTACAGTATTGGGCTTATTTGGTTAGAGAAAAACGCTTTTTTGTTTAAATACCTTAATATCTTCAAATGCAATCAACTAAACTTTTTGAAAATTTGGATATTTTTAGTCAAAATATAGATCAATAATATTTCACTATTATTGAAAATCGAGAAAATATATCTATTTACAATGTTTCAAAACAAAATCCATTAGGGTGCACGCTCAATTTTCCGATACACTGTAAGTGATGAGCATGCATGGCAAATCATTTACATTCATTTCGTGCATTCATTTATTGCTGATTCACATATATCTTAGCATGCATCGATATTCCACAAATAAGACGAAGCAACATCCGCTGCTGTCAAACATAAACACAACCGGATAATAACTATCATTCTTCGAAGCCTCGTTTGAAGACAGATCGATCCCTCCCTCTCCCTCCATAGGTTGGTTGGAAGATCTTCTTGTGCCAATGTGCTGAAAAGCAGTTTTAATTAACTTTTTTATTCGAATAAAATTCAAGATTTCTTCAATTTATCCTGCGAACTTCCACCTGAATTGTTGTTTTCAATGTTTTCTTTCATATTTTATGTGTTGTCATGCGAACAAGGTCTTCAACTCGGTCTTCAAGGAACGATTTTGGTTCAGTGTCCGAAAATCCCAAAAACAACTGTCGGTTGCCAAATCTGACGCCAAATACTAATTTTTCTCTGAGCTGGCAATACATTCATTTGCCTATGTCTATGTATGAAACTTTTGTCGATTTTATTATTGACTACAACTTTTGTGAACAACTCAAATCAATGTCTCTTATGCATGATGAACTAGAGTGAACAGAGCCCACCATTGTTTTTCAGTGAATGTAAATTACATTACAGCCTCATAGCCTAGTCAGTAAAGGCACGGTATTACCAAGCCGGAGGCGGCGGGTTCGATTCCCAGTCTGGTCGAGGGAATCTTTCGGGTTGGAAATTTTCTCGACTTCCCTGGGCATAGAGTATCATTGTGCTTGCCACACAATATACAAATTCATGCATTGGTATTGGCATCGAAAGCTCTCAATTAATAACTGTGGAAGTGCATTTAGAACACTAAGTTGAGAGCAAGCAATAAGCTAATATGCGCTAAGCAATAAGCTTGAAATGCGAACAAGAAGAAGAAGGAAATTAATAACAAGTTCTACCCGTTCTAGTTCGTCATGCATTAGAGGTACAGATTTGAGTTTTTCACAAAAGTGTTAGTCAATTTTAAAGGTTAAAAAAGCTTCAAAACCGGGTCATAACTGAATTACTTTTCACCATCGAATCCGACAGTTGTCACCATTCACGTGTTGTATGGAGATTTCCCGAAAATCGTCTAATTTCTTTTCAAGTATTGCTTGAAAGTTACAGTAAGGAGCTACAACCCTGGCAGAAAGAAGAAATATGTCATTATCCCAGCATCACCATCACCTGTATCGTAGGTAGTAACACCAATCACACGTAAGGTTGATATCGTTATCTCCAATACTTGGATCCACGGGTTTCAACAATAAAGGGTGATTGTAGATCGCCGGTCTTAGATCCACTCTCGCTCTCAATATAGGTCGGTAGAAACCGAAATTAGGGACTTTCGTGTAAGTTGAGTAATATGAAGATGCAGGATGCAAACCATATTAGATAGCAATAGTAGTAGGAGTCAGGTCTCTGATCCGAATGGGTTGCTGGTTTCTACTGTATATACAATTTTAACGTGTTTAGTGTTAAGTGTTTTGTAGATATGTCTGTTTATTAAATGTGATATGTAGGTTTTTTCGTTTATCCTTACGTCGCATGTGTTCGTGTCATAATAATCAGGAGAGGCAAAATAACTTCCAATCGAATGGAAGAAATAGCCATCAGGGATCCCTCCAATACCGTGCACAATGCAACCAGCAGACTCGTGTTGAGGGAGTGAACCAACACCAAACCATACAGTCCACCAAGAAATCGACCACACAAGGACTCTTCGTCCAATATTTGGTCCTTCGAGCCGGATGATCCTTCCGTTGTTCGCCCGTTATGCGCCTATTGGATGGCCTTCGGTTCCGCTAACCTCAATCCCGGGGGGTAGAACTCGCAGGGTCTGATGTGCATAGTGCTTGCAGGTCGACGTTGTAAAATCGGTAATTATGAAGTCATGTAATATCGGAATATGCCTAGCTTCGCCGGACATATACTGAAGCCTTACCTGACGGACTATGGTCGCTATCGGTAAATGTTCCAATGTTATGATGTTCGGCCTCGGTAGATGTCCAAATGTCGCATCGGATGATTTTTTGATTTGACAAATGCACAATGCAGAGGATACTGGTTATCGTGAAATCCGTATGGGCTCAGGAGTCGTCACGTGTTCGGTTTATATCCTCAATTCACTTCGGCTGGTACGTATACTGTTATCACTCACCTAGTAAAACATATGATGTTGCCTCAGCCTGCATGTCGTATCGAACGACAACGGACAACGATGCGTGAACTTTGCAGCCTCTTGGGGTATGGTAGTTCGAAGTACCTTTTTCCCCCGCAAGGATATCCACAAAGCCACCTGGAGATCACCTGACCAACACACAGAAAACCAAATCGATCACGTTCTAATCGACGGGAAATTCTTCTCCGACATTATCAACGTCCGCACGTACCGCAGTGCGAACATAGATTCGGACCACTACCTAGTTGCAGTGTGCATGCGCACAAAACTCTCGATGGTGCATAACATACGTCGAAGTCGAACGCCGCGACCCAACATTGAGCAACTACGGGACGCCGGAGTTGCCCAGGACTACGCGCAGCAGCTGGAAGTTGCACTACCCACGGAAGAGCAGCTTGGCGCAGCTTCTCTTGAAGATGGCTGGAAGGACATCCGTTCAGCCATAGGTAGTACTGCTGCAGCGGCACTAGGTGCTGCAATCCTGGACCGAAGAAATGACTGGTTTGACGGCGAATGCAAACTGTTAGTAGAGGAGAAGAATGCAGCACGGGCGAGAATGCTGCAACACCGCACGATATTGAATGTGGAGCGATACAGACAAGCGCGGAACAGACAAAACTCGGTTTTCCGATGGAAGAAGCGTCAGCAGGAAGACCGAGATCGCGAGACGATGGAAAATCTGTACCGCGTAAACGACACACGGAAGTTCTACGAGAAGCTAAATAGTTCACGCAAAGGCTACGTGCCACAAGCCGATATGTGCAAGGACTTGGACGGTAACCTTCTCACGAACGAGTGTGAGGTGATTGAGAGGTGGAAGCAGTACTATGACGAGCACCTCAACGGTGAAGCAGCAGAAAACGAAGGTGGCACGGCAACAGACCTTGGAGCACGCGCAGAAGACGACAGACTACCGGCCCATGATCTTCAAGAAGTTGAGGAGGAGATCGGTCGGCTGAAGAACAACAAAGCAACTGGTGTAGATCAACTACCAAGTGAGCTATTAAAATACGGTGGTGAAGCACTGGCTAGAGCGCTGCACTGGGTAATTGTAAAAATTTGGGAGGAGGAGATATTACCGGAGGAGTGGATGGAAGGTGTCGTATGCTCAATCTACAAAAAGGGCGACAAGTTGGATTGCTGCAACTATCGCGCGATCACACTGCTGAGCGCCGCCTACAAGGTACTCTCCCAAATTCTATGCCGCCGTCTGTCACCATATGCAAGAGAGTTCGTGGGGCAATACCAGGCGGGATTCATGGGTGCCTGCGCTACCACGGACCAAATTTTCACGATTCGGCAGGTTCTGCAGAAATGCCGCGAATACAACGTACACACACATCATTTGTTCATCGATTTCAAATCCGCATACGACACAATCGATCGAGATCAGCTATGGCAGATTATGCACGAGTACGGACTTCCGGATAAACTGACGCGATTGGTCAAGGCGACGATGGATCGAGTGATGTGCGTTGTTCGAGTATCGGAGACACTCTCGAGTCCCTTTGAATCTCGAGAGGGTTTACGGCAGGGTGACGGACTTTCGTGTCTGCTGTTCAACATCGCGTTAGAAGGTGTGATCAGAAGAGCTGGGATAGTCACGAGTGACACGATATTCAGGAAGTCCATCCAGCTCCTTGGCTTCGCCGATGACATTGACATCATGGCACGGAACTTTGAGATGATGGCGGAAACGTACATCAGACTGAAGGCTGAAGCTAGACGGATTGGACTTGCCATCAACGCATCAAAGACAAAATACATGAAAGGAAGAGGTTCTAGGGAAGACAATGTTAGCCTCCCACCCCGAGTTCAGAATGACGGTGACGAAATCGAGGTGGTCGATGAGTTCGTGTATTTGGGCTCACTGGTGACCGCCGAAAATGATACCAGCAGAGAAATTCAAAGACGCATTATGGCAGGGAATCGTGCCTACTTTGGACTCCGGAGGACGCTGCGGTCGAATAAAATTCGCCGCCGCACGAAGTTGACTGTCTACAAGACGCTGATTAGACCGGTGGTCCTTTACGGCCACGAGACCTGGACTATGCTCGTGGATGACCAACGCGCCCTTGGTGTTTTCGAACGGAAGGTGTTGCGTACCATCTACGGTGGAGTGCAGATGGAGGAGGCGAATGAACCACCAATTGCACCAGCTGCTGGGAGAACCATCCATCGTCCACATCGCAAAAATTGGGCGACTACGGTGGGCTGGGCACGTCGTAAGAATGCCGCACGACGACCCAGTGAAAATGGTTCTAGAAAGCGACCCAACAGGAACAAGAAGGAGAGGCGCGCAGCGGGCAAGGTGGATCGACCAAGTAGAAGGTGACCTGCGGACCCTTCGCAGACTACGAGGATGGCGAACTGTGGCCATGGATCGAGTAGAGTGGAGACGACTTCTTCGGACAGCAGAGGACAACAAGGCCTTAGCCTGATTGGTAAGGAAAGGTAAGTCGCCTCAGCCAGAAGTTGACGACGTCCAAGGATGATTCGCTCCAATTCGAATGTTGATATCAAGGGTTGGGATGGATTGCGTCCAACTATCCATGCCAATGTGGGACCATAGGACTAATTAAACGGTTTCGATTTTTATTGATGGAATTTCAGTGAAGATGCATGTGATGATGATGCTGGGGTATGACATATTTATTCTTTCTGCCAGGGTTGTAGCTCTGGGTGTGGGATGGTATTTTTTAGTTTTTGTTCTTTGTTGCGATATTGTGTAGAAACAATGAATGATATTTTATAAAAAAGGTAATTCCCGTATACATTCTCAAGTCGGTTTTCCACTAGCAAATACATTTGAGTGAGTGCTGTCAGAAGCAGTACGATTGATTCAAATAGAAACCAAATACTGCCCAATGAGGAATCCTCAGCTGAACAGTACACCATTCAATATATTCAATATATTTTGTCCATCTGCGCATCTTTGCCGAAACCAGCAACCATCTATGTATTTGATCGGAATTTCGATATTGGAAAGAGTCCACGTCTTCGAACGATGTGAAAACCGTCACAAATGAAAATTTACAGGTAATCGCTTTTATAATCCCGCATTTTTTTCGTCTCACTCTGTTCTATGGATAGTCATATCAAGCATGCACGCGATTGGACAATTTTTTATAGCTTTCTAATGATAAACTACAATTATCTTTATACCCAACATATCCTACATCAAATCTAAATCAAGTGGTGTGATAAGAATTGAAATCCATCCATAAATGGCCAAGTTGTAAGCGTTTAAAACCTGACACGATTTCGTGACACAATTGTTTGATTTGCACTCCAGTATATTCCAGAAATACTTAGTTCGGCTTCCTACAAAGCGAGTACCACATCATCGTATCCCTACCAATTCCCAGTACAGTTGTACTCTAGTTGTACAGGGTGGCAATGTGCAAGTGATACACTCAGACGAAAAGTTGATTGCATTGGAGGCAACTTTATATAAGCAAAATGATCGTGTCTATGGAGCTAGTCGTCGCGGAGTTCCAGGCGATGAAAGAACTGTACAACGATACCAAAGTGACTCGTCAGTGATGGTTTGGGAAGTCATAAAAAAAACGCCACTGCTGTTCACCGATAAGGACGAACAAATAAATTAATAGTACTACTTGCAACCTGTTATGAATGATCAGTGACTTCCTTTCGTCAAGATGTTATTTTCAGGGGAAAGTTATTGTTTTCAGCAGGGCTTAGCTCCAGCACACAAGGCACTGATTGTTCAGGAGTGGTGTAGACAAAATTCACCATGTTTTATCAGCTCATCAGAGTGGCCCCCATCGTCTCCTGATCTGAATCCTTTGGATTTGAGTATCTGGCGGTACATGCTAGGAAAGCTAGGGAACGTGAAGCATTTATGTCTGGACTCATTTAAAAATCATTTGAACAAGATTTGCGATGATATGCCGAACGATATAGTGTATGAGGCTTGCAATAGTTTTGAAAAGCGTTTACGACCCGTAATCAAACACAACGGCGAAAGATTCAAGCTGAACTAAATACGTTGTAACTTTGTGTCTTTGTAATACTGCTTAGAAATTTTATTTTGTTTGTGTTTTATATCACATATCACTTATTCGTTGTCACCCTGTAGTTTTGAAATCTTTCACATAAGGATATTTTCGCCTGAGAAATCTTTAGCCTATGACTTTTCACAGAAGATTTCATATTCATTACAACACCCGTAGATCATTCAAAGGCACCCTGAGGAACACAAAAAAAACTTACTTTCTCACCGAGGATATTTTAAAATTTTAGTAGTTCCTATATAGACCGGAACAATCGGCAACGAAAACGAACGATTGGAAACTCTGATTTATTGGGAAGTACCCGAAATTGTCCGACTTATCTAGAGTCCACTAGATCGCCATTGTAGCACTGCGGGAGGTCGTAGTTCATGTGTAGCTGCAAAAGTTTTGAAGTGATTTCCGAACATCACCACATTTCATTTGCTTACGTAGACGAAGTGAATTTCAATGGGCAACCAACACCACCAATACACAAATGAAATGGCAGAATCCAACGAATTGGATGAAATCATTTCCATTTGGCTTCCTTCGGTTTAATTTGCCTTATTTTTGCAATTCGGTTTCATTCTCCTCTTGTCCCACCATTACTCGGGCCTGTAAAAGGGGGAGATAAAAAATGGAAAATCCCAGGAATAAAGGCGCATCAATTTTCCAACCCCGTTCGAGTCCTCCTTCTTCGAGCGACGAGCGGTACTGGATTTGCTCTCGAATACTTTCCATTTTTCATTTCCACTCATAATCAATAGCCGTAGGCTGGTTCTAGCCTGCCGCATCCAACTCGCACAGTTCTCGACTTCTCCACACATCAATTCTTCCGTCGTCGGGCCTAATGGAGATTTATTGACGTAGGCCAAGTAGGAAAACACGCAGATGATGATGGGAAGAACCGAGGGAGCGGGATGAAAGGTTAAGTTTGTTTAGCTAGCTCAACACTTCGTCACCGGCTTTCTTCCAGTAATGCCCCTAAACCATTTTTGTGCAGGATGGTGGGGGTGGGGGGGGGAGGTGAGGGCAAACAGAAGGCGAGCAGATTGACCCAGGTTCCGATGCCAGGCGAGAAAACAAATCGATGAGAAACTGGGTCGATTTTCTTGCAAAAGAATAGTGAAACTGAATTCTAGCCGTCCTGCTTCCAAAGTTCCGGAAAAGTGTTAACGTAGTTCATTACGTAAATCCTGGAATTTCATTTTTGGAATTTGTTTGCAATATATCTCAATTTTCGCTAGCGATGTATTTCCTTCAAAATAGGTCGCGGGTAAGAAGTACAGCGTCGCAAGTTCAAAACAACTTCAACAAACTGCACAAATTTGCTCTAATATACTAGCAAACGAGGTAAACAGACCGTCAACAACCTAGAACAAGGAGTATCCTGGAAAATTTAAAATGCAAATTAGCTTAACTCATTCCGGAACTAAAGCAGTCAGCAGTAGAAGTAGCACTCGAGAAATACGGAGAACAAGGTCTTAAAGCGAACACCAAAAAATGGTGATCAGCACGAGTGCGGTGCAAATTTGTTCCTTTCTTACCTGTGATTACCCTCCTTCTCCACTATTTCAGCGATAGTGGTGGCGCTCGCCTCGCAGTAGATAGCAAATTGGTCTGTCATGGTTCAAATTTAGGTAGCTGCCGCCGTCATTAGCACACGACCAAACGACCTTCCGAACGGCATGCCACCAACATCACCGTTCCAAGGTGCAATGCCGACGATGGCTATGCTGATGGACGGACTGTCATCTCTTTCTCCTTTGCGGCACTCTTTGGCTGCCCACCATCCAACAGGGCAGAGCTACTGAGCTGAGCTGGTGGTGATTTTTGGGTGATGATGACTCGGTCGAAATATATGACACGAAAGATTCCGGAGGGATCCGGCGGAGCCCGGCAAAACCTGTTGGTCACGTTCCAAATGAATGTTTTTTATGAAAAAGACATATCGAATTAGTTGTGCTCGTGCTGTGTGGTCATTGGGCAATTGATTGAATTTGTGCAAGGGCATTCAGTGTAAATTGGTTCTGGGAAGTGAGAAATTGATTTCCGATGAATTGATTACGGGAAAATAAAGCTGTTTGTCGGGAGTGATGAGTCGTAAAAGTGATCTTTGTAGCATCCACGGAAGAAAAGTGCTTGTGAAGATGAGTTTAGTTTGAAGATGGATGATCATTGATTTGCAATTAAAGTTACCGCCCTGATTCATCCTTTAGTGTTTAGTACTTGAAGTATGTTGGTTGTCCGCATTTAGTTCGTCTTTCGATAACTTATTTATGAAACAGTCAAGGTCTACAATCAAGTTGTGGTTAGAATCTATGCCTATCACGCTAAAGGACACCAGTTCAAATTTCATCCCCGGATAAGCAGGGCTGTAGAGTCAGGTGAAAGAAGAAATTAACCGACTCCTAGTACAACTCCAATTCCAGGGCTGGTATCAATCACTGCTGTTAAAAATAATGATTTTAGTGACCATGTTGATGAAACAAGTCATCAACTAGTGACTTATTGTTGTAACAATATTGATTAAAAACTGACCTAAGAGAAGAAAAGTAGTCGTTATGATGGCACGCGATATAAATGTTTGATGTTTTAGACTTATTCAATACGTATCTCATAAACACTTATGTACGATATGAACCTCTAAAGCAAAAGATTCAATAGAAAGTTTATGGCCAAACCCACGGTATTAATCAGGGTGTCTACTAAATTCAAAAACCTGGAAAACCAGGAATCCTCCGAAAATTTTATTTTTTTTAAAATACTTTGACTATATGTTAAGTATTACTTATGCGTGAAACAATAGCAGCAAATTTCCAAACCTACGACTGGATGCCTTCCTTCGAATAACAACTGGAGTGCGGTAAAAATCGGTAGAACTGTTTCAAACACATCGTTGGTACTTGAGCGGTCGGCGATCATCTCTTTTTGACGGTGGTGGCGGGGGACACACACCCCTCACCATCCCTCTCCAAAGGGGAGTTTGGTAAAGAGAGATGATAAAACCGATTTGTACCTTCATTAAAAGTTGTCCTAGCTCGCTATCTACTCTTCTATATGCAATTTTCACACTGCCGTTATCTAAACGGAACTATCAATTCTATACTTTCATCTCCTCCTCATCTATCGTATAAAAATTACCACTTCAGTCAGTTATTTGAAATTAGCATCTTCAACTATTAAAATACCTGGAAGTCTAAAAGAATTTAATAATTTTCTTACTAAGAATATTTTAACGAAAAGAATGAATCATTGATGTGACTTCTCTGATGTTAACGGAACTGCTCTGAGGCTCTCTGTTCTTTTCTGAAATTTTGTAGTTCTCATGAAGCTTGTTGTATTGCGCTGAATTTAATTGAACCGTCCTAAAAATGTTTTATCAGTGTTCACTCGGCTGTCGACAGAAGCAGACCACTATCAATGTGTGTCACGCGATCGTCTGTTTACTCGGCAGCAACCATTGTGTGGTCCTCCTCATTGTTCTTCATCAGCAGTTCTTTCAGTCGATGCGTCGTCGACTTTGGAACGCAACCGTTTCGTGATGAGTAGGGTAGAGCGCTACTTCGTCGTAATCGCCCATTTCCGTTCTATCGATCAGAAAAGATCAATAATATCAATGATTTCACCATGCACAAATCAATAATAGGCTTGTTCCGATGCGTTAGTTTATTAGCTAAAACATAAATCCTGTTAGAGCGAACTGTATGAATATTTACGCTCATTGTTCTCAAAACAAAAGAAGCGCTCCAAGCGAATCCCCTTTTTCTACGTTATCCGTAGGACAAAGGAAATCTAATGGCGTTTCAATGCGTCAGGACGGAATTGAAACTCGTAGAACGAATTTAGAATCAAGAAGCAGTACTAGATTTTAAACAATATCTCAACAATTTGTGACTCTTTATCATATCCAACGTTACGTATGGAAAGGTGAATAAATTTAAAAGTCATCTTTGATAGAAATATTCCATATTTCGCTCAAACTCGTTCAGAAAAGAGAGGTAAAGTGTGGGTTGTGCTTAGTAGGATGGAAATTAAATCAAACCCTATGTGAGCGATGACCACGTTTTGCGTTCATTGCTGCAATGGAAGCGCTCTGACCCTCGTTGGCGAATCTGCCGTATAATGAAACAGCTGGAAGCGGCTCCCGTTCTGGTGGAGGAGGCTTATTGGATAGCGGAAGATAAAATGTTTATTGTGTTATACCTTTTGAATATAGTTTTAAGATGTATTGTATAGTGATAAAGAATCATCGGCTCTGTAAAGTTAATTCGGATGAGCCTTATCAAATAAATTAATGAACAAAAAAACATGTTTAAGCTTCAGTGAACTTCTGAACTTACACGATGACCTCAATTAACTTTTTAACGTCTCTAAATTTATCTGAAAATCTGGGAACTGCTTTAAATTTTTTGAAACTAATGTAACTGACCTCTCCCAGAAGTTCCTCCAATTTTCGGAGCTTACTAAACTTCTTTCAAATGCTCGCGCATTTTGCCAATGTTCATAAAAATTCCTGAAGTTCACGGATCTCCCCTTAAGCTTCATAGATTTCTATGAAGTTCTCGAAATGTTTCTGAAAACCACTGTCCTTCTGTGAAGTTTTTGAAGTATTTCTAAATTTCTGGATCTTTCGTGCTCCTGCAACTTTTATGGAATTCGAACGAAATAATTAATATAGTTCAATGATTTTCACTGAAGTTCTCAAGATTTTTCTGAAGTTCATAAAACTTCCATTAAATTATCGACACTAGTTCAAAACTTCTTCAATCGACTAGGCTTTCCTGGTGTTATTAAAACTGCCTAAACGATTACTGAATTTCTGCCCTGAATTATTAGTATTTTTTTAAGAACCCGCTTACCTGATGTTCTCTAAAATTGTTGCACACCTTTAAATTTTCCTGAAATCCTCTGGACTTCTGTGAAGTTCCTGAAATATTTTTAAAAAAATTCATAGATTCTCTGAAGGTCTCTGTACTTCCCTTAAATTCTCGGAACATCTTAAGGGTTGTCGATTTTTTTTGATTGAGCACTTCATGAAACTATCCTGAATTGAATTTAGATCTTTAAAGATGATAGATGATAGTGGTTTACCACCCATTGTAGCACGGAAACTAAGTCCGACAGCAGTGGGCTCTCTTCTCTGTTTGTCCTGATCACGCTTAATAACCTCTGATTGTCCTCAGCATGTCGCTGTTTGAAGGGCCAAAAACGGATTGGGTAGATCGATAGGCAAAGTCGCCTATACGCATCTACGGAACAATACAAAATCTCCTTCGAGCTACTTGATCAGCCAATTGGTCAAAAAGAAAATCCCCCAAACAGGAAGATGCCCCAATGAGTGGGGAGAAGAGCCCGCCCTTTATCCACGAAATGTTATCAACAGGGAATCGGCATTCCCACTCTCCCCGTCCAAATCGCTTCAATCGGGTGCCATGTTGGACCGTCCCTTCCCTTTTATTTATGTATTTCAATGTATATACGAGTTGATTGTTATGATTATTGCCAATAATACTTACAATACTTACGATGAAGATCGTGTTACTTATTTTACCTTTTTTATGATACTCATCATCACAGAATCCAACCTTGAATCGTAGACCAGATCCATCAACAATACGCTCTTTCCGAGAAGGGGCTCATGGTCATCTTCTTGTTCTTCAGGTTCGCTCGTCACCCGGAATGAAGGCTTGGCGCGGTTAGTAATATCAAACAGTGTTACATGCAAACGAAAAAGTGATACAACCAGGATTAGGACATATCTCAGTGACATTGTCTCACTCTGAACCTACATTTAAAGTTATTTTGTGATTATATGGTTACTTTGGTACTCACATGAAATGTTGTGCAAGTACCATAAGTTCAACAGCGCCCAACTATGGACAGCTCAATGTTAATACCATTCACTCTTTGAATCAGCGTACACCAACATGATAATCTTCTAAGAAACACCTAAGAATGTATAGAGATAATGCTCATAATACAGTTTTAACTGTATGGTACTTTATAAACATCAAACTGTCCAATATTGGACCCTGCCAACACACGGCGCCTGCACGGTAATGTGGGCTGTCAAAATGGTTCATCGGTTGTGAAGTGTAGTGCTTCTGAAACTGAAGCGATACATTTCTCAATTTGTCAACGTTATCCTAACGTAAACTTAATATTATCACCCATATGCCCAAATTGGCACAACGACGCCCTATACGCTATCTGACCAAAGCGCAGGGTTCTAATTTAGATCTTTATACTGCCCCAAAAGTCTGAACTAAAGTTACGGAAAATCCCCAAAGATCTCTAGATCTAGCTTTTCTGAGGTGCTTAGAACTTCTTAAAAATTTGCACAATACCCCTTCTATATTTCTCAAGTTCGCATGACACCTGTGAAGTTCTCTGAACTTCATAAAAGTTCCTGAAATTTTTCTGATGCTCAAAGAACCGCTTTGACCTTCCAGTAAGTTCCCCATATTTTCAGTGTGTTAACTTCCCTTACGTTGCCGCAGTTTGTTCATGGAGCTTCACCGAAATTCTCAGCATTTCCTGTCATTCCTTAGAACTTCTCCAAAGTTCCTACAATTGTTGTGAAGTTAATAGGACTGCAATGAAGATCTCTAATCTTTCATAAAGTTTATTACGAACTTGAAATAAATCATATATTTGTTTTCCTTGATTCAGGCACTTTGAACATTGTAAATATCTTGAACTCGTACGTGGAATACGAAACTTCAAGGCATTGAATATTTTTAGGTCTTGGACTTACTCGAATTGAGTAGGTTTTTTTTTACTTTATTAAAGTGAGAAAACATTTTGGATTTAATTGTAAAGCTGTTTTTTTATAAGCTGATTGCCATGTCTTAAAAATGTTTGGGTTAATTACTGTTGTTTTTGATCTTCCAAACATGCATATTTTGAACGCATTTTAAATACAGCTTTATTATTATAAGCCTGGAATTTATCCATAAAAGTTCTGGAAAAACCTAGAAAACTCAGGAAATTTTATTTACACAAATGAGTAGACACCCTCTACATCGATAAAAAAAAGACGATTACTGATTACAAGAAAAAGTGACTTTAGTGACTTGGCCTTAAAAATGAGACTTTTTAGTGACTTGCTTGAAAAAAGTGACCAAGTCACTAAAAAGTCAGCCCTGCAATTCAGCAAAATACAATTACTTCAACAAATTCTGAAATGAGTGGCGCCAGTGGTGTAGTGGTAAGCGTGATTACCTCTCACCCCAGTAGGCTTGGGTTCAATCCCAGTCGGCGCCGCCAAGATGTTCTGAGGCATAACATCTCTAATCACGCCTTCCTTCGGAAGGGAAGTAAAGCCGTTGGTTCCCGGTTCATGAGTTGATGGGTTGATAGGTAGGGTCCAGGTGTGGAAGCTGCCTCCCTGGCGTCAGTAGCATTGATGTTCAGCACGGAAAACATGATCGACGGAAAACAAATCAAGGAAAAAAATAACAAATTCCGAAAAAATCTAGAAATATTTTAAGCACATTTAAGTAATCTTCAACAAAATCTGTCATCACTTCTAATTAAATCTTCTAAGGGTCACCCACATTAGATCCGTTAGCGTTGTGTTGACTTAAATTTGACAATTACAAAAAAAATAGCTGTCACTTAGCCGCATCGCGACAGATCTGATGTGGGTGGCCCTTAAAAAACTTTTGCAATGAAAATGAACACTTATAAATTCAAAATTCGTCACATTTTCGAGTACTATAGCATTTCAACATTTTGGAAAAACGGAGAAAAGTCATACCAATTTTATTAAATTTGAATTAGCTCGGCTTGAATTTTATAACAATTGAAAAAAACTCGCTACTCGTGACTAAATTGGTCGCAACTTTCAAATCATATTTTCCAATGAAATGGTAAAACGTTTAAACAAAGTTTTCCCCATATTGTAATGAAATGCTCATAATTTATAAAACAAATTGACAAGATTTCAATAGAAACCTTTAACAGCTTCAAACGAAATTGATCATATTTTTCTCCAATTTCCGCATAATGGACACAGCTTTAGAAAGCATCGATCATGAAATGAATTGATCATGCCTTTTAACCAAGAAATTGGCCACAACTGTTAATGAGATTGATAAAAAATCATAGTTTTGCTTACAGTTTGCACTGAAATGCTGAACTTTTCAAAAATTGCAAAATTTCTTGACGCCAAAGGAGTATGATCATGAACATGATTGACCGCCCGCGGATGCTACTCTGTTATTGTCAGATCCGCTGTAATTTCACAGAGAACCAATAGACGATGCTTGGAACTAGCATTCATCCTCAATATGTAAAAACTGGTGATCTCAAACTAGGCAATACCAGCATCGGCTGCGCTCGTACGCTGGGCAAGAAAGGAAAGGGTAGGAATGTGTTGGCTTGATATCCGTTATGAAATCCTCTGCACTTCCACGAGAAATCACTGGGATCTTGGATAAAAGAGTTGGGTTTGCAGCATGATTCGTTTTGGTACACGATAAGCTGAATTGATATCCTAACGATCCCATAACGCGAAGGAGCTTGGGATTGAATCTTCTGCACAGTAAACAAAAATGTTTGCCACTAGGCAAACGAGCTCCTTTGATTATAACACACCAATGATCGATTTGTTGTTATTCTAATATATTATCATTAACAAATATAGCAATAAACGAATTTGGATAGGCTTGAGATTAAACTCATGATGTTCTACTCAGTGAGCAAAAATGGTCGCTCTAAAGTCACCTAGTCCTCATATCACATCGTACATTGCAACCATTCAAAACCGGCCCTGACGGTGACGTTGATGACGAGGTTAAGGTTCACAAAACACACGATAATCAAGTGCTTTTACTATAAGTCTCCTTATCATGAAAGGACCTGGAATTTATTCAAAATCAAACTCGACGGCGGTGCCCTCTACGACCGATGAACTTTTAAACATGGAAACAAGAAAGCATGAGCATGAGCATGATTGACCGCCCACGGTTGCTACTCTGTTATTGCCACACCAGCTGTAATTACACAGATAACCAATAGACGATGCTTGGTACTAGCAATCATCCTCAATATGTAAAAGCTGGTGATCGCAAACTAGGCAATACCAGCGCCGGCCGCGCCCGAACACAGGTCAAGAAAGGAAGGAGTAGGAATGTGTTGATGTGACACTCATGGAAGCCGAGAGCACCTCTGCACGTCCACGAAGAATTTGGGTAATAGGGTTGGGTTTGCAGCAGGGTTCGTTTTGGTAAACGATAAGCTGAATTGATGTCCTAACGATCATATAACGCGAAGGAGCTTGGGATTGAACCCACGGTCTATGCTCAGTAAGCAAAAACGTTTGCCACTAGGCAGACGAGCTCCTTTTTAATCATCGAGTTGCTGCTATTACCATGTAGTCATGTTAACAAATAACACGATTGACGAATCTGGAATATGGATGGGCTTGAGATTAGACTCATGATGTTTTGCTCAGTAAGCAAAAACGGTTGCTCTAAGGCCACCGAGCCCCTCATATCACATTATACCGTTACTCAAGTTGTTATAAATAATCAAACCCGGCACCGACGACAACGAAAAGTTTAAAAAATACACGATAAACAAGCGATCTAACCATATATTTTTAATATGAAAGGACCTGGGACCGCGTTTTTCTGCTCAGTAAGCAAGCCATTGCAACTGACGATCTTTCAAATCCTAAAACTTAAGGCTACGAAAGAGTACTTAGGCCTTCATTAAGTTCCACTTTCACGCGACGTTCAATGTTTCGATTTGCTCTTTACGCATGGTTCAGGCAATCATAACAAGTTATGACCGACGCGACGATTGTTTAATTATCTGAAATTACGTTCTCGAATGTCACTTGGCATGTAATGAACAACAGAAATACGCGATAATTCATATAGTTTCAGAGGTTGATGGCTAATTTTAAATATACTAACGGTACTGCCTACGGCGATTACTACAACGACAACTGCGAATTTGTAACTTACTATTTTTCTAGGATATAACACCTGATTGCGCACGGAAGAGATCCCTACGTTGTGTTGTTTATATTTCAATTTTTGATCCCGATCGAGATGGATAGTAATGAAACGCACCGATTGCTTCGCCGTCCTGCCATGGTGAAAGCATACGAGACACTATTTATTGTTTTACATGATGAGGTTTTGTAGACTGTAGTATCGATACAGTGTGTAAGGTAAATGTACATATATATGACATTGTACAAACAACACCTTTGCCCGGCACCTCCACTTGAGCTTCATATCTGCTATCTGTCACTGTTTGCAAAAAAAATCTTATAGCAATTACCTTTGTTGTAATACTTCCTGCATTGCCATGGTGATCTGAGAGGAGGTTCGTGTCTAGTGCTTCCCCCAGGCACCGTTCACGGCCACCAGCTACCGCTCGTCCAGTCTTGGGCGTACCCAGCGAGTCATCCTTCAGCTTGCTCACAATCTTCGACGCTGGCGAGCGACCAGCAGACGAGCACTTTTGCAAGCCGTAAACTCGCTAATTTACCAACCGGACCGTGTTCAAACTCGCACACGGTGACGTGACTCTCGATAAAACTACAAATCGAAAGCGTAACATCCGAACACGGTGAACCGGCCTCCCGGTGAAAATCATAAGCACACTTACACACCGCTGGGTTAAAAAAAAACACACCCGTGCAAAGAAACGAATCCAATAAACGTTACTCTCGCGAAAGCAAACCCGTCTTCTTCAAACGGCAAAAAAAAGGAACTCGGTGAGCAATTTAGTGATACGGAATTTTCACTGAAAATCAACCGGGAAAGCACGAATTTCACCACACCTAACTGCGAAACACGTTCAGAAGCACTTTTGGTACACTTTCGATATCAATTTCGTCCGAGAACACTTAATTTTTTGCACCTTGCAGCGCGTAAACAAACTGAAGTTAACAATTATCACTCGCGATGCCACTAATTTCTGGTCCGGGAGAAAAAATCAAACAACGCAGAATGCGACATCTCTTCTGATGCTTGCAAACATGATGAATCACGTTTTTTTTCTCGATTCTTAAACTTCCCGGGAAGCAAGAAAACCACCAAATACAGACGTATAACCGTCCGGGAGGCAGAGTGCCAGCGCTAATCCGGCAAATGCAGCCGAACACTATGAAAGCGAACGCACGCACAAAACAGAGAACAAACTTAAAACACAACCGTATCCAAAGGGGTTCAAAACTGCACTCTTTGAAACTTATGCGCTTATGCCTTCATTAAATTCTTCTTTTACGCGACGTTCGTTATTTCAATTTGGTCCTTACGTAAGACGGGAGTAGAATCCATAAATCTTTCACATTTTTGAGCTACCGTGCCCCTTACGTTAGTAACCGACGACTGGTGTGACGATTTTACCAGCGCACAAATATTGCACGCCTTTTAAGCTATCTCAACTGAACAAATGATGAATAGGAAAAACTGAACCTGCTCCGATTTGCATGAAACTTTGCGTACCAAATTGTTTGTGTTATTGGAAATTATTCTCATTTTTGGTCCAAGTCAACCATTAAGGATCTTGTAAAACTTTAATAATGGCGTCTCTGAAATTTTTCAAAAAATTGAAGCCCGGAAACGACACTTCTGATCAAAATGACGACTGAGATGAAGTTGTAGAAAAAATATTGTTTTTCAGGAAAAACATGCATGAAAACTTTTTTTTTAATTTTTCAAGTAAAAATTTTAAAAAATGTTCAAAACCCAAATATATTTAAATTTTTTTGACCAATTATCAATTTGAATTTATTTTTTATTTTTACTGGAACTGCTCAACTTGGTCGCTGCAGCTTTGAATGAAATTGATCACAATGTTTACATTCGGCCTTATGACCATTCACTGTTTTGATACACTCAGGGCGATTTTATAGAACTTTTGAAAAGCTTAGGAAACTTTAAATATATTTCAGGAACTTTACACAAGTCCATTAATTTTCAGAGTAGTTCATAGATTTTTGAGACATTCCTTTTATTTCAAGCCAGTAGCAAGCACTTCAGGAGAGTTATGTGGACTTTAGAGTAGCATAGAGATCATCAGAGTGACTCCGGGCAATTCCATAAACTTAAAGGAAATTCAGAAAAATCCGAGAAACTTAGGGTATTTCTGAAAAGCAGGTTTTCAGCTTAAATTGTTTATTGATTAGGCAGGTTCACTATTTCCAGGAATGTTCCGAGTACTTCAAGGAAGATCAGAGCAGTTTAGAGCAGATCTATTAATTATTTATTGCAGGAACATAAAGTTTCCAAGAATTATAAGAAAATTCCGAGAATGTCAGAAGCATTAAAAAAACAGGAAAATTGCGTGGGCTTAAGGTTCAATTTACTTTGATGCTTTTTGGAAAATTTCAAAAGCAGTTTTTTCCGACGCATTAGTTCAGATTGCAAAAAGCTCACACTATTCGATTCCTTTAAACATTTTACACAAAATGACGCGAGCTTTTAACAATCTAAAATAATGCGTCGAAAAAATTGCTTTTGATTTTTTTTAAATACATCAAAGTGAATTGAACCGTAAGGAAGTTTACATGAATATCAGGATCAGAATCAACAGAATAGATTAAATAAAATTGATGGCAGTTCAATTAACTTTAGGAAAATTTCGGGCTGTTTTCAAAAGTTCTGAGAAATTTAGGGAACACTATAGACTTCAGAGAAGCACCGGACACTTGAGAAAAGTCTCAACTTTAGGGGGTAGGCGTGAGTGCATATATGAAAACCAGTGAGTAACCAGTTCTAAATTTACCATACTGTTGTCAATAAAGCAATAGTCTACAGGCATGGCAACTTTTTTCATCTACATAATTCCGTGAAATTATGTAAGAAACTTTTGTAGGTTTTAATATTAGCTACAACTTTTGTGAATAACTCAAATCTCTATCTCTTATACATGATGAACCAGAGCAAACAGAACCCAACATTGTTTTTCAGTGAATGTATAAGAGGTACAGAGTTGAGTTAATGACAAAAGTTTTAGCTAATATCAAAATCTACAAAAGCTTCGTACATCATTTTTCGGAATTTTGTTAATGGAAAAAGTTAGAGGCAAATGAATGTTAGTGAATGCACGAAATGAATGTAAGTGATTTGCCATGCCTGATCGTGTAGCTAGCACTAAAGGCCACGCGGTGTGTCAAATCCTCTGAATGTTACAATATTAGGTACCCATGCCATTTTGAACTCGTTCCATGAGGTTTTCAAACCTCCAAATTTGATAGCATCTCATGCTAGTATATCGTGTCGTGTCAACAGCGCAATACACTGCAAACAAGTCCAACTTTATTTTTTTTATTCTTCTGAATCGAGTTCCTAACCTAACAACCTTCACCTGATAAACATCTCCATAATTGTCACATGTCTTTCCGATGAAACGGAAATAGGGAACCCTTTGAACACACCAGCTGACAATGACAAAAATTCCTCGCAAGCTTCTCAACTAACACTCTTGGTCGCACCGCCCCCAACCCAATCCGTAGTTTGGTAGGTATGGTAGATAGATATACACTCAAGAAGGACGATTCCTGCGACCTGCGAGTGAGTGAGTGAGTGCATTCAGGCATGATGACGATGGCACTTCTTTTCATCGCCTTGCATAGTCGCCATCGTCGTCAACGCCGTCGTCCTCAGCGATAATGATATAGCAAACTCGAATCCGGAAGGTATGCTGCAATGTCAAGCATAACGACTTGGGGTAGAATTTCTTTCCTCCGCTGCACCTTCCGCCGCGCCCTCGTAGAGCATGGACATCGCTGCCGCCGGCGGACAGAAAATGAAATTTTCACTTCTTCATCTTTTCGAGTGCGAGGATTGCGGTAGGTGCCTGCCCCAGCCAGTGATTCCGTCGGTCGTGCGACGAAGGGAAACTCGGTGTGAACTTGGCAGGTGAAACTCGAGATCTGCCAGTCAAGTTTTGAATAGGAACCTGGCCCGAGGTGTGCCTTAAATGGCGGTCTACTATGGCGAGTACCAGTAGATATACATACAAAGTGTGCTGCTGCTGCTGGTGACGACCGACGACGATGACGAAGCGAGTGGGGGCGATTGGCCCGTGGACAATCTTTGAAAGGAAGAACACTCCACGACAGAACCTGAGCAAATTAAGATGAGACAACGAAGGTAAATAAAAATGTGAAAACACACAGGGACTGGCTTGTTATGCTTTCTTCTTCGTAGTCTTCAAAGTCGTTATTCGGAGTACAGGATGGATGGAATGGAAAGTACAAGTGTCGATTCAGGTAGCGTCGGCGGCGCCGCCCATGAATATGGCTGTATGGTTGAGTGCTCCAAGATAGGACACCATGCTTTTCGGCAAGAATGGAAACCGGAGAGCGTAGTTTTTCCGCTTCCATTCACCGTCGAGTGGTGTTTCTCTTTATCTCAAGTGGTGTAGCTTTTCCAAGTGACGAGCTTTAATTGCGATCGTGCAAAATCGGGCAAGTGGAGTATTAAAGCAGTCTCGCTTTAAATCGAGGCGTATCTTTCGGTTGGAATTCATTTGCAACACTCATCCGGTCAACTTTATCCTGCTGGGAGAAGTGCCTTCATTTGATTTAACAGCGACTGGCGAGCCACGGTGGTGATGAATGAGTCTAGTTTTCCCAAGAGGAGCTAGCTGGTCCTGCTCGTGGCGAATGGAAAATCCAACACGAACAGACACAGTGGGGTGGTGATGCGTGTTCTTCTGTGTCCGGAAACTTTGGCGACGACGAGTGATGGACGGCTGGATGCCGTTTCTAGGTCATGACGAGGAACTTTCATCGATGATAACACGCACCAACGACAACTTGGTCTTGTGAAGTTTGACGCTAGATGACGGTCGATGATGATGATGCCGGTAGGCTTGATGGAAGAAAACTGTGTCAGTAGCATGGAGTGAGGTTCAGGTTGGTTTTAAGGCATTACTGTAAAGAATTCAGCGCGTCACAGTTGAGTTTGCGGTGGTGGTTGGAGTGAAGATTGATGTTGTAATCGGCAGTGGTAACACGCAGCTCTTATTTCAGGGGTGATCGCTGAGGCATGCGACACAATTAGTGGAGATTTCGAAAGCGAACGATCTAGAATGATTTCAGCTGGGAATCCAGTTGTTTGTTTACGTTTACGTCGGAAGTAGAAACATTATAAATTTACTTGTGGCACATTGATGTATTTTCCGGCCTTGAAACATACAGCAACAAACAGCTTCTAGTTGAAACGTACAGCAATAAAACTGTAATTTTGAGTGAGTAGAGAACTGGTTTTAATCATCTGAAAGCGATGAGTATTTTTTTTTTCCTTTATTTTTTTCCGGGCTGAGCACCAATGCTACCGTCGCCAGGGAGGCAGTTCCCACACCTGGACCCTACATATCGACCCATCAACTCATAAACCGGGGACCAACGGCTTTACTTCCCCCAGTGTAGTGGTTAGCATCCATACCTCTCACGCCAAAGTCAAGAGTTCAAATCTCATCCCGGACAAGTAACGAATGACCAAGAGCGTTAAAGTGACTATAAAGCCGGAACAAATCTCAAGTTTTTCTTTTGTCAAAATTTTGGAATATCATAAAGGGAGAAATAAAAAAAAAACTTTCAGTGTCTATTTATTTTTCGAGTATCGCTATTTCATTTGGGTATGGATACTCGCTTTGCTAGATCTTATTATGATGTACATTACATAAATTTGAACTAGACCGGTATGGCATGCCAGGTTCTTAAAATCGAATCAGCCGGCTTCAGTTGTTGAAAACGGATTTTATCGAACTCATTCCTAATCTTTTTTGGCAACTCACTAGGTAAGCCACCTTCAATCTGATCGATCCCTCTTGTTCGTTGCGCACATCTTCGTCTTGTCCCAGTCGGATCACTACAAAGAACCATTTTCAGTGGGTCGTTATCCGACATTATTACGATGTGTCCAGCCCACCGTAGTCACCAGATTTTTGCAGTCGATCTACATTTCCTAACTTACCAACCTTCTGCAATGATACTTAATGATTCCCTTCTTTTCTACAGTGATTCAACAATTTCCGAGTTAAATCCAATTTGATCCATTAGTTGATTTAATCCCTTTGCTAAATGAATCAAAGGTTTCCTGCATTGATTTAACTTTTTCCAAACTGTTCTTAACTGCTTTGGCATTTGGCAAAGACACAACCTTGTTTAGGTCATCTAGTTTTCTAACACTTTTTGAGCTTAAATTTTCCAAATGAAGTAACATCTTTTCTGAAGTGGTTCATAACCTTCGTTAGGGAGCCCAAACTTTTCTGTTGAGTGATTGAATTTTATTTAATGTTAGTTTGGAATTTCCTGAAGTGATTTAACTAACTTTAAGCGTAGATTCCGCTTCTTTAGACCCCTCCCTCGTTCTTGTGAGATTCACATCCTTTGAAAATTAGGCTGAGAACGGGAAGAATGGACCTTCGTGTGTTCAAACCGGATACTAGATTTTTTTAAGCAAGCACAATTGTTGAAAATACTGGGCTTACATCCACAAAAGTACGTATTTTTTTTATAGAAATTTGGATTTCTTGATCAGCCAAGATGGATTTTGGCTCTGTCCTTTGAAAAACAGGCTTTGATGTTATAGAATAGAGCTTTGTGAGTTCATTCGTGATGGTAGATTTGTTTGAAGCCAGGTTGGATTTCGGTTCAATCGTTTGAAATTTGTGCTGGGATTTTATTGAATGGAAGTTGCTGAATACCGGAAGAACGAACCTGGTTAATATTCACAAAAGAAGGTATTTTCATAAAAAAAATATTTTTCTGTTTTGTCGAACTGAGTTTTGGCTCCTATCTTTGAAAAATAGACTTGTAAGTTGCTGAAAACATACGTGAGGGTTGAATTTATTCAATTTTTTGAGAATATCGAGTTTAAATTCACAAATGTACGTATTTTCATAAAAAAAATAATTTTCTTTTCTACCAAGTTGAATTTCAGCTCCTATCTTTGAAAATGGACTTGGATTTTATAGAATGGATCTTGCTGAATCCATACGTTATGCTACATTTTTTGAAGCATGCACTATTTTTTAGAAAACTTTGGGTTTCTTGTTCGACCAAGTTGAATTTCGGCTCCTTCCTTTGAAAAATAGGCGTGGATTTTACAGAATTGCTGCATCCATACGTATTTTGCATTTTGGGTCATATCTTTGAAAAATAGGCTTTTATTTTTAGAATGGACCTTGCTGAAATCCATAAGTTAAGGTTAAACCGGGTTTGTTATTCGATTTTTTTTTCCGAAATTTGGGTTTCCCTTTCTGCTAAGTTGGATTGTAATACTATCCTTTGAAAGCTATGCTTAGATTTTTTAGAATTTACCGTGCTGAATTCATATGTGATGATTTTTAAGCACACGCAAAGCCAGGTATTTTTGTTAAAATTTGGTTTTTATGTTCAGCCAAGACGGATTTTGGCTCCTTCTTTTGAATATTACACTGGATTTTGTTGAATAGACCTTCCTGCATTCAAACGTCTATTAAGATTTTTTGAAGCAAGCACAATTGTTGAGAAAACTGAGTTATATTTGGATAGGGAGGAACTATCAAAAACAGAACGTTTTTTTTTTATAAGAACTGTTACGTTTGTGGTATTCCGTTTGATGGTTTATCCGGAATTTTTCAATACCCAAAAATCAATTGCTCCTATTCATCTACATTATTACCAATAACTATAACTTTGCCAAATAATTTATACCTTAATTTATTCAAACAAAAAAGTTAGATTTTTGATTTTAATGATAATAAGAACCACCCTAGAATTCATTGTCATAAAAATGAGGGCCTAACTATAAGGAACAACTTTGTAGAAGAGACTTTTAGTCTAAAGTTTCAATTTCAGGCTCAAAACATATCATTCCACCTAAATCTGCATTCTGGACCACTGTGCAATGGTCCCAAATCCGTATTAATGAAGACAACAATATTAGCACCAAAACCATCACTTTTAAGTATATGGTGTCTTGAGGAAAGTTTCTTCGTATTTTTTAGCCGATTTGATACTATGGTGGTCCTTAAAAATGGTGAATTGAAAATTCAACCTTATTTTACTACTTGAGATAGACTGATGCAGTGTTCTATAAAGTTGTAGAACAATCAATTTGATCCAACTTTGCTGATGGCATCACATTTTTATCTCTTATGATTCATGACTTATGGCTTTTTTTAACGAGTAGGTTAAAGTGGCCCCTAGAAAATCTTTCTTTAAATATTTTTATTGGTGATCAACGTATAAACAATATTTTAAGAAAGCCGATTTTCTAGGGACCACCCTAATCTCTCGTAGAAACATTGTTCTAAATACTTTTAGAACTTTTTATGAACTTTTTTGCAGAAGCCACTAATTTGATAGCTCCTTTATTTAAAAATTATGCCTAGTTTTTGAAAAAAAAAGATTTTTTTAAATTCAATTAAATATTTTAAACAAAAACGCTCTCACAGTTTTTTGACCAATAATAAAAAATCTTTTAAATGAAAACAAAAGTTTGACAATCGGCTTGCTCCATTTAGAGATATTGTCATTTTAATAGAACCATATTTTTCGAAGAAAATCTCCATTAATTTTCTAATAACGAAAAAAGATAGCAGCCTGGTTGCTTCAGCAAAACTATGCGTCATCATAAGTTCTAAATGTAACCAAGACAAGGTTTTAACGAGAAATGAACTTATGAAAAGATATTCGAAGAAATCTGTTTATCTGGGGCCATCCTAACCTGCTTTTTAAAAAAAATCATAACTCATGAACCATAAGAGATAGAAATTTGGTGTCTTGAGCATTGGTCTATCTCAAATAATATAAAAATAAATTCAAAGTGGATGGTCCTCCGAAAGATCCGAAACATCCGTAAAAACGTTCAATTCATGGAACTGATCCAAGATTTTTCGTAAACTCTCATAGACGTCTTATAAATAACTATGAATTCGGAGCTATCATCGGAAAATAGACCCTGGAGACCACGAACGCTCCCCTGGAAAATAATAGACAACTCATCAAAATGAACTCGGAGTTGTGACTGTAAAATGGGCCACAGGATTTATTGGATGGTCCTCCGGAATATCCGGAACATCCGTTACAGTGGATAGGTCAAGAAAACTGATCTAAAGGGTGATACGGTCAAAATTTGGTCAAGGGAAAACGCGTGTAAATCGGTGAAATCGTTTATTTAAAAAATCAAATTAAATTTCTTTTTCAAGTTCAATTAGTATAAAATTCAGGAAAAATATTCAGTTAGGCTTCCGCTTTTCCAAATCCGAATTGCCGGGCCTTACGCTTGACCCCTGCCATCAGATTTTGTACAGCCACCTTGTCCACCTTCTTCGCCGCAGAAAGCCAGTTTGCCTTGAACTGCTGCTCGCCCTTAGCAGTTTTTTTGGTCTTCTTTAGGTTCCGCTTGACAATAGCCCAGTATTTCTCAATTGGGCGGAGCTCTGGCGTGTTGGGAGGGTTCTTGTCCTTGGGAACCACCTGCACGTTGTTGGCGGCGTACCACTCCATGGCCTTTTTACCGTAATGGCAAGATGCCAAATCCGGCCAAAACAGTACGGAACAACCGTGTTTCTTCAGGAAAGGCAGCAGACGTTTATTCAAACACTCTTTCACGTAAATTTCTTGGTTGACAGTCCCGGAAGCTATGAAAATGCTGCTTTTCAAACCACAGGTACAGATGGCTTGCCAAACCAGATATTTCTTTGCGAACTTTGACAGTTTCATGTGCTTGAAAACATCTGTTACCTTTCCCCTTCCTTTTGCCGTATAAAACTCCTGTCCCGGAAGCTGCTTGTAGTCGGCTTTGACGTAGGTTTCGTCGTCCATTACCACGCAGTCAAACTTCGTCAGCATCGTCGTGTACAGCCTCCGGGATCGCGCTTTGGCCGTCGTATTTTGTTTATCATCGCGATTTGGAGTCACTACCTTCTTGTAAGTCGATAGTCCGGCTCGTTTTTTGGCTCGATGCACGGTTGTAGACGATACACCCAGCTTATTTGCGGCATCTCGGAGAGAGAGGTTAGGGTTTCGCTTGAAACTACCGGCAACTCTCTTTGTCGTCTCAGCGGCTTCCGGTTTTCGATTTCCCCCCGATCCAGACTTCCTGGCTGTCGACAAACGTTCCCCAAACACTTTAATTACATTTGTAACGGTTGATTTGGCAACTTTTAGCGATTTTGCCAACTTTGCGTGCGAGTAGCTCGGATTTTCGCGATGCGCGAGCAATACGCTGATACGCTGCTCTTCTTGCTTGGACGGCATTTTGACAACTGAAGAGTGAATTCCAAAATCAAAATAGGAGCAACATTCTACACACACACACCTTCAAAATGAGGGGTGTTCAGGTTTTTTAAATGCAAAATTGAAAGAAATACGTCAAGTTGATATTGACCAAATTTTGACCGTATCACCCTTTAAGCACTCTGTGGTTTTTTAGAACTGCTCATAGTCACATTTTTATTATTAATTATCATGGATGATTTATAGGTGGTATTTAAGTTTTTAATAACTTCTAGACCCTGGGGGGAGGGGGGAAGTGGCAAAAAAATTAAGATGGACGACAAAAAAAAAGTTAATTAATTAATAATAATAAAACAAATGTGTAGTTTTAGGAAAAAGCGCTGATTTTTTTATATTAACGAGAAAAAAGCTTCAAAAGCTTGACCTGCAGTGTAGTTTAGATGTGCTGTTTACCTGTTTATACCAACAAGTAGAGTAAGGTGCGACAAAAGTTCGACCTAGGTTGAAAAAAATAAATAAAATTTCTCAAAACTCCAATCATTTGGATGCACTCATGCACTTCTCACAATGTCAGCGCTAGCTGGCGTTACTAGATCGCTGCTCATCTTTCCATTTATGCTGCAGCTTCGACAGAATTAGCATGACTGTCCTGCAAACAGCATTCCAGGTGCCCTCTTCTTGACACACTTAATCATTGACATAATCCGCGTTAAGGACAGGCATCTCCCTTAGCACTGCCTCAAATCTATGACAGTCGAAGACCACGATGTTTCTTCAATATTTCCACATTCCAGACAGAGGGGTGACCTTGAACCGAGATGTACAGTGGTGGTCTTTTTAAATTAGCACAATAGGCCGATTTTCATACAAACTAGTCAATTTTGGCATGTTGCAACTATGTTTTGTTATGATCAATTGAGCTGAAATTTTGACACAGAACTACAAATATGCTGAATTTTGTGTGTACGTAATATCAAATGATTGAAAGCGCTTGCCGGAAATTGACGGACTGGTTGAAAATGGCCAAATAATTAACACATTTATGATTCGAAATTTCCAATCGAAACGCTATTTAAAATTTGTTTACTATTTAAATGTATGCTCAGAATATTCTTTATAAATTAGCTTAAGAATTCTTTATAAATTCACATAATAAGTCCATTGACTTCTTCATAAAATTCGTCTGGATTTCTAGTCACATTCAAAATTACCTTCAAAATATTAGATGGACCAGAAGTATATATCTAAACCTCAGTATCTTGAAAATTTTCTAAAATCCTGAAGGTTTTTAAGATTTAAGTAGGACTTAGATCTAGTTTTGGGACTACTAAGCACAACCCACCCTTTGCCTCTATGTTTCGATTGGATTTTTTTTTTTCACAAAATGGAATGTTTTTACTGAAGATGACTTCTAAATTTATTTGCATGTCCGTACGTGTACCGTAAGATTTGATAAAGAGAAACAAATTGTTTAGATATTGTTAAAATCTAACACTGCTTCTTGACTTCAAACTCGGCCTGGATTCTAAATTCGGCCTAACGCATTGAAACGCCATTGAATTCACTTCGGCCGATCGGATGAAGATAAAAATTGATTCGGTCGGAGCGCTTCTCTTGTTTTTGAGAATAATGGGTGCAAACATTCATATCACGCGTGGTTTAAAAAAAAACCGCGGAGCTCTAGGATCAGTTTCATTAATTGACCGCTTTTACGGATATTCCGGATCTTCTAGTGGACCATCCCGTAGTCCCCAGTTTCCATTTTTCGATTACAACTCCGAATTAATTCTGATAAGACGTTTATTAGTGGTTTCGAGAAATCCGCAGAGCTCTAGGATCAGTTTCATGAATTTACCTATTTTACGAATGTTCCGGATCTTCCGGTGGGCCATACCGTAGTCTTTAGAGTCTTTATTCCGAACACAACTCCGAATACATTCCGATAAGACGTCTATGAGTGGTTTTGAAAAAAAAAACCGCGTAGCTCTAGGATCAGTTTCATGCATTGACCACTTTTACGGATGTTCCGGATCTTCTGGTGAACAATCCCTTGGTCCCCAGGGTTTATATTCTGGTCAACACTCAGAATTAATTTTGATAAGACGTCTATGAGTTGCTTAGAAAAAAACCGCGGAGCTCGAGGATCAGTTTCATGAATTGACCACTTTTACGGATTTTCCGGATCTTCTAGTGGACCATCCCGTAGTCCCCAGGGTCCATTTTTCGATCACAACTCCGAATTAATTCTGATAAGACGTTTATGAGTGATTTCGAGAAATCCGCAGAGCACTAGGATCAGTTTCATGAATTGACCTATTTATGAATGTTCCGGATCTGCCGGTGGGCCATACCGTAGTCTTTAGAGTCTTTATTCCGAACACAACTCCGAATACATTCCGATAAGACGTCTATGAGTGGTTTTGAAAAAAAAACCGCGTAGCTCTAGGATCAGTTTTATGCATTGACCACTTTTACGGATGTTCCGGATCTTCCGATGAACCATCCCGTGGTCCCCAGGGCCCATATTCCAGTCACAACTCCGAATTCATCTTGATAAGACGTTTATGAGTGGCTTAAAAAAAAACCGCGGAGCTCTAGGATCAGTTTCATGAATTGACCACTTTTACGGATATTCCGGATCTTCTGGTGAACAATCCCTTGGTCCCCAGGGTTTATATTCTGGTCAACACTCAGAATTAATTTTGATAAGACGTCTATGAGTTGCTTAGAAAAAAAACCGCGGAGCTCGAGGATCAGTTTCATGAATTGACCACTTTTACGGATTTTCCGGATCTTCTAGTGGACCATCCCGTAGTCCCCAGGGTCCATTTTTCGATCACAACTCCGAATTAATTCTGATAAGACGTTTATGAGTGATTTCGAGAAATCCGCAGAGCTCTAGGATCGGTTTCATGAATTGACCTATTTACGAATGTTCCGGATCTTCCGGTGGGCCATACCGTAGTCTTTAGAGTCTTTATTCCGAACACAACTCCGAATACATTCCGATAAGACGTCTATGAGTGGTTTTGAAAAAAAAACCGCGTAGCTCTAGGATCAGTTTTATGCATTGGGCCCATATTTCAGTCACAACTCCAAATTCATCTTGATAAGACGTTTATGAGTGGCTTAAAAAAAAACCGCGGTGCTCTAGGATCAGTTTCATGAATTGACCACTTTTACGGATATTCCGGATCTTCTGGTGAACAATCCCTTGGTCCCCAGGGTTTATATTCTGGTCAACACTCAGAATTAATTTTGATAAGACGTCTATGAGTTGCTTAGAAAAAAACCGCGGAGCTCGAGGATCAGTTTCATGAATTGACCACTTTTACGGATTTTCCGGATCTTCTTTTGGACCATCCCGTAGTCCCCAGGGTCCATTTTTCGATCACAACTCCGAATTAATTCTGATAAGACGTTTATGAGTGGTTTCGAGAAATCCGCAGAGCTCTAGGATCAGTTTCATGAATTGACCTATTTTACGAATGTTCCGGATCTTCCGGTGGACCATACCGTAGTCTTCAGAGTCTTTATTCCGAACACAACTCCGAATACATTCCGATAAGACGTCTATGAGTGGTTTTGAAAAAAACCGCGTAGCTCTAGGATCAGTTTTATGAATTGACCACTTTTACGGATGTTCCGTAACTTCTAGTGGACCATCCTGTAGTCCCCAGGGTCCATATTTCGGTCACAACTCCGGATTCATTCTGACTAGACGTATATGATTGTTTTCGAAAAATCCTCGGAGCTCTAGGATGAGTTTCATGAATTGACCGCTTTTACGGATGTTCCGGATATTCTAGTGAACCATCCCGTGGTCCCCAGGGTTCATATTCTGGTCAACACTCAGAATTAATTTTAATAAGACGTCTATGAGTGGCTTAGAAAAAAACCGCGGAGCTCTAGGATCAGTTTCATGAATTGGCCACTTTTACGGATATTCCGGAACTGAATTGTCCCAAAAGGTGGCCAACTTTCTGCTTAACTACTTCTCGTGAGACATAAAGACATCGAAAGATATATATATATATATATATATATATATATATATACAGCAATTCCATAGAAAAAAGTTATAGTGGGTCTCAGAATTTCATGAAAATTGGTATAGTTCTTCCTTATCAAAAAATATTAGACTCGTATTTTTTTATTGCGCCATTAGGGTGACCATTTCCATGTTAGGGTGGTCCAAAAAATCATTTTTTTTCAAAAATGTCTTTTTTCAAAAATTTATAACTTCTGAACCTCTTGACCGATTTTTACGATTGACCCTTCAAATGAAAGATGTTTTAATGTAGTTTTAATAAAAATTATGAAACACTCAGAGATATTTGATTTTGTAGAAAAAAAATATGTTACAAATGCTTTTTCTTGATTTTCACTGCAAGGGTCTTCAACAACTTCTTATTTTAGTATTTTTAATTGAAAGATCATTTAATTTTACATAACATATCAAAAAATTAGCGATGTCGGAGAAGCAGTTTTGGAGATACAATTTTTTTAAAATAAAAAATTATTGTTCCGCAATATATGCACCACACGTGCATGGAAACGATGAAGACGCAAGGTAGTTCACAATGCGTCTCCATCGAGTCACAGCAGCTGTGACTAATGAAATCTATGAGTAACTTACAAGCTGGGTGCAACATTCAGTTCAGCCTGGAGGCTGTCCATAAACCACGTAGACCAATTTTTAAACATTGCAGATCCTACCTCCCCCCTCGTATACTTTACTAAAATTTTAAAATATTTTTACCGAGCGTATACTGCGTATACCTCCCCCATTGAAGTCTTCGTGGCTTTAAAACAGGCCCCAGTTTGACATTATTAATTTTGGTATCAAAATTCTGGGAGAAGTACTTAAATGCTACAAATAATGACGAGGTCGAAGAAAAATAAGTAAAACATGAAGCATTTATTTTCTTTAATTACAATTTCACACATTTTTCTTCCGTTGAAAATGAATACCGTTTGACAATAATATACTTTTCGTTTTGAGGCTTAAAACTATGGAATGACTGTGTCCTCGAAATTTGGTTCACATGTATATAACGGTTTTTCAATTTTCTTTCCATTTTATTGTAATCGGATTCCGAAAAAAACTGATAGTGTATTTTTGAATCTGGCTTAGAAATAGCCCATGAGTAAAGTTCTTGGGCCGTTGTTATATGGTGGCCTTGCAAACTCGCTTTCGTAGCGTTTCGTTTTAATACTCCTCCCAAAGCATCACAAGGGCCCTTTCCATGACAAGTTGCGAAAAAATTCCACTCGGCAGCAATGCCAAAATCTTTATGCATGTTGCATAAATTAAAAGCGGTCATCTTATTTTTATATTGGCTTCCTGATCCATCTGAGAAAAAGTAAATCTGTTGTAAGCTTGGCAATTTACATTTTATGAACGCTAGACAATGCGTAAGAAATAAACGAACTGCGACATGATTATGTTTAGTGAAATCAGCAATTGCAATAAAACTAGTAAATTTCAAATCGTTAGATTCTTCGTCTTTAAAATAAATAGCACAAGGGTGAATAGTACATTGGGCGTTCGCCCAATGAAAGCCTTGAACTGCATCCTGCACAACGAAAGAATAATTCTCCGAAAAATCACAGATTATGATGCATTCTGTAGCTTTCAAATTGCTTTTGACGTGTTTCATGTAATTTGCCTGTTGCTCAGCTATAAAGTTATGCGGCAATAAATTGAATAATTTTTCTAAAAAAGTATCAATAAATTCCTGTGTGTCCATTTCAACTAAGTCCATAATGCATCTCTCTACTTGACGCCATTGTTTGAATTGTATTGATTCAACATGTCCGTTACTAAGAATAGTCATTAGTTCTGTGGCCAAAATTTGCGTTCCTGAACAATTTTTGCAACACTGCAGCCAGCATTGTTCACTTGGATTTTGACAAATTATTTTTTTAAACAAATCGTGATAGGAATCAACACCATCTGGGAGTGATTGTCTGCTTTGTAGTGTTTTAAAAATAAGTTTAACGTTCTGATGATATATACAAACGCATACGGTATGCGTGCCACTTGTCCCTGCCAAAATGCAGTGTTTCGGACGGTTACTGGCGAACATGGAAAATCCTATTTTAATATCAGGATATGTATTTTTAAAGATGGAGTACGCCTCCTGCAAGTTACACAAAACTAATCTTCTTTGTACGTAGATTTCGCCTTCATCATTTTTAGATATTAAATAATCTCTTTTCCCCGGACAAACACGACTTATATCGTCACTATTGTAAAAATCACGAACAAGCATTATCGTTGGTTCTCCTAATGAAGCTCTGCTTAACCTCTTTACAGGCACCGACATTATTCCTTTCTCTTGCTGCAGTGCTTTTGCTTGGTTGGCCATATGTTGGGAAACATTGAACTCCTTCATAATTCTATATGTAGACCAACTTTTGGGAAGTGTGGTTAAAATCCTGTATCGCTCATTGCTGTCTCTTGTTTCTTTATATTTATCCTTAAGTTGTATAAGGAATTCATTTTCGTCCGACAAAGGTGCGTTGTAGGTGGTAACGATCGATTCAGAACTGGTTGTTTCCACTGATTTTGAAAATAAATATAAAAAATGATTGATTATTAGAAAAAAAACATACAAATGATTTATTTTTTATTATTTACCTTGGCAGGGAAAAGGAACCATTCTGGACGGTCCCGCAACGGAAATTGATTCAATGCTGGTTGCTTCGATGGACTCTGAAAAATGATTGCAAAAAAGAAGAGTTTAAGTTAGTAGTTAGAAGAAAAGAATTGAAATTTAAAGAAGAATCACATGAATTTTCAAATAACGTACCTGCAGCAGCGATTCTGGATGGTCCTGCAACGGCTTCTTCGGTCACGGCATCATTGGGTTCATATAGTTTGTGGTAGCATCGTTGACAAATGAAGGAGCTGCTCTCATCTATTTTAATCTTTTTTTCCACTGCATAATCGTACAATTTATTTGTGATTTTTCTGGCACATGAACTCAACATCCAAACATCACACATTGAACACTTACGTTTCATTTTTAGATATTCTTCAATTCAACTGTTCTAGTAGGAAACTTTGATTTCTAACTGATCATTTCTTTCATAACATTCGTTGTTTAATGTGAAGCATTATATCGTACCTACGAGTGAGTGATATACCTACGAGTCTAAGCTGTAACTCATATGTATATCACCTGTTCGTAAGCAATGACGTCACTTCAAACAGCTGTTTCAGGTAAATAGATGAATATTGCGAATAAATACAAAAACCACCAAACATTTCCAAATGTCACTAACACCGCGAAGCCTATTGGGCTGGAGCTTATGTAAAAGTCATTGCCTACGAACGAGTGATATACCTATGAGGTACAGCTTGGACTCTTAGGTACTGATGCAACATGCAAAAAAAATTTGGCATTGCTGCCGTGTGGCATTTTTTCGCAACTTGTCATGGAAAAGGCCCTATGGGAGGAGTATTGAAACGAAACGCTTTAAAATTTGAGTATACGAAGGGAAAGGTAGGATCTGCAATGTTTAAAACTTGGTCTACGTGGTTTATGGACGGCCCGCAGGTTGAACTGAATGTTGCACCCAGCTTGTAAGTTACTCATAGATTTCATTAGTCACAGCTGCTGTGACTCGATGGAGACGCATTGTGAACTACCTTGCGTCTTCATCGTTTCCATGCACGTGTGGTGCATATATTGCGGAACAATAATTTTTTATTTTAAAAAAATTGTATCTCCAAAACTGCTTCTCCGACATCGCTAATTTTTTGATATGTTATGTAAAATTAAATGATCTTTCAATAAAAAATACTAAAATAAGAAGTTGTTGAAGACCCTCGCAGTGAAAATCAAGAAAAAGCATTTGTAACATATTTTTTTCCTACAAAATCAAATATCTCTGAGTGTTTCATAATTTTTATTAAAACTACATTAAAACATCTTTCATTTGAAGGGTCAATCGTAAAAATCGGTCAAGAGGTTCAGAAGTTATAAATTTTTGAACAAAGACATTTTTGAAAAAAAATGATTTTTTGGACCACCCTAAGACGGAAATGGTCACCCTAATGGCGCAATAAAAAAATACGAGTCTAATATTTTTTGATAAGGAAGAACTATACCAATTTTCATGAAATTCTGAGACCCACTAAAACTTTTTTCTATGGAATTGCTGTATATATATATATATATATGTATATTTATAATGATGGTTTTCATAAGCAATGAGCATTCTGGAATCATTACCATGATTCTTAATAGCCGGTTATTATGAAATGAGGTATTTCGATCAATTCCTAAAAAATTATATAGTAGGGCAAAGAACTACTTCGGCCTAATCGCCCATTTTGGGCCTATCGAGCAGAAAACTTCAAATAAATCCATGATTTCAGAGTTAACAAGTCAATTATGCGTTTGGTACGATACTTAAGTTAATAAGCAACCGAACGAAGTCAATGAGAACGCGTGGTATGAAGGTCTGCACCTATTATTCCCAAAAACAAAAGAAGCGCTCCGACCGAATCAATTTTTATCATCATCCGATAAGCAGAAGTGAATTCAGTGGCGTTTCAATGGCGTTTCAATGCGTTAGGCCGAGTTTAGAATCCGTAGGCCGAGTTTGGCGTCAAGAAGCAGTGTTAGACTTTGGACAATATCTCAACGATTGTTTTCTCTTTATCAATTCTTACGGTACGTACGGAAAGGTAAATACATTTGGAAGCCATCAGTAATAATAACATTCCGTTTGGTGCTAAACTGCGCTAGATTAAGAAAGACTAAGTGCGGGTTGTGCTTAGTTAACCCTATTAACATTTAATCATAACTAGTCATTAAATGGTGTCCGCAATATGTCTCGGAGTCGTTGACCTGTTTCGTGTTTCATGTAACGCCACAATTCGCAATTTTCTAGTTAACTGCCGAGTATTGTACAGAGCAAGACTCGGGAAGCTTGCCTATTCTTCATAGAGGATCCATTTAGTAAATATCCTCTCTAGCCTCTACATACCACTTGAAATGATCCAAAACAAGATTGCATCTCTCGTTTGCCTTACAAGCTAATTGTGCATCCATACCTTAGTCTGGTCCGCATTCAAACGGCATCCGTTGGCGCTGGCGCTGGCGCTGACCGAATTAAGTCCATCCCATTTCCGGCTTGATTTCAACCGGAAATCAATCAACGTCTATCATTCACTCCGTATAGGTCGATACGGTAGTTCTGCTACCATCACTAATCTCGACAGCCGGAAACCCATCCAAGTCCTTTCGTATCGTGTCGATATCAACTTCTGTGGATCCGGACACACCTCCCACAGACGAATCTAATGAGATGTTAAATCCAGCCTAGCAGTCCATCTACGAGAAGCCAAACCGACCGGACGGCTAGGGAAGGCTGCTCTTTCAAGTCCGAATCGTTTGGTGCCGAACGAATACACCACGTGCTCATCAAGATGCAATTGAACTGGACATAATGCAATTTACGTGAGTAGAGTTAGGGATGCTTCTCCTGTACCTACCCGAGTTGGCTATTAGGCGATTATTAATTTACATTCCTTGCACCGGCGGCGGCGGCGGTTGCCGACGATGACTACCGGCTGAAACTACATTTCACTTTGATGAGGTGGGTCTTCTTTGTCAGGCTTCTCCGTATCGGGGAATTTAAACTCCTCAGCCATTGGCATCAACCGGGCGAAAGGATTCCACAAATGGCCATCAAAGTGCAATCAATCTACGGCTCCTGGAGCGACCAGTCTGTTCTCCATATTATCGGTGTTCGTTAAAGTGCCAATATTATCTCTAGCTGGCTTTGTTTGCGTTGAATCCTAGGGTGAGGAAAGTGAAAATTTTCCCGGACATTAGAATTCACCGGAAGAGATCAGCGTCGTCGGCGGTATTGGGTCGGAATCCGTGTCGGGAAAGTTTTTAATTAAATTTTGAATTATGGGAGAACATCCCGAGGGGTTGATGCCCCAAAGGGGGATGATGCGTTGCGTCCGAGAGTATTGTTGAAGGGAAAGCGAGTGAGTGTGTTTATTGTTCAGATTACAGGAAGTAGGGCAAAGATTTTAATTAAAAATCAATCTTTATACTAGGGGGCGTGAAATAGCCATCATCCGGGCAGATGCTTGGAGATTTTGCGAGCGCAGGATGAACTTTGCTGGCTTTTTCATCCTACGCTGATGTGAACGATTTATTATTTTTAGGGAAAAAAAGATATTGGTTTATAAGTATATAAGGACAAACATAGATTATTTATACTAATAGAAAATGTGTCTCATCTGCACCTAAAGCAGCAGTTCCCATTTTGAATAACTAGTTGAATATCCGCAGCATTGTTTTGAAACAATAAAAATTGAACCGTAATGCTTTACCGTTGAAAACAACTCAACATTGATTGCATAAACATTGTACTTCTCAAAACTGAGTGAACATTAAACTCAAAAAGGTCAGGTTTATCGAAAGTTAGTGAAATCTGATTCAAACTACATGGTTGTGCCATGAACCGTGTGCTGCCGCGTTTTCAACGCAGCTTGTGAAGTCTACAATAAGTTTATTTTTAAACATAGGATCCAATTTTTAAACTAGTTAATTATCGGTACATCTTTTTGATGAAGATTTGAATAAATAAATATAAATTTTGGGGGTGCTCGAATAATTTCAAATGTGATTACAAACTGACAAAATCTGATAATTACTGTATTAGGTTTTTGATAATTTGTGAATGCATTTCTCAAGAAGACTCACTCCGATTGAACATTCTGAAGTTATGCATAAAGTCTGGAACGTGCAAAAATGAGTCAACTTCAAATTGGTGTATTTCTGTTAAAAATGTGAGTGTATATACAATGGTTGCTATGATGAGTTTTCAACGTTTGCTCTCCAGTTTTCAAAATGACGTCCAAGCAAGAAGAGCAGCGTGTCAAAATTTTGCTCGCGCAGCAAGAGAATCCGACGTTCTCACACGCCAAGTTGGCAAAATTGCTGGATGTGGCCAAATCGACCGTGACAAACGTTTTAAAAGTGTTCGGAGAGCGTCTGTCAACCACCAGGAAGCCTGGAAGCGGCGGCAATCGTAATCCGGACGTGGCAGTGACGACGAATAAGGTGGCGGTGAAATATAAGCGGAATCCTAACCTCTCCATCCGGGACGTCGCTGGCAAGTTCAATGTCTCCCATATTACTGTGCAGCGGGCCAAGAAACGAGCCGGGTTGTCGACGTTTAACAAGGTGAAGGTGGCGGACCGAGATTACAAACAACACACGTCGGCAAAGCTGCGGTCCCAAAAGCTGTATACGAATCTGCTCACAAAATTCGACTGTGTCGTCATCAGCGTGGCCAGATTGTTTTAAAGCTTATCGGTATCAAAGGTATTAAAAAATCGGTATTTTCGGTATTTACTATTTATTTAATTTTATATGTTTTTGCCGTTTTTGAAAGCGACAATTTCAACGATGGTGACGACTGGGATTTGAGAGGAATAGCTTTGCTAGACGGCTTTCTCAGTCTTAAAACACTCTTTAATTTCTTAATTTATTTTTTAAAATAAAAAAAAAAATCATTAAATGCATCAAAGATATGGAAAAAAGTCACAACCTATGGCCGAGTAGTCGGGCAGATTACATCGTAGTCGTTGCAGTGTTTTAAGACTGAGCAAGCCGTTAATCAAAGCAAAATTTTAGCTTTTGAACTATGATCGGAAGAAAACTCCGGGGAATGTTTGAATTAGCTTCTGAATGGAGCTGAAAAAAACATCAAGAGAAAGACGAAAGAAGCTCTCCTGGATAAAGTTAGAGAAAAGCTGGGAAAACCTCCAGGAAACTTCCGCGACACGAATTGAGAAACTTGTGGCGAAAATTTAAATACACCACAAAGGAAGCCAAAAACATTTCGGAAACCGGAAGTAAATTTCCAGAAGTAGCCATTTCCAGAGAAATACAGAAGAAGCTCGGTAAAACCTTCCAATAGAAGTCGAACAAAAAACCTTTGGCTTCCAGAAGAAGACCAAAGAAATTTCTGGGAGATTTAATTGAACTTCCTTGAGAAGACGAAATAAACTTTCTGGAGACGCTGGCAGAAACTTCCTTATGTAGATTGGAAGAAACATTTGAAAAAAATCGGAAACCAGAGCGCTTACGGAACAGTCGATAGAAACAAGGACATAATTCCGGAAGAAAGAGATTCCTGGAGGATGTTCTAATGATCCAGAAAATTTTCCTGATATTCAAAAAACATCCCTGAAGACTTCGAAATTTCCCTGAAGTTTTCAGAACATTCCTGAAATGCACTAAGGAATATTCCATAATTCATTGAAATTCCTTAAAAGTTCTTGTAATTTCCTGAAATTAGTGGCTGTTTTGGAGTTCACTGGCCATCCTCGAAGCGCTCGGAACTTCCCTGGTTATAATAAGACTACCGAAATATCCCTAATCATCTTAGAAGATCTCTGGACTCTCTTGAAGATTACCAAATCTCTTAAGTGCTCTCACAATTTTCTTGAATTTATTGTAATATCAACATTGAAGTTCTCTGATCTTCCCAATTTTTTTAATTTTTAAAAGTTATCGACACTGCCATTAAAAAGCATAAAACTTCCCATAAAATGTTCTCACAATGATCTAATGTTCATTTAACTTTCCTTACGTTTCCTAAATTTGCAGGACATTGCTGATGTTTTCGGAAAATGCCTGAGTTTCTCGGAACTCCTTTGTAATTTCAGCAAATTCATTGAAATTAATTGATCGGTCCTGATGTTCTCTGAGCTTCACTAAAGTTCCTAAAGACCATTAAATTTCCTTGGACTCGTGAAGTTTCCAAAATATGTATGATGTTTCCTTAAGTTCACCGGAGTTCACTAGACTTTTCTGAAAATTCTGGGTTTTCGAATTTAACAGAAGTTAATGAAACTGTCTTTAATTAATCAAAACTTACACACACGCCTGGACTTTTCTAAAGTTTCAGAACTTCTTAAATGTGCATGCAGCTAGTGTGGATCCGCAAAAAAAAATCTGATAGCATCCTTGAAGTTCCGGGAAAGTAAAAAAAAAAAACTGGCGGGAGAAGATGAAAGAATCATTCGAGTGAAGGCTGAAGAAGCTTCCAAGGTAAGGTGGAAGAAAATTCCAGGGGAAGTTGGATGAAACTTCAGGAAGTTTGAAAATGAATAAAACTTCCGGAAGTTGAATAATGTTTAAAATTACCGCAAAGAGCCATCGACTATTTCTCGATTGATGGGCGGCCAAAAACGGTGGGGAAATGAAAACATTTGTCGAAAGAGCATCAAGCATAAGGCATCTTTAGAGATGATTGTTTAGAATTTTGAAGGCTCAAAAAATATGAGGTTTTCAAAAAGAGACAAGTCTCTTACAAAAATTATCTACGAAATTCGAGCGCGGGCAGGCAATAATATTTTTGATTATTTACAAAAAACGGTATAAATCGGTACAAAATCTTAAAAATCGGTATTTTGAAGAACCTTATCTGTATATCAGTATCTAGTTTGGAAATCGCTACAAATACCGATAAATCGATATATCTAGCAACGCTGGTCGTCATGGACGACGAAACTTATGTGAAGGCGGATTTCAAGCAGCTTCCGGGACAGGAGTTTTATACCGCATCAGAAAAAGGGAAGGTGGCTGAAATTTTCAAAACCATCAAACTATCGAAGTTTCCGAAACAATATCTCGTCTGGCAGGCGGGTGTGGTCTAAAAAACGGTATTTTTATTACTACGGGAACCATCAGTCAAGAGATCGACGTCCAGGAGTTGGCCGGACTTGGCGAACTGCTGCTATGGGAAAAAGGTAATTGAGTGGTACCGAACAACGTGGTTGTGGTACCCAAAGACCACAACCCTCCCAACAGCCCAGAACTCCGCCCTATAGAATGGTTTAACGGGCCTTGGTCAAACGGAATCTCAAAAAAACTAATAAATCCATGGGAAACGAGCAAAATTTTAAATCTAACTGATGTTCGGCGGCGAATAAGGTCGATGAGACCACTGTGCAAAATTTATTGGAAGGGGTTAAACGGAAGGCACTGCAGTTTGGATTTGGCAAACCAAAAGAATAAACGAACATTTTTCCTTTAAATATATGAATTGAACTACCAAAGCAGTGAATCCATACACATAAAGCAACCAACGATACAGACAAAACGGTTGCTACGATTACCATGACAAACTCGCTCTGTAACATAGCTCGATCCGAGTGGTAAAAGAATAATGATATATTGCTTGCCTGCTTTGTTGCAATATACCGTTCCGATTCAAATTTCGGACGATTTAAATTTCGGACACTTTCATTTTTAATTAAATATTACATCCAGTTAGAAACAAAGTAATAATGTTAGATGATCGTGGAGGGTACTAGTCAAAAAAATTTAAAATTTACAAGACATGTGGATCATATTCGACCGAGATAATCAACTTTTAAAAGTGTCCGAAATTCGAGTTTAAGTGTCCGAAATTTGAATCGGCACGGTACACGGATGAGGACATAGCTTGATATGAATCGGGAAAAGACATAACAAAAAAATTCCCATTAACACACGTGTATCATCTTCGGCTTTATTTCGTGAAGCAGCTTGCCAACAATTTGCGCGTTTCCTTCTTCCGCCCCGAATGAGTTGTGTGGCACGGGCTGCTTGTGATGAAAAAGAACGAAAAAGATTATATCATTATTGCTTTCCACTTCTGACATAGCGTTATTATTCGGTTCGTTGATCGCTTGTCATTTTGTCATTTGGAGATATTTTTGATTCCTTGACCAAAAGTAATATAAGAAGATTTTTGTGATATGAATTTTGGCTGAAAGAAACGATTTTTTTGGCGACCAATTTTTGCGCGTTCCAGTCTTTATGACTATTATTAATTTAAACAATGCATAATCTATTAATATCTCAAATAAACAATACAGATACACCGTAAAAAATTTACGTTTTAGTTAATAGTTGATGTTCGTTTTATTAATTGAACAGAAAGGTGCTTCATTTTGAAAAAAAAAAGTGTTAGATTTCGTTTGATTAATATCTCCACACTCAGAAAATTTTTACTTAGATGTTACATGGAAACATATAAAGTTTTTTTCCATCTAGTTTTTCACGTAAATTTTAAGTTTTTCATATGTGGATTGGTTTGAATGTTCTAATTTCAATCCACTTACAACTCTAATAGGTAGGATTTGGAAATACAGTTAATTCTATTTTCATGTAGCATCTAAGAGAAAATTACTCAAAGTGAAAAGATTTTTGCTCAATCCACTAGAAAACAACATAGATTTTATGGTAAGTAAATTTTAGTATGTTTTCACTTAAATTTTAGTAGGTTTCTTCGTAGCATCATCCATTGTTAGGAATTTTAAAATTATTTTTCGAGATAATAAAAATTATATTGTTCAGAAAGCTGATAATATTCCTATTTAAAAAAATATCATAAACAAACGATAACCCAAATAAAAAAAACTATTTCACAAATGGTTTGGATGATACCCAAACACATCGTTAAGCAAAATAACCATGCCAATTCTTCGGGTGAGATCATTCCTCGTCAGTCCATCCCTCGTTCTAAAAACATACCATAAATAAATGGTGTATCATGACAAAAATAAAACATCATACTTATCACAAAATTCAACAAATCTAATGGTATTTGTGAATACAGCTAAAACTCGTCAGCAGTGCACCGTTTGGACGCCATGTTAGGTTTTGTTTGTGCCATCTCCAAGCATCACACATGTTCTATATCAGTTTATATAACCTTTATATGACTGGTTTTGGTTGTAAAGCAGTTTACTCAACATAATTCTATTAATTTGTGTTACTTGGGTCACCACTCAGAAATTTTCACACTATAAATTCATGTAGAATCTAAGTGAAATTATCTTACATAAAATTTATTTGAAACTTATGTAAACATTCATCTATGTTTCAAAGCGTATTGCATTGCTTTTAATACGATTTGTAATAAATTTTATTAAAGTCATGTACTTTACAGACAATTTTTAATATCTGAAGGCTACGTGTTTTTTTTCCAGCGAAATTTATGTGACAAATTTTTTGAGTGCAACATATGAGTCAAAGTACAAAAAAAAAATGGTTAAGATTGATGAAGGTTTAGAGGTCGTGTAAATATGGTTTAAAGATTATATGGAAAATTACGATGGGAAATTATTTAATTTCACCTACATCGCTCTAACTTTGGTTCGAGTTGTCCAAACGTCTAGTAGCCAATGGGTCAACATTTGCTGTTTAAAGCAACATTTCCATTTCTTGAAACATTCAACGAGAGCCGTTGATTCCCCTTCGTTTGACAGCGCACCATTCTCGTGCTGTGGCAAATACTCACTTTCCCTTCAACCTCAGCCAAGCGTAATGCTCGGCAAAATATGCTGGATTGCAGAGTTGATTAAAATATTGCAAATTGCAACACCCTCCATTTCCATCCACTATCATCAACGAAAGCGCTTCAGCATTCCTCGCCCTCACGGTCTCATTGTATTCATCTCTCCATATTGTCAGACCTTCTCTCGCTTCTGTGGACCACCAACGAAGGGACACTCGATCGCTTAACGAGCAGCTTAGAACCAATTTTCCTTATTGTTATTGCGTGCTCCTCGTCGTCAGCGTGTTCGTTCCGGGATATTCCCCATTGCATCGATGTGACATTTCAGCTTTGCATGGAAACTTTCGGATGTTTGGAAGAAAGCTTGTCGCTTGTCCACTTATTAATAACATTATCCTTTCTAATAAATGAACTCCTGCCAAATTGTGGTTTTAGGTTTCGACCCCCTCCCATGCTGGCGGTTAGAACGAAGATGGCGTTGTTGTTTGGGAAAATGATGCCTCCTCAAACGACACCCGATAAGATTGAAGAAATCCGGAGGATTTGTGGTTCTTTAATTGATTTCGATATCCATTTGGAAGCATGTTTGGCAAATCAGTGGTTTCCAATTATGGATCATGGTTGACCAACGAAGAAGCACTCGATGACCTTCTTTTAAAAACTCCCAACGGAAATCACCATTCCATGCACAGTTCAATTGAGCTTCTCGATATCATCTGCCCTCAGCTTCGGGATATCATCGCGTGAGAAAGATCTCCACCACTGACTGCCGAGACTGTGTTGGTTGGGTGGCGGCAGAAGGACATTTGCGAATATTGTACCATTTTTCACCATCTAGGGTTGAGCACACTAACCGTTCCGGAAGAGGGAATCGAAACCAGCTAGTGACACCACTTGAACTGAGAACTGTTTCGCCCCCTATAGCCGTCCTATCGTCTGTATGTCCTTCCGTGCGCAGCGTGCCACTCTGAGCCAGAATTGCATGTTTTTCAACCCGAGATAATACATTTTCCGCCTTAAATTAGATTTCTGATATTATCTTTCACTAGTCGTTCGGATGCTGCTGCTGCAGTCGCCGTATGCTTTCGATGGTGAAGAGGAGTTGGTGAGGCGGGAGGATAACGGGTAATGGTAATAGTTTTTCCTCGTGCCGTTCCATATCGGGCACATTTGGCACGGGCCGGGCGGCGGCATCGCCTTCCTTCCTTGCGCACTACTGGTGTGCAAAATAAAGAAGGTTCATTTAAGTTCTCTCTTTCCCGGTTCATTAAGGCCGGGATACGAGGGAGGAATAATGGCATCTCTCACTGCTAATACTGACTGGTGCTAGACGATGCCAGCTGGGGCGGAAAATGCGTGTGGATTGTTTGGCTTCGCTTGTCGGAACTAGGCGGCGTGAGGCGATTAATGGAAGCGTTTCATTGATTGAATCGTACTTTCATGGAGCCGTCAATTCATTAGCCTTAATCATAATTGATTCGGATTTTTTTTTCCATTCTGGGCTATCAAGAATCAGTTGATTGAAATTGGACTCCAATGTCCAATGACCAAAGATAACATATCACTGATGGTTTGAAACCATGGGAAAATAGTTTCGTTATTGCGTCCTCGAAATCGATGCCAGTTTGTGGTGTCCAAAAACGTAGATAGTAGTTTATATTGGTTGGATGACCGCAATTAATAACGAACGCTGTGCTTACAAACCTCCTACGCTCACTTCAACGTTGTTTCCCTGACTAGGCAGCCATATGGTTGTCAATAATTCACCGCAATACAAAAGCGAAGAGTAGATATTTGATGGGTAGCTTGTTTTTATTGGTCCTCCACTTATAGTTCCAGTTTCATATGGATGGATGGATTTTATCTAGGGTGTGCCAACCATTACTTTGGATCAATTTGTTTTGAGCTTGTAGGATATTTTCATTCATACCACGATCTTTAAAAGCATTTATACACATATTTTCATAGGTTATTATAACCAAGACGAACGTTGGAAATTGGCAAAGAAGACCATACCTTTAACGTAACACAAATAAAATGAATAGGTACACTTTGAATTGAGGTATTGCCTCTGAGAGGCATTCTGCCTGCTTGGAGGGATCACGTCAACTTAATATTCAGCAAAAAAATAATTTTGAAATCACCCTGCAATCGTGTCGAAAATATGGTGTAATATTACTTGCCAAAAAGGACAAAATTATCGTGAATCCAGTGCACTTACTGACATTACGCTACTTTTACTGCATTTGTTTATTTTTGTGGCCATAAAAATTACATGAGATTTTCAACATGGTTGAAGCACATTTATTTTTTGTTGTGTATAATTAAAAAGCCTATTTCCAGTTATAGCTATAACACAATTAATTTTCCATCATAATATCTACTGATAAACAAAAACATATAATTCCACTGTGTCCAAGCAAGACGTACGGTCGGCTTGTTTCGCGCTCCCTTATGTTGGAGGTTTTCTCGCTGTTCCTTGGATAAAATTATCAGTTTTTTCTCAGTCCGCATCGAGCTCTCTTGCCGTGCGGAGCTATTGGCTTTTTGTTGAAGGAAGTGTTACTACTACCTAAAGCTACAACAAATTTAAACAGCACTTTTCAGTGCTCAACCTGTAAAAATTTTCTACCTTTTTCAACTCTTATTCTTTTCGATCCTTGTTTGGACCCTACCCGAGGTAATCCTTCTTGGATATCGATTTGGAAAATTCCTCTTCGATCCTTCAGATTCTTATAGTAATCTGCTTGGAACTCGATTTGGATAAAAAAAAAGGAGCAAACTCTTGACCCCCTTTCTGATGAAATTAATTTGAGTAATCAATTTGATTTGCTCACGGATGATGAGAATGATCCATCATCCAAGAAAAATTCTAGTAAACTTTCAAGGAGGAAAAGATTCCACTTCCGATTTCCATGCTCTTCGCATGGAGCTTTTGAATTTCGTGACTTTCACTACAAATTAGACGTCGGGGTGAATGCCGTGTATTGGCTGAAACCTTGGACGGATTTAAATGTCTTCTCAAGTATCTTACTGAGAAGCAGCACAAATTTTCTACTTACGACACCAAAACTGAACGTGTGTTCAAGGTTGTCATGAAAGGACTGCCCAGTGGTGAATCCCTGGATCAGATCAGAGATGAACTGGCAAAATTACTCAGAGTTGTGCCACTCCAAGTAATCAAAATGAAAATGAAATCCCGTCCTGGCGATTCGCGCAACGGGATTTCTAATGATTTTTATTTAGTTCACTTCAAGTCTAGTGAACTAAACAACCTTAAGGCCTTAGAAAAAGCTAGCCTTATGCTCCATGTCCAAGTGAAGTGGAAACACTTCAGGAAGACTGGAGGAAATTTCCAAAACCTCACCCAGTGCCGTAAGTGCCAGGGATGGGGTCACGGAACTAAAAATTGCTACATGCCAGCTAAATGCATGAATTGTGGTGATTCCTCTCACGCAAAGGACGACTGTCCTGTGAAGGAAGATCCTAAGAAATTAAAATGTTCAAATTGTGGTGAAAACCACAAATCCAATTTTTGGGAATGTAAGACTCGCAAAGCGATCCTACAATCTCGTTCTAAGCGACAGGTAGGAAACGCTCCACGTTACCGAACCGATACAAATTTTTCAGCTGTTAACAACGGTCAGCGAGGAACAAATTCTACATTCGTACCCGTAGGTACAAATATCACCCCTGCTTCAAATTTTTCATCTATACCTACTCCCCTTGCTGCTAACAATGTTCAGCGAGTTAATGGAGCTACCTATGCTGCTATTGCACCGGGTAGAAGTCAAAATACTAACCAACGTAATTCTAACGGAAATTTTGACAATTTTGACTTAGGAAGCATTACTGCCCCTAAAATGGAATTTTTACAGAATTCATTAATTGACATGATTTCTGATATGCTTAAATCTAACTCCATGTTTGATGCTATTCAAACTGGAGTTAAATTTGCAAATAATATTGTCATGACTTTAAAATTCAGTAATGGATTTTAAAGCATTAAATACTTTAAATTGGAATGCTCGATCTCTTAAAGATAATGAAGACGAGCTATTTAACTTTTTGAGAGTTCATAACGTGCATATTGCCGTTATAACTGAAACGTTCCTTAAACCTGACCATAAGGTTAAGAGGGACGCAAATTATTTCATTTATAGAAATAATCGTCTTGATGGACCCTGTGGTGGCGTTGCCATCATTTTTCATAGACGAATCAAACATAAAATTCTTTCTTCATTTGAAACCAAAGTTTTTGAAACTTTGGGAGTTTCAGTTGAAACAAAATTTGGACAACTTACGTTTATAGCTGCCTATTTGCCATTCCAATGCGTAGGCCAGCAAAAGAATTTTCTCAAGGGTGACCTTCAGACACTTACCCGTCATAGGTCTTAATTCTTTATTATTGGTGATTTTAATGCAAAACACCACTCATGGAATAATGCTCAAAGTAATTCCAATGGTAATATTCTGTTTGATGATTGTTCTGCAGGTTATTACACTATTCAATATCCAAACAGCCCAACATGCTTTTCTTCTGCAAGAAATCCCTCCACTATTGATTTGGTCTTAACTGATTCATGTCAACTTTGTAGCCAATTGGTTACCCATGCTGACTACGGTTCTGATCACCTTTCAGTAACTTTTGAAATATCCCAAGAAATAATTTCTAATCCCAACAGCTCTACTTTCAATTACCATATAGCTGATTGGGAGCAATATCGAACATTTATGGAATATAACTTCGATCCAAACATTCCCTTGCAAACCAAAGATGAAATTAATTATGCTCTTGAATCTCTGTGACTACTTCTATAGTTGAAGCAAGAGCTGCCTCAATACCAAAATGCGAGGTTAAATTTGATTCAATTATAATAGACGACGATCTTCAGCTCCTGATCCGTCTTAAAAATGTCCGTAAAATTAAAATTTAAAATTAAAAAGCGATTCTCTGCCCTGAGGAACAAAACTTTTGAAAAAATGTGTCTAAATTAGACCAGTGTTCCAAACCTTTTTGGAAACTCACACACATTTTGAAAAAACCCTCAAAAGCCTATTCCAGCGCTCAAAGAAGGTGGTAAAATTTTGATCACAAATTTGGAAAAAGCTCAGAAACTTGCTTAGCAATTCGAGAGATCCCATAATTTTCAGTTTGGGTCTTACTAGTCCTATTGAGAATCAGGTTACTCGGGATTTTCTGAATATTTTCTCTCGGGAAAATATTTTTGATGATTCCTGGGGGACAGATTTGGACGAAGTAAGGTCTATAACTAAAAAGTTTCATAATATGAAAGCTCCAGGTGATGATGGAATTTTCTATATCCTCATCAAAAAACTCCCAGAGAGTACCTTGTCTTTCTTGGTAAAATTATTTAACAGATGTTTCCATTTGGCATACTTTCCTGATAAATGGAAAAATGCAAAAGTTGTTCCAATTTTGAAGCCGGATAAAAATCTAGCTGAAGCATCTAGCTACCGCCCAATAAGTTTGCTTTCTTTTTTTATTTTCCTTGGATTTGTTTTCCGTCGATCTTGTTTTCCGTGCTGAGCACCAATGCTACCGACGCCAGGAAGGCAGCTCCCACACCTGGACCCTACCTATCGACCCATCAACTCATGAACCGGGGACCAACGGCTTTACTTCCCTTCCGAAGGAAGGCGTGATCAGAGATGTTATGCCTCAGAACATCCCGGCGGCGCCGACTGGGATTGAACCCAGGCCTGCTGGGGTGAGAGGCAATCACGCTTACCACTACACCACCGGCGCAGCTGAGTTTGCTTTCTTCAATAAGTAAACTTTTTGAAAAGATAATTTTGAATAGAATGATGCTTCACATCAATACGAACTCAATTTTTGCAGATGAGCAGTTTGGATTTCGCTATGGGCATTCAACTACTCATCAACTCTTAAGAATTACCAATTTAATTCGTTCAAACAAATTTGAAGGCCACTCAACTGGAGTTGCTCTTCTAGACATAGAAAAAGCATTCGACAGTGTTTGGCATGAAGGTTTGATTGCTAAATTGAAAAAGTTTAATTTTCCACTTTACATTATGAAATTAGTTCAAAATTATTTAACTGACAGAACTCTGCAGGTAAATTATCAAAATTCCAAATCTAATCGACTACCTGTTAGAGCAGGAGTTCCTCAGGGTAGCATTCTTGGGCCTATATTGTATAACATTTTCACTTCGGACCTCCCTGATTTGCCTCAGGGTTGCCACAAATCTTTGTTCGCTGATGACACAGGCATTTCCGCTAAAGGAAGAAGTCTTCGTGTTATTTGCAGCAGACTGCAGAAAAGTTTAGATATTTTCTCTTCTTATTTACAAAAATGGAAGATTTCTCCCAACGCTTCCAAAACTCAACTTATAATATTTCCACATAAGCCTAGAGCTTAGTTTTCGAAACCTAGTAGTAGTCACATAGTCACTATGAACGGAGTTCCAATTTCCTGGTCAAACCAAGTGAAATATCTTGGATTAATACTTGACCAAAAATTAACTTTTAAAGATCACATTGAGGGCATTCAAGCCAAATGTAACAAATATATAAAATGTTTGTATCCTCTTATAAACAGGAAATCCAAAAAAACTTCTAATATTTAAACAAGTTTTTAAACTGGCCATGCTTTACGCTGTGCCAATATGGTCTTGTTGTTGCACTACCAGGAAAAAAGCACTTCAAAGGATTCAGAACAAAGTTCTGAAAATGATTTTGAAGTTGCCTCCCTGGTACAGTACTACCGAGGTACATAGAATTTCGAATGTTGAGACTTTAGAACAAATGTCCAACAAAATAATGAATAATTTCAGGCAAAAATCGTTGCAATCCTCAATTGCAACGATTAATTCCCTTTATACTTAGATAAGATTTAGTTTTAGTTTTTAGTTTTAAGATATCATTTATTATACTGACATGCAGGTTTAAAAAACCTGTTTAAAATACTGAATTGCCAAGACAGGAACAATGTAAAAACACTTAGCTATTTATCATAACAATTAAGACTGGTAAGTTACTGTAGTAACTGGAGCACCAAGGTTAAAATGAAATGTAATTTATTTTGAATTTGGAACAAATAAAGAGTTAAAAAAAAAATCAGATTTTTCTCACTTAGGGCCAATTTCTTCACTTCCGCTTAAGCATTAAACCAGGTTTAATTATATGGGTAAACCTGGTTTAAGATTTAAGCGGAGTTGAAGAAATCGGCTCTTAGTGATTCCTGGCATAGTTCCCGGCTAGTATATTGCTCGAAAGTGAGTTTTTTGTAGAAGAAAGTGTGGTATATTGGAAAAAAAGAGTAAGCTTTGCGATTGGCAATTTTCAAACTTTTTGCCGCTTCATCGTTGCGTGATCACACATACCTTCGAGTGTGAGCACCCATCCCTGTATCCACATCGATCATCCATCATCGTGTGCCTGGGTGCGCTGAGTACCGAGCTCCGATAAAGTGCACCACAACGAAGGTCATCCACGCTGCGCGTCGCTGCCCTGCCATCTGTGCGAACGCCTACACACATAACGCTCTGTGGTAGCAGTATAGGATTATCAGATAAGTTTTTGTTTTTTGTTTCTTTTCCTCCCCTATCAGTTAAATTTCCATTTTGTGTTTCTGTGTCTGTAGTTTTTCTGTGCATTGTGTCTGTGTGATATTGTTTAGTTATCATTTCAGTGGTTGAGCGTTTCGCGCTCCCACTAGTACGACAAATGGATGTTTTGTCGGAAGACGACATGGATGACGGTTCGGCATCTCAGTCTGGAAAGGCCCCCGATCGCGAGCCTACCCGGAAGACTCGACTGGCCCAAAAATAAACCTTTGAATGTAATGCAAATTACTAAGGTTGCAAATACTCATTTCCGCTAAAAACAATGTTTTTTTATTATGAAATAATTAGATGCTATGATCTTATTTTGAATAGGTAAGATACAAGAAGAGGTTGCAAAGAATGTGTTTGACATATTAAACCTGTTTATTTCACTTCATGAGAGTCACAATCAGCGATTTTTCACACACTCACTCACTCACTCAGCGATCAGCAAATCGCTAATTGTGATTCATAGAAAGCAAAATTTACAGGTTTTATGTTTCAAACGCATACTTTGTAATCTCTTCTTGTAAGTTACAAGTAAAACATTTTATCATATAATCTTTTTGATTTATTATTCCGAAAAACATTATTTTAGCTGAAATGAGTATTTGCAACTTTGCAAATTACTAATGATCTAACGAAAGGATATTCAGCCGTGACCGAAATATAGAGTGTACATCCCAGCTCGTGACGTGGAGATCGAAGGTGTGGTCACCGAAGCGAGTCTGACCACCGAGATCTTGGGAACGCAGGCGGTTGGCCGTTTTAAGAACCCTTCGCTTCCTCCGGTGAAGATACTGGATGTCCAAAACCTGGCCGCAGTATCTGTCAGCGAGGGTGAAAAAAGCTTTACCCCCACAGACTCGTTTCGTGTGACCCTTTCTGGCTCAGCTTTTCTTCACTACATTGAGCTGGGAAAACTTCGACTACCTGTGCGTTTGTTCGTTCCCCGGGTCATGAACTGCCAAAACTGTAAGCAGTTGGGACATACGGCCTCCCACTGTGGCAGTAAGGCACGCTGTTCCAAATGCGGGGAGAAGCATGAGGATGGCGGCTGTGCAGCTACTGCACCAAAATGCGTGTACTGCAAAGGAACTCCTTATCATGGTCTCTCGTCGTGCCCGGTGTACAAACAACGCGGGGAGAAATTAGAACGCTCTCTTAAGGAACGTTCCAGGCGGTCTTTTGCAGAAATGCCAACGACGCAAATCGCTTCGTTCTTTTGTCAGATGAAGAGAATGACTCTGACTTGGCTCCTCCTGGTATCCGAAGAACTGACTATAACCAGGATTTTCTACCACTCCCGGGGACATACAAAACCCCTGATGTTCAATTTTCAAGAACAGAAGCCCTTTCTTCAGCTGGGTTGTTCTCATTTGATGACATTGTGGACGGTATCTTCAAGTACCTCGACATTTCTGATCCTCTCAAAAGCGTTGTTCTGGCAATGCTTCATACTGTGAAAACACTCTTGAAGCAATTGACATTGAAGTGGCCCCTCCTTGCAGCAATCATTTCCTTCGATGGATAATTTTCCAAACGAGGTCGGGAATTTGATCACTGTTCTACAGTGGAATTGTCGAAGTCTCATTCCTAAATTAGACTCATTTAAGTTTTTAGTTCACAATAATGATTGTGATGCATTTGCTCTTTGTGAAACATGGCTCTCTTCAGATATCGATCTTCCTTTTCATGATTTTAACATTATTCGACTGGATTGTTTCGCGTGGAGGAGGGGTACTTTTGGGGATCAAAAAGTGCCATTCCTTCTATAGAGTGAATCTTCCACAATTTCCAGGTATTGAAGTTGTTGCATAACAGGCTATTATTAAAGGTAAGAGCCTTTGTATTGCTTCTGTATATATTCCTCTCCGAGTTTCGGTTAATCGACAACAACTTTCAGATATCTGTTCAGTTCTTTCTACTCCACGGTTGATTATGGGAGATTTTAATTCCCACGGTACAAGAAGTATGATGACAACCGTTCTACTATGATATATGACCTCTGCGACAGCTTCAATATGACAATTCTTAACAATGGAGAAGTAACACGTTTGGCTGGACCATCCTCGAATGGAAGTAAATTAGACCTCACACTTTGCTCTAACTCATTATCGTTGGATTGCACGTGGACTGTAATTCAGGATTCCCTACGGTATTTATCACAATCAAAATTTCGATTGCCATTGGGTTCAGTCCGTCGGAACCCGTTAACGTCGCGTACGATCTCACCCGTATAATGTATACCGTATAAGTTGAAGTTCCAAAATCCGAACCATTTCGGAACGCCTATATTATTGGTATTTTGCTTATTTCGTGCTCTAAACTTAGTGTTCTAGATGCACTTCCACTGTTTTTAATTGAGAGCTTTCCATACCTGGTACCATTTCCGCATTAGTATGCATTAGTATGGCAAGTACAATCATACTCTATGTCCAGGGAAGTCGAGAAATTTTCCAACCCGAAAAAATTCTAGACTGAACCGGGAATCGAAACCAGCCACCTCCAGCGTGGTCTTGCTTTGTAGCTGTGCCTTTACTGACTGAGCTAAGGGAGGTCCAATTTGTTTTGGTAAGTTTTCCAAAAAAATCGGACTCTAGTCAACGAAGGGGATAATGCTATAACTGCCAGCGATAGTTATTGAGTAAAATGTTTAATTTTTTTACAGAATTAAGCTAACAGTGTAAAGAATCACAGTTTAGGCATTGGTTTTTATCACTTGTTCGTTTATTTACTAGGATCAGTCGTATGTGACACTTTGCAGAGTAAAAAATCCGTTTTTTTTTAATTTAAAGCAGTATATCTAGGTTAGTATTGGGTACCAAATACTCGTGATGGCCTCCAGGTTAATGGGTAATAATTTCGATTGGAAGGAGATAGGGAGAAAAAAGGTTTCTGAAGGGTTGACCAAATGCTGGCTGGGACAAGTAGCACAGGAACAGGTGGATAATAAAACTGGGACACAACCCAAGTAACATTGCAGGTTTTATCGTGGTTTTATAGCATTCTACAAGTCTAAATCATGGTCTACGGAACCCTCATAAAACCAAAATTGTTACTTGGGAATGGCTGGAAAATGTGCGGAAAGGAGGGGATGGTCACATCAAACTCTATCATCAGACAAACAAAGGAATTCGTAGATCGCCTGCATGTAGGGAAGATCACGGGTTTCCAATAGATCTCTTACTTCACGGAAGGGTTGGCTACCTCGGGCCAATAGAGTATCCAAAAGTCGTGCTCTAGAGGCGTGATCGATGTCATCATAACCGGTTCTGCACATACATATATTGCTGTCAACGAGGTTTATTCTGTAGAGATGTGCGACTAGCGAGAAGTGGTTGGACAAAAGTCTTGACATCACGCGAATGAATCCCTGACTTACATCAAGACCTTTGAACCACGCTCTCGAAGAAACATTTGGAATAATGGAATGTAACCACCGCCCAAGAAAATTACTTGTCCAATCGTTTTTCCAACTTAGAAGAGAACTCTGACGTACTAATGGGAAAAATTCATCATTTGAAATTCTTCTATATATCATAAGACTCGCCTTGCCCACCTTTGCGAGAGAGTCTGCCCTCTCATTGCGTGGGATTGAGCAATGTGAGGAGACCCATACAAAGGTAATCATATATGATCTTTTGACCAGCAAACTCATCAGCTCCCTTTTTTTCCTCTGTTCGGGACCTAACACCAGTGCTGCAAAATCTCGACAGTACACGGTGATATTGACAATTCTGCTTTGGTCACTCATTTTAGCTAACAGTCATAGTCAAGGCAAACCATGTCAATTGTCAATGACAATGGTGTCAGTGACGAACATGTGCAGATTTGTTTATTAGCTAAATTTGTAACAAAATTAAATGACTTGAGCAAAACAATTAGATGGATCAATTTTAGTGAACAAGTATCTACGTCCTGAGCTACTTGGATAACAATAATGTGACACAGAATGTACTAAATTACACTTTTTGTTACCAAGTGAATCTTTGTCAATGACGAAAAAATGAATGAGATTTTGACGAAGGTTTTTTTGAGGATCAAGTCAGTCAGTGACTATGTGACGAACAATTTTGTCAATATCGCGCGAAAGTCTGTCAATGACAATGACAAATCTCAGCACTGCCTAACACCACTGCGACCAGTAATTTGATCTATTGTAGTATATCCCGTGTCCTTAGTTTAGTGCATGATGAAGTATTCGATTTTTTTTTTGCAGTTGTCATTCTCGCATTTATCTCAAGGATCCGACTCTAATTGAAAAGTCCCGCTATTTATACCCTTCGAAATGTTGAAACACCCTCCAAAAGCGCGCCCCTTTGTCGGTCAAAATTGAATTTCTTAGCAACAAAATTAAGGAATGACACCGATAATGACCATGCACCAGAACCCTAGTCTTAACCACTTCAAACTAGAGAACAACGAATAGAAGATTAGGAATCACATAGATGAAGACTAACTAACTCATTTTTTTCTTGTTTCAAGATCATCCTCGGTCCAGGTAGCCCGAGGACTTATCACTATCAACAAGGCATAAAAAGTAACTAGGACTAAGATGTGTTCCTTTGATTACTGAAAAATCCTGTTCCCCTAGCTTGAAGTAGTCGGGACTAGAAATCGGTGGTAGATCTTACATCCCGTAACGAAAAGGTGATCTACCTACGTTAGGGGGCCATCTACTCCCTTACCTTTGAAAGGAAACAAAGATGAGTGCCTATCTTGTTTCATCAACCGAATAGCCTCAATCGAACTGAGACTATCCGAGAAGATGAAGTAATGGTCTGTGGGCATGTTGGAAACCATCCCCAATGCGAAGCTGATTGTTGCTAGCTCAGCAAAATAAATGGAACAAAGTTCCTGAAGTTCAGTAGGCATAGATTGTCAGGATAAGTTCATTTGTTTACCGGAACAAGCACGTCACGATTCGATCCTGCACGCTCGAAATGAAATTTCCGGTATATCTGCTCCTGGCAGTTTTCGATCAAATTTCTTAGCAGGAATTTGTACCTCGCACAACCAGATGAGTGTCCCGGAAGAATGTAAAAAGAAGTCGAAATTCATCAAAAAGCTCCATGTCTGGCAAGCAATCTGCAGTTGTGGGCTGAAAAGTGAAATTTTCGTTACTGCTGGCACCAAGAACCAGCAAATTTACCAGAAGGAGTACCTACGGAAGAGGCTACTGCCTTTTTTGAAGCAGCATGAGATTGCCTATTTTGGCCGGACTTGGCAAGCTGCTACTGCTCAAATTCCGCCAAACAGTGGTACATCGAAAAATGGTGTCACAGTGGTTCCTAAGGAGATGAATTGATATGATATGATATGATAGTGGTTTACCACCCATTGTAGCATGGAAACTAAGTCCAAAAGCAGTGGGCTCTCTTCTCTGTTTGTCTTGATCAAGCTTAATAACCTCTGATTGTCCTCAACATGTAGCTGTATGAAGGGCCAAAAACGGATTGGGTAGATCGATAGGCAAAGTCGCCTATACGCATCTACGGAACAAGAGAATCTCCTTCCAGCAACTTGATCAGCCAATTGGTCAAAAAGACAAGCCCCCAAACAGGAAGATGAGTGGGGAGAAGAGCCCGCCCTTTATCCACGAAATGTTATCAACAGGGAGTTGGCATTCCCACTCTCCCCGTCCAAATCGCTTCAATCGGGTGCCATGTTGGACCGTCCCTTCCCTTTCGTTTATGTATTTTAATGTATATACGAGTTGATTGTAATGATTATTGTCCATAATACTTACATTTCGATGAAAATCGTGATACTCATCATTACAGAAACCAATTTTGAATCGTAGACCATGTCGTTCAACAATCCACTCGTTCCGAGACAGGGCTCTGTGATAAAGCCATCTTCTTCATCATGTTCGCTCGTCACCCGGAATGCATGCAAATGAAAAAGGGATACAACCAGGATTAGTTTTTTTTTGCAATAGTCCTTGTTACACATTCTCTGTCTTATCCTTTTTTCTTCCAGTGTTTATAATTTCCTTTTCCTCGATCTTCTTCCTCTGTCGATACACCATCTGAAATTTCGCTATCCTCATTATTATAAATTTTTTCCACTTTCTTTTTTAATTTTTCTTTGTCCTTAGCTAGTTCTTCCCATTCTTCTATATTAAGTTCTTCATATCTATCAAAGTCCTGATTTAATGATTTCCTCCAAGTAAGGCTTGGTCTACCCTCTTTTTTCTTGTTGAATTTTAATCTATACGCTAATTGCAGTGGATGATTCATCTCTCTTCTTCTGATACGTCCAAAATAACTTATTCTGCCTACCCTAACTCGTCTATTTATTGTTTTTCCTGCTAAAAATTTTCTTGCATTAAATTTCATATTACTTGGTTTTTTACAGCTATTTAAAATGTTCCTTAGAATAATTTTTTCGTAGTTTGCTAGTGCCAGCCTGTTTTTCTTTGTTAATACCGCTACCTTAGTTCCGTATAATAACGCTGGTGCCAAAACTGTATTATAAATAAGCTTTCCTAATTCCCAGCTCGGATGAAATCTTGTACAAAAATCTACTAATAATCTTGAAGTTTTCAAAGCGTTTATAGATTTATGTCTATTGGTTAATTTCCTGTTTAGGGTTGCTGTCAGACAAACTCCTAAAAACTTAATATATTCACTAGTTTTAAAAGCAGTTCCATTAAGCATTAATTCGTTTGGCTGTACTGCTTTGTCATTTGGGTATCTGACTAAAATTTGACTTTTCTCCCTATTGATTTTAAGACCTACTTTGGATAGCTCCTCTTCTAGTACTTTAAGAATATTCTCTAACTCATTTATACTTCTTGCTATTATAAATATGTCATCGGAAAATGCTAAAATTATCGGCAGTTTTAAGCAATCTACATCTATCAATTCTAATTCAGGAATATCTCTTGCAACGTTTTTAAGAACATCTTATATTAAATAATTAAAAAAATTGAGGTGACATGGGACATCCTTGTTTAATTCCCTTACCTCTGTTGAACTCTTTAGAAAATTGGTTTTGCCATAAAACTCTAGTGAGTTCATTCTGAACACATAATAACACCCTGTCAACTAATCTAGATGGAACATTTAAATTAAGTAAAACTTCTCTTAAACTCTTCACATTTACTGTATCAAATGCCTTACTGATATCCAACGCTAAAACAATTAGATCGTTTCCTGCATTCCAATATTCTTCTCTGACTCGCCTAGCAATGAATATATGATCATCTATTGATCTACTTCTTGTAAATGCTGCTTGATGGAACCCTGGATCTCCTGTGAATTTTCGAAGCTGGTAACCTATCCATTTAGCATATACTTTATAAGCCACATTACAAAGAGATATTCTACGAAAATGATCGGCTTCTGAAGCTCCTGCCTTTTTTTGGAATGGGAATTTGCGTCGATTTGTTCCAGCCTTTGGGCATTATGTTTTCTACATATACCAACTTCATAATTTCAACTGGCTCTTCTATCGTGCTCTGATCTGCATTTTTAAGATATTCTAAATAAACTCGGTCTGGCCCTGGCGTTTCTCCATTACTAGAAGTATTGATCATAAATCTAATTTCATCTAAGGTAGGAGGGTTTGGTAACGGAACGTAATCGTGTTCAATACAAAAATCTATTTCTGGCCCTTGACAATCCTTCAAAATATTATCCCATACTCGTGTACTAATTTTTGATGCCTTGTTGTTCTTCTGTTTTCTGAAGTTTTTTTTAGAGAACTGTATGTTTTTCTTATGCTCATTCCTACGTCAAAATCGTTTAATTGTTTAAAGAATAACATAATTTCCTTTTCCATATGGTCTTTTATAGCTTGAACTAACTCTTGTTTGCGATTACCTAATTTGTATTTATAGTTCTGCATGTCAGGATGTTTCTTGGAAAATCTCAAAGCATCTCTTAAATTATTAAAAGCTTTTCTCCGTTTTGGTGTACTTGGGATTTTACTTACTCTTAATATGCTAGAAGCGGCTATTTTCATCTTTTTAACTAGGTTTGAGTATCTTTGATCTACCGAATATTTGTTTGTGTGTTTTACTTTAATTGATTTTATTTTTTCCTGATATTTATTTTTAATACTTGGATCCTTAAACAATTCCTAAGGTTCCTAAGGAGATGAATACGGCCAATACTCCGGAACTAAGGCCAATTGAGATACACTCATCAATTGTGAAACACATACTGAAGAAAAAGGGTGGAACTGCAATTGACCTGAAGTATTTCAAGGGGAACTGGAATTTGGCAGCCAAACATTTGGGAAGAAGGTTCGTCCAAAATAAATAGAATGGGCCGTGTACGACGAAAAGCTCAAGTGAAATGGCCTATGGTGAGAAGGAAGACTGATGGTTTTACAATAAGCATAATACCTACTAATGTATAACTGTTACATTGAACTATGACAAATAAAACGCATTTTTAAATTCCAACAAGATTTTTGTGTCCGGATTTTTGTGTTAAATCCTTAAAACTTTGGAGGTGTTCATCGAAATTCCGAGATGTTCATAGAACATCAAAGATGTTCATGAAACTTCCGAGATATTCAAGAATGTCCGTGTACTTCATAGAACTTTCAAGATGTTCATAGAACCTCCGAAATGTCCCTAGAACTTCCACCCAGTTCATAGAATTTCCTAGACATAGAATTTTCCATATGTTTGTAGAGCTTCCGCGCAGTTCATACGATCGCAAAGTAGTTGGAAATGGTCACAACCACCGTCTGTGCAGTGCTGACTCGTTTGTCTGTTCCCCGGAAGGTGAATTCAAGGCGTCGAAGTGGTACAGTGGCCCGGAAACTGCATCAGAACGTCATGAAGGCTTTCAAAGGGAATCCAGAACTTTCGGACGTGTATGAGGCAAAAAAAAAAGTCGGTGCTGTTCTCAGTACAGTGCGGAATATACGCATTCGGGAAGGTTTCTTCAAGTATCCGGCTCTTAAGCAACCGAACTGGACCGTAAAGCAAAACATTACGGCCAAAACGTGGGTCCGAAAGTTGTATGACCAGGTGCTGACCAAATTCAACGGATGCATCCATATGGACAATGCAACGTACGTCACATTGGACTTCAAACAGCTTCCGGGACAGAAGTTTTATGTTGCCAGGGGTCGAGAAGATGTTTCCAAGAAATATAAATTTGTTATTGCGGACAAGTTTCCCGGTAAGCTGATGATCTGGCAGGAAATCTGCAGATGTGGCCAGAACATTCCGATTTTCATAGCAAACAACAATATGAATGGACAGTTATATATCAAAATGAAAAACGTGTATTACCGTATATTAGGTTCCACCAGGGCCCTGTCAAATTTTGGCCAGATTTGGAGAGTTGCCACTACAGTAAGAATGCACATAAGTGGTATCGCGATAATGGAGTAGACGTCATTGAGAAAGGAATGAGTAAAGGGCCCACAAACCATTTGTTTACAAATGGCTTTTGTGCCGTTTTCAAATGTTAGCACTGATGTTTCTTCTTCAAAAAAAAAACATCAATGAATATTGGAGAAGGGGCCCTGGTCAGCCGTACGACGCAACTTAGTCGCAATGCTCTCACGGCACTGACGACACATTCTCATTTTTTATTGAACACCCGTTATTTTTTGAATGCTGAAAAAATTCATCCCTAAAAAGTTATGATCGAAAATATAAACCTAAGGGAGTTGCCATAAAAATGCTCCATAACTCAAAAAGTACTTTACTTAGAATGTTGCCTTCTTGAACAAAGTTGCTTGTTTAACATTTTCTATATCTTTGCTGAAAACATTATTTTCCTAAATCTTTAAAGAATCAGTAATTTTAGTTACGTTCTAATTTCGGAGGATTTTAATACCAACAAATTTTCGAATACACTTTACGGCTTAAATGTAAAGGAATAAAGCTCCTTTTTATTAACTGTCGATGTAACTGCAAAACAACAAAAACCTAATATCGATCAGCATGATTCATGCTGATGTATTATTTATTGATGTTATAGCAAAAATCAGCATTAATATTACATCAAAAGTGTTGACATGAGATTGGTGTTCAATCGCCCAACTGGGTCCAGAGCTGCGACCTATCACAATCACGATCGTCAAACAGCTGATGGTAGTAACGCTTTGTACATTCCTATCAATGTGCTTGTCGAAGCACTCTCCATGACCATCCATCAAGTTGACGACAGAAGTAAAAAGCAACTGGTGAATGTCGTCTTATTTTTTTTTATATATATCTTTACTAAGGAGACTTTCAGCCCTGGGCTCCAATGTCATCTTAGGTGTTGACCCATCACTGATCTGGTCATTCCCGACAATCACGGCACTCGTTTGTGCTCGTTTTGAAGCAGTTGCTGCTTTGCTTGCTCATGTGAGTGTGTTGGTGAGTGAGCCCAGCTTTGTTTGTAGCTCACACAGTCACGCGTGCCGAGTCGAACTTGGAATGCATAGGCATTGTTTTCATTTTCTTCTGTCGTTTTGCTTTTTCTCATCATCGCACTGCAGAAGTCTTCACTGTTTTCGTTGTGTGTTACGTTTTGCCTATGAGCAGCGACCATTACTGGTGATTGTTGTTTGCCATGGCTCTACCTCTGACTGCGTGATATAATCTTCTGTCCGCGATAGTCGTTTGATGCGTTGACGAGTGTCGAGTGAGTGTCATGATATTTTGCATCACTGCTTGAGAGGGCTTGGCACTGAGGAAATCTCTGTTACTATAGAAGTAGCGGATGAAATAAGCGTACCTATCAATAGATAAGCAATTATAATGAAATTTAATTGATACTAAATTCTTTCCAAATGCTTTTCCATTAGAGGGTATTGTTTTGGATCTTAATTGTTTAGTTCGTATTTTACAACAAATAATTATTTAAATCTACTCACAGGCGCAAAGTCCATTAGAGAATCCACACTGTCAATGCGGAAATTTCCTCTAATAACCAAATACTGACTTCAACTCCTGGTGAAGCCATTCTACAAAATCTGTGTCAGCCTCCCAAGTAACATCGCAAGTTTTATCAAGGTTTTAAAGCATGCTGAACGTCTAAACCGTGGTTTACCGAACCCACATAAAACCAAAATTGTTACTTGAGCCTTTGTTCCTCTGTTAACTTATCGATTCACCCTAATCTCACACTCGTCAAACCCCTCCCGAAACGTACGAAGGAAGGGCGTGTACTTCGAAGCCGGCAGCAGGGGTGTGACGACCGACAGTGGCGAATTTAATTAAACTCAATTCCAAATTCATAGACTAATGAAAAGTCACTGGCATATTCATGAGTTTACATTTCATCGGCGTGCATATAAATGATTTTATTACGCGAAGCGAAATATGAAACAGTGCGCGCCTGTTTGTTTATTGTACTGAACTTTGCCGGTTAATGGTGAAATGGGTGGGCAGAAAAATGAAACCGTACAACTATAAGCGGAACTGCGACGAAATGAACTGCATTAATATCACTCACATATCGTCGTCGAATCTAATTACGAATGTCGCATCTGAATTATTCACAATCAACTTGCCCCGATTGCGTCGTTGGCTTTTACTTTCGTCGCCAGCAAGTAACAGGGAACACGAGTTGTCACGTAACCAGCCAGTCAGCATCATCAGTGGAGATTTCTCCACACCCGAGCAGGCGAAGCATCACGTGCAGAGTTCAATTACTCAACTTGTTCCTAGAGACAAGCTATGATTTCAAATTGATACCCGTGCACGGTGGGAAAAATCGGTCTCCCTCCTCTCGGTTCAAAAATGTATCATCTTCCTCGGTCCTATAGGATTCCTACTGTGAGCCGTTACGTGGCAATGTATTGGGAACAGCAAGGGCTGCAGTTGTTACGTTACAGCACAGCAGTCAGAAGCAGGGTTTCCAGAATTTCAAAAAAATATCTGAATACACTGATCTCAGCCAATTCTGATTTTTTATTTAAATTATGAGTTGAAGCTTTGAGTTATGATTACACATTCAAAAACATATGCTTATTTTGTTAACCAACCCAGCTTTTATATTTGGCTCAGTACTATTTTCGTATCACCACTATTTTCGTAGTGAAGTATGAAAACTGTCAGAAATGCATTCTTCTTTGCTATGCCAATATAAATTTCTGATATTTCTGAGCGAAAACTAAGATTTCAATTTGGCAACCCTGATCAGCCGGTATGTGGAAGTTTGTCGTAACTTTCCAATTGCTACCTTGACTCCGGCGGCTGTGATGAACTTTTGAGTTTTGCAGTTCCTGTTTGACCGGATCCATTGAAGACGCGATTACGGCTCTCAGATCGGGTAGCTACTTTTATCCGTCATTTACCGGGGTGGAGTGGATTGACAAGCAACCTGCTGACGATGCACTCTGTTGATGGATAACTGGATTTGTAGTAATTACGCTGTGTTATGGAAGGGATGGGTTTAGATGATTCAATTCAGCGTTCAACTCACTTGAACTGCAATATGAACATTTAGTTAGCTGGTCGATGTCGGACTTGCTCTATTCGATGTCAAATCAAATTAACGCTGACTACCAGATCGGGGGTGAGTTTAATCAACTCACCTGAACCGTGTATTTACGCGTTAAGTCATTCGTAGCTCGTTCGAGGAGCTGTCACAATGTGAGCGAGCCATAAGTTTAATGTTATAATTGCATCATTTATCCATTTGCTAATGTAATTTTTTTCATTGCTCTTCTTTCAGGTAAAACACTTTTGAAGCATGATGGAACAGCCAATCTGATGCCGTGTTAGCAGAGTCGGTAAAATTAAATACTTTCAAACTCTTTTGGGCAACATATGTCCTTCGAAACTGCAGGTCTTAATTACCATTAACCCGTAAAAGCCCGGGACAAACTTTTTATTTTCAAAAATTTGTATCTCAGATATGCCATACCTCTCACCCCAGCAGGCCTGGGTTCAATCCCAGTCGGCGCCGCCGGGATGTTCTGAGGCATAACATCTCTGATCACGCCTTCCTTCGGATGGGAAGTAAAGCCGTTGGTCCCCGGTTCATGAGTTGATGGGTCGATAGGTAGGGTCCAGGTGTGGGAGCTGCCTTCCTGGCACGTCGGTAGCATTGGTGCTCAGCACGGAAAACAAGATCGACGGAAAAAACAAACCAAAGGAGATGCCATGGCCGAATAAATTGAATTTTTTTTAAACATCATTCCGGTGAGTGGTTCTTACAGTTGTTGGGTGGTACTCCTCCTTAGGCCCCTTCCTCTTTGTTATATATTCAAGGATGTGTTGGCACGAAGGTGTCTTTTTCAATCTTTATCATATATTTTACTTATCATTGCGACAACATATTGATTTTTTTTTCTTTTAAGGGGTTACGCCTACCTGTAAGACCGACAAAAAGCAAAAGTTTGGATTTTTTTTTTCTCAAAAACGACGCAACATGTTGAAAATCGGTTTTCTGCCGTTTATTGAACACACATTAAATGGTACATTTGTCAGTCAATGCTGTAAAAACGAGGTCCTGGTGCCCCGCACGGCTGCTCCCCGTGGACGATGTTCTAAAAAACGCTTTTTGTGGTGCCATCTGAAATAAAAAAAAACCATACCAAATCGTTAAGCATGTGTTAAACTAGTCCTTGATCGTTCGGTTTTTTTTTTAATTTTTTTGACAAAATGGCGGCCTTGCAAAGTTGAAGTGCCGATTTTTGATCCTTAAAATTTGTCTTTGATCGGCTGTAAAAAATCGAAATTAAATGATAGACGAAATCCGAACGATCGTGGACTGCACAAAATAGTACTAAACAGAAATCAAAACGAATCGGACGAATCGAATGTATACATTTCGAGAAATTTTTGGCACCGGTTTTGAAAATATGATTCCGAGATAATCGCGTTTAAAGTTTCAAGTTGGGCTTAGTCCACTATAAGTGAATATTTTTGTACGTCGCATAACTTTCACAATTTTCATCGGATCAACTTGATCTTTTGAGGAAATATTCTTGACTTTATATACTTTCGATTAGGACCATAAAAAAATGGTAGGCGTAACCCCTTAACTCGAGAAAATAATAGAGAACAATCATAAAAACCCATGGCTATGGCTATTCCGGATTATGGTTCCATAGGATCGTTTATTATTATTATTATTATTATTATAGTCATTTTAACACTCATGGGTCATTCGTGACTTGTCCGGGGATGAGATTTGAACTCGTGACTTTGGCGTGAGAGGTATGGATGCTAATCACTGCGCCGGGGTCGCCCCCTCTATAGGATAAAAATTGATATCTCTTATAACCATATCAAGTGACATATCAAATCACATCTACTCAACAAAATATGACCAATGACACTCAAAACAACAATCATAGAGCCATTTGGCCACCCTAGAACCGACACTGGAAATTCCGGATTATGGTTCCATATGGTCATATTTAGATCTCTCATAACCAAATCAAGCGACATATTAAATTACATCTACTCGACGAAATATGACCAATGACGCTCAAAAAAAAAAAAATAAAAACAACCACGGAACCATATGGTCACCGTAGAACCAGTTCTAAATATTCCGGATCATGGTTCCACATGGTAAAAATTGATATCTCTAATAACCTTATCAAGCGACATATCAAATCACATCTACTCGACGAAATATGACCAATGTTACATATAACGACAACCATAGATCAAGACAATCATCAATAGAGCACCTTAGAACCAGTTCCAGGTATTAATGATTATGGTTCCATATGATTAAATTTGATATCTCTGATAACCATATCAAGTGACACATATCGACGAAACATGACCAACAGCTTTCAAAACAAAAACCATAAAGCCATATGGCCACCGTAGAACCGGTTTCTGGAACCCTGTATTATGGTTCATCATGGTAAAATTTGATTTATCTGATAACCATATTACGCGACATATCAAATCTCATATATTCGAGGAAATATTAACAATCGGCTCTGAAAAACGAAAATCACATCTACTCAACTAAACATTTCCAATAGCTCTAACAATTATTAACCGAGCCTTATTACCGCCGTAGAACCGGTTCCAGATATCCCGATTTATGACTCAACGTAGTTAAATTCGTTATCTATCATTGCCATATCAAATCACATCTACTCAACGAAATATGACCGATGGCACTCATAACAATAATCACTGTGTCATATGGCCACTAGGATGGGTCATCATGATCATTTTTTCAGAACAAAGTTTTTTTTGGTTCCATTTGGGTTCCCAAACAACTGTGCGAAATTTGGGGCCGATTGGTTGTAACCCGGCTTTCCGCATTGCATTTGAAATTTGAATGGAAATTAGTATGGGAAAACCTACCTTATTGCATCTTTATTACTAGGGACCACTCATCTAAATACGTTAAAAAATAGCTCAGCCTAACAACTTTGCTGAAAAATGTATTGTGCTAGAATGCCTCTCAAAAAAGTTATAGCTGTTCAAAGATCAATGTTTCGAATTAAATGCAAAAAATCCCTTTTTCTGCCAACACTGCCGGTGTACCAATGAAAGTCAGACTCCAAATTCGAAGTTAATTATTCGAAGTTAATTATTTGATCGAATAGATCTATCTCTTAACGGCGCCGGTGGTGTAGTGGTAAGCGTGATTACCTCTCACCCCAGCAGGCCTGGGTTCAATCCCAGTCGGCGCCGCCGGGATGTTGCTCTGAGGCATAACATCTCTGATCACGCCTTCCTTCGGATGGGAAGTAAAGCCGTTGGTCCCCGGTTCATGAGTTGATGGGTTTATAGATAGGATCCAGGTGTGGGAGCTGCCTTCCTGGCACGTCGGTAGCATTGGTGCTCAGCACGGAAAACAAGATCGACGGAAAAAACAAACCAAAGGAAAAAAAAATATAAAATAAAGATCTATCTCATATGCGTAGTCGGAGGGGTGATGGGGGGTCACTCATATCAGTAGAAGTAAAGTTTCAAACTGAAATAACTTCGGAGTTTCTTATCTTATCGATTTGGTATGTTCAGATGAATTATTCAAAAACAATTTTTCAATTTCATATGCATATTAAGAGATGAGGGGGGGGGGCTTACTGTACCCCAACCCCCTCCCATATAAATGGAGGTAAGGCTTCAAACTGATCTTGTCAAGTTGGTATGTTCAAATGTAGTAAATTTAATAGCATAGTTAGATATGGGGAGAGGGCTTACGGCCCTTTCTTATATCAATGAAAGTAAAGATAAAGACTGAAATAACTTCGGAGTTCCCATCACTCGAGTTGTTCGGATGGGTTATTCAAAAACATTTCTTAATCTCATAAAAGCAGTTGTAAAGCAAGTACTACCATTCTCTTCCCTACACTTTTGGTGCAATGCACAATGTCAGATATATTCACACAAATGTCATTGGATTGTTATGATTATATTTTATTTTAATATATTCTACGATTTCTTAGGGTACTCTTTTCGATGCTGTTCTATCCATTCAAGCAAATATTGCTGTTGAACTAGGCCTCGGGTGGATTTCTTGATAAGTCAGAAATTTGCTTCACCCCTCATTCAGCCATATCGTTCAAGGAAGCAACTCGTTGTATCGCATTGAAATAATCTGTATCACTACTCCACTCGTTTGCCGGTTTTTGCATGAAGCCGGTCGAAATTTTGAAAAGAAATCAGCACTGTTAGAAGTGACGTTTGACTTGGGAGCCCAACTGAAACTTAGCCCACTTAAAGTTAGCCCAACAAGCGAAATCTGACTGTGCCTGTGTCTGAGACGAAACTGGTGAACACAGTTTTCATTTGCTCTTATTTTTGGCTCTAGACGTACGACCACTTCTGTGTTTTCAAATAAAAGCTATGTATAGAAATTTAAAATTTCCCAACTACTAATAATTCAAACAACATCTCCTCACTAACAAATGAACCGACAAGTTGATATTAAATATTTACACCACAACAATTTTCATTTTAAAAACTGCATGCAGTAAGCCCTTCCCCCTCTCCCACACCCCACTGTCTAACATCGCTTATGAGATTGAGCAAATGTTTTTGAATAATTCATCCTGAACATACCAAATCGATAAAATAAGAAACTCCGAAGTTATTTCAAACTGAAACTATTGATATGAGGGAGGGGAATGGAGTATATTATAACCCACCCCTCTCCAACTACACATATGAGATAGAGCAATTGTTTTTGAATAATTCATCCTGAACATACCAAATCGATAAAATAAGAAACTCCGACATTATTTTAGTTTAGAATCTGACTTCCATTGGTACACCGGCAGTGTTGGCAGAAAAAGGGATTTTTGGTGTTTAATTAAAACCATGAATATTTGAAAAGCTATAACTTTTTTTAGATACATTCTAGCACCATACTTCGGTTGTCAAAGTTGTTAGGAACTTCCTGGGCTATATTTGTACATACTTTGTTGCACCGGTCATGCAAAATGTGGTCACTAGGGATAAAAATGCAAAAAAGTTGGTTTTCCCATCCTAATTTCCATACAAATTTCAAACGCAATGTGGAAAGCCGAGTTACAACCAATCGTCCTTAAATTTTGCACAGTTGTTTGCGACTCCAAATGGAACCAAAAAAGGGTTGTTCTCGATTGGTGCGGTAAAGTTTGCGTTTTTCCATATAACTATGACCCACTCTAATGGCCACCTAAAAACCGATTTAAGGTGATTCCTTGTAAAGTCCACAAAGGACTGCCACTATAGGCTATAAATGCACTTCCACCTCGAGTTTTCAATTACACAAATCTAGGAAATTAGTGCCCCATTTCACCTGAAATTGCTACTGCATGTATGCTGCAGCGCAGCAAACGTGCATTAACAGTTTTATTGTGGTACGTGTCGTGGAAGCTTATATTTGTGCACTTATAGTTTCGAAGTGGTAGCGAGGATAAAGATCTTACAGTGAAACACCTTAAGATGAACCGAATAAATATGGCTTAATACAGCTAAACTGAATGCGACAGATCCGAAGTCAATATCAACAGAATTTCAGAAACATAAGTGAAGGTGAATCGACGATACATTATGGAGGGGCGGAAACGAAAACAAGTGCTGGATTAGAATGAGGCAAGATATCGCAGCAGAGGCATCAGTTATGGCAGTGGACCTGAGAGAAGAGCCTCGACAAGCAGTGATGAAAAATATCATGACACTCACGTGACATTCGTCTTCGCATCAAACGACTATCGCTGACAGATCGTTTTGTCACGCAGTGAGATTTAGAGCCATGGCAAACAACAATCACCAGTACTGGTCGCTGCTCACAAGCAAAACGTTACACTCGCTGCTGATGATGAAAAGTACAACGAAAACAGTGAAGACTTCTGCAGTACGATCATGAGAAAAAGCGAAACGACAGAAGAAAATGAAAACAATGCCTACGCATTCCAAGTTCATCTCGACAGGCGCGACTGTGTGAGTTACAAACAAAGCAGGCAACATAAACGGAAGCTGTTGGGCTCACTCAACAACACACTCACATAAGCAAGCAAAGCAGCAACTGCTTCAAAACGAGTACAGATGAGTGTCGTGTTTGCCGGGAATGACCAGATCGGCGATGGATCACAACAGAAGACGACATTCACCAGTTGCTTTTTACTTCTTTCGTCAACTTGATGGATGGTCATGGAGAGGGCTTCTACGAGCACGTTGATAGGAATGTACAAAGCGTTACTACCATCAGCTGTTTGACAATCGTGATTGTGATAGGTCGCAACTCTGTCGACAAGGTCGTCATGCTTGTGATAGGAATTAGACCACGGCCCAGGTCAAAGTAAAAAAAAATAGCCACCCAGGACGGAAATCTTTCTTGTTTTTAGGGGAAAGGGAATTTGGCGAATATTTACAGTCCGTAATATATGTAATATATTTGTATGGATGATTGTTTATGTTACTCTGCGGGTGGGTTTAAAGGGTGTCCACGATGAAATTGCCACACACAAAATTGATTCGCAAAATTCGAGTTTTCATCCGATTGCCATCAAATTTTCAGGGATTGAGAAATAACTATTAAACTTCATTTTACCATTTTACTCGTATTTTATTTACAGTCCATACGCAAATGCCCGCACCTTGGCCTTAACCCCGGCCATAAGATTCTGCACAACCTGTGAATCAACCGTTTTTTGCATGTAAACCCATACTTTCTTCAGTTCCTCGACTGTCTTCACTACCTTAGGTCGTTTAAGAAGGTGCTGCTTCATAATCGCCCAGTACTTCTCGATGGGGCGGAGCTCCGGAGTGTTGGGAGGGTTGAACATTTTTGGCACGAAATTGACCTTATTGTCCGCATACCACTTCAGCACGTCCTTGGAGTAGTGGCATGAGGCCAAATCCGGCCAGAAGATTGTTGGGACGTTGTGGGCCTTCAGGAGAGGAAGCAGCCGCTTCTGGAGGCACTCTTTTATGTACACCTGTCCGTTCATCGTGTCCTGGGTGACGAAAGGTGCACTCCGCTTCCCGCACGTGCAGATGGCTTGCCAAACCAGGAATTTCTTCGCAAATTTGGACATCTTCTGAGTGCGGACATGCTCGGGAACGCTGAACTTATCCTTGGCCGTGAAAAACAGGTTGCCGGGGATCTGTTTGAAGTCGGCCTTCACATATGTTTCGTCGTCCATGATGCAGCATTCAACTTTCGTCAGCATGTTGAGGTACAACTTCCTGGCACGGGTTTTGGCGGACTTGTTCTGCTTCTCGTCGCGATTAGGGGCCTTTTGTACCTTGAACGTTCGAAGCCCAGCCTTAGTTTTGGCCTTTTGGACAAAACTTCGGCTTAGGTGCAGCTTCTTAGCCACATCCCTAACGGAGGCGTTCGGATTTCGGTTGAAGGCCCCAACTACGCGGTTGTGATTTTTGGTGTTGTACGGAATACTTTTTCCTTCACTTCTGGGCTTCCGATCGGTGGTCAACCGTTCCTCGAACCGCTTAATTACTCGCGACACCGTGGAATTCGCGATTCCCAACGTTTTAGCGATGAAACGATGCGAGAGATCCTTGTTCTCGTGATGAATGCGCAAGATTTTATCACGCACGAGCTGTTCTTTCGACTCCATTTCCACGAGTTTTGATCACAGGACTTTAAAACTTGCAGGATGTAAATAATGCACTATGAACTAAATCCACCCAAATTTTCATTAAATTCTACCCAACGGTTAAAAAGTTAGAGCAATTTCATAGTGTGGCAATTTCATCGTGGACACCCTTTATAAACTCTCAAAAATTGGTCTTGTGGAATATAGATAGTGGCTATCATCACATCAGGTAGATGATCTAATCGAGTATATAAAACTGGCTGATAGACTGACAGTTACTTTAGGTCTAATCTAATCTAATCTAATCTAATACAAACGCAGCCAGTAAGAGAAAGCATCCTGGAAAATGATTAGGTTAGATGAGGTCTAATAATTTTTCTTGTCTAATTGATGTTTACAGCATATCTGAGATATGATATAAACATCAATACGGCCAGGCCTACTGCGTTGTATTTGCCTCAAAGATGATTCTTGGAAATTAATGGGAACATTTCTTGAATCTACAGGGGTGGAAGGATGCGTGGACATACCGTACCGAACGCTCCAAGTTACTATGTGTAGTTGTGTGTAATGTGTCAATATTTGTACAATATTGAAGAATCATAAAATAATGCAATGGAAGGATCTTACCGAGTTTTCTCATATGTTGGTAATGATTCTTTTGTGCTTAAAATTTTCGTTTCGATTTCTTTCACTAGAAACTACTACTGGGAAAATAAAGAGAAACAGAAACAGAACAAAACAAAAACAACAATCGCAACCATTAATACAGAAAAAAAAGTCTTCAGAGCAAGAAAACCGCAGACGCAAAGACTATTAGACAGAAATTTGCACTTTTATCACACTTTAAAACGATATGTAAAATATAAAGCACAGTAGGTGTAATGAAACGATCTTACAATATGCCGACATTTTATCAAAAATGTTCTGCAGATACAAATTCTATTCTCCAACTGAAAATTTGTCGGTTGCAAGATACTGGCACTAGAACGTCTCAAAATACTGCATAGCATTGCCGTGTCACTGATAAATCATGGTTTCTATTTTCTTCAAAAACACTCTCACTTGAACAAATGATCCATAACACACATCAACGACACGACACATATTTGCTCGATATCTCATGATGATGGTGATCCCACCACTTACCCCTACAAAGGTTTGAGCTGGACGATTTATCTTTAAGATAATTAAATGCAAACATTTTAACCAGGTTAGCAAAAAAAAAACGAGCTGGTTACATTTACAGATATAAATTCCCTCTAGAGTTTACAGTTGCTTCACAGCGATATAAATGTGAAAAAGCTTAGGCGTCCACGTCTTAGTTCGCCTTTTTGTCCACCTAAAATATTCATAAGTATTACCAGCGATCAAGAGTTAATGAACAATCAACAAAGAATCCTATTGCACTAGCAACCCCGCAATCTGATGCTATCATAATTTTCAGCAATGTCAGGAATGCTCACGAACCCCCAACATTTGCCAGAAAACTTACTACTAACTCAAGGTATCTTCCAAATAAGCTTCAAAATTGCATTTTTTTTTTTTATCAAATGTTAAATTCAGTCCTCTATATCCGTAATACGCGCGCGAGGCTCAAACCTTTGTAGACTACTTTTTTTTTAATTAATCTACTATTAAATCAAATAATAAAAATCCATCATCACCGTGGCGAACAGAAATAGTTTTTGCAGTGCTACAATAATTATTAAAAAGTCGTTTTGACAGCTATCCATGCAAAATAATCCGTTAAAAATAACTTCGTCAAGATACATAATTTGTCAATTCATAACAAAAAAGTAGAAGGGTCTGTGCCTAGGGGCACGAACGGAAGATTGACGTAGGACCACTAGTGGACGGAATAAATGTGAAGTGAATTTAATTCTTTTATCTATTTTCTATTATCTCAACTCTTTCCGTTTTTGAATTGTAGGCGTAGGTTTGGTTACAAGATTACAACTCTGGAGAGCATTTTGTGTGGTCGTTGGGGGCTTGTGGTTCTGAATATGGACAACCAGCCAGAGATAAATTCTATTCCAACTCTTTACTGATGCATGTTTGATGGCCCTGAAAAGGGCCGTTTTATTGAAGAGGACATCCATGGCTACTTACGCTTTGCGTGTTTAGTGTAGGTGACAGCATCACGGACCTCATTTTCCACGAACACCTTCAGCACACCTCGTAGATCAGACCGGAGATACGTTTGACACCACCACGGCGAGCCAGACGACCGATGACGGTTATCTCGAAGAACTTTGCGATGACGCTTGGCGCCTCCTTTACCAGACTTTTTCCTCCTTTGCCACAACCAGTCAATTGTTGCTTGTTAGGTGTGAAGGAGTGGACTAGCCACCACTTTCCTACTGCTGCTATTGCTGTTCTTCACGCCGTCCGAAGCGAAAATAGGCTAATGCCATACTAGTAGTAAAATTTACGTTTATTTTCTGGGTTTTATGTTTCAACATTTGATTTAACATTTCAATTGGTTAGCCTTTGGCTCTTCATCTTTGTTCTAGTTAATTGGTTATTCTAATGTGATGATTGCGTTTAGCGCTAATTTACAGGATACCCTTTGTGGGATTGTTTTGGTTTGAATTTAAAAATTTGATAACCTACCTACTTGAGCACCTAACTACTTATACTAGGTTGCCAAATCACGAATGATCTGGTGGTTTGATCGCAGACAGGCGACTCTGAACCTTTCCAGCGTGGAAGTCTTTCGCTCCTCGAGTGTTTGAAGACCGGCCAGGTGGACGCGGTGGACTGTTAAGGATCATTCTGAGGATCTTGTTTTGGATCCTCTGAAGCTTTAAGTGGTGGCACTTTGCACAACTCTCCCAGATTGGCATACCATACTCAATAGCCGGCAGAATGATTTGCTTGTGGACAGCAAGCTTGTTTTTGAGGGACAGGGTGGACTTCCTGTTTATCAGAGGGTAGAGCGACCTGATCAAGATGTTACACTTGGTGGATGTCTTGTCCACATGTGATCGGAATAGCAATTTGCTATCGAGGGTGAGACCAAGGTAGACTACTTCACTCGACCAATCAATGGGAGTGCTATCAAGATGGATCTTGACGTTAGCAGGCGGAACAAGCCGAGGTGAATACGAATGTGGAAACAGAATGGTTTGTGTTTTAGCTGCATTGATACAAATCTTCCAGCTCTTAAAATAGTCGGACAAAACATCCAGGCCTGATTGTAGTTTACTCGCCAGAGCACGGATCACTCGACCCTTATAGATGATGGAGGTGTCATCTGCGAACATTGACAGGATACCACCACCCGGCAGGGGAGGAACGTCTGACGTGAAAATGTTGAATAGGATAGGCCCAAGCAGGCTACCTTGAGGGACCCCTGCATCAACGTTGAACGTATCAGAGGAGACATTGTTCAAGTAGACCTGGAATGATCTGCCCGACAAGTAGTTTTTGATGATCTTCACGAGGTAGTTCGGAAAGTTGTATCGATGCAGCTTGTACACTAGACCATCATGCCAGACATTGTCGAACGCCTTCTCGACGTCCAACAATGCCATGGCAGATGTATTGGAAACGGACTTGTTCCGCTTGATGATGTTAGTAACCCGAGCGAGTTGGTGGATGGTAGAGTGGCCTTTCCTAAACCCGAATTGCTCTTTGAGAAAGATGTTATTATCATTTGAAAACACCAGCAGACGGCTGAGTATCAATTTTTCGAATAGCTTCGAGATGGAGGACAAGAGGCTGATGGGGCGATAGCTTTTGGCACTGGTAGGGTCTTTGCCAGGTTTGTGAATTGGAATAACTTTGGCTAACTTCCAGCATGCAGGGAAGTAGCCAAGCATTAAACACTTGTTGAAGACCACTGCAAGGTGCTTGAAGAAGTCAACACTCAAGTTTTTCAGCTCGAGGTTGACCACTCCATCGACACCAGCGGCCTTCATGTTCTTTGTTGATTTAATCGCTGCTATCACCTCATCAGCCGATATTCTACTTTCGTCAGGGACAACTACGGGGGTGGCAGCGACACTAGCCATTGCCTGTGATACTGCAGGCTCGTGGGGACTCACCATGGCGTGGCCAAGGTTATGTGAATTTACAAAGTGTTGTCCAAGAGCATTGGCCTTTTCAAATGGGGTTATTAGTAAATATGGGTCCGCATTTTGGTTAGGAGAGGAAAGGGGAGGAATGGGCCTCGGCTTATTTTTCAAAACCTTTGCCATTTTCCAGAATGGCTTAGCACAATCTGGGAGAGAGCGAATCTTGTTTGCAAAATCGATATTTCTGAGATCCACCATCCTGGCTTGGATGATTTTGTTCAAACGGTTGCAATTGGTCTTCAGATTAGGCAGCCCAGTACGCTGGTACTGCCTACGGATCGTGTTGCGGAGTCTAATGAGGTCTTTAGTAGGCCTGTCAAGGTTCAGAGTGTTACTCACCTGTCTGGATACTGGCACATGTAGCTCCCTGGCCCGGGAAATTGCTTGATCGATGGAGCGCAGACACCGGTCAACATCTTCGGACGATTCCGGTTGGACATCGTAGTCTACAGCGGTGTCGACGCAATGTTGGAACTGACCCCAGTGAACACGATGATAGTTGCGCCGGAAAGCTTCAAATCGATTTACGGAGGATCCCACCTCAGTCACCACCGGGTAGTGGTCCGAGCTGAGTTCCTGATAGGTGATAGGTTGAGCGATGTTGTTGCCCATGTTGCTGATGAAGATATCGATGGTAGCGTGAACACCGGACCGACTCAACCGGGTGGGAGTTTCCGGACTCAAGATGTTGTACTGCGCTTCCTGCAGGTCGTTGTTCAGGATGGTGCCGTTTTGATTGCGCCGATTGTTGCCCCAAGCTTGATGTTTGGCGTTCAGGTCACCAGCGATGATAAAGTTTTCCCGTCGTCGTGTTAGCTTGATAATATCTCGTCGCAGATCTGCTGCCGATCCGTCCCTGATGTTGACTTGTTTGGGGCAGTAAGCCGCGACGATGGTGATGGGGCCGATAGGAGTAGAAACTTCCACCCCTACGGCTTCGATGATCTTCAGCTGAAAGCTGGGCATCAGTCGACAGCAGATGTTTCTCCTTATTGCAATAGCCACTCCTCCTCCTCCAGAGTTGGTTCGATCTAGCCTCACGAGTCGGAAATCGGGAAGGTAGACGTTTGTTTCAGGCTTCAGGTGGGTTTCAGTTATGATGGCAATGTCGATGTTTCGTTCATTGAGAAACTCAACAAACTCGATGTTTTTGCTCTTCAAGGAGCAAGCGTTCCAATTTACGATCTTGATGGCTTCACGGTCCATACTTAGTGACAAGGGACAGGGCAGCATGAAGCTGTTCAGATCGAGTCTTGCAGGTGCGCAAGATGATGATGACCTCGGCCACGAGCGTCACAAGTTCCTCCGAGGTGAACGGAGAATCGTCAACAGGCTCACCTGAGACAACACCAGCGTATGATAAACCAGGGGCGGTGGAGGGACCTGGCATTGGCTGGGCAGCAGCAGCAGCGAGACGATGCTGGACTGTTCGATTGTTAGGAATACTCACATGCTTGACTTGTTGGTTGTTGAGCGGAAGTGGTTCTAAGTTCGGAACATGTCGACGGGGCTGGAGAGCTGGGTACTGGACTTCCGTGCGTGCAGGAGGCGAACGATGATTACGGAGGCGACCGGGCTGGTTATTGATCGTAGCCTTCCGACGGATATTGATGAACTCCACTCGCTTGGGACATCCGCGATTGGAGGCTTGGTGGTTACCACCGCAGTTGACACACGTTGGCTCGATGTCATCATCTTGCTCACAGGACGCAGTCGAGTGAGTTCCAGCACACTTGCCGCAGATAGTCTTCATATGGCAGTTTTTGGTGCCATGGCCGTAGGAGAGGCAGTTCATACACTGCGTAACATCACGATGTTGGGATTTGTAATGTTCCCAACTGATGATGACCTGAAACAGGTCCCGGATTTTGGATCTCAGAGCCGCTAGACTGGTGGATCCCTTCGTGAAGTGCACCAGGAACAACTGGTCACGGAAGCTGGTGTTGTGGTTGGAACGCCGGTTTATTGGGAACACCGCCTCAGGTTTGAGCCCAAGCCGCTCCAGCTCGGATTTAACCACAGCCGCCTCGAACGACGGTAATCCACGCAATACCAGCTTCAGTGGCTTGCTCGATGGCAGATCGTGCGTGAAGAAATCAACGTTGTTTTCCTTTAGGAAACATCCTGTTTGATTGTACTCCTCCAGGCTGGAGCACATGATTTTGGTGCCGATGCTGCAAAGCTTGAAGCGAGGCAGCAGCTTGTGTTTTGCCAGCTCGGCACGCAGCTTGGCAACATCCTTCTCCGGCGTGAAAAGCGGGGGAATCCGCTCTCTTGCAGCGATGGGAACGACGTCACCATCGCCATTTTCTTCGGGGAGCACCGCAAACTGGTTGGCTTGCAGTACCCGTTTTCCGGCGTCATCCTGCGACGCGCTGTGCTGGATTACCACCTTCTTTGAAGGGCCCGCTGCTGAATCATTGGTACGTTTACGCACCATTTGTTTCGTGTTGGCAAGTTGCAGTAAACTTGCCAGAACGCGCGAAGGTGGCGACGCTTCCACGGCGCAACGCGACAGCACAAACCGAATCGAAGCGAGAACTCGAGCGAAAAAGAAAACGAACTGAACAGCTCAACAGTCGAGCAAAGAGTGATGGCTAATGCCATACAGCCGCGCTATTTTTTATATCTTTTCAGGTTAAAGCAGAATGATGTGCAACCAAGTGGTATAAAAGCAACAAAGACTCCTCCCATTATGAGTAGTTTGCTATCAAGTAGCGACACTGGCTCTTTTCCTTTTGCGTACACGGCGAATGAGAACGACCCAAATTTGGGTTTAGTTCACTCATAATCGCCAAAAGTGCAGGAACTCAGCGATGAGTAAATTTGTCTCATGGTTTCCTGTGGAAAACCTAAAAAATCTGTCAGAAAATGAGGAAATTGACGAAAATTTTATTCAGTCTCGGAGTAGTACCAATAGACTGAGTGAATCCAATCTTTACTGTTCTCAAATTCAGGAATTTTTCCCTGGAAAATCCTGGAAAAACCTGGGAAAACATGAATCAAATTTACTCATCGCTAAGTTCCTGCACTTTATTTCTTATTTCTGAGATAACTAAACTCAAATTTGGGTCGATCTCATTCGCCGTGATATCACCTTGAAAGATATCGGCGCCGGTAGTTAGCGCGATTACCTCTCACCCCAGCAGTTCTGCGTCTAATCTCAGTCGGCGCCACCGGCATGTTCTAAGGCATAACATCTCTGATCACGCCTTCCTTCGGGAAGTAAAGCCGTTGGTCCCAGGTTGAGTTGATGGGTCGATTGGTAGGGTCCAGGTGTGGGAGCTGCCTCCCTGGCGTCGGTAGCATTGGAGCTCAGTACGGAAAACAAATCTCGCGTCACTTTTCAATAGGTCCTATCTACATTGATCGATTCTCTTCATCGACACTCTCTTTCGTAAATAACTCGGCTTCACAAATGTTTCCTGCCGTCTTCGTCGAATTAGATGCTAGATTGTTGCTTCTTCCATCGAAAATATCCGGCCGTGGCGATTCAAAGTTGATGAAGGTTGATCAAAATAATTTGTACCCCTGCTTCCAGTTTGATTACGTGAGCATTTTGTGTGGTCGTTGGTTCTGAATATGAACAAACAGGCAGATGAATTCTATTCGTACTCTTTACTGTAATAGGCTTGGTGGCCCTGAAAAAAGCCTTTTTGTTGCCAAAGTTGGTGATGATTTAACCTCCGAAACCAAACAGAGTGCGTCTCTGTCACTTCAAAACGTAGATGACATCCATGGCCGCCTACGCTTGGCGTGTTTAGTGTACGTGACAGCATTACGGATCTCATTTTTCAAGAACACTTTCACTGCCGTTCTACGCATATCTGTCCCATGTTACTTTTGGACGTTTTTCACTTTTGTTCATAAAGCAGTACTCGTTTAGGTAGACTTTGGAATGAAAATAGAAAAACGTATCATTTGTTCTGGGTGTGTATAAAACAATATCAAGCCTAATTGTCCCATGTTGAAATTATATGCATAACTGTCCCACAAGGATTATCTTGACTGAATCTATCATTAACGAATCTATTTGTGTACACAAATTTTTGAAACAGGATTTATATAATCAAAAGAAACGGTATGAACCATTTTAGGAAGTGGAAGTTTTATTTTATGTTGATAAATATTTAGAAAAACGGGATTTCATATTAAAACACCAGTTTATAATTTCAAACAATGCCTTATTAGACACTTACTTAGACACTCTCCACCCTCACACTCCCCCTATAGTGTCTACGTGTTTCATGAAAAGCCCCTTTTATAATATGATATTACGCTGCATAAAGGTCGACTCCGTACGGAAGAAATTTGCATGTGCATGTCAACTCATCCAAAGTATTTCTTGAAATCATCAAAGCCCACGGTCAACGATTGTGTAACGTATTGATCTTTTGTCCACAGCATGTCAGCCACCATAAATCTATGGTTGGACTCAAAATGATTAAGCACAATCTCCTTTAGGCCTATGTTAATCTTGCTAAGAAGTAGAACAAGATGTTAAGAAGTTTATGTTCTAAATAGTGCATTCATCATTAGTTGCTTGAAATTCCCATACCTTTAATAGTTTTATAAAAGTAGCAATGTCAACAAATTTATAGTTGGTATAATTTAATGATGGAAAGCTATACAAACTATCCAGGATCTTCCAAAACTTCGCGGAGAACGCAAGCACGCTCATGCAAGCACAAGATTAAAGACGTCAAACGCAACGTAGCCATCAAAGCAACACTGAAAGTAACAGTTCCTAGTGGGACTGATGGTAATTTCTGTAGTTTTCACTAAAACATATTGATTCTGTTGAAATGTGAATAATGCGGTAACTTATTTTAACGTATATTTCTTCCAATGAGCAGAAATGATTCGAAACATTATTCGCGATTTTCTCAGAAGCAACTTTTGAAACATGGGACTGATATGCGTAGAACGGCAGTTCAGCACACCTCGTAAATCAGACCGGAGATACGTCAGACACCGCCACGGCAAGCCAGACGACAGATGGTGGTTATCTCGAAGAATTTGCGTATGGTTCTGAATATGGCGATGAGTGTGCAAAATATTACGCAATTCCATCCTCCCTATTCGCACGCGCCCGAGGATCGGAGGCGAATGCCACTTCGACTTGTTTCGTCTACTTACTACTCTCTGACGACTGTGCTGGGGAAGCAGCATATGCATGTAGGTAATTGGTGGATTTGTTAGTTAATTCGACACTTTTGGACAATGCTGGACATTTACCAGTTTTTCAATAGTTTCTTGTTGAAAATCAACATTCGGAAGTATTGTTATCGATGCGTAGCCATATTTCTGATCGATTGGTGATAAAATTATTGAAATTGGACCAGGAGCAGCTGAGTTATTAACGTTCAAAATCTTTCTTAATTTGTTACATGTTCCATTTTCGGTTTTCACAAAGTGTACCCCCATATAGAAATCAAAGACGTAGTCCTACGTCAAAAAAAAAAAAATCTTAAGCATTCAATCTGGTTCTCCCTCGGTAGAGAAAATTTTTCAGTTGCCTTTCAGTTTATCCTTCTTTCCTTCTACTGCTGTCAGTTCTGAGTCGACCTGCAGAGTCACTTGGTTGGAAGAATTTACACTCGTTCGGCAATCGGTTTGTAGGTGAGGATCACAGTGAATGCTTGGTGCCATTGGTCACATTTCATCGAGTAGATGTGATTTGATATGTCACACGATATGGTTATGAGAGATAATAAATTTGACATCCAGAATCGATTCCAAGGTAGAGATGGGTTTTTATGATTGTTTTTATTATTTTTTCGAGTTCCAAGAAAAATATCATTATGTTGTCGCAATGATAAGTAAGATATATGATAAAGATTGAAAAACCACCCCCGTGCCAACACATCCTTGAATATATAGCAAAGATGGAGTGGCCTGAGGGGGAAAACCACCCAACAGATGTAAGAACCACTCATCGGAATGATATTAAAAAAAAATCAATTTAATCGGCCATATCATTCCAGAGATAAAAATTTTTGAAAATAAAAAGTTTGTCCCGGGCTTTTACGGGTTAAGGCTCCACCGGAACAAACAAAGCTGAAACCTGACTTCATTGCACGTTTGTGCATGAAATTCAAACACCATGATTCTCATTCTATCCAGATCTAGCCTATTCTCTAAATTGAGACCTAAGGATTAATTTGAGCCCAAATTCATGGCAATCTGGACACTTTGATTGTATATGGGGAAACCATACCCCGCTTCCTTGTAATGGACAAAAAACCATAATGGCTAAAAGGATCACCCTCATATCGCGCCAGGCCGTCTTTCGGTGAATTCAATTCAAAGTTTGTAGTTAGTTGAATAGCCATGTTCGAGTTGATAACTGAATTCGTCTAATAGAACAAACCTTCGTTTCCCTCTATTTGCAAGCCTTTTGTAAACTTTCACTTTACACACACCACTCGAATTCAACTTTCCCTGCCATCAAATTCCAATCCAGAAAACGGTGGAGAAGAAAAAAAACAGCAGAACGCAGAAATAAAGTTTCGACATTCCATCCGTTTTCGCTACATTCGTTCAGCTTTGCGCAGCAAAAATAGTTCCGACAGAAGGCAGCAACCCTCCGGTCGCTTTCGGAAACCCACGCATCGGTGCAACATTGAAACAATAAAACAACAGTGGCAGCTTTGCGCTCGGATTGTTTCACCAACATGTTTTTGCTTCCAGAGAAAGCGAGATCATCAGAACAAACACCAACACACTCATATCCTCCCCCAGGAAAAACCTCAACCTTTTGTAGAACCATTTTGCCGACAGAATCAGTGCTTCAACTCCGGCAACCGCGCAAGCAAACTATTCCTCGTCTGCTGCTGTGGGTCTCTGGCAAGGAATCTCAACCTTCCCCGTCAGCAGTCAGTGGTACTTCAACTCTGCAAAATCTTGCCCTTTCTCAGGAAAGGTCTTTGCAGTTTGTTGTTGCCGTTGTTACTTGTGATGCATGCAAAACATCTCGAAAGTATGCTCCTTTGAAAAGCCATCCCTTCTTTTGCTCCTTCGTTCGATGGAAGCTGTAAGTATCCTATATGTAGGTGCACGTGCGTGTGAGTGTGTTTGTGGGTGTTTGTAAGGGATATTAACATGTTTGCTACCGATGTTTTCCAGAGTCAGGCGAAAGGGGTGACAAAGTTTTGTGTAGAATTTTAAAAGGCATAACATCTTGTCAACAATTTGTAAGTTACCGCTTAAAAGCCATTTACGGAGACATCTTGTTCAGATTCCGTTTTACCTGGTTGGTGCTTACAAGTGTGTGTAAGTTTTACCCCATATGGGGTGCGGTTTTAAGAATAAGAAGTTTTCAACCAACCACCTCAGTTGAAGTTGGTTTAGCGAAAGTGATGAGGTGATGAAGTAGGAAATGTTGCAACGCTTGTCGCTGGAATTTCAAGAGCTCTTTTCGTTTTTGGTAGACCGACATATTCAAAATGTTCCCTGCTTGGAATGCATTAGGATTTTTGAACTGTGAATTCCAGTTTGATTTGATATTTACTTTAGGGATTGCAAATTGATCTTATTTATCTGTTTCGTCAATTACACTAAAAAGGGGTTACACCTTGATGCACCAGACAGCGTAAACTCATTATCAGTTACAACTTTTGATGGGAGACTCGTCCAATGCACTTGGATTACAATGAACATCGAGAAAAGCCGGAAGACCAAGAATGGCTTGAATCATATCTGATCAATTGCAATCAAATTGTGAGATTCAATGGAATAAAAATCGACCCCTATTCATGCCACATCGGGAACAGCGCTGTCGTGGTAATTTTAGAGCTGGTTACTCACATTTTTTCATTAGCGCGTCCCCTGCTTACCTCAAATCCTTGCTCCGATAATCATACTAAAATAATGTATAACTGCATGTACCGTGAAGGTGAGTGATTCCGCCCATTTAACGCGAGAGTAAAGTCTTTCTCTCTACAGAAACTTGGGAAGAAGAGAAAAGTTACCGTGAAATGTATCATTGGATAGATTTTTTAGATTTGTAAAAACCAGTGTGTGTGTGTACGTGTGTGTGGGTGTGTACAATCTAACCCTCACTGGCAGTGGTATTATGCAAACAATCTACTTTTTTATAATCATTCAGGTTTTGTCCGGGAGTTAGAAGGTTCTAGCTCTATTGCAGCTCCAATGACCCATTTCAGAATGCCTGGTAATTCATGACCACACCGAGGTCACTTTCACTTACATTAAGCCCCTTATGTTCACTCTACATTTAACAAATGGATAATGGTATCATAAACACACTTCCATATTCAAAAATAATCATTTCTGTACATAAACTGTATATAAAGGCTGACTAAAAGTAAAATTGGTACGCCCCTCGCGCACTGCTAGCACGCCTATAGTGTTGGGAATCGAAAATCTTTGACAGTGGTTTGTTTACACTTCTATAGAGAACAACTGGTGCAAGTCTGATCAAAGTAGTCGATCGCGTTCAGAAATAATGTCAAATGGAACTCGAAAGAAGAAAAATATTGTGCACAAACACCTGGAAAATCCAGAGTGATCCGGTTCCAAGCTGGCTAAAGTGCTGAAGATGCCGAAAACAACAGTTGGTCGAGTGCTCATAACCTACAAGGAAACCCTGAGTGTGGAAAAAATCAGCGGACCTACGAAAAAACTGGAACCAGGGATCGTCAGCTGCGCAGCAAGGTGTTGAGGTGCGTTTCGATCCGAGATGTGGCCTGAAGGTACAACGCCAACTTTCAAACGGTGCGGAACATACAAGTCGCACAAAGCCAGTAAACATCCAAACCGGCTCATGAAGCAGAATTCCGTGGCCAAAAAGCGTGCAAGGCTCTTGTAAGACCGTGTTTTGACGAAACACAGGGCTGCACTTTGACCGATGACGAAACATACGTCAAACTCGATTTTAAGCAGCTTCCCGGTCAAAAGTTTTACATCGTGACTGGACGTGGGGATGTGCCGGAAAGATTCAAGTTCGTGCTTGCCGATAAGTTCGTGCTTGCCGATAAGTTCGTGATTTGACAAGTGGTTTGCAGTTGTGGCCTGAAACCGGAATCATTCGTCACATCCTCGACGATGCCATCCCAAGTTTACATTGAAAAATGCCTGAAAAAGCGTGTATTGCCGTTCATCCGTAAGCATGGGGGCAAAGTCATCTTTTGGCCCGATTTGGCCAGCTGCCTCTGCTCCAAGGTGGTTCTGGAGTGGTATGCTGCCAACAAGATCGGTTTTGTCCCCGGAATTTCGACCAATTGAAAAATGCTGGGCAATTTCAAAGCAGCGACTTCGACGAAGCGGCGGGGCAGTCAAGAACATCCAGCAAATGCGGGCAAAATGGAAGAAATGTGCTGATTCCGTGTCCGTTTCCACTGTTTGGGCACTGATGGGCTCTATCAAGAGGATGGATAGAGCTTTCGTGCGAACTGGAGAAATGTAACCATCTTATGCTGTAACTTTAAAGGTTTAATAAAAGCACTGTAAAGCAACCATTAATGGACATTTTAAACTTAGGCCGGAACAAATCTCAAGTTTTTCTTTTGTCACCCCCCCTTCAAAATTTTGGAATATCACAAAGGGGGAAATAAAAAAAAACTGTCAGTGTAATTTATTTTTCATGCACTGGGTCATCTGTCATTCGTTTTTGCACGTTTTCCTGCAACGCTCCTTCAACGATTCTCGTACAGAACAGTTATTCAGCTATACAAAGTGTTAAAAGATTTCATGGCGGTGTGTTCTCGTGCATCTCGTGTCGAAGTGCAGATTCAATAGTGATTAATTGTTGTAACGTTGTTGTTTACAAACTTTTATTTTTAACCAAATCGGGTAGAACAATATTCACGTTCGGAAAGCGTCGTATGACAATATCACGGAACATCACGGACGCCTGGAGCTGCTCCAATTTGGCTTCCCATCGACACACTCGTCGAGGAAACGGATCAGACGATAAAAACAACAGGATCATTCCTTTGCTCTCGAGTATCGCTAATTCATTTGGGTATGGATACTCGCTTTGCTAGATTTTATTATGTTGTAGAATATCCCCATGTTCTTTTACTGAATTTTTACATCAATGGGTACTAGACCGGTATGGCATGCCAGGTCCTTGAAATCGGATCAGCCGATTTCAGTTGTTGAAAACGGATATCATCAAACATCATTCCTAATCTTGTTTGGCAACTCACTAGGTAAGCCGCCTTCAATCTGATCGATCCCCCTTGTTCGCTGCGAACATCTCCGTCTTGTTCCAGTCGGATCACTACCAAGAACCATTTTCATTAGGTCCTTATCAGACATTGTTACAATATGCCCAGCCCACCGTAGTCACCCGATTTTCGCATTTCTAGATAAAAATTTCAAAAGGTCCTATCTGCATTGATCGATTCTCTGCTTGAGCTTGAGCTTGAGCTTGGATGACCGTACATTTCAGTAGTTGCTACTCCGTGATTGACAAGAACCAGCGAAATTGCACATAGATTCAAACGAATGGGGCCTGGGATGAGCTATCCATTCTCTATGTACACGTTTCGAAGGTACTTTATATGGTCAATAACGGCGCCGGCCACGTCCTTACGGTCATCGGGGAAGGGAAGGATTGTTAATTCGACAACCGTTGTTACTAGAGACCGAATACACCTCTGCATCTCCACGGTTGTCACAGAAGGGACGTTTTGTTAGTAGGGAGGATAAATCAGATCTGGAATCACTTTGGAAAGTGACGCGATCTTTTAAAGCCTGACAATAAAATTATGCAATCCTACGAGCACAATTGTGTAAGGGGCTTGGGATTAAACCCATGATTTTTTGCCCAGTAAGCAAAAACGGCTACCATTAGGCCACCGAGCCCACTTTTATCATATAAGACTAATACGATCGACAACAGTGACGCGATCTTTTAAAGCCTGACAATGAAATTATGCAATCCTACGAGCTCAATTGTGTAAGGGGCTTGGGATTAAGCCCATGATTTTCTGCCCAGTAAGCAAAAACGGCTACCATTAGGCCACCGAGCCCACTTTTATCACATAAGACTAATACGACCGAAAAAAAAAAAAACGCATATAAACAATTGGCTTACAAAATGGAGAGACAATCAGCGAACCATAAGCGCCAGTTAGCTGAGGCAAAGTGAGACGCGCTGTGTCTTGCAACCTCCGAAGTAATACGATAAGTGGTCCCGGAGGATTACGGTCAAGGTGTCCAAGGCTTCTTGAAGCTTTCCTAAATCTTACTATACATACATACATATACATACATGTATATATAGTCAGTGTTCACTCAGCTGTCGACAAAAGCAGACCACTCTCGATGTGTGCTACGCGATCGTCTGTTTACTCGGCAGCAACCTTTGTGTGGTCCCCCTCATTGTTCTTCATCAGCAGTTCTTTCGGTCGATGCGTCGTCGACTTTGGAAAGCAACCGTTTCGTGATGAGTGTGTGAGTGCTGACCACGTTTTGCGTCCATTACTGCAATGGACGCGCTCTGACCCTCGTTGGCGTACAACAATTTGCCATACAATGAAACTACTGGAAGCGGCTCCAGTTCTGATGGAGGAGGCTTTTTGGATAGCGGAAGATAAAGTGTTTATTGTGTTGTACCTTTTGACTATATTTTTAAGATGTATTGTATAGTGACCAAGAATCCTCGGCTCTGTAAAGTTAATTCGGTTGAGCCTTACCAAATAAATTAATAAACAAAAAAAAAATGTATATATAGTCTTAAATAAATAAATAAATCAATAAATAAATTAATACATTCATAGATACATACACATACTTATACATGCACATAAACATACACACTTACATATACATATAAATACCCAACATATATACATTATTTGGCAACCTTGTCTACCCGGAATCAGGGATGTGCTGCAATGCCTGAGCCGACCCTAAAGACCCATCATCATCACAAATACTTTCAAACTCTTGACAGCTCAATTTGCGCCAAAATTACTACCAATCTGATTTCAATATATGTACTCGGTGCTTTTCACAGTTAACACTTGTTAAGCCACGCAGTCAGTTCATTTTGGTTTTAGATCCCTTATTGCTTTTACGAACAGGAATGGATTTTGAGAGTGATAATAACGGAACACGTTTTTGGTTATTAAAAATCCCAGGAGATGGAAATTGCCTTTTTGGGTCGATTGTTCATCAAGTTTTCGGGATACCCTCGAGTCACAAACTCTATGCTACAAATGAGACAAGCAGCCGTCGAAGAAATTCGCAGAAATATGGAATACTACTTCGTAACACTTTCTGAATTCGCTATGGAAATCATAAAGCCTGGTATTACCATCAAGGAAAAGGTGCATATCTACATGGAAAATTTACAAAGACCAGAATTTTGGGGAGGAGCAGAATCAATTTCAGCCCTTTCTAATCACTTCAAGGCAATTATTGTTTTTCATTAAGTTGATGGTCAGGTCGAATTCGTTCCCACAAATTACGATACTACTGCTGCTCCACGGTACCATTTATTCTATCGTGGCGTCTTGAATTCAAGAACCCACTATGCCAGCGTGGTGTGCTTCAGGCCTCATGCGCTAGATTTAGTTCCTCTATCAATCCGAAAGAATTCGCACCCTGGAGTCTGATGCTTTGTTAGTTCGGTTTAACGGTCCAAACTCTTCCGTTTGTTCTGTAATGCATCAGTTGTGTGGTAGTTTGCCATCTGAGGAGACTCTAACTATCGTTAGATATTTGATAGCCGAAGAAATTGAGAGACACCCCGACTCTATAGTTCAATCGTGTGGGTTACCCTATGAATCACAGGAGGAGGTATCCCATTTTGTATTCCTACTACGTATAGGATGCCCTATCTGCATTGATCGATTCTCTGCATCGACTTTCTCTTTCGTCAATAGCTCAGCTGCAAAACCTTTCCCTGTTGTATTTGACGTTTTGGACGCTAGATAAGAACCTCCTTTATCAAACTTTGTGGTAGAATTAGCGCAAAATCTGTTTGCATAGCAGTAGTTATGAAAAGAGAAAGTCGATGAAGAGAATGGATCAAAGCAGATAGGACCATTTGAAATGTTCATCGAGATTTGATCTAAATTTTTTAACTTATAAACCTGCTACAATGCTACTTAATGATTCAATTCTTTTCTACAGTGATTCAACAATTTCCGAGCTAAATCCAATCTTTTCCAAATTGATTTAAAATTTTTAGAAATGAGACCAAATCAGAAACGATTCAGGAAATTCCCAATTGAGGTGACACTTTTCAAAGCAGATTCGAACCCGAGTCTGAAATTTTTTGAAATGAGTTCAATCTTTCGAATAAGTCATCAACATTTTTCTATTTAACTGAGCCTAAACTTTTCTGTTATGTTATGCAATCCTTTTTAAACTTGTCAAAGCTTTCCTAAAGTGATCCAACATATCCCGAACCCAAGTTTTAAAGAATTGGTTTCGCATTTTCTGGAGTGAGGCCAAATTAGCTGATTTAATCCCTAACCTAAATGAATCCAAAGTTTCCTGCATTGATTCAACTTTAACCGAACTGAATCCAAACTAGTCAGAACGGGTTTGACATTTTTCTAAGTGATTTTTGTTAACTGCTTTGGCATTTGGCAAGGACACAATCTTGTTTAGGTCATCTAGTTCTTCGACACTTTCTTGTTCTTGTGAGTTTCACATTGTTTGAAAATTAAGCTGATATTTTAAAGAATGAACTCATTTTGCCGAACTGAATTTTGCCTCCTATCATTGAACAATAGGCTTGTATTTTATAGAATAGAACTTGCTGAATCCATATGTAATGGTTGAATTTCTCATTTTTTGAGAAAACGGAGTTCACAAAAGCACGTATTTTCATATAAACATTGATTTCCTGTTCAGCCAAGTTGGATTTGGGCTCCGTCATTTGAAAAATAGGCTTAGATTTTATAGAATGGACATTACTGAATCTAAACGTGATAGTACATTTTGTGAAGCATGCACAATTTTTAGAAAACTGGGTTTAAATCCTCAAAAGTAGATTCCATGAATATAAATTTGGGTTTCCTGTTCAGCCAAGTTGAATTTCGGCTTCTTCCTTTAAACATAGGCGTGGATTTTATAGATTTACTGAATTTATACGTATTTTCGTAGGTTTATGGATTTTATAGAATCGAACCTGCTGAATCCATACGTGAAGGACGAACCCGGTTAATATTCACAAAAGTACGTATTTTCATAGAATGTGCGTACCAATTTACTTTAAGTCAGCCTTTAATCGATTCCAATGGAAAGATCTTGTTTCTTGTTTCTTAGTAACAAAATTAAGCCAACAGGGGTTCTTACTGATGAGAAGCATCATTCTATTCAAAATAATCTTTTAAAAAAGTTTACTGTTATGAATTGTAACAACTTTTGCACATCTCCATTTATCAGGAAAGAAAGCCAAATGGAAATTATCTTTTTCATAATTGTACCAAGAAAGACAAGCTACTCTCTGGGAATTTTTGATGAGGGCATAGACAATTCCATAATCACCTGGAGCTTTCAGATAGTGAAACTTTTTAGTTATAGACCTTCTGGCCCAAATCAGTCTCCCAGGAATCATCAAAAATATATCCTCGAGAGAAAATATTCAGATCATCCCTTTGGATGATTCTCCTGATTCTCAATAGGACAAGTAAGATCCAAATTGAAATTATGGGAACGCTCGAATTGCTTAGAAAGTTTCTGAGCTTTTTCCGAATTCGTGATCAAAATTGAACCACCTTCTTTAAGCGCGGGAATAGGCTATTGAAGTTTTTTAATTTTTTTTTCAAAATTGTTGTGAGCTTGCAAAATGGTTTAGAACGCGGGTCTATTTTAAAAACATTATTTTCGAAAGCTTTATTCCTCAGCGCAGAGAATCGCTTTTTAATTTGTTTTTGCAATTCCCACCAGATAACTTTCATGGCAGGATGGCGTGTTCTTTGATATTGCCTCCTACGGACATTTTTAAGACGGATCAAGAGCTGGAGATCGTCGTCTATTATAATTGAATCGAATTTAACTTCGCATTTTGGTACTGAGGCAGCTCGTGCTTCAATTATAGAAGTAGTTAGAGCTTCAATAGCATAATTAAATTCATCTTTGGTTTGCAAAGGAATGTTTGGATCGATGTTTTGTTCCATAAGTGTTCAATATTGCTCAAAATCAGCTCAATGATAATTGAAAGTAGAGCTGTTGGGATAAGACATTATTTCTTGTTATATTTCAATAGTTACTGGAAGGTAATCAGAACCGAAATCAACATGTGTAACCAATTGGCTACACAGTTGACATGAACCAGTGAAGACCAAATCAATATTGGAGGGACTTCTTGCTGAAGAAAAGCATGTTGGGCTGTTTGGATATGGAATAGTGTAATAACCTGTAGATTAATATATGAAACAGAATATTACCATCGGAATTGCTTTGAGCATTATTCCATGAGCGGTGTTTTGCATTAAAATCACCAATAATGAAGAATTTAGACCTATGACGGGTATGTTTCTGAAGGTCACCCTTGAGAAAATTCTTTTGCTGGCCTGCGCATTGGAATGCCAAATAGGCAGCTATAAACGTAAGTTGTCCAAATTTTGTTTCAACAGAAACTCCCAAAGTTTCAAAAACTTTGGTTTCAAATGAAGAAAGAATTTTATGTTTGATTCGTCTATGAACAATGATGGCAACGCCACGATAGGGTTCATCAAGACGGTCATTTCTATAAATGAAATAATTTGCGCCCCTCTTAGCCTTATGGTCAGGTTTAAGGAACGTTTCAGTTATAACGGCAATATGGACGTTATGAATTCTTAAAAAGTTAAATAGCTCGTATTCATTATCTTTAAGAGATGGAGTATTCAAATTTAGAGTATTAAATGTTTTAAAATCCGTTACTGAATTTCAAAGTCATGACGAAATTGTTCACACATTTTACTCCAGTTTGAATAGCATCACAAATGGAGTTGGTTGTTAGCATATCAGTAATCATGTCGATTAATGATTTTTGTAAAAATCCATTTTACGAGCAGCAATGCTACCAAGTTAAAATCATCAAAAATTTCCGTTAGAATAAAATTGGTTGGAATTTTGATTGCGATTGCTACCAGCTGCAATAGCAGCATAGGTTACTCCATTAACTTGCTTAACATTGTTAGCAGCAAGTATAGATGAAGAATTTGAAGCAGGGGAGCTATTTGTACCTACAGGTACGAATGTAGAATTTGTTCCTCGCTGATCGTTGTTAACAGAAGAGGAATTAGTACCTGTTCGGGAATTTGGAGCGTTTCCTACTTGTCGCTTAGAACGAGATTAAAGGTAGGATCGCTTTGCGAGTCTTACATTCACAAAAATTGGTTTTGTGGTTTTCACCACAATTTGAACTTTTAAATTTCTAAGAATCGTCCATCCTTTGCGTGTGAAGGATCACCACAATTTATGCATTTAGCTAGCATGTAGCATTTTTTTGTTCCGTGACCCCATCACTGGCACTTACGACACTGGGTGAAATTTTGGAAATTTGCTCCAGTCTTCCTGAAGTGTTCCCATTTCTCTCAAACATGGAGCATAAGGCTAGCTTTTTCTAAGGCCTTAAGGTTGTTTAGTTCACTAGACTTGAAGTGAACTAAATTAAAATCCCGTTTCATTTTGATTACTTGGATTGGTTCAACTCTAAGTAATATAGTCAATTTATATTTGATCTGATCCAGGGATTCACCACTTCAGTGTGCACTGGGAAGACCTTGCACAGACGTTCAGTGTTGGTGTCATAAGTAAAAATTGTGCTCCTTTTCAGTAAGATACTTGAGAAGACGTTTGAATCCGTCCAAGGTTTTGGCCAATACACGGCATTCACCCCGACGGTCAATTTGAAGTGAAAACTTGAATTTAACGAAGCTCAAAAGTTCCATGCGAAGAGCATAGAAATCGGAAGTGGTTATCACAATAGGGGAATATTTTCCTTCTTGGCATTAAGCCGGGAATGTTTAATGGAATTTTGCCTGGATGATGGATCATTCTCATCATCCGTGAGCAGATCAAATTTATTGCTCAAACAAATTTCATCAAAAGAGGGATCAAGAGATTGCCCTTTTTTGCATTTAGGCGCCATGGCGGTAGTAAAACGTTTCTCCAAATCGATTTCTAGGCAGATTACTATAAGGATCTGGAGGAACGAAGATCAATTTTCCAAATCGATATCTTAGCAGTATTACCTCGGGTAGGCTTCAAACAATGATTCCAATCTGGAAGATTCCAGGTAAGTCTGTAAGGTTGGCAACGCTGCGGAGCCTACCATTGCGCCGACACCGGCACTTTTAAGTGCGTGAAAAAAGTGGTACATATATCGAAATTAATTGATATATTTACCTTAATACGTATATTGAAGCTTCCCGGAACGATCATCAGTTTTGAAGTCGAAGTCGTCCAACCGCTTCACTGTAGTATTCCGGATCTATCCATTAACGTCCCTTCCAGACATCTCCCAAGGTTCACCAGCCCTAAAAGAAGTTCACTTTACCCATCTAAAAGCCTTCAGTCTTGTTCCCAATATTTTCTTAGAAAATCTCTTGAAGTCCTGCAGACTGCTGATCCATTTTTATCCTGCCAAAATCGGAGCACTACGCAAGAAATCAAATCTGTCCATCCAATCAAGAATCGCAATATTCTCGAAAACACTTGAAAAACCTTTCATCCATCTTTCCGAATATGTTATCTCACCAAATCTTATACACTTATTTCATCCAATATCTTTAATACACTTCATCCACCATGTTTTCATTTCCTGTCAAGCACAGATCGATCATGTAGCATATCAATTTCGCATCTTCATGAGACGGCAAAAACAAATTAACATTTTCTTCCTCCGAATCCAACTTACGAAGCAACCAATTCACACCGGGACACATTGACAACTTTCCACCCCCCTCACATAGTCGAGTGGCACTTCTGTTTTGCTGACAGCACCAAATAAATCTTTCACCATGTTTGTTTTCGCCCGACGCTTACATTGACATGAGTCTTTCAAAAACCGCACCACCTCAACTCGACGCGCCTGGTGGTTGTTGTGGTGGTGGTGGTGATGGCTATGGCGGGTTTATAGCTACATGTACATGTTAGTTTGGAAGAGGAAAACATTCCCCACCCTGAATGCCATGCCGATATATCATCATCGAAAACTTCTTATCTTCACCTCGATATCGACTTGTCTCCCCCATCTCAGGAATCGCAATGGCGGGGAGGGGGACCGAAGGAAACTGCCAACAAAGCAATACCCTGGATAGTTTAACCCAGTCGATCGGTGAGTGTGTATGTGTAGGTGCTACTGCTTCGTCGGAAAGGCGTGCATCCTGATTTCTTCTTCTCGAAACCACAAGATGTCTGTATCTACACGAGGATATGTTCCTCGACTGCAGCAGCCACTCTTCGGGCTTCCCATAAATATTGGTTTATGCAGGACGTGCATCGTTTAAATTACTTGATATATTGGAAAATAAATCAAATAGTTCGGGATTTTGCAGTCCCCTACCAAGATCCACTCAATCCAACCCCTCCCCCTCCTAGTCAGTCTGTGAACGTGTGCATAGTTCGTGTTTGTTTGTGGTGGAAGAAGGAAAAAGGAGTTCCGTACGGAAATGCACTCTTCCTCCGGTCGGTTGCGCTTGGCTGGCAGGCAGGCAGTCGTTTTTTCTTCGCTCTCGGTTTCCGTGCTTGGTGGTGCGATTTCTTGCTTCCGGCCGTAAAGATAGCTATCGCACCATCATCGACACCACGAGAAGCTCATCGGAAAGCTTTGGCACATTCCAAAACGGTTGTTGATTTCGCAAGCGTGCGTAGGTCAATCGGTATTGTTAGCTGTTGGGAATTCGATTCATTGTTTCATCAATTGATTATTATTTGCAGTGAAGGGTTTGCTTCGGATTTTTTGTGGAATGGCGTATGGAAATTTTTCAACTTAATTAAACAGTTGGTTTTAGCTTCTATGAAATATTTTGATTTATTAAATATGTATTCATTCATTCATTCATTGCTCTACCTAAATTGATTCAATGCAAACAAAATTTCAAACGAAAATTTTTGCCCGGTGAATTTGTATTGGTGTGTGAAACTTACTCACTTTTCTCGGAAATTAATGAAAAGATTTGAGTGTTTCCGATTTCAGTTTGTTTGTATCTAGCTCGGATTGAAGTCTATTGGATTGTATCCCGAAAGTGAATTCGGTTACGCAGATATGACCTAAACAGTTAAATCAAGCATATTACTACTGTTAGGTCGTAGTCCCTTCTGTTGTCTTCATATTGAAAGCATATTGCGATTTAGCACGATTTTCTGGCTTAAGCCTTCTCTAGAGGTTCGTTGCTTCAGTAAAAAAGTTGGAGGGTGGTGTACAAGACACGACCGCATTGTTGAAGTAAGACTACGACATTATCGTTCGATTTTCTAGTTTGTTTGTTTTTTTTTTTGGATATTGTTTTGGAATAAAGTGAACTTCATAACTTTACTCTTTTCTAAAAACTACAAGGGACAGCCCCTATGGGGTTGTACGCAATGGTGACATAGGACTACGTTGTCTTACATAATAAATCTTATTTGTTAACTGCAGCAGGAGCTTGTGTTTTGTGTAGGATTAGGAATTTGAGCGGGGTTCTCTCTGTTTATACTCTTTAGTATGACGCGCTTGACATAGATGGCCAACAGCAAATCACGAAGAGCTACTGATTCCGATCAATAGCGCTGCGACTTCTTCCTCCTTCTATGGATGGTCATATGGACTGCAGCTTGCTGCTTGCAGGCAGCCTTTCGTTGTGTACTGAAGAACACCACCACTCACCACTTCTTCTTCTTGTTCGCATTTCAAGCTTATTGCTTAGCGCATATTAGTTTATTGCGTGCTCTCAACGCAGTGTTCTAAATGCACTTCCACAGTTATTAATTGAGAGCTTTCGATGCCAATACCAATGCATGAATTTGTATATTGTGTGGCAAGCACAATGATACTATATGCCCAGGGAAGTCGAGAAAATTTCCAACCCGAAAGATTCCCTCGACCGGACCGGGAATCGAACCCGCCGCCTCCGGCTTGATAATACCGTGCCTTTACTGACTAGGCTATGAGGCCCCACCACTCACCACGCGGTGATTGAATAAACACCGTTTGGTGAGACCGGATGGAATTCAACTTTGAAATCTGTGTTAGGGAAATCGCTTTTCGCAGGCAATTGGTGATAATTTTAATTATCATAGCAACAGTATCTCATTCGTGAAATTTTCAATAGTGACATTTTGTAAAATAGTAAAGATGCGTAGAAATATTTCTGATCGATTGGTGTTAAAATTATTGAAATTGGTCCAGGGGCAGCTGAGTTATTAACGTTAAAAACCTTTCATAATTTTGCTACATGTTCCATTTTCGGTTTTCACAAAGTGTACCCCCATATCTAGATAGAGCTGGAATTAGGGCGAAATAGCTTTTGTAAACAATGACTTCTCTCGATGATTTCTAGGAATTCAAGGCACGTCCACGTAAATCAACAAAACCATCGGGCAGGGGAAGTCTTCCCCTATCCGATGGTGGTGTTGATTTGCGTGGGCGAGCCTTAATTTTCTAGAAATCACCGACAGAAGTCATTGTTTACAAAAGCTGTTACGCCCTAATTCTAGCTCTATCTAGATATAGAAATCACAGACGTAGTACTACGTCAAAAGGTGTGGTGGCCTTGAAAAGGGCCGATGGTTTGGGTGGTTTTGTATAATCAGTTGATGGTCATCGTTTGACTGCCGAGTGATAAACAGGGGTGTTCGTTGCATTGTACACTGAAAACGAAAATAGCTCAAAATGATTAACTTTTACTCATTTGTGCGTCACTTTTACTTATTCGTATGGAAAATTTTCTTAAGGCGTAGGCCACCTACGCTTTTAAAAATGTCTTCGTACGAATGAGTAATAGTAACTAATTCTCTGACTAACATTCGTTTACAGTGTACTACGCAACGAACACTCCTGTTTATCACTCGGCAGTCAAACGATGACTACAGTCAAGCGTAGTAGTTAAAATTAGCTTTATTTCTTTCAATTATGATTTTACATTGTTTTAACATTTTAATTGATTAGCCCGAAGGGCTATTCATCTTTGTTTAATTTGTTTTTCTAATTTACGTATTCACGTTTTTCAACTAGTCTACAGAATTTCCCTTTGGGGCTCATTTGAAATTGGAAAAAAATAATTTGATAACCTACCAAAATATGAATAATTTAACCTAATTTGCAAGATCGCGTATGATCTCGTGATTTGATCTCAGACAGGCGTCTCTGAACCTTTCGAGGATGAGCGTAATCCACTTCTCCAGTGTCTGAAGATTCGCCAGGCGGTGCATCTCAGAATTTCGAGTCCGCGCGGGACTCTTGAGGATCATTCAAAGGATCTTGTTCTGGATCCTTTGGAGTTTGAGGTGATGGCACTTAGCAGAGCTCTCCCATATTGGGGTTCCGTACTCAATGACGGGGCGGATGATTTGCTTGTGGACGGCAAGCTTGTTTTTAATGGAAAGGGTGGACTCTGTTGATAAGTGGATCGAGCGACCTAATCGACCAATCCCTTGGTGGATGATATGTCCACATGGGAACGGAACAGCAACTTGCTATCAAGGGTGAGACAAAGGTACACACTTAGAAATACGTAATATTACACGTGACGGAATCCATATTTGACATAAAGGATGAGACGTAAACAAACATGTCATGTAAAATTAAGTGCTCCGAGACTGAAAAGTTCGATTGATTGAGCTGAATTTCGCGTCTATTATGACACAATTTTATGTCAAAATTGACGCTCGTATATGTCAGTCTCAGAACACCTAAATTTACATCAATTTTTCTAAGTGTGTAGATGACTTCATTTGACTATTCAATTAGAGTATTATCAAGCTGGACTTTAAAGCTACCAGGCGGGACAAGCCGAGGTGAATTGGAGTGCGGAAATAGTATGGTCTGTGTTTTAGCTGCATTGATACACAACTTCCAGCTTTTGAAATAGTCGGACAGAACATCCAGGCCTGATTGGAGTTTTCTCGTCAGAGCACGGATCACTCGATCCTTATAGATGATGGCAATGTCATCCGAAAACATTGACAAAATAGCACCACCCGGAAGGGAAGGAACATCTGACGTGAAGATGCTGAAGAGGATAGGACCAAGGAGGCGACCATGGGGAACCCCAGCATCAACGTTGAACCTTTCAGAAGGTGAATTGTTTAAGTTTTAGACCTGGAATGATCTGCCCAACAAGTAGTTTTTGATGATCTTGACAAGTAAGATCGGAAAGTTGTATCGATGCAGCTTGTACACTAGGCCATCATGCCAGATGTATTGGAAACGGATTTGTTCCGCTTGATGATGTTAGTAGCCCGTGTGAGTTGGTGGATGGTAGAGTAGCCTTTCCTAAGCCCGAATTGCTCTTTGAGAAAGATGATTTCATCATTTGAAAACACCAGGAGACAGCTGCGTATCAACTTTTCGAATAGCTTCAAGATGGAGGACAAGAGGCTGATGGGACGATAGCTTTTGGCACTGGTAGGATCTTTGCCAGGCTTGCGTATTGGAATCACTTTGGCTAACTTCCAGCATGCAGGGAAGTAGCCAAGCTCCAAACATTTGTTAAAGATAATTGTAAGATGGTTGAAGAAGTCAATACTCAAGTTTTTCAACTCGAGGTTGACTACACCATCCATACCCGCGGCCTTCATGTTTTTAGTGCTTCCAATAGCTGCTATCACATCATCAGCCAATATTCTACTTTGATAATGCACTACTACGGAGGTGTCAGTGAATCTAGACATTGACTCCAGTACGGCAGGCATTGGCCTTTTCAACTGAGGTTATGAGTAGGGATGGGTCCGAGTTCTGGTCAACAGAAGAAAGCCCTCCGGTCTCGAATTATTTTTCAAAATTTTTGTCAACTTCCAAAATGGTTTTGCACAATCTGGGAGAGAGCGAATCTTGTTGGCAAAATCGTTATTTCTGAGTCCCACCATCCTGGCCTGGATAATTTTGGTTAGCCTATTGACTTTGGTCTTCAAATGGGGCAGCTCAGAACGCTGTCCACAAACTCGATGTTTTTGCTTTTCAAGGAGCAAGCATTCCAATTTATAATCTTGATGGCTTCACGGTCCATACTTAGTGACAAGGACCAGGGCAGCATGTAGCTGTTCTGATCGGGTCTTGCAGGTGCGCATGATGATGATGACCTCAGCCACGAGCGTCACAAGTTCCTCCGAGGTGAACGGAGAATCGTCGACAGTTTCACCTGAGACAGCACCAGCGTATGATAAACCAGGGGCGATGGATGAACCTGGAATTGGCTGGTCCGCAGCAGCAGCGAGACGATGCCGAACTGTCCAACTGTTGGGAACCATCTGTATACTCGCAGGATTGGCTTGTTGGTTGTTGAGCGGAAGTGGGGCTAGGTTCGGAACATGTCGACGGGGCTGGAGAGCTGGGTACTGGAATTCCGTGAGTACATGAGGTTACGGAGGTGACCGGGCTGATTATTGATTGTAGCCTTTCGACGGATATTCATGAGCTCCACTCGCTTGGGACGTCCGCAATTGGAGGCTTGGTGGTTTCCACTGCAGTCGACACACGTTGGCTCGATGTCATCATCTTGCTCACAGGACGCAGTTCTTCAAATGGCAGTTTTTGGTGCTATGGCCATACGAGAGGCAGTTCATACACTGCGTTGCATCACGAGGTTGGGATTTGTAATGCTCCCAACTGATGATGACCTGAAACAGGTCCGGATTTTCGATGTCAGAGCCGCAAGACTGGTGGATCCCTTTGTGAAGTGCACCAGGAGCAACTGACAACGGGAGCTGGTGTTGTGGTTGGAACGCAGGTTCATCGGGTACACTGCCTCAGGCTTGAGCTCAAGCCGCTTTAGCTCGGATTTAACCGCAGCCGCCTCGAACGACGGTAATCCACCCAAAACCACTTTCAGTGGCTTGCTCGATGGCAGATCATGCATGAAGAAGTTCACATTGTTGTCCTTCAGGTAACGTCCTATTTGTTTGTACTCCTGGAGGCTGGAGCACATGATTTTGGTACCGATGCTGCAAAGCTTGAAGCGAGGCAGCAGCTTGTGTTTTGCCAGTTCGGCACCCAGCTTAGCAACATCTTTAACCGGCGTGAAAAGCGGAGGTATCCGCTCTCTTCTTGCAATGATAAAGGCGTCACCATCGCCATTTTCTTCCGGGAGTACTGCATACTGGTTGGCTTGCAGTACCCGTTTTCCGGCGTCATAATGCGACGCGCTGGGCTTGATTAGCACCTTCTTTGAAGGGCCCGCTGCTGTCTCATTGGCACGTTTACGCACCATTTGTTTCGTGTTTGCAAGTTCAAGTAAACTGGCCATAACGCGAGAAGGTGGCGACACTTCCACGGCGCAACGCGACAACAAAAAACGAAACAAAATCGAAACGAGAACATGAGCGGAAATACGGACTGAACAGCTCAACAGTCGAGCAAAGAATGTGCAGTCAAATTTTCTACGTTTCCCTTACTTAAGCATTTAGATTAGCATTTGATGCCCTTCCTTTTTTCTGTATTTTGCTGATGTAAGTGAATGAATAGAAAAAAGCAGACAAAAAATGATATTGCGCATTGAGTGGTGCCAGCTCGTCTCTCTGTTCTCTGGATAATCATAGCGAGCGAGCACGTGATTGGTTGATTACGGCTAAACACTTTGATCTTGTTTCAATAATTAACCAGTAATAAGCAACTAACATCTTTAAACCAAAGAAATCTAATATTCAACCTGTTTAAAATTGTGGAATTAAATTTGAATTTCATTTATAAATGACCTTGTTAAAAGCGTTCAAACCTTGATACTACCTCGTTTTTTTTTTCGTTTTGCACCCCATTATAGTCCAAAAAGTAGAAGGGTCTGTGCCTAGGGGATAGAACGGAAGCTTGACGTTGGACCGCTAGTGGACGGAACAAATATGTTGATCATTTAGTTCTTAACTCTCCCGTTTTTGAATTGGTTGTCTTACAAATGGTAGTCACACCCCAATCAACATACATCTATCAAAATAGGTTGCTGTAACTTGATTGTGACTGAAATAAGGTGCATACAAGTAACCACAACTGTAAATTGACTAGTGTGCTGCTAGAGCAGTGCAATTCGATACCGACCGGATGACGGCGGCCTAGTCATGCTTCCTATTACGGGAAGCCTTTCCTCCGGTCGATGTGGGTGCTTTCGTCGTCGCCTGGTAGTCTTCGTATTGCCACAGTGGTTGAAATCGGCATTTTCGTGCGCTTAATTAATAGCTCCTTTATCATGAAGTTAAGAGATATGGTGTCTTCAGAGAAGTGTTTCAATATGTTACTGCGCTTCTTTTGATGTTTTAGTTAAAAGATTAATCCCCCTAAAAGTGAGATCGAAAATTTATTTTTTCAACTATTCAAGATACAGTGTTGGTGGCTTGAACAAAGTTGTAGAAAATTTCTTTTCAAAGAACTTTGCTCAAGATGCTTAATTAATATCTGTTTTACTTTTCAAGATATGTGACGTTTATTGCTGACGGTCCCTCAAAAATGGTTTTCTCATCATAACTTTTTGGTCGACATTTTTACGGCTTTGCTATGTTCTAGTAAGTTGTAGATAATAACAAAATACACAATATTGTAGATTACCACATTGCAGTATTTTCTGTAGAAAAAAAGTTATTGATGTTTTTGTAGATTTTTAGACCATAATTTATGAACTTGTAACTTAGCAGGGGCAAAATGGGGCAAAGTACCCATGGTCATGCTTGGCATGCACAGTTTTACACATCAATTGCTCATTTGGTAATAACTTTTCACTCAGATGTTGAAATTCATTTTTCTTTAAAGTAATAAATAGATTAGGCTCATAGTTTACTATAGATATGCGAAGATTAGGTAAAGCTTAACATTTGAATCAACACTAATCAATTTAACACTTAAATTCCGAGATGGGTAGTAAGCATTTCTCACCTCATTTTTACAACGCAAAAACAAATACAGTTTACTACTAGCATTAAAATCTACTTTTTTACATATCTATAACAAGCTAACACTCTATTCTATCTACTGCTTCAAAAATAACTATGTTCCGTCAACTGTGTGCAAAGTTATTAGCAAATGAGCAGTTGGTGAGTACAACTGTGTATGCCAAGCATGCCCATGGTGCATCTGAAACTTTAATAAATTTACTTCAAAATGATAGCAAACATATGTGAATGTAAGCTTTTGGAAGGTATGTTTCGTGTTAAAACGTTTTCTTCGTTATAGTAAAAAATACGGCACGCTAATTGGGTTCAATTTAATTTAATTTAATTTAACTGATAATAAAAGTTTTTCAACATGTCCATTTCATGAATCGCTGTCGTCCTCGCCTTTGGTTTCGTTGTCGTTCTTGTTGTCATTCTCACTATCGTAAGAAAAACATTTCAAAAGGCTTTTCGCGTCATCCGATAGTGATTTTTCGATTTTCTTCGGCCATCCTCGAATAATTGTGAACCAAGGATCAGAAGACACTTGTAGCATGTTCAGAAGATCACGATTCGTAGCTTGTCTTGAATGCTTTGGGTGTTGAATTCTCGGTATCTGTTGGATGGGTTAAAATATTTCAATAAAATAATTACATCATGAAGCTTGTATACCTACCTTTTCCAATCTTTATTTATTGCCTCTTGCGCTTCTTCTGAGAGTTGTCCGATTGGTACCATAAAATTGTCAATTATGGAAGACCCATGTATAAGAACCTTATGGACACTTGCTGGTAGATAGTACCAGGGATATAATTTCACCAACAAGCGTGCTGTCTCAACACAATAGTTGTCAAATGATATTGAATCGATTTCGCAACTTGATCCTATAGATTGGAGAATTGAACCACAGCGCTGGATTGCTGTGAGATTTTGTTTAGTGATGTCTGCTACTTGTTCAGCGTTCGCAAAAAAAATTCGAGCTAAATTTCCATTATTCGATTTTCCAGATCCACCAGATCGTGGTTGATCCACATTCATACCCAATTCTACCTTCAAACGCTGTTGGATTTTCTTTTTCTGTTCTAGCATTTTCTGTTTATCTTCTCCGCGGGACTGCCATTTCGTCGTTTCAAGTTTCAAGTCGATATGCAACATCCATAAAATACTAGAAAAATCTAATCCATGCGTGCAGAGGACATAGTCCATACTAAAATGCAGTCTCATTCTCTTTACGCTGTCGAAGTTTGTCTATATCATTCATTTCTGTAGGCTTCGCTAGGCAGACAAAACATCTTTGGGACGATTTTGTCCCAGTGAGTGCAGAACAAATCTTCCCGTCCACCATAGTTAACAACATACTGTACCGAACCCGTATGTCTCGTCCATATTTCGTAAACTCCGGTGTAAACAGTTTCTCAATTTGCTCTTCAATAAATTCTTTCTCCCGAACGGCAAGCTCAGCAGTTTCGGCCATTATCTGTATCCTTATCGGCCGGCACAGCCGAGTTGATGATGCCCGAGGATTACGAAAGTATGTCTTCCCATTCGTTTCGGCAACTATGGAAACTAGTGATGTAATGAACATGCTCGCATCGCTTTTTGAACCGTCATCATCCTCGAATTTTTGATTATACTCAGCATTTCCGGTACTTCCGTCCATTTCCCACTTGATCGTCAAATTAATGTTTAGAAGCTCCTCATCTGTAAAGCTATCCAACGTTTCTTCGTATGCATCGAAGATTCGCTCCGACGTGTGGTCAAGAAGCTGTTGTAGTTTCACTTCCACACATGTGTGAAAAACAAAATTAATTTTAAACTATATTTAGTATAAATATAACGAACTTTTAAACATTTAAATATATTAAATATATTAAATAACTAACTTTTGAACATTTAAATATAACTAACTTTTAAACATTTAAAGATGCTTGCAAGTTACAGAAATATTTACAAGATTTTTTCATACCGTGTACATAGTTTTCATGCGGATAACAGCTTTATTTCGCTTCTAGAATGTGGTGGTACGGCGGATATACCTATATTCGCATTTCGTTGTTTGGCCTCGGTCTGAATTCTAACGTACTGCGATTTGGACAGCTTTGCATCAACAAATAATGCCAAAGCTTCAGCATCGTTATACTCGATCAATGGATTGTTCGATGATCTTTTCCACGATGTAGAAATATTGCTTGCCCGCGCAGGGGTAGTCTGCGCAGCCTCTTTGAGAATATCAGCAGCATGTTTCTGACCTGACTCGTGTAGCTTCATCTGCGTTGCAAATACAAGCTCTTCTGCTTGATGGTTCTCACGAATGGATGCTGTTTTCTTTCTTTTAGTCGAGTCACTACACTTTTCGAATGGCATTGGCTTACGCCCAGCCAGGACACTCGATGATGACGAAGGAAGCATATTGAGGATGTTTGCTGGAAGTTTGAACGGTATTTTGAAATTCTCAAAATGGTGGAGCAGCACCCTGTCAGCTGTGCGATTATGTTTTATCCAAAGACTTTGAAAAATATCACAAATTGTCTTGGTGTACTTTTCAACCTCCACAGCAACTTCCGGCATAATGTCTGAATCAATTGAATAGGCTTTCAGGACCTCTTTGAATACGCTGCGATTTTTAATCTTAAACTCCAAAACATAGACAGTCAAATTTCAAATTGAGATATTTTACATACCGATGGAGGCCATTTATACAGTTGAAAACTGGACACTGTTACCGAGGTTCGTGTACACAATAGAGCTTTCAAACCACTCAATGTCCAACAAATAATTAACATTTAACAATGATATTTTACTTCACTTGTCGATGGTTGCTAAGGGACTCAGAAAAATTATTGAAGTCTTGGGTCATGGCTTACTTGATTTTAACAGTAGCATTATAATGTATACAAGATATCTCTAACACTAGGAGCGGCAATTCTGATGAAATAGCATGCACATTTAGGCACGGCTATCACTATTTTGTTTAAATCATAGATTACCAACAATCGCTTACATTCACAGATGTTTGCTATCATTTTGAAGTAAATTTATTAAAGTTTCAGATGCACCATGGGTACTTTGCCCCATTTTGCCCCCTGCTAAGTTACAAGTTCAAAAATTATGGTCTAAAAATCTACAAAAACTTCAATAACTTTTTTTCTACAGAAAATACTGCAATGCGGTAATCTACAATATTGTGTATTTTGTTACTATCTACAACTTACTAGAACATAGCAAAGCCGTAAAAATGTCGTCCAAAAAGTTATGATGAGAAAACCATTTCTGAGGGACCGTCGGCAATAAACGTCACATTTCCCTGGACCGATTTGCGTCTGCGTCTGGCCGTTTTTTTTTCATTGGTGTGAGGTGTATGTATTGAGCTGCTAGGAATGCTACGATGTCCACGCTGCATCGAACAAGTCCGAGGTAGAACCGTCCGACGTGAAACGGCTTGTGACGTTAGGGATCAATTTTCTGATGGCTGTGTTAGGGGTGAGAACCTTGCGGTCGAAGAAAATACATGGGAAATTTGAATATTTCCATATTTCTTCATTGTTGACTATTTAAATATTTAACAATTATAATATGTGACATACCACACAAATATTATAACACTGGTGAATCAATCGACATGCAAATCATCAAAATCCATTGATTATTGGCCAAGTTATTAGCATTTAATGTCTGACCAATTTTCGTTGCATTTTCCTGAATTGGCACCCTTCCCGAAAGACGTAGTCCTACGTCATAAAACGCAGCTTCTGTTAAATTTACTGGACACTGGACAACCCATAATAAAGGCGAAATTGGTGGTTGGAATGTAACAACGGCAGTGCCGGGAGCTTTTGTTTTACGTTAGAAAAGAATTCTTGATGCTTCCAGCACGCAGGATCTTTACGATGTAGAGTGGTCGGATGGCAATCTCAGCCGTAGCTTGACTCCCATTCATGCGGTTAAACCGTTCTAAGTTTATTCGTGTCCAACACGGGTGCTACTTCTAATGCTGTGCCACTGGATTGTTCCGACTAAATACTCGTGTTTTCGAGAAGTTCGATTAATACGATGGAATTTTCGTTCTACGTGATACGTTGCAGGGTTCAAAATCACTGTTACCGAAGCCCCCCATTGAACAGTTTGGCTCACACACCGATGCTCCAAAATATCATGTTCCTCAATCGACTGGAGCTGCTGCACGGAGGTGAAATAGCAAAACAATCATCTCAAGTGGTGGTTTGATCATGTGAAAAATGCTGCCATCGCCCGCGGGTAATACGTGCCCTGCATTTTCACCCCGACCTAGCCCAAGCTGTGCGGGATCCTGCTGATGATACACATTTATTTGTCTGCTGAAATAGCAAACATGAGACCGAGCACCGGAAGCATCATGGGAAAATTGCACCGCCTCCGATCTCAATTGGTTCGAAGCGATACGTTCCTAAATAGCTGACTGCAGCAATTGAACCGTTCATAATTTAGTACTTTAATCGCACCCGGAGCGTTGAGGAAGCTTAATTAATTGCTCCTAAAAGTGTTCATCTGCCACCTCATCACCATCCCCACTATTCTGTAGGGGAGAACTCTGACATCCCATGACAGAAATCTGTCACATCATTGGACGTGCGGCGGGCATTAATTTATCGCCAGCTTGGCAAACCTCATCTGCAAATGCAATAAATCATAAAATTGCGCTGTCGGTGGCTGTGTAAAACCACGGAACATTGGACCCCGGGTGGTGCGCACGGGGGGGCGAAAATATCCGATCGAGTAAAAGTTCAAATTGGTATCCCGATATGCTGAACCGTGAAAAAAAAATCGAAATGAAAGGGAAAAATATAGGTACACGTAACTTGCTATAAATCTTTCTGAGACGAATTTTTATTCCTGATGGCAGCCAGCAGCGGTGGCAATTTTTCGATCCTCTCCAAAGGTAGATTCGCACAGTGCCAGTGCTACACGCACTCGCTTCCGAGGCAATAAATTACGGATTTAAATTAATGATGGATATGTTTTCGAAAAAGTTCACGCCGGAACTGAGAGGGTCTGTGTGTGTGTTTTTTTTACGGCAAGGCTCAACTCGCTGTTGGCATTGGTGAGATATGGAAATTATTTTTTGTTTGTTAATGTTCGAAATCGATCACTGCAACGAGCTGATAAGACGGGAGTATGACAAACGGTAATCTGTTCTGTCGGGGTGGTTGTTTTTATACGGTGCCGAGCTGAGTCAGTGTGTTTCGGAATGTCACGGCATAATGCGAGATACAGTTATTTGATGACACAACAGAGCTGCCGAGTGATTTAAGGATCTGACTTAGGTGGAATGGAGTATTTATTTTTATTGTAGTGGAGTCCGAGGGTGCTATTCAAACTTGTGACCTCAATAAAAATCGCAAGTAACCATAAAACCTGGGAATTACCCACTAATCGCCCTTATTGCAATATAAGGTAATTACCGGGCTTCCATCCAATATTTATCTTAGTCGCATATCAAGAAGCCTTATGTTGCAAAAGTTAAATAAGCGTTCTTGTCGGTTATACTTGAAATATCCTTGATTTGTTTCCCGTCGCTCTTGTTTTCCGACCCCATCAACTCATGAACCGGCGACCAACGGCTTTACTTCCCTTCCGAAGGATGTTATGCCTCAGAATATCCCGGCGGTGCCGACTGGGATTGAACCCAGGCCTGCTGGGGTGAGAGATTATCACGCTTACCACTACACCACCAGTGCCGCTGGAATATCCATCTTACAGGGTATGTAAATCTATTTCACACATTGGCAGTCACCTTGTATTGCATTTAGAAATGGAGGAAGTCACCAATTTTCAACATCTAAGCGTCGACCCCGTTTCGGAAACACTCATGTCTACCATTTTTGCAGGCCAAGCATTGATTTCAGCCTCATACGTTTTTTTTTTTCAGAAAAAGCCATATCTTAAGATATCTCACGTTTTTCCCGCAAACCAGAAGCTACCATAGGGTTAAGATCTAATTTCCATCATACTAAGCACAACCAGACCAGGGTTACTTCCCCTCACTTGCGGACCCCGTTTCGGAAGCACTCATACACCCAACCGGGGGATGTAAGATTCGCTTACAATTCTGTGGGATTCAGCATCAGAGGATGTTAGTGGAGACCGAATGAATGAACCGAGGATGCGATGTACCTAACTGCGGTCCAATGCAAGAAAATTGGAGACCGAAAAATGTAGAGTGTATTAAGTGAGGGAAATTAGTTACAGATTGCCGACTGGACTCGAACCACGAACGTTGCGATTATCACACGTGTGATTTCTCCACTGCTCTCTCCATGCTTTTGAATATAGATAGCCTAAAAGCAAACATGAAGTGCTCATTTTCTCGCATACTCGACTTCGTATGCTTTTTCTGCTGCAGAGATTCGAGGCAAGTGTGTGCGTCGTTCTACAAGCTTACTGGTATGGTCGAAAGCGTAGATAGAACACGAAATAAAAAAGACAAAAACCCATTACATCGCCTGCATGGTCAATTTCTAACATTCGTTGCGATGTTCATGACCAGAGGATGATAGGAAACGGAACTAACATTTATTTCAATAGATTTTTGGTTTGCGTGTATCTATCATTTTCGCAGGCCAGGCATTGATTCCAGCCTCAAACGTTTTTTTTTTTCTTCAGAAAAAGCCATATCCTAAGATATCTCACGTTTTTCCCGCAAACCAGAAGTCAACATAGGGTTAAGATCTGATTTCCATCATACTAAGCACAACCAGGGTTACTTCTCCTCACTTGCGATCCAATGCGATGTAAACATTGTGATTTTGTCGTCTTTTTCGTTCTCCCACTGTTGGAATGTTTGATGGAGTGATGGAGAAACATTCTTATTGCCTCCCCTGTTTACATCACATTAGTGGTCGTATGGGAGAAGAAACCAAAGCTGTAGCTCGTTACTACTATGGTAAAATCCATAAGAAAACGGCAGAGGTGCGTGAAACATGGCGGCCGTCGTACTATCATTTCACTCCACTGAAAATTCCCTTAAGCAATTGTCAATATTTGCTAGAAGAGACGATTTCTCGGCAGTGCCGTCAAGACCAATAGAGAGGAAGTTAACAGTTAAAAAAGGATGCAAGACAATGGAAAACGAAAAGATCAGGACGAAGATAATGTCGCGATTTGGAGGTGTTCCAAGTCGAAGGCGGAAGTGGTTGCGAAGGCAAACGAATTTCAGCTGAATGCTGGATTTCAGAGGTATTCGGTGAGGAATGGAGGTTTAGATCCTATGAAAGAAATTCGTTGGTTGGGAGCTTTATACGAAGTGCTTCGGAGTTTGCTTCTGCTGTAGATTGTTGGGTGAATGTAGAATTTAGGTAGTTTAATGTTATTTCCGCACAACTTTTTTGAAAATATGAGCTATGAGTGGTTCGAGGTGCGATAATGAAAGTGACAGACAGTCAAACCATAATACACACTAAAAATTAAATGCGAGAACGGTTGGATAATTCTGACTCATTCAAGATTATCGATGAATAGCGGATGATATCGGCAAGCACGTTTTATTATTCTTAACGAATCGAAGAAATCCACAAAAATCGAATTTATGAAACTAATTGTATTGATACCCGTTAAATTTAATGTAGAATGGATAACTTCCACCCCCATTCAACCTGTCAAATTAGCTTTCAGATAATCACAATCAGCGATTTAACGATTCGTGAGCGCTCACTCTGCGTGATTGCTCGCGAATCATAAGATCACTTATTGCGACGCTCTGAAAGCAAAACTGACAGGTTTAATGAGTCAAACACATACTTTACACCCTCTTCTTGTTACTTACAAGTACAACATATCATTATATCATGTTATTATTTCATAATTCCGAAAAACATTGTTTTATAGCAAGTGAGTGGAAGCAACGCTGAGTACAACCCGTTCTTTACCATTCTGTATGGATGGGTTTAATCATCAAATTGATTGTTTCTATCAAAGATGACTTCTAAATTTATTGAGTTTTTCATACGTACCGTTAAATTTGACTAAGAGACAAAGCAGTACTTACATTTTAGAAAAACGGTGCTTGAAACACAAGTTAAAAATATACGTTTCTGAATTTTTGGCAGCTGACTCAGCATACACTTGTAAATTATTGGCTCAGTATTGGGCACATTTGGTTGAGTTGAGTGCAAGCGGCGATTACCGCCTTTACCCTAAGCATAACATAATTATTAAACCAGTCCATAGATGTCACCACTTGTCCATCTATAATTGTCACCGTTATTATGCATCTACTGTAATGTGCTGTTCTTGTATGTGAAAACAAACAATAAATCTATCAGCGTTGCCAGATATACCGATTTATCGGTATTTATACCGATTTTCAAACTTGATACCGGTATACAGATAAAGGTTCCTCAGAATACCGATTTTTGAGTTTTAATACCGATTAATACCGATTTCTGATTAATAATCAAATAATTACTGCTTGCCCGCACTGAATTTTCAGAGGAAACTATTGTAAGAGACCCTTGGAAGCTTCTTCTAGCTTCGCTCGAAAGCTTCTTCCGTCTTCCCCCGTCAGTTTTTTCAACTTCCCCAGAACTTCAGGAATGCTTCCAGAGTTTTAATGCGGTTCTATTAGCTTTTCAGAAGTTCTGAAACTTCAGAATAGTTCAGAATTTTGGGTAGGTTCCCATAAACCGAAGACAGTTCCGAAGACAGGAAAACCTCAGAGAACTCCAATGAACTTAAGGCAACCGAAATATTTTGGAATCTTCACAAGTTCAAAGAAATTCAAAGAAATTTAATGGTTTTCAGGATAGTCCCATTTGTTTCAGGAGAATTGAGATAACTTTAGGAAAGCTCTGAGAACATCAGAACATATAAATTCAAGAAAATTTCTGAACCTTTAAATGAGTTCCTAGAAACTCAGGGAATTTCCGAAAACTTCAGCAAATTTTTCGAGCGGTCCATGAACATTTTGGAAACGTAAGGGAAATTTCATAAACATTAGAAAATCGTGAGAACATTTTAAGGGAGGTTCTGTGTTTTTTTTATCGGTAGTTTCAAGAACTTTAAAAAATTAAAAAATCGAGAAGATCAGCGAACTGTAATGCTGCTGTTAATTAATAAAAAAAAATAAGCGCTAAAGAAGATCCAGGGAGTTATAACGAAGATAAGAGATTTTCCGGTAATTTCATAATAATCAGGGAAGTTTCGAGTACTTTGAGGATGATCAGAAAACTTCAAAAAAGTCCCATTAAATTTAGGAAATTGCAAGAACTTTCAAGGAGGTCCGAGGTATTATGGGATATTCCGAAGTGCAATTCAGGAAAGTTCCGAGAAGTTTCAGGGATATTGTGTTGTTTTCAGGGATGTTTTATGAATATGAAAATTACTGGATCAATAGAGCATGTGAGGAATTTCAGGAAATATTTTGTTAACATCCCCCAGAAATATAGTTCTTCCAAATATTTTCCATCTTCTCCTTGAAGTATCTTCCGACTGTTCCGTAAGCCCTCTGGCGTTCGAATTTTTCCAGAAGTTTCTTCCAATCTATCTTAGGAAGTTTCTCCCAGTGCATCCTGGAATTGTCTTCCGTCTTCTCCAGGTAGTTCAATTAAACTTCTTCCGGATGTATCTATCGAGTTCTCCCAGAAGTTTCTTCCGTCTTCCTCTGGAAGTTTCTCCATAAGTCACTCTTTGTGGGTTTTTTTCGGCTTCTCCTGGCTTGCGATTTCCAAACTTTTCTGGCATCTGGAGTTTTCCGAAAGTTTCTAAAACAAATTCCAGAAGTTTCTCAATATTTGTCTTGGAAGATCCCCATCAGATGTTTTTCCGACATTTCTTAGAACTTCCTTCAAACTTCCTCCACAAGATCTTCTTTATTCTTCCTCTGGAAGTTTTGTCGGTACCATTAAGAGACAAATTCAAATATTTCCAGAAGTTTTTTCCGACTTACAAAATTTTGAAAAAATATAAAATTAATTAAAATAGTGAATACCGATAAATACCGATTTTTTAATCATTCGATACCGATAAGCATGAAAACAATATGGCTACGCTGAAATCTATATAGTTTAATGCCATGGCAGGACGGCCAACAAACCGATCTGTTTCAATTAATAATCACACAACGTAGAAAATCGGGTCCTACCGTGCGCGATCACGCCTTTGTCGTCAAAAACCTTATTTCCTGGAAGTAAAATGAACATTATTTCTTGAAATTTTGCTCATTTTAGTCGTAATAAAAATCATTCATCTGCCACTAATTTCACTAAAATTCGTCCTTATAAAAAAAAGTCTAAAATCGAGCGTTTTACTAAAATAAATCAAAATTATAGCAATAAATCAATAATCATCTGTTCAGTCACCAGCCACGATTTAAAAATACGGCTAATCACCATATTTAAAAAAAATCTTCTAGGTTGTACGATCAATTTTGAGGTAACATTGTACATATTCATATTCCCAACGAACAATTTTCTGTTGAAGAAACGACTTCTTGACGATTTTATTCAACTGTATGCTTAATAAAATTTCAGGTTTTCTTCACACAAATCTGGAGAATTTATTCAACCACAACATTGAACTACTTGGTGTTACAATTGAGTTGTAACTGAGCTTATTCAAATTTTTTTTATTATTATTCAGCGTTAATTGAACATATTGCTTCCTCAAACAGCGATGATGTATACGCTTGATTATCATGTGAAGTAACGTTTAAATCTAAATTGAACCGTAACGTGGGTAGATCACCTTTTCGTGGTACGTTACGGGATGATGTAAGATCTACCACCGATTGCTAGTCCTGACTACTTCAATCTAGTGGTTACGACTAGGGTTCTGATGCATGGTCATTATCGGTGTCATTCCTTAATTTTGTTGCTAAGGAATCCAATTTTGCGATAAAGTTGTCATTGTAAAAAAATCGAATACTTCATCATTTCTCAATAGTTTATGGAGTAATACGACATGCACTAAACTAAGGACACGGGATATACTACAATAGTTCAAATTACTGGTCGCAGTGGTGTTAGGTCCCGAACAGAGAAAAAAAACGTTCAAATTAGACACTTTTATACATTTATTAAACGATTATTAAACTGCAGAAAAAATAACCCCACAATAAAGAACGGTAGGAAAAATAACCAGTTGTCGTTTATTTAGTGATTGTTTTCATTATGTTTGACGAAGCACGCACCACACACAGTATTTGAATTTTTTTCATAAATATACATTTGCATGGGTTCGAACCATGTACCTTCCGAACACCAGCCACTTATTTACCTTTCCATCTGAGCCATCCTAGAGTCATAATATGGGCTGCTCAATATTCAATAAAAGCTTGCTTGAAACTGAATTCCTATCAGCACTCGCCGATCGTCCCAAGGTCCAATTGGAATCATTAATTCATTCATCGTTGTTTTACTTGAGACCAATTCTATCTTTTCACCTCTCCAATTTCCAAGGAAAGGATGCTGGGTGATCTAACATTTTTTTAGACTTATCCTGGTCCGACATGGATTGCACTTGCATCACAATGTTACGCCAATTCACTCGGTCCATAGCTGCTTGTCTCCAATTTCTTGACCGTCCCACACTTCCAAGATCCTGATCCACTTGGTCTAACCACCTTGCTCGCTGTGCTCCTCTTCGTCTTGTACCGGCCGGATTCGAGGCAAACACCATTTTTGCGGGATTGTTGTTCGGCATTCTTAAAACGTATCCCGCCCATCGTACTCGTCCAGCTTTCGCAACTTTCTGGATACAGGGTTCGCCATAGAGTTGCGCCAGCTCGTGGTTCATCCTTCGCCTCCATACACCGTTCTCACATACCCCGCCAAAGATGGTCCTAAGCACTCGTCGTTCGAAAGCACCCAGTGCTTGCAGGTCCTCCTCGAGCATCGTCCATGTCTCGTTCAATTAACTACCGGTCCTATCAGCGTCTTGTACATGGTACATTTAGTACGGAGGTGAAGTTTACCCGACCTCAGGGTCTTGTGGAGTCCGTAGTAAGCACGACTTCCGGCAATAATACGCCGACGAATTTCTCTGCTGTAGTTGTTATCCGACGTCACCAATGATCCGAGGTACACACATTCATCCACCACCTTGAACTCGTCTCCGTCAATTGTCACGCTTCTGCGAGCCCTATCCCACTCGGTTCCTCCTGCTAACAGATACTTTGTCTTCGACATATTCACCTTTAATCCAACCTTCTCTGCTTCAAGTTGCAGCCTGATGTATTGCTCCGTCACGGCCCGAAACATTCTTCCGACAAGGTCCACGTCGTCAGCAAAGCAAATGAACTGACTGGACTTATTGAGGATCGTGCCTCGCATGTTAAAGCCCGCACGTTTCATAACACCTTCTAGCGCAATGTTGATCAGAAGGCAGGAAAGACCATCGCCTTGTCGAAGTCCTTTGCAAGTTTCAAACGGGTCCGATAACGCACCCGATATCTTCACGCAGCACTGTACACCATCCATCGTTGCCCTGATAAGTCCGGTCAGCTTCCCGGGAAAACCGTTCTCGTCCATAATCTTCCATAGCACTTCACGGTCAATAGTATCATAAGCGGCCTTGAAGTCGATGAATAGGGACTTGATGTTCACGACACTTTTGGAGAATCTGCCACAACGTAAAGATTTGTTCCGTTGTCGATCGCCCGTCCACAAAACCGGCTTGATAACTTCCCACAAATCTGCTTGCTAGCGGCGATAAACGGTAAAAGATGCTTTGACAAAGCACTTTGTAGGCCGTGTTAAGAATAGTGATCACTCGATACTTCTCACATTCTAGTTTGTCGCCTTTTTTATAGACTGGGCATATTACTCACTCCTCCGGTAGCTGTTTTGTATCCCAGATCATGACTATCAGTCGGTGCAGATAAGTGGCCAACTTATCCGGGCCCATTTTGATAAGTTCCGCTCCGATACCACCTGCTTTGTTGTTCTTAAGCTGTCGGATAGCATCGTTAACTTCACCTATCGTGGGAGCTGGCATGTCTGCGCCGTTCAGATGTTCATCGTAGTGCTGCTTCTACCTTTCAATCACCTCACGTTCGTCCGTTAAGATACCCCCTTCCTTATCCCGACACATTTTGGCTCGCGCTTGATGTTTGGAATTCAGGTCGCCAGCCTGGTAGAGCGCTACTTCGTCGTAATCGCCCATTTCCGTTATATCGATCAGAAAAGATCAATAATATCAATGATTTCACCGTGCTCAAATCAGTAATATGTTTGTTCCGATGCGTTAGTTCATTAGCTACAACATAAATCCTGTTAGAGCGCATTATATGAATATTTACGCTCATTGTTCTCAAAACAAAAGAAGCGCTCCTAGCGAATCCTCTTTTTCTACGTTTATCCGTAGGACGAAGAAAATCTAATGGCGTTTCAATGCGTTGGGACGGAATTGAAACTCGTAGAACGAACTTAGAATCAAGAAACAGTGTTAGATTTTAGACAATATCTCAACAATTTGTGACTCTTTATCAAATCCAACGAAACGTATGGAAAGGTGAATAAATTTGCAAGTCATCTTTGACATAAATATTCATTTTTTTTGTTTAAACTCGTTTAGAAAAGAGAGGCAAAGCGCGGGTTGTTCTTAGTAGGACGGAAATTAGATCAAAAACTCTATGTTTTGCCGCCGCCGAGTCAGCTTGATGATATCTCGTCGAAGGTTCGCTGCCGACCCATCCCTGTTGTTGACTTGTTTGGGGCAGTAAGCCGCAATGAAGGTGATGGGTCCAAGCGATGTGGCTTCGATAATTTTGAGTTGAAAGTACGGCAGAAGGTGACAGTTGATGTTACGCCTCACAGCAACTGCTACTCCCCCTCCTCTTGCACTGGTCCTGTCGAGTCTCAAGAGCCGAAAGTCCGATAGGTAGATGTTGACTTCCGGCCATAGATGGGTTTCGGTGATGATCAATCAATCAGCGTGCAGTTTCCTTTGGTATTGTTTTTTCCGTCGATCTTGTTTTCCGTGCTGAGCACCAATGCTACCGACGTGCCAGGAAGGCAGCTCCCACACCTAGACCCTACCTATCGACCCATCAACTCATGAACCGGGGACCAACGGCTTTACTTCCCATCCGAAGGAAGGCGTGATCAGAGATGTTATGCCTCAGAACATCCCGGCGGTGCCGACTGGGATTGAACCCAGGCCTGCTGGGGTGAGAGGTAATCACGCTATCAGCGTGCAGTTAACAATGAGAGAATAGAGAACGTAAGAGAAAGCGAGAGTTTCAGAATGCATATTGAGCATATCGTTAGCGCCAATATTTTAAGGTTGATTGACCCAATGTGAAGCCAATGTGACCCACATCGGATTTTGCCATTTGCGCAGTATACGCAAATTTAGGAGTGGGAATCTTTATTTTCCCAGCCGAATGAAAATGCACTCGAAGTGAATGTTACTTAATATTCCCTGATTTATGAAAGGTAGCTCATAGGTACGACTCCGCATGCTATAAGAGGTTCTTCGAAGTTCACCGAACTTTACTGGAGTTTGCATAACTTCCCTAGTATTCGCAGAACGTTTCGCATGTATTTATGCAAAATGTCCCTTAGCTCACAGATATTCCCTGAAATTCGCAATACTTTCCTTAAGCTCGAAAATCTTCACTGAAGTTCACAAAACTGCGCTGACGTTCGCAGAACGTCTTTAAATTTTGCAGATCTGTCCTAAAGTTCACTGCTGTTCCCTGAAGTCCGCTAAACTTACCTAAAGTTTGCAGAAGTTCCTTGACAGTTGCAGAACTTTCCTGAAAGCTTCCTTAGCTCTGCAAACTCTGTTGTCACTCAAGGTGAGGGCTACCTAAGATCACTTGACAAGAGTATTTGCTAACCTCGTGTGAGTAAGAGGAGTTTCATTAAACCTTTACGCTATTGCAAAATAACCAAAATATGGGTAGAATCCACCCAGATTGGTCAAAACTAAACCTACTCAAGAAGAGGTAAACTATGTTCGGAGTGACAAGTTGACAAAGAACAATATCGATCGGCTTTAAGTCAATGTTGTCCGTTTGCCGTGTAAGTTCCAACTCATCCATTTGTCAGGTCTTCTGCTCGATTGGAATAATGTTTTCCAAGCAATTGACAGATAATCGATTGTTCCAATTTCGACATGTCATAACTCTTCTGGCAAGCATTCTAGTCGGTGAGTAACAGTTCAAAAATGAAATCAAAGTTGGATTACCTGACCTGGTCACTCCTGTTATTTTGTTCGCTGTCTTCCAATTCAAGAGCTCGATGTGAGCAATTCAAGTTTGCTTTAATAAAACATTATTTTGTTCGTTAAGTCTTGGCCTGTTCATTATTGCCCCGTCCTGTCCACATAGTTCCTTCAGGTTTGAAGGAAGGCTCCGGAATTCCGCAGCTGAATGGAACGAACTTTGAGAATTGTCGGTTTCGAGTTCAACTGTATCTGGATGCGGCAGAAGTTTCGGACGTATTAACCAAGCCAGTTCCCGGTGAATCAGACCAGGGAAGGGCGAAGTTTTTGTAGACAGATCGGAAAGCGAAGTCCTTGCTAGTTGGATTCCTTTCTGATGAATGTCTAGGCATAGTACGGGACGAGGAGACTGCTCGAGAAATGTTGAAGGCACTGGAAGATACAGGTGCAAAGAAGTCTGTAGCAAGTCAGACCCTGTTGCGGAAGCAGTTGGCCAGGCTCCGTATGAAAGAACGAACTTCGATGCGGCATCATTTTCAACAGTTCGACGATATCATACGCCAACTCAAATCGGTAGGCGCGAAGCTCGAAGAGAACCACATGGTATCGCAATTATTTCTCACCCTTCCCAATAGCTACGACTCTCTTGTAACGGCTCTAGAGAATATCAACGAGAACGACCTCATATTGGAGACTGTGAAACAGCGGTTACTGGCTGAAGAATCCAAGCGGTCTGATAGGATGGAAGATTCGAGCGAAGACAAGGCAGCAGCGTTTGTTGGAGGAAGAAGTAAGAAGCAACGAAAGTTCAACGGAAAGTGTCATCGATGTGGCAAAACTGGCCACATGATGAAAGATTGTCGTGTCAAGAAGACCGATGGTAACGTCAACGCAGCGAACCAACCGAGAAGATCGACAGCTCTGGATGACCGCAGTTAGAGACGAGCTAAAATCTCTTGAGGAGAATAAGGTGTGGAATGCCCTGCCGGTGTCAAGCCCTTGCAGTCGAAGTGGGTCTTTCGCGTGAAAGAGGATGAAGAAGGAAACCATGTGCGATGCAAGGCAAGATTGGTAGTCAAAGGTTTCTAGCAAAAGGCTGACCTGAACTACAATGAAACATATGCGCCCGTTGCAAAGTTGACGACGATTCGAATTGTGCTGGCCGTAGGCGTACAAAGGGGATTCCAGTTCCATCAGAAGGACGTCAAGACGGCGTTCCTTCATGGTGAGCTACAAGAGGCTGTTCCGGATGGCGTCAAGGCAGACCCTGGGCTGGTGTGCCAGCTAAAGAAAAAATCTGTCTGTCTGAAGCAGTCTCCTCGTTGTTGGAACGAAAAATTCAATCAAGCGCTGCTGAAGCTAGGTTTCACACGTTCCAAGCACGACTATTGCCTATACACCCGTATCGACAAGAGGGGAAAAGACTGATAGCAGGTATGCAGCTGACCACCATAATGAAGCTCAAACGCGAACTGTCGGCGATGTTTGAAATGACCGATTGTGGAGAGTTGACTCGTTTTCTTGAGATGAAACGGTACGATCAATAAAATGGTAGAATGATGCTGTCTCAAGAAACCAGACTGGAAAAGATATTGCAGAAGTTCGGCATGGCGGAGTGCAATGCAACAAGGACGCCAATTGAGAAAGGATTGAAAGTGGATCGTCAAGTGGCCGAAGGTGTTCAAGAACCGCACCGAGAATTATTGGGAAGCCTGATGTACGTGATGATGTCCACAAGGCCGGACATTTGCTTTCCTATCGTATATCTGGAGAGATTCCTACTTCAACCTGGACAACAACATTGGACAGCTCTGAAACGGGTTGTACGATACTTAAAAGGATCGATGGAGTGTTGCTTGACGTTTATTAGAGACAATCCAGCGGCGCCACTCATCGGGTTTGCTGATTCAAACTGGGCCACCGATACTGACGACCGGAAATCAGTAAGCGGATTTGTTTTCCGTGTTTTCGGATGTACTGTTGCGTGGTCCAGCAAGAAGCAAATCACAGTTGCAACTTCTTCAAGCGAAGCTGAATATGTAGCGTTGAGTGCTGCAGCATCGGAAGCAATATGGCTAGTCGGTGTTCTAGGCGATCTCGGTGAGCTGAACATTGAACCAATCACCATATACGAGGACAACCGTGGATGCATTGGTATGACCAAGAACTTGGAGAGTAAGAGAGCCAAACACATCGACATTAAACACCATTTTCTTCGTGATCATGTCGCTGCTGGTAGGCTATTGGTGGAGCCGATTGCCAGCAACAACCAGTTGGCTGACTTCTTCACTAAATCGTTGGACCGCGGACGGTTTGAGGAACTTCGGACGTTGCTGGGACTATCCAAGCGAGAGGGTATGAAATCAAAGTAGTCGTTGGATTACCTGACCTGGTCACTCCTGTTATTTTTTCGCTGTCTTTCCAATTCAAGAGCTCGATGTGAGCAATTCAAGTTTGAGTTAATAAAACATTCTTTTGTTCATTAAGTCTTGGCCTATTCATTATTGCCCCGTCCTGTCCACATAGTTCCTTCAGAAAATCAAACATTCCACCTTGGACACCTGCTAAGTACGGTGCTGGATCTGAGGAAGTAACGTTCTCAAAAACGAGCTTATATGACATCTAAAGGGTGATACGGTCAAAATTTGGACAATATCAACTTGACGTATTTCTTTCAATTTTGCATTTAAAAAACCTGAACACCCCTCATTTTGAGGATGTGTGTGTGTAGAATGTTGCTCCTATTTTGATTTTGGAATTCACTCTTCAGTTGTCAAAATGCCGTCCAAGCAAGAAGAGCAGCGTATCAAAATTTTGCTCGCGCATCGTGAAAATCCGAGCTACTCGCACGCAAAGTTGGCAAAATCGCTAAAAGTTGCCAAATCAACCGTTACAAATGTAATTAAAGTGTTTGGGGAACGTTTGTCGACAGCCAGGAAGTCTGGATCGGGGGGAAATCTAAAACCGGAAGCCGCTGAGACGACAAAGAGAGTTGCCGGTAGTTTCAAGCGAAACCCTAACCACTCTCTCCGAGATGCCACAAATAAGCTGGGTGTATCGTCTACAACCGTGCATCGAGCCAAAAAACGAGCCGGACTATCGACTTACAAGAAGGTAGTGACTCCAAATCGCGATGATAAACAAAATACGACGGCCAAAGCGCGATCCCGGAGGCTGTACACGACGATGCTGCCGAAGTTTGACTGCGTGGTAATGGACGACGAAACCTACGTCAAAGCCGACTACAAGCAGCTTCCGGGACAGGAGTTTTATACGGCAAAAGGAAGGGGCAAGGTAGCAGATGTTTTCAAGCACATGAAACTGTCAAAGTTCGCAAAGAAATATCTGGTTTGGCAAGCCATCTGTACCTGTGGCTTGAAAAGCAGCATTTTCATAGCTTCCGGGACTGTCAACCAAGAAATTTACGTGAAAGAGTGTTTGAATAAACGTCTGCTGCCTTTCCTGAAGAAACACGGTTGTTCCGTACTGTTTTGGCCGGATTTGGCATCTTGCCATTACGGTAAAAAGGCCATGGAGTGGTACGCCGCCAACAACGTGCAGGTGGTTCCCAAGGACAAGAACCCTCCCAACACGCCAGAGCTCCGCCCAATTGAGAAATACTGGGCTATTGTCAAGCGGAACCTAAAGAAGACCAAAAAACTGCTAAGGGCGAGCAGCAGTTCAAGGCAAACTGGCTTTCTGCGGCGAAGAAGGTGGACAAGGTGGCTGTACAAAATCTGATGGCAGGGGTCAAGCGCAAGGCCCGGCAATTTGGATTTGGAAAAGCGGAAGCCTAACTGAATATTTTTCCTGAATTTTATACTAATTGAACTTGAAAAAGAAATTTAATTTGATTTTTTAAATAAACGATTTCACCGATTTACACGCGTTTTCCCTTGACCAAATTTTGACCGTATCACCCTTTAGTGGCTGGTTGATGATGTACTTTATTGAAGTACAGAATGGCACTGATTGATTTAATTTTGATGGCGATTTTGACGATGCTTCAAATGATAAACCCAATGGCGAAAAATGTGGATCCCACAAACCATAAATGATGATTCACACTCTCCAAATTTACTTTTAACCAGGCTTCATATAAAACATGAGTTAATGGTAATGGTATAATTTGTTCAAGAGGAGATTCGATGAAATTGAATGTAAATGAAAGCTACGTTCAAAAGGCCACATTATGCAACCAGGAAAAAAATTACTTTTTCCTTAATGAAGAGCTTTTTGAGTGTGTTGATTAATTGCCTTTTAATTCCGTTATAATTGCTTATCTTTTGACAGATACACGTATTTCGTCTACTACTTGCAGACTTCATCAGTGCCAAGAACTCAACGCACTGATGAAGACTGCAAGTAGTAGACGAAATACGCTTATCGGTCAAAAGATAAGCAATTTTAACGATATTAAGTAAGAAGTAAATCAACACACTCAAAAGGCTCTCCGTAAAGGGATTCCGTTAAGAGGTTCGAGAAAATTAAAACATAGACTTTTTCCTACAAACGTTCATACGATAAACGCTTTGTTTCAACTTCCCCCAATGAGGCCCCAGCTTTAGAGTCGGGAATTCGTTATACTCACAGTTGTATAATAGAACCGTTAAATCAGAAAAAAAAACCCTCAGATTCATTTAGCCAGACTCAACTTACTTGAATTTATGGTATACCAACTGCTTCACAATTCATGTGATATATCCGCAAGGAGGGCATTCAAGTTCCAACCAATAATGCAATGGATCCATTTCCCGGATTTACATTTCCCATTTACATAAAGATTAAAACCCATCCTCATCCCCGGGATATCTCTCTCTCTCTCTTTCTCTCTGCATCTGCCGTCCAAGACTCATATAGATTTCCGCACAATCACAATCCGCGCTTCGTTCAGGAAATTACGAATAATGAATAAAAACATCAGCTTGGCTCGGTCTTTTATTTTCGTTCGCGGAAAAAAAAATCGTTTGACCACCCACGACAACGACTACGAATGGATTCGTTTTCTAATGTATTTTTTTTTCTCATTCCTGTTATCTCTTTATTTTTTTGAACAGATCGGTCCCCTGAAAGGATATTATTTATTTCATCACAGCCACGTCCGGAAGCGATCTCTAGATAGGAGCGAAGTTCACCACAGCGCACTTAACACCGAACCAGAGGTAAGTTGGATGGATTTTATCAGTCGCTCCCTGTGGAGGTTTCCATAGAGAAATCTCACTCACCTCCCTAGACCCCCCCCCCCTCCCCCCGTCCCTTCCAAATCCATTCCAATGACGTACACAGGTCAGTGGAAGCTACCTTTCCCTCTGTAGCGTTGAACTCCTCAGCACGATGAAGATCTCACTATTCTCTGGATATTTTGTTTGTCCATCACTTGAAAAGCGCTCAAATCCCATTAAGATGAATTGAATTATTCTATCGAGATGGGAAACGGGGCCAGCTGTCGTCGTACTTCGGCAGCCGCTTTTCATTCTGCGAGGATAGATGCCGTTTTTTTATATTATTTGCCTGCTTGACCAAACAACACTCCTCTCCCCCATTCAATTTAGACTTTCCGGGAAATTGGTTGTTTTTCTTACTACCGACGATGTCTGCTTTCATGTTTTTTTTTTCTCTTTGTGTGTGTGTGTTAGGTTCGATGGATGCAACAACAGCACGAGAAGATCCGCCGTAAGCGCGACTATTCGACCTTCGATCAGGACTTTGTCCGCTTTCCGGATCCACGCTCCATCGCTCCCGGGAGCCGGATCAACTATCGGGACACTAGTTCCCACAATATCTTCCCGGATCCGCTCTTCAAGGAGCAATGGTACCTGGTGAGTAGAGTATGTGTTGATATTTTTCTTTCTACTATGAGTTCAGTTTGGGACACGAGCAAATCAACGCTTGGTTGAGGAAAAAAACACATCTCACGCTTATGCAGCCGGGTTGAGGAAGCTTAGGTTTTCGGTGCTTCTGAATTTGGGAGGAGACTGCAGGTAATAATGGAAGGGGGAAATAGTTATGACAGTTTCTTGATCAAAAGAAATCTTGGAAAGCTTCCAGCTTCAATCTGCACTGTAAATATTGCAAAACTGCGATCCAAATGCTTGGATTGAAAGTGGTTGAAGGAAACAAATTAACACAACGCTAACTTTTAAAACCCCAGAACTATTTACTTTGAAACTGACTTATCTCTACAACGCTGCCAAGTAACAGCATAGAAGGAATCTGGACTGTTAAAAAATAATCCCTCAAGAGAACGACCCGCCAACTAAACGATACCCATCGAGACAAATAAATAAATACCCCAAGAATGGCAGTCAACAACAACGACAATGACGACGACGAGAAGGAGCATCCATCGGCAAAAAGGATTAGCCAATGTTTACCAACTAAATCATACTTTGGCGATCGATATCGAACTTTTTTATGGCGTCTTTTCTCCGAACCATAAAAATGGAGCCGAAAGGTTATTGAAGCGAAATTTATGTCTTCCCATTCAGAGTACTTTCCCCAACTCTCAAAGAAGCCGAGTGTGGATGAAAATAGAATCATAAAAGTATAAGAGATCCAAAAATAAAAATAAATAAATGATATACATAAACGTGCGATGGCCTGTCACCTATTATCAAGCCTTTTGTGGAAAATCCCACATTTCACGCGCCACATTTCAAAAGTGCATATTTTCGATGGCAGAATCTCTTCGTCGATTTACTCTTTGAATTAATTCGGCATCATAAAGAAAATCCTGATCAAGCAATTCAAATCCATACGTGTAGCCGCATTATTATTAAAAAAAAAATGGTTGGCCTTATTCAAATTTGACACGAGATTTATTGAATTTGCAGAGACGAGCAAACAAACATACTTGCGTGATTACCTGTCTTCAGCACGTCTTCCGATGAATGCGTTCCACTCTAATTGCAAGCCGCTGTACTACACTGTTAAAAAAAGTAGTTTGAATATATACCTGTTATATATCATGAGCAGAAGTGGAGTGTTACATATCATTCAAGTTGCATACATGATAGATCATGTAAAGTTAATTGCAGATTTAATTAATAATTTCAAGTATTTTAGGAATCCGTCCAACTTTGTAAGCAATATGTTATGTTAATTGATTATTTGCATGGAAATAAAAACAACTTTACACGCATGTAAATTAATATTCAGATTTTTTTTCTGTGATTAGATGAGAAATTTCGTTTCCACACACGTCTTTACGTCTTTGTTGATTAATGTGATGATGAAATTTCCCCTCGCTTCCGCTTTCAAAATTTCACACGCTCCCGTGACGAACAAATATCTACACACTTAAGTGCATGTATTCAACTCACTGAGAGCCCCACCCATGGTGTCGCCTTTATGTGGGGGTTGGTAAAGTTTCCAAGCTGAAATGCCATTCATAATTCATGGCTCATTTTTTTAACTAGGGATATTCTTCTGAAAATGTATCAAAAACAATTTTCCGTGACGGGAAACCGTTGGGGACCAGTTCATGGCCAAATAAGATGAAAGCTTAAAAATGTTGGCTCGACCTTCTCCGATTTGCATGCATTGTGTGTTATGGGCAATCATTCTCATTTTCGAATTAAATTGTAGCAAGAAAACGTAATTTCTGATTTTAAGGCCACCATTTAAAAAATCATTGAGAAAAATTTACAGATTTTATACAATTTAAAAAAGTATACCCAAAAACAAATATTTATTTATTTATTTATTTATTTATTTATGACTAAACATCAACAGGCGTTAATGACCCCAATGATGTAACCTAAACTAAACTAGAAAAGTACTAAAACTAAACATCAATAAGTACATAGTCATCTCGTAAAAAAAAGGAACATTACTAAACAAAACTATACTGATTTAGAAAACAATATAAAGAACGAAACCTCCGTCGAAGCAGCTGGCGGGTCAGGTCAAAGTCAACCAGAAGAGTCTCTGTAAACCACCGATTGCGCCGAACATGCTATAATTAGTTCGCTGAATGGGCAGGCACAGCATTGAATTATTCCGTAGGGCTCAGGGTTGAACGTTGATGTCAACTTGCTCATGAAGAACAGGGAAATCGGTGCGTCCTTGCAAAATACCCGCAATTAGCAATGCCCTTGCTATACCTCTTCGGACCGACAGGAGCTCCAGATGGATCAGTTGCAAACGACTTTCGTAGCAAGGCAATCGGAAGGGATCCATCCACTGCAGTTTACGCTCACACCTCATCGATCGCCGATTGAGGAAAGACGTATTTTTAATAACCGCCGCGAATCGCGTGCAATTGGTATCATATATCAATTCCAGTATAATCATTTTCGAATACGGTGCACCGACCATTGACACAGTTTCGCTAACTCATAGTGCAAATATAAGAACAACTTAATCTGTATAAGAAGTTTTTTACCAAAATGCCGCCAATGGGCGGCACAAATAACTTCCCCCCTCTGGGGGGAGCAAATCCCGTCATAACGGGCAAATTTATGATAGTGGAAAATGCAGACGTAAATCAAAATCTAGTAGACGTTTCTGCTTTTCTTATTGAAAAAACAATCACCAGTTTCTGTGGTGAAGTGGAAAATATAAAAAAACTGCGTGATGGAAAAATTCTGGTTCAAACAAAAAGTGCAAGATCTGCACAAAATTTGCTAAAGCTTGAAGCCTTAGGCCAGTGCCGTGTAAAATTGAGCGAACATAAATCCCTAAATAAGTGTCGTGTGGTTGTGTCATGCTGGGAAGTGATGTGCGAAGAAGAATCAACGATTGCTGATAATCTGAAACCTCAAGGTGTCACCAACGTAAGACGAATAATGAAAAAAGTCAACGGAACGTCGACCAAGACTGCAGCCCTGGAATTAACAATAAACAGTCCGAACGAACCAGCAAGCATAAAAATTGCTTATATGCACGTTCCAACGCGACCCTACTACCCGAAACCACGTAGGTGTTTTAAATGTATGAAACTCGGTCACATCGCAGCTCTATGCGCTTCGCAACAGCTATGCTGGAGATGTGGAGAGGAATATCATGGCGAAAACTGCGACAAGACTACCAAATGTATTAATTGTAACAAAGATGACCATACCTCCACAAGCAATAAGTGTTCTCTATGGATCAATGAAAGAGACATTATCAAAATCAAAATCGACAAGAAAATTTCTTATGAAGAAGCCCGGAAAGTAATAAATGAGAAAAATAAAATGAACTACGCTGAAACCATGAAAAAAGGCCTGGAAGAAAAGTTCCAAAACGAGCTAAAAAAGCGGGATAGCAAAATTAATCAACTAGCTGATTTACTAGAAGCAAGCGTAAAACGCGAGCAAGAAGCTGCTAAGCTTGCTGAGCAGTTTCACGAGAAAATGTCAGCGCTGGAACACAAGCTCGAAAAATGCATGAAAATGCTAAATGAAGAGAGAACTGCCCGAAAACACGCTGAAACGGAATACGACTCACTATTAAAATACGTTTCAAAAATCGAAGCAAGGCACCAGAAACATGATAAAGTGGCAAAACAAAAGTATACAAAAGAACAACACGACCAGAACATACAATATCCATCTAGGAAAAAGAACAGATCAACTGAAAACAACACGATAGATATGGACATCTCACTATTGACCACGAGCAAAACTGACGAAAACGCACCTAGTAACAATGACATTTACCAAATAGAATTCTGCGACCTCCCGTCGGACTCGGAACAAATCTAGCCCACCAATCAAACAAAATTATGACAGAAATTCTACAATGGAACTGAAATGGATTAAGGTGTCAATTTGAAGAACTTCAACTTCTAATCAATCAATATAAACCAAACATCATCGCACTACAAGAAACCAGAACGAATCCATCAATCAATCCTAACATCAAGGGTAACGAAATCATTTTCTCCCACCGGCCATCAGGTCAAGGTGGAGTAGCAATTGCAATAAAAACCGGAATCAAATTCGATAAAGTGCAAATAAATTCAACTCTGGAAGCAATAGCAGTTGAAGTAAATATTCCACGAAAAATGACTGTCTGCAGCATATACTTATCGCCTTACCAGCAAATCAACAGAACTGATCTAGAAAACATCTTGAATACGCTACCCAAACCATTCATCTTATCAGGGGATTTTAATGCTCATTACAACCAATGGGGCTCAAAAAGAGACGACTCAAGAGGCAAAATGATCGAGGCTCTTATAAATGACCAACACCTTATCACTTTAAATGATGGAAACCCACACTATGCTCAGCTTAAATAGCCGACAAATTAAATTGGACAGTAGCAGATGATCAACACGGCAGTGATCATTTTCCAATAATGATAGGCTCTGAGCAACACCGCCAGAGGTCCCGAATCGCCAGATGGAAAATTGAAGAAGCCGACTGGAATATTTTCGAAGAAGAAATCGAAAAGCTTATTCTCCCAAGCTTTAAATATTCAATAGAAAATATAACGGAAGCCATAAAAACAGCCGCCTTACGATCAATACCCAAAACTTCAACAAAAACTCACCCCAAAGCTGTTCCATGGTGGAACTCTACAGTAGCTGATGCCGTCAAGAAAAGAAAAAAAGCCTTAAGAAAAAAACAAAAATCAAACCCAAGCGACCCTCTATATCATGTCATCCACACTGAATTCATTCGAGCTAGGATTTTTTGCAGAAAAACCATCAAATAAGAAAAGCAGAAATCGTGGGAACAATTTGCATCGTCCATCAATGAAAATACACCCACAAAGGAAATCTGGAATCGCATTCGCTCAATTTCGAAAAATGGATCAGCATCATCAAAAACATGGGCCATCGCCACAGAAAATGAAATCATCTCTAACCCAATGGACATCGCAAACCATCTAGCTCAACACTTCCAAAAAGAATCTTCCAATGAGGCATATTCCTCCAAATTCATGATCAAGAAGAACAGAGAAGAGCAACGCCCACTGATCTTCAAAAACAACCGGAACTCAAAATTATGCCAACCTTACTCAATGTACGAACTACTGCAACAGCTGGACAAACTTACAGGAACCTCACCAGGCCCGGATGAAATTCACAACGCAATGCTGAAACATCTACCATCCTACATAAAAAGGAAATTATTAGAAGCTTATAACGAAATATGGACAAATGGAACATTCCCCGAATCATGGAGAAAATCTACATCCAATCCAGGTAAATGCCCAAATACCGCAAGCAATTTAAGGCCTATATGTCTATCTAGCTGCATACTTAAACTATTTGAACGAATGGTGAACAAACGCCTGATGAACCACCTAGAAACGATCGGAGCTCTTGGAGAATCGCAATATGGATTTAGAAAGGGACACCAGACAACAGACGTCATCGCTGAAATCGACAACTTTGGTCGAAATGCCATACATAACAAAAAACATGCCGAAATAATTTTTCTGGATCTTTCAAAGGCCTACGATCACACTTGGAGAAGGCTAATCCTACAAAAACTAGCAAAATCAGGAATCTCTGGACAGATGGCAAAATTCTGCAGCCTATTTCTGGAACGTAGAGTCTTTCAGGTACGATACGAAGACCAGCTATCCGATACAAAAATTCAAGAAAACGGAGTCCCCCAAGGATCCGTTCTCTCAGTTACCTTTTTCCTACTGGCAATCAACAGTATCGAAGACTTCCTTCCTAAAAATACATTCATCAAAATATACGCAGACGATATCACCATTGCAGTCATATCTAATTCAGCTAAATGGACTCGAGCAAAAGTACAAAAAATCCTGAACTGCATACAAAAATGGAGCGATGCAACTGGCTTCCAGATATCACCGGAAAAATCTGCCATCATGCATGTTGGAAGGAGACGAAAACTTCAGAATCAACCACCACCATTACTAAAACAAAAAAAAAATAGCGCTGATAAACAACCAAAAACTCTTAGGGGTATGGATAGACCGCAATTTTAATTACAACTACCACACCAAAATCACCCGAGATGAAGCAAAAAAGCGCCTACGCATCATGAACTGCTTAAGCAAAACCAACTTTGGCGCAGATAGGAAATGTCTACTGCACATCCTTCAGATGATCATTCTTTCAAAAGTCCTATGGAGCACAATTACTAACGTGCGCTAACAGTAACAACGTACAAAAACTTGAAACACTTTATCACCAAGGAATACGATTTGCAACAGGAGCATTTCACTCTAGTCCAATAGAGAGCATCCTTTCGGAAAGCGGTCTTCTTCCACTAAAACTAATAATGGACAGAAAAACCATCAACTACTCCATGAGACAGCATGCCAGAGGAATTTTAAATTCAGACCTTCACATTATTGAGGTAACAAAAAACCTGATGAATGAATACTCCATACCTCTCACTTCTATTGAAAATGAAGAACCAGCAACTCAGTTAATATGGGAAAAACAACTAGGCCAAGTGAATACAGGCATTCCAGACAAACTCCCACCAGAAGCCAAACGAATTAAATTCAGAGAACTCTGCAACACAAGTGATCGCGCACGGTAGGACCCGATTTTCTACGTTGTGTTATAAAGATTAAAATACGATGATGATTTGGGCCGTCCTGCCATGGCGGAGGCAGACAATACTGTGTGTGTTTATTTATTGTATACAGGACATGGTATCAATTACATTGCAGTCTGGACAAATGACAGTAACATACATAATTGAAAGATGACATCTGTTGGCAAGAGTATTAACTATTCCACAGTTCAGGGTAAAGGCGGTAAATGTCGCTTGCGCGAACAACAAGCTATTCCCATCATCATTATATATACACCGACGGGTCAAAAACACAGGATGGAGTTGGTTGCGGAATCTACTCAAGAAACATGGAAATCTCTGTTTGTCTACCTTCACACCTATCGATCTTCAGCGCAGAAGCATTCGCCATCATGAAAGCATTAGAATTCAGCTCCGCTGGACTAAACGTTATATTCAGCGACTCCAAAAGCGTCCTTGAAGCTGTGACCAACAATAAGTCATCTCACCCTTGGATAATCAAAATCAGGAGAACGCTACACGAAAAACAAGGAAACACAGCCCTCTGCTGGGTCCCAGCACATGTAAACATAGCTGGCAATGAAACAGACTCATTAGCAAAAGAAAGTTCATCTCAAAAAAGTCCAGCAGACATCAAAACTCCGTTTGAAGATTTCAAACGCCTGGTAAACACAAAAATAATGTCTAAATGGTATTCTATCTGGCACTGCAGCACAAGTAAACTTAGACGCATAAAAAATACACCCTCCGAATGGACTTCATCATACACTAACGACAGACACATCAACCGTGTCATCACAAGGTTGAGAATCGGGCATACCAGAATAACACACGGTCACTTCGCAAAAAAAGAACCCCCTGCTCTGTGCTCCTCCTGCGGATGTACTGTAGAACACATTTTGATTGACTGTCGATTGTACGACAAAGAAAGGAAAAAAACACCAACTTGGTTCATCGATGTTTGAAATACTGGGTGACGACGTAAACACGCTACATAGAACCGTCGATTTCCTGAAAGAGACAAAATTGCATACGTTGATTTAAAACTCACCACAGAACCAATTATGCAAGCAAGCATTTTTGCATCATACAGAAATAAAGCCGACCCACCCAATGTCAGCGTAATTACCTATTTAAAAGCAACACAAAACCGTATACCGACATCAGTCAAACCAGTCAACAGAGCAAAAGTAGTAGCTACAATGGGAAACGACGACTCGAAACAGGCAACACAGAGCGGTGATCAGGACATCACCATCATCGAAAATCAAGAGCTACACAACGGCATTCTCGCGGACCACGATACAAAACTATTCATCATCATCATTATGGTTGGGATGCAACTTTGCATCACCATAGGAAAAGCAATAAAGAAACACTGGAAACTACAAGCTATAAAAGCGGCCAGGGCAGCGGCAACCATCAACCCCGCATAGGAATCAACCTCGGAAGGAGGATAAAATCAACCCACAATAAGAAACACGCATTCAAATCATATATCCTACCTAGATTAAGCACAACATAAAACTCTGTAATACTTTGACCTGAATGACCAAAAAGGTCTTGACCTGAATGACCAAAAAGGTCTTTAAATAAAACAAACAAACAAACTGCAGTTTACGTAGCGCATATCTCAGGAACCGTCGCTGAACAGACTCAACTCTGTCAACATCGTTGTTGTAGTGAGGAGTCCAGACAACCGAGCAGTATTCTAATATGGAGCGAGACAAGGAGCAGTACAACGATTTAAGACAGTAGATATCCGTGAAGTCTTTGGCAATCCCGAAGATAAACCCTAGAATTATGGAAGCTTTGTCAACGGCATACGATATGTGCTGCTTGAAAGACAGTTGTGTATCCAGAATCACACCTAGGTCCCTAATTTGGCTGAAGCGCTCAATTTCAGTGCCTAACAAAACGTACTAGTCTTGCTGTAGTTCAAATAGATTACGCTTCATTTTTATTCGCGTAAAGTAAACACTTTTAATATGCACTAAATTCATTCGCTTTAGGTCCATTCAACTGCTTACCATGCAGTTGCGAATGTCAGCCAACCGAGCAATGCGCGCTGCACCGTTGCTCGCGTTTATATTTAATTTTCATTAGTAAGCATTTTTCGTATGCCACCGCACGGGGAGACAAAGTATAAGCTTGATAGAATAAATCACTTCTGTACATACCATCTACTCGATCGGTTGTATTCTTTGTCGGTCCGAAAATCATGGAAGGAAAGGAGTCCAAACACGAGGAGGAGATAGTAATTCAACAGCAGCAATTCAACGGTTCATCATCTTCCAACGGATTCGGACCAGGGCATATCATCGCGGCTTGTTTGGTACGATTAGTATTAGCCGTAGCCGCTCGGTTCCTGTGGCGTCTAATCACGCGGGAAATCGAAATCCGAACGCCACGCAGATCGGAGTCGATCGCTACAATCGTATAGCAGAAAAAGTTGAAGGGTGGTGTTCAAGACACGACCGCATTGTTGACGTAGGACTACGAAATTTTTGTTCGATTTTCTAGTATCTTGTTTCGGATATTGTTTTGGAATAAAGTTTTTTTTTAAATTCTTTATCAAGGAAAATTTTTGCCTATGGCTTGTTCATCTCCGGAGAAAGGAGAAGCCTCAGAGTGAGTAACTTCTAAATAGATGGTATATTAACATTTTGAAAATACTTTGGTTGCTGGCTCTTCAACGTATATGGAAAAATTAAAGTATATAACATAGTGAAACAGAGGAACAACAGAAAACAAAATGATTTAAAACAAGCTACAAACGAATAATCCGAACAAAACAGAGCTCAGCTGGTATGGGTCCAATAGGGGAAATCCATCCAGCTGAGATGTACCGACAGCCGAAAGAAGTTCCTGCTATACCAAGTAGTAGATTTTGGCTTCTTTTAAGAAGGTTACTAGTGCTGCCGAGGCCGGAGTATCATTCCCGAGTAGATCCCTGATGCTGGAAGTTAGGCAGAGCGACTCCCGAAGATTTTTGAACTCCGGGCACAGCGGAACCACTCGGCCTCCCATGTCGCTCGAATGGTCTGCATGATCCACCGCTTGACGTCCTGTAAGGGTACCTTGTCGGTGAGTCTGAGACCCGATGGCCCGGCTCCGGCAAGGTGATCAGTAGACTTGTTACCTGACACAACAGCAAACGTACCAATGAATGTGTTTGCATTTTGTGTGGTCGATGTGGGCGTGTGGTTCTGAATATGGCAATGAGTGTGCAAAATTTTACGCAATTTCATTCTCCCTATTCGCATACGCCCGAAGATCGGAAGCGAATACTACTTCGTCTTTTTTTGTCTAGTAACGACTATCTGATGTGTTGGGGAAGCAGTATATGCATGTACGTAATTGGTGAATTTGTTAGATTGCGACGCTTTCGTACAATGCAATACATTCTTGTTGGACACTTTTCCAATAGTTTCTTGTTTAAAATCAACAGTCTAATGCGAACAGAAATAATTCTGATTGATTGGTGATAAAATTATTGGAATTCGTCCAGGGGCAGCTGAGTTATTAACGTTCAAAATCTATCATAATTTCGTTACATTTTCTATTTTCGGTTTTCACAAAGTGTACCCCATATAGAAATCACAGATATAACAAGTCTCTTTCTTTCGCGAAAAAAAGAGATAACCGATCATTTGGACGGGTTAACCTCCATATGATTCAGAATATACTAATCAGCAAAAGCATTCAGCTGACGTTGAAGGAAGCAACAGTCTTCAATTGAGTGAGTTCGAGGGAAGAGTTTAAGGTCATCTGCGTAAGATAATCGTGGTCCCTCAATAGAATTCTCTGACGTTTGTGAGATGCACAAGTATTTGTGCAGAACTTGGAAAACCTTTGAATTCACCCAAAGTTCTGCACTAATACTTGTGCAATTCATAAACGTCAGAGAAGTCTATTACCAGATTCACGTCGTTGAAGTTAATCAAGATTAACAGCGGTCCCAGGTGACTACCCTAGGGTATGCCGGACGTGGCAGTGAACGTACGAGACTGGTGATCAATGACAACAGTAAGATAGCGATCGGTGAAGTACGACTGAAACCATTGCAAAAGGCACCCGTTGATACCAAGCCTGTACAGTTTTGCGATTGATATGCGGTGATTCAATTTATCGATGGCAGCAGATAAATATGAATGATAGTCACAACTTGAATGCTTTGTCCGATTGAAAGTTGTTGGGTTTCATGCTTGAATCAAAAGTACCTGATGATGTCCAACTCCGACGACAAACGGTTTTTGGGCAAATGCTTCCTCGCAATACCGGTGATGAGATCCGACTTGAGCTTGGTTTTTGGTGACATGATTTTCTTTTTTGGTTCTGCTTGCTACGGCAATCAAATGGAAACTAATAAATTGTGTGATCCCTCTCCGCTCATATATCCTCCTATTGAATTCTAGAAACTTCGAAAAAAAATGTTATCAAGTGATTTGCAACAAAGTAGGTGATTTGTATTTATCGATTTCAATGATAGTTTGATTTGCTGGTGGACATACTGCAAGTATTGAAATTCTGAACTTTTCTTTCCACAGTAAATCAGGAATAACTTTTTAACGGACAACAATGAGGTTAGAGTGTTTGCGACAAAGTTTTTGCTTATAAAATTTTCCATATTTTTGCTGCATTTGATTGATAAAAGCGCTTTGTTTGATACCCACTTTTGATGATTGAATGCAGTGAACATTATTTTAGAGAATTTGAAAAATTGTAACTAACAAATTGGAAACAGAACATGCTGTAGCAATTTTTTCTCTTATAGTTTTGACCCTTGGAAATCTGCGAAAAATATAAAAGGTTGAGATTTCACTGAAATTTAAAGAACTAAAAATATTTATTGGATAATAGCTATGAAAAATGGACTTTTTTCAAAAATCTCGTCGGGCGACCTCTAAACAACATTTCCCAGAGTTGCCGCCATACAAAAGTTTATTTTTGTAACACCCTTTGCTATCATTTGGAGGGTGAGCCTCCAGATTTCCAGCCATAGTGCAATTTTGGGACACCCTAATATCCAGCATTTTACGAAAAACGCAGTAGGCTCTGCCCGCGAACGGTTGGTTTCGTTTTCGCTGGCGCTGATTTCATCTGTTTTTCGCATATTTTTTAATTGTACCAATTAAACAAATATTAGTTTTCGCGAGTGGATAAGTGTAAATTAAAATCTATCATGTCTTAAGAAGTTTTTTTTAGTGCTATTGTAATTAACGTGAAAAATCTGGGACCAGAATTTGTTTCGAGTAGCTGTGTTGCTGTGATGTCGCGTCGGTCGGTTTTTCTTGTTTCGGCTTGTGTTTGGTGCTTTGCCTTCCTCCCAAGAAAAGTTTTACCGGATATTTTTTTTTCTTTTCTTGGTGCTGGCGTTCTGCCTTCCGGAGGATGCACGCGAATGAGGTGTCAAGCAAAAATTCGGTGCAAATGAAAAACTTCGAATGTGATTCAAAATGTCGTGTTGGGTTGTAAAAACAACGCGGAAGAATTTTTCAATTACCGCGAGTGAACAAACCGGTCCTTTTTCGGAGGCAGAATTTGGTGATATCCATCTGATTTATAATCAATCATAAATACATATTTCCATATATTACTAAATTTGCGCCAGATTTCGAAACATCACATTTATTCACAACGGCGCCGGTGGTGTAGTGGTAAGCGTGATTACCTCTCACCCCAGCAGGCCTGGGTTCAATCCCAGTCGGCGCCGCCGGGATGTTCTGAGGCATAACATCTCTGATCACGCCTTCCTTCGGATGGGAAGTAAAGCCGTTGGTCCCGGGTTCATGAGTTGATGGGTCGATAGGTAGGGTCTAGGTGTGGGAGCTGCCTTCCTAGCACGTCGGTAGCATTGGTGCTCAGCACGGAAAACAAGATCGACGGAAAAAACAAACCAAAGGAAAAAAAAAAATACCATTATTCATATGATAACGGTAGTGTTTACATGCGGGGCTTATAGTATGTGAAAGTAACCTCGGAATGGTCGTAAATTACCAGGCATTCTGAAATGGGTTGCTGAATCTGCAGTAGAGCTATCGCTTTCTAATTCCCGGACTAAACTTGCTTTAAATTATTACATCAAGGATTGTTGTAAGCAAATTTCTTCCATAATACCACTGCCGGCCAGTGGGGGTTGGATTGAATGCACACACACACACACACACACACACACACACACACACCCTAATATCCAGCATTTTACGAGCGCTTCTGGCCGCCACAATCTGGCTGAGTTTTTGGTAGGGAACATATGAATTGACGTTTGGGTTGTGTCGTTTGACTGGTAAACGTTCAAATTTGATCGTTTACACGTCAAACGTCTCAAACCAAACTTCAAATATTATGTTCCCTACCAGAAACTCAGCCAAATTGTGGCGGCCATAAACATCGTAAAATGCTGGATAGAAAGTAGAAAGCGAACAATTTTGAGCAAGGTACAAATCGGGTAGGGTATCTTCTTTACCAAGCTCATGCGGTAATGAGGGATGGTGAGGGGTGTTTTCCCCTGTCACCACTGGCAAAAGGGATAATCGCCGATTTGCTCATGTACCTCCGATGTGCGGAAACAGTTCTATCGATTGTTTCACACTCAAGTCGCCATCTGACGTAAACAACTACCAGATTCGTACCTTCCTCAAAATTGTCCTTGCTCGCGTTCTACTTTGTACATAAAATTTTCACACTGCCGTACTATAACGGAGTTATCAACTCTATAATTTATTCTCCTAATCAATCATAAACAATCTGAACTTTAAGTTTGATATTTGACGTTAAGCATCTCCGAGTATGTAAATCGTTAGATTCACGCATAAAGTAATAACACATGATTAATTCAGGTAGATTATTTTCAATCCTTTAAATTTGTCGAACCTCTTATCGGAATCCCTTTATGAAGAGCTTTGAGTGGGTTGGTTTATTTCCTTTAAATTCCGTTATAATTGCTTATCTTTTTGACAGATACGCGTATTTCGTCTAATACTTGCAGACTTCATCAGTGCCAGTGATGTTGAGTACTTGGCACTGATGAAGTCTGCAAGTAGTAGACGAAATACGCGTATCTGTCAAAAAGATAAGCAATTATAACGGAATTTAAAGGAAATAAACCAACCCACTCAAAGCTCTTCAGATTATTTTCGATTTCCATCCTTCCATAAATCAATTTTAAATATATTTGAATTCACCTTAGATTTTCCATCCAATTAACCTCAGAAATTTCATAAATCTCTGCTTAGAATAAGCTTGGACTCCTTCCCTGCATTCAATTGGAATTTCAATTCGTATTCTCCTTAGAATTTCCATAGGATTTCTTCCGAAATCTCAAAACAAAAATCCATCACAGAATAACTTTGAAACTCTTCCCAGAATTCCTTTGAAGTTGAACCCTCAAATTTTGATTCCATTGGTAAATCTTCGCGGAATTTATTTCGAACTCTTACGAACGGAATTATCTGGGAAGTATCTTCAGAAATCACCCCAGAATTTTTTTAGAACAATCCGCCGAGAGCATCTTTGGAGTTCACGTGATTTTCATCAAACTTCATTAAGCAAAATTTCAGAAATAATTTTGAATTCTTATTAGAATTGGGCCTAGAATCCTCTTCCAATCATCATAGAATTCTTCTCAGAACTCTCGTTAAAAAGCACTTTCAATTATAATGGAATTATTACCACACTACATAGGTAAACCGGGCTTAAGATTTAAGCGGAGATGAAGAAATCGGTCCTCAGAGCACTTAAGATTTAGTACTTTGGTATTCTTCTCTGATATATCTTGCTGTCATACCTGGAATCCCTTAAAATTCTCTTAAAATTTACTTTGGATTTTTAAAGTTCTTAATCATCCTTGAAAGGCTTTTGAAAATCTATCACAATCTATATTCCCCGATTTTTAATTGAAATTGAAGGCATTTCTCAATAGTTTTCCTGGTGTTCTAAAGTTTTACGATTCACTGGTCACCCTGGCTAAAAATTTCAATTTTTTAACAGATATGTATGTTTTGTTAAAACTACTGTAGACTTTCTTAGTGCCAAGTACTCAATTTAAATATTTTGTTGATATTTTCAAATTTCATTCTATTTTTAGGGAAAAAGTGGCTTTAGTGACTATTTTTAGAGAAAAAGTGACTTTAGTGACTTTTTGGTGTAAAAATTGACTTTTTAGTGACTACCAGCCCTGTCTATAGTCGATGGCAGACCAGCTTCATGACGTTGTTTGTTGACAAACTTCCAAAACTTCTTGAGACGTGACTTAAGCTTTCTCTTCAATCCACGTCGATACTGAAGAAAGCACCATTTCACAACTCTTTTGTATTCGTGATTGATCCTGACATAGTGCCGTTGAAGGGAGAGTGTGCGGTGCTTGGTGAATTTCCTAAGACTGGCTGTCTTTCTGGATTTCAGTCGACGAAATTCGGTCGTATGCCATGGTGAATGGGTCGTATGATGATGAATCTTTTTCGGAACGTGTCTGTCAATAACATATTCCAAGATATTGGAAATAGTTTGAGCGACGGACTCAATGTCAACGGTGCTGAATCATCAATTTGCTGTAAGTCGTCCCAATCGGTGGCAGGTGAAATATTAAAATCATCTTAGAACTTAATGACGATCCAGTTTCAACAGAGGAGTGAGCGCCTCGCATAAGAAAGGAGCTATGCCCTGTGCGCTTACAAAACAAAGATCCAAACTGCGGTTGTTCTGGTTAATGACATGATTGAGCGAAGCGTTAGAATGGATGACAGAGTTCACACCTGCTCTAAGCATATCCAGGCATTATTTTCTAGTAATCTTGCTTTAAACCTAGAATTTACAGCTACTAAAACACCTCTACCTTTAAATTTCTGGCTAGTAGCTACATTCTTATCGAAACGGAAAACTTCGTAATCGTCGCCGAACACCTGACGAAAGAGCGTGCGTGAATCCATCCATGTATCCGTGAGAACAATGATGCCGTAGCAAAGATCCGAGGTAGCTATGCGAAAATCGTCGTCACCACAGTTGATACCAACGACGTTCTGGTAGTAGACGGATATCTCATGCTGGCAGTTGACAGGACGGATGCATGGACATGATGTTGCTTGTGCGGAGGCCACAGAACCGGAAACACAGCTAGAAGTTGAAGCGGTATTAGGCACAGTTGAGGCTGAATCGTCAATGTACTTGCCAGTAATAGCTGGTTGGAAGACCCATGACCTACATCTACACTCAGGGCCGAGACGACTATGCTAAGCGCTGGCTGGAGTACGCGCGACTGAGGCAGAGAAATTGGGGGTTCCACAGTACTATCCACGATGCGTCTCGATGATGAAGGTGGTGGTCCAGAAGCAGTAGAGGTAGCGTTTCGTAAGAACGATGTGCAAGTAGGTCCGTTGTTGGGCAAACAATTTCAGAAAACCCCGTTTCTCGAGTCAAGCGCAGGACCGGGATGTGTACTGGTCGCTGGCGAGAAGGGTTCGAATGCGGAGAGTGGAGAAGGGGCTTCCTCAAGGCGAGCGACAAGAGTGCGTCCCGGTATCCGGCTAGCAAAGGAGATTCCGGGAAACCAACTGGCAGATGTAGTTTCTTTGGCACTGAAATTTGGATCAACATCAGGCTCCGAAAGCTCACAGCTACAGTAGTACTTGCCTGTTCTAGCAAGCTGGGAGACCCTCAGCATACATTTACGCTCAGGGCCAGGAAGACTTGAATAAACACAGGCAGCAATAGGCGCGACTGAGCTGGAGGAGCTACGGTGCGTCCTGGTGCAACATTATTCTTGAAGATCGTTGAAACATCTACGGTGTGTTCCGGATGGGCAGATGGACCATTCGAGGATAACGAAGACGCATCGTTTAGCCATGAGGGATTCGGGAGTACCTGGATGCATCACACAACGGCGAACACGAATAATTGAAATACTTGCAACCTCAGGGCCGAGACGACTATGATGAACGAAGGCGGCATTACGAAGGACTGAATTGGTGTTATTGGGAGCTTCCATCAGGCTTTTTACGGTGCGTCTTGGATTTCTGAGAGTATGTTTGGCCAAGATATCGTCGTCACTCCATAGGGACAGGATTGTTTAATATGGTTCGTGAATTGTCAAATTCGCATAACCGGATGTTTTGGTACAGACCCTGCTTATTTAATAAAGTGATGAGTGGGAGGGGGGGGGGGGTGAGCTTTAAAAAGAAATCCTTCAAAATCGGTCGGTCCGTAGATCCGTAGTAGTTCTAAAAATCCGTAGATCTACGGATAAAAACCAGGTTAGGTAGCAAGCAGCTTGCGGGGAGCCTTGCCGCCGGGCCGCATATCGTCTGTGTTGAATTGCTGCGTATTGAACGATACGAATTGTTTGTTTGTTATGTGGTGGCTCTGTTAGGAAATACACCTTGTGGTCTAAGCTAATGTATGGGAAATTTTGATGCTTCACATTTTCGTTAAATTTCTGAGTTGTTTAGCTATTTTCACTATTTGTACCATATGCCAAAAAATTGCTGGATAGGAACCGGATCGGTAGTCGTGTAGACGTGTTTTTAAGTTTCTTCTCCCATCCGCACGTAAGTTTTCTTCATCTATTGTGCAGTGAGATTGATTGATTGTGCTATTGTGCGGTATATGCAGGAGGCGCATATAATGAAGAACGGCTTGGTACGGCTTATTGTGCGTCGAGTATAACAATAGAAACTGTGATCAAGATTATTCATGCAGTGTCTAAATTTGCAGCTTTTGGTTCATTTATGTATGACCTTTATTGTGCGTGGAGTGCGAATGCTTTTAGAAACGCTGATTGAGTGAGTGTAGAAAATGATATCGACCGCGCGTGATCCGTTTTTTGGCGGGTACGAGAGGTCAATTTTCATTCGCGCGAGATTTGTGCGTTATAGAAAAGCAAAAATAATAGATGACGATACACGAGGATCCAGGTGTTTTTATCCTAGGCAAAAGGTAAGCTTCAAATTCCCTATTATCGTCGTCGTTGGCAGTACTATTCGTATATTTTAAAATAATCATCGACGGTAGAAAATACATGAATTATCGCGTATCTTCTCCTAAGAAGCTACAAGAACAAATTCTTAGAGATTAATAAGGAATGCTTACAAAACTTCTGAGAAAAGTCATCCCGACCTCTGGAAGCAGTTGCAGTTGGGCAGGTTTTATCAGATTTTTTTTTAAGACGTTGTTTAGTAACATCTTGCGGTCTCAGATAGCTCAGTCAGTACAGATACGTTAAGGGTTGCTGGTGTGGTTAAAGAAATCATTCGGCTAGCACATTTTTCTCGACTTTCTTGGGTATAAAGTATTATTGAGCTTGTACAAATTCATGCACTGGTTGACAAAGAAAGCACTCAATTAATAGCAAAAGAAGGGCTTCAAGAACACTTAATTGAGAACAGAAAAACGCTTGCTAAAGAAGAGTAAAAAACCTGGAAGGAGAACTTATAGAGAAAAGTTTTTAGAAACTTTTTAGAGAGAATTTAACGGACCTTCTTTGGACAAATTCTGAGAACTTAAATCATACTTCCATGAAATATTTTGGGCTTGCCCAGAATTACTTCGGCTATCAAAAGATACGTACCATCAAAAGTTTTAAAAGATCTTAGAACAAATTATTTGAGTGATTGAACCACCCTAGAATCGCCCCCGTCGTTTAAATCCATCCACCTTAGAAGAACACCAAAGGTTCACATGACTACACACCGAATGGTTATCAAATAGCTCAGTACCTACACACATTAAACAGAGTGTGGGGTAGAGTGTTTCGGAAGCTCGGCTCTAAACTTGCTGAAAACGAGCCCGCTCAAACATTGAAAAAGTCAACAGAACGAGTCGCGTGCTTCTTCAACTCCAAAGATGAGCAAAGATACAAGCTGCTCTGTGGATGAAATGTGACTCCCGTTTTGACGCACGCATTCGTCCACCTAACTCTTATTCTGTTTGATATGTAGAAAGGGGGTGGGGGCGTGGAGGTTAACATGAGCTGGATAAAAAACGTGACATTCATCCACCCATGAGAACGATCGGACCTTTGTTGCTAATTTAAAATTTCACCTAAGCTTTTGAATGGCAATGAAGTCAGTTAATTCCGGAATAGTGTACTTCCAGGCAAAGTAGCGAGAATTTTTGTTTGTAGGTCATCCTATTTGTAAAGGGTGGAGCGGTCAAAAATTGGTCGACTCAAATTTGGCGTATTTTTTAAATCAAACATTTAAAAAAAACTTTGTTTTTGCCATATCCATTCAGTTGTCAAAATTCCCGAAAAATAACTTTGTTTGGCAGGCGATTTGCCCCTGTGGACTGAAAAGCAAATTTTTCGTGAGAACTGGCATTGTCAACCAAGATGTTAAAATCATAAAAAAGGAAGATCTAGATCTGAAGAGAGCCAAGTTTCACAGAGAGCAAATGCATCACAATCATTATTGTGAACTAAAAACTTAAATGAGTCCAATTTAGGAATGAAACTTAGATAATTCCACTGTAGAACAGTGATCAAATCACCGACCTCGTTTGGAAAATTATTCATCGAAGGAAATGATTGCTGTAAGGAGGGGTCACTTCAATGTCAATTGCTTCAAGAATGTCTTCACAGCAGGAAGCATCGCCAGAACAATGCTTTTCAGAGGATCAGACATATTGAAGTACTTGAGGATACCGTCCACAATGTTATCAAATGAGAACAACCCAGGGCTTCTGTTCTTAAAACTGGGGCATCAGGGGTTTTGGATGTCCCCGGGAGAGGTGGAAAATCTTGGGTATAGTCAGTTCTGCGGAATCCAGGAGGAATAGAAGTCTCCTTTTTTCCACCACTCCTTGATTTGGGCAAGCTGATTTGGAGTTCTTGATTGTCAACTTTCCGCGAACGGATGCGTTTTCGTTTCCGTGCAGAAAAACGGAAAGAAGTTCCCTCCTCAACCAAGCCAGAGTCATTCTCGTCATCTGACATTTGGGATTTTTGTCGTTGGTCGATGGCGTGGCCGTCTGAAGCATTTCTGCAAAAGACTGCCGGGAACGTTCCTTGAGTGAGCGTTGTAATTTCTCCTCGCGTTGTTTGTACACCGGGCACGACGAGATACCATCCCTAGCAGCACACTTGTCACTGAACAATTGTGGTTACTTGTGTGCAACTTATTCCAGTCACAATCTAGTTGCAGCAACGTATTTCAATGGAAGTGTGCTGCTTGGGATGAGAAGGAGTTCCTTTGCAGTACACGCATTTTGGTGCAGTAGCTGCACAGGTGTCTTCCTCATGCTTCTCCCCGCATTTGGAACAGCGTGCCTTACTGCCACAGTGGTAGGCCGTATGTCCCAGCTGCTTACAGTTTTGGCAGTTCATCACCTGGGGAACGAACAAACGCACAGGTAGTCGAAGTTTTCCCTGCTCGATGTAGTGAGGAAGGGCTGAACCAGAAAAGGTCACACGAAACGAGTCTGTGGGGATAAAGCTCTTTTCACCCACGCTGACAGATACTGCGCCCAGGTTTTGGACATCCAGTATCTTTAACGGGGGAAGCAAACGGTTCTTGAAAAGGCAAACTGCTTCGATCTCCACATCACGAGCTGGGATGTAAACTCTATACTCGAGCGTAAAGAGCTGGGAGACAGCAATCTCATTAGCTTGCTTCAGGTTAGAGACGGACACACGAAGTTTATTGTGCCTAACCTTCGTGATTTCGGTCACGGCCGAGAATCGCTTCGTCAAATCATTTGAGATGTAAACAACGTTTAAAAGTTTTGTTTTTGGGCTGAAAGTAAACAACCTATGGACCAGTCGAGCCATACGGGTAGGCCCGCGATCTAGTGCTTTTCTTAGCCTGCCCATTGACAGACTCAGATGACGAATCATCCGTTTTCTGAGATGATTGGTCATCCATGTCGTCTTCCGACAAAACTTCCATTTTGTCGTACTAGTGGGAGCGCAAAACGCTCTACCACTGAAACGATATTAAAAATCCACAGACACAATACGCAGAAAACACTACAAACACAGAAACACAAAATGAAAATTTAACTAATGGGGGAGGAAAAGAAACAAAAGAAAACTTATCTGATAATCATATACTACTACCACCGAGCGTTATATGTGTAGGAGTTTACACAGTGGCTGGGAAGCGACGCGCAGCGTGGGTGATCTTTTATATATTTATTTATTTATTTAACCACAAACTTTGACATTTAAGCCATGCTCTGGCGAGTAAACTACAATCAGGCCTGGATGTTTTGTCCGACTATTTTAAGAGCTGGAAGATTTGTATCAATGCAGCTAAAACACAAACCATTCTGTTTCCACATTCGTATTCACCTCGGCTTGTTCCGCCCGCTAACGTCAAGATCCATCTTGATAGCACTCCCATTGAATGGTCGAGTGAAGTAGTCTACCTTGGTCTCACCCTCGATAGCAAATTGCTATTCCGATCCCATGTGGACAAGACATCCACCAAGTGTAACATCTTGATTAGGTCGCTCTACCCTCTGATAAACAGGAAGTCCACCCTGTCCCTCAAAAACAAGCTTGCTGTCCACAAGCAAATCATTCTGCCGGCCATTGAGTATGGTATGCCAATCTGGGAGAGTTGTGCAAAGTGTCACCACTTAAAGCTTCAGAGGATCCAAAACAAGATCCTCAGAATGATCCTTAACAGTCCACCGCGAACTCGTAATTCTGAGATTCACCACCTAGCCGGTCTTCAAACACTCGAGGAGCGAAAGACTTCCACGCTGGAAAGGTTCAGAGTCGCCTGTCTGCGATCAAACCACCAGATCATTCGTGATTTGGCAACCTAGTTTAAGTAGTTAGGTGCTCAAGTAGGTAGGTTATCAAATTTTTAAATTCAAACCAAAACAATCCCACAAAGGGTATCCTGTAAATTAGCGCTAAACGCAATCATCAAATTAGAATAACCAATTAACTAGAACAAAGATGAAGAGCCAAAGGCTAACCAATTGAAATGTTAAATCAAATGTTGAAACATAAAACCCAGAAAATAAACGTAAATTTTACTACTACTACATTTAAGCCATACAGACTGCTTAAAGTGACTTAATCCTATTCTAAAAACTGGTCTGCTTATATTAAAATCAAAAACATCACACACATCATTAAACAGTCTGCAACATCTATCGAGAGGATTGTTATAACCGTAAGCAGTACGATGTCCGGGAGTCCACAGAAAGTAATAGTTGCGGAGACGGCGAGCTGGAGTGTGGAAGTTGATGTTCCCGAGTAAACAACTGCAGTCAAAATGATTACTAATCATGTCAAATATGAACATCCTCTGGAGAAAGACTCGGTGATTTGTTAGTGTTTGCAGTCCAATAAGCGCACATCAATGCTCGTACGGAGGTAAGCTATCTGGATTTGTCCATGGCAGACGTCGTAATGCAAACTTTATAAACTGTTTCTGGATTCTCTCGATGCGCAGTACATGAACAGCATGATATGGAGCCCCTAACGTGGGTAGATCACCTTTTCGTGGTACGTTACGGGATGTAAGATCTACCACCGATTCCTAGTCCTGACTACTTCAAACTAAGGAACCAGGATTTTTCAGTAATCCAAGAAACACCTATTAGTCCTTGTTACTTTTTATGCCTTGTTGATAGTGACAAGACTCGGCTTTGTCTACCAAGGATGATCTTGAAACAAGGAAAAAATGAGTTAGTTGTCTTCATCTATGTGATTCCCAATCTTCTAATCGTTGTTCCCTAGTTTGAAGTGGTTTAGACTAGGGTTCTGATGCATGGTCATTATCGGTGTCATACCTTAATTTTGTTGATAAGGAATCCAATTTTGACTGACAAAGGGGCGCGCCTTTGGAGGGTGTTTCAACACTCCGAAGGGTATAAATAGCGGGACCTTTCAATTAGAGTCGGATCCTTGGGATAAATGCAAGAGTGGCAACTGTAAAAAAAATCGAATACTTCATCATTTCTCAATAGTGATGGAGTCATACGACATGCACTAAACTAAGGACACGGGATATACTACAATAGATCAATTTACTGGTCGCAGTAGTGTTAGGTCCCGAACAGAGGAAAAAAAAATGATATGGAGCCCACATTTGTACTCCATATTCAAGAACACTGCGGACAATAGAGCAGTACAGCGCTTTCAGAGCGTACACGTCGTCTAATTGTGCAGTATTGCGGCCCAAAAATCCTAGCATGGAGTTGGCCTTTGCAACTGTCATGGATATGTGCTCGTTAAACCGTAGTTTACTGTCCAAGATGAGCCCAAGATCCTTAATGGCATTAACCCTTTCCAGCGTCAATCAAAGAATAATCGAAACTGATCGGAGAGTGAGAGCGGGTAAGGGTAATCACTTTGCATTTGGCAGCATTGGCTTGCATTCCATTCATCTGACACCAGGATGACAATCGCTCTATATCAGTTTGTAGTGCGCAACAATCCACGATCAATTTGATCACACGGTACAGCCTAAGATCATCCGCATAGAGCAACTTACAGGAACTTAGCATATCACACACGTCGTTAATAAACAGAACGAAAATGAGAGCTTCAAGGTGACTCCCTTGTGGAACCCCCGATGGTATATGGAATACCTCGGATCTGGAATCACGTACCTTAACGAAAGCCTTCCTGGATGATAAGTATGATTTCAACCAACAAACGATCCACGGTGGAAGACCAAGCCGGTTTTGCTTCATAATGGCTAGGTCGTGAGGGACTTTGTCAAAAGCCTTAGAGAAGTCGATGTAAACGGAGTCCACTTGCCAACGCTTCTCGATGCTACCTATTAGAGTGTTCGTGTAAGTCATCAAGTTAGAGACTGTCGAGCGCTTTTTCGTGAATCCATGCAGAAAACTTTCGAGAACTTTGGCCAAGCAGTTCAGGATCGAGAAAAGGCATAACATCTGTGATCACGCCTTCCGTCGGAAGGGAAGTAAAGCCGTTGGTCCCCGGTTCATGAGTTGATGAGTCGATAGGTAGAGTCCAGGTGTGGAAGCTGCCTCTCTGGCGTCGGTAGCATTTGTGCTTAGCACGGAAAACAAGATTAACGGAAAACAAATCAAGGAAAAAAATGAATTTTTTATTCATGAAAATGGAATCGGATTTGTTCCCGTGTAACCTTCCTACGGTGTTCAAAAAAAAGTAACGTTATTGACCCCGATTTGACGATTTCGGAGGCATTTAAAGCCAAATTTCAAAATAATTTACACCCAAATTAATCACTAGGGCTTATATTTTGTGAATCTGGCCACACATCTTAGATTGGCCGAAATTGACCATTTCGAATCGGCGTCGGAATGATCAAGGTTTGGCCGATTTTGCACAAACGCACTCGCAAAGCCATTGGATGAGCATTAGACTGATGCAAAATTTGAAATTTTCGCTCCACAGTGCTCAAATGGTTCCAAATTGGTCCCTGATTAGCCTCCCAAAATTTGAACTCATTTAGTTTAAAATTGACTAGGCACAAACCATTTCAAGTTTATATAGGAATTACTATGGAGAAACCATAATTTCAGTTCATATCTATCTCAAAATTCACCAGTTCACTCTACTTTAGAAAATGATAGCTGAGCTTGTTGAAAAATTTTTCAGATACAACTTTGTTCAAAACCACTTTTCGACCAAATGTAAGGAACAAAAATTATTAATGATTCAAGTCACTGATGTCTTATGATTATGCTCAATCAACTGTTCAACAGGCAACATTGGTGTTTATGGCGCGTAGAATAGAGGACAAAAATCATGGCTACTATGTCACACTGCAGAATACAGTGTTGCCCACAATACAGTTGCTTAATCTTGCCCTAAGATGATCAATCTCTTAAAAAATAATAACTATTTAATTTGACGTTTGGCTGAAAAATGATCTACTGCAAAGTTGCAGCTGATAAAAATTCCCATAAGAATAGCAAGAAAATTTGTTAACAGTACAATATGTAAAAAGGCTAGAAGACAATGAACAAAAAGTTTTGTTTTCCCATAGTAATTTCCATGTAAACTTCAAATGGTTTGTGCCAAGTCAGTTTCTTATAACATGAGTTTTCACTTTTGGAGGCTAATCAGGACCCAATTTGGCACCGTTTGAGCACTGTGGAGCGAAAATTTCAAATTTTGCATCAGTCTAATGAGCATCATTGAGATAAAAGGTTCCTGTCTTCGGAAATGGTGTTTAAATTAACTCAACCTATGTTAGTGTATACATTTTGGCTCACAACGCACTCACCCGGTGGAGCTAGTATGCCATTCATTTTAAATTGGCTTTAACTCAACATCTCATCTAGATAGAAGGTTCTTGTATTCGACAAAGTTGTTCAAATTTACAAGATCTATTCCAGCAGAACCAGCCGTATCAGTATTCAGTCTCCAGGCAGCGGAAGTGAACCATTCATTTTTAATTTGCTTTAACGAGACATCTTGTCTAAACAGAAGGTTCCTGTTTTCGGAGATTGCAATCCGGATTGAGCTCTTGAGATATTCCATTGTTCCGATAGGTTTGCCATTGAAACAGTTTCTCAGTTGTCAAATTACTGCAATTCTGGCTTAGAGGTCTCGGAATCATAAAACAAATTTTCTAACAATTTCCAACACCTTCTTCGGATTAAGAAGGATAAAAGGATCTGAACAGGATCCTCCGGCCTTCTTCAATGGCAAACGACATTCAGACACATACACACACCCGCTCACACATGCAGAGCGCGATGTGTACACAGCCGTCTCTTGTAGGCTCTCGGAATAACTCTGACACTGGCACACCGGAAGGAAAATATTTGACTTTGCTCTCGCTCGCTCGCTGCTCGTCATCATCGCCGACTTTATTCCAGCACACATAATATAGAGCAGGGCGGTAAGCGGAGAACGTTGAAGTTTGATACGATTATTTATACGCCTCGTCGTCGTCGTCGTCGTCATCATTTTCGTTGCATGGAATCATCTTGATATCATTACAACACTTTAGAGCACTAAGCTCGTCGTGAGCAGGGCTGTAGATGTCTTTAGGAAAACATACTTTTGCCTGCAGGAAGTATTTGTTTCGTGCGGAAAAATATTACGATGGAACGAGCTCAAACGTCCATAGATTTCAAAATAACCCCTTGGAATCAATCACTGGAATCCTTTAATGCTCCACGTTTAATAATTAAGTACCAATCGAAGGGATGTATATCACCAATGTCAACCTTCTCCCGCCGGCAGTCACGTAACATTCATTAAACGATTATTAATCCGGACAAATTAATCTTCTGCACAAGCCTGCAGCCGTTTGCCATTGTAACTGATGACCTAGCAGCATGATTAACCCTCATCTTCATTAATATGCCGGCAAAAGCTTCCTGTGAGCTGCAGCGGGCGGGAGGTGAGGTATGTCACAATCCTTCTGCTAATTTATCATGCTTTCCACTAACTGCCGCCAATGCAATGCTCGCTCTGACTGGAGCCAATCAATTCATTCTAATGTTCAATTCACCGGAAATATCCTCACTCTCGCAACTTTCCGGATGGCGGAAAAACGGTTCATCCGCAAAGCAATCAATTTCGATTCAAATAATTGTTGAATAATTTTACACGCTTCAGCCCGTCCCCTCCCCTCGCCTGGAATGTTGCAAACCTGATTATCATAAAATTTATGCACACCGCACATACTCAAAAGCTTCCCGCACTCGCGCTCAGATGGGTGTGGTCCGGTCCGTTGAAATTGTGGCAAACCGAATGTTCTGTCGGATTGGCCATTGTTGTTGTAGCAGTCAGTGGCTGGTGGAGTTGGAAAATTGTTATTTTTGACGGTATTTTATTAGAAAATCAGATGTTTGGTTTGTGTTCTATCGGTTTGTTATACTTCAGTAAGCTCTGCACCACCGATTTGAATATTATGAATAGTGTGGTTGAATTCAAATTGGCGTAGTGAAATCAGATTTCATAACTTCGTGGCTGCTTAAAGTACCATAATGCCATCAAGCTATTCGGTAATAAGCATTACAAACATAGTACATTCTCATTTTACAGAGTCGAGGAACGAATCCTTTTTCCATATGAATTAAACAAATCATGTTTTTATAGAGATTAAAGTTGTCCTGTAAATGTTAACGTAAGGGAAATGGATGTAATGTCGGCCTGAATGCCCCTATTTTGGGCCCAAACATAATTTCAACAGTCAACTAAATTTTCAATAGTGCTAAAATTGAAAAAATATTATTGATGCAACTATCTTGAATATACAGAAAACGATGACAAAAATATGAAACGATGACAAGAATAACTCCTGTTTTTTTTAAGCTTTTTATTTGTTCCAAATTCAAAATAAATTACATTTCATTTTAACCTACGTGCTCCAGTTACTGCAGTAACTTACCAGCCTTAATTGTTATGATATATATCTAAGTGTTTTGACATTGTTCCTCCCTTGGCAATTCAGTATTTAAAACAGGTTTTTTATACCTGCATGTCAGTACAACAATAGAAATCTTAAAACTAAATACTAAAACTAAATCTTCTCTAAGTATAAAGGGAATAAATCTTTGCAATTGAGGATTGCAACGATTTTTGCCAGAAATTATTAACTATTTTGTTGGACATTTGTTCTAAAGTCTCAACATTCGAAATTATATGTACTTCGGTTGTACTATACCAGGGAGGCAACTTCAAAATCATCTTCAGAACATTGTTCTGAATCCTTTGAAGTTTATTCGTCAGGCAAAGTTTGGATTTCCTGTTTATAAGAGGATACAAATATTTTAAATATTTGTTACATTTGGCTTGAATGCCCTCATTGTGATCTTTAAAGTTAATTTTTAGTCTAGTACTAATCCAAGACATTTCACTTGGTTTGACCAGGAAATTGAAACTCCGTTCAAAGTGACTATGTGACTACTACTAGGTTTCAAAAGGGAAGCTCTAGGCTTATGTGGAAATATTATAAGTTGAGTTTTGGAAGCGTTGGGAGAAATCTTCCATTTTTGTAAATAAGAAGAGAAAATATCTAAACTTTTCTGCAGTCTGCTGCAAACAACACGAAGACTTCTTCCTTAAGTGGAAATGCCTGTGTCATCAGCGAACAAAGATTTGTGGCAACCCTGAGGCAAATCAGGGAGGTCCGAAGTGAAAATGTCATACAATATAGGCCCAAGAATGCTACCCAGAGGAACTCCTGCTCTAACAGGTACTCGATTAGAGTTGGAATTTTGATAATTTACATGCAGAGTTCTGTCAGTTAAATAATTCTGAACTAAAGTGGAAAATTAAACTTTTTCAATTTAGCAATCAAACCTTCATGCCAAACACTGTCGAATGCTTTTTCTATGTCTAGAAGAGCAACTCCAGTTGAGTGGCCTTCAGATTTGTTTGAACGTATTAAATTGGTAACTCTTAAGAGTTGATGAGTAGTTGAATGCCCATGGCAAAATCCAAACTGCTCATCTGCAAAAATTGAGTTCGTATTGATGTGAAGCATCATTCTATTTGAAATTATCTTTTCAAAAAGTTTACTTATTGAAGAAAGCAAACTTATTGGACGGTAGCTTGACGCTTCAGCTAGATTTTTATCCAGCTTCAAAATTGGAACAACTTTTGCATGTTTCGAATTATCAGGAAAGTATGCCAAATGGAAACATCTGTTAAATAATTTTACCAAGAAAGACAAGGTACTCTCTGGGAGTTTTTTGATGTGGATATAGAAAATTCCATCATCACCTGGAGCTTTCATATTATGAAACTTTTTAGTTATAGACCTTACTACGTCCAAATCAGTCCCCCAGGAATCATCAAAAATATTTTCCCGAAAGAAAATGTTCAGATAATTCCGAGCAACCGGATTCTCAATAGGACTAGTAAGACCCAAACTGAAATTATAGGAACTCTCGAATTGCTTAGCAAGTTTCTGAGCTTTTTCCAAATGTGTGATCAAAATTTTACCATCTTATTTATCCGCTGGAATAGGCTTTTGAGGTTGTTTTTTAAATTTTGTGAGTTTCCAAAAGGGTTTGGAACTCGGGTCTAATTTAGAAATATTATTTTCAAAAGTTTTGTTCCTCAGGGCAGAGAATCGCTTTTTAATTTGTTTTTGCAAATCCCGCCAGATAACTTTCATGGCAGGATCGCGTGTTCTTTGATATTGTCTCCTACGGACATTTTTAGGACAGATCAAGAGCTGAAGATTGTCGGCTACTATAATTGAATCGAATTTAACCTCGCATTTTGGTACTGAGGCAGCTCTTGCTTCAACTATAGAAGTAGTCAGAGATTCAAGAGCATAATTAATTTCATCTTTGGTTTGAAAAGGAATGTTTGGATCGAAGTTATATTCCATAAATGTTCGATATTGCTCCCAATGGTATGTGAAAGTAGAGCTTTAGGGATAAGAAATTATGTCTTGGGATATTTCAAAAGTTACTGGAAGGTGATCAGAACCGAAGTCAAAATGGGTAACCAATTGGCTACAAAGTTGACATGAATCAGTTAAGACCAAATCAATAGTTGAGGGTGTTCTTGCAGAAGAAAAGCATGTTGGGCTGTTTGGATATTGAATAGTGTAATAACCTGCAGAACAATCATCAAACAGAATATTACCATTGGAATTGCTTTGAGCATTATTCCATGAGCGGTGTTTTGCATTAACATCACCAATAATGAAGAATTTAGACCTATGACGGGTAAGTTTCTGAAGGTCACCCTTGAGAAAATTCTTTTGCTGGCCTACGCATTGGAATGGCAAATAGGCAGCTATAAACGTAAGATGTCCAAATTTTGTTTCAACAGAAACTCCCAAAGTTTCAAAAAATTTGGTTTCAAATGAAGAAAGAATTTTATGTTTGATTCGTCCATGAACAATGATGGCAACGCCACGATAGGGTCCATCAAGATGATCATTTCTATAAATGAAATAATTTGCGTCCCTCTTAACCTTATGGTCAGGTTTAAGGAACGTTTCAGTTATAATGGCAATATGCACGTTATGAACTCTCAAAAAATTAAATAGCTCGTCTTCATTGCTTGAAGAGATCGAGCATTCCAATTTAAAGTATTTAATGCTTTAAAATCCATTACTGAATTTTTAAGTCATGACAATATTGTTTGCAAATTTTACTCCAGGTTGAATAGCATCAAACATGGAGTTAGATTTAAGCATATCAGAAATCATGCGAATTAATGATTTCTGTAAAATTTCCATTTTAAGAGCAGTTATGCTTCCTAAGTCAAAATTGTCAAAATTTCCGTTAGAATTACGTTGGTTAGTATTTTGATTTCTACCCGGTGCAATAGCAGCATAGGTAGCTCCATTAACTCGCTGAACATTGTTAGCAGCAAGGGGAGTAGGTATAGATGAAAAATTTGAAGCAGGGGTGATATTTGTACCTACGGGTACGAATGTAGAATTTGTTCCTCGCTGACCGTTGCTAACAGCAGAGGAATTTGTACTTGGTCGGAAACGTGGTGAGTTTCCTTCCTGCCGCTTAGAACGATATTGTAGGATCGTTTTGCGATTCTTACATTCCCAAAAATTGGATTTGTGGATTTCACCACAATTTGAACCTTTAAATTTCGTAGGATCTTCCTTCACAGGACAGTCGTCCTTTGCGTGAGAGAAATCACCACAATTCATGCATTTAGCTGGCATGTAGCGATTTTTTGATTCGTGACCCCATCCCTGGCACTTACGGCACTGGGTGAGGTTTTGGAAATTTCCTCCAGTCTTCTTGAAGTGTTCCCACTTCACTCGGACATGGAGCATAAGGCTAGCTTTTCAAAGGCCTTAAGCTTGTTTAGTTCACTACACTTAAAGTGAATTAAATAAAAATCATTAGAAATCCCGTTGCGTGAATCGCCAGGACAGGATTTCATTTTCATTTTGATTACTTGGAGTGGCACAACTCCAAGTAATTTTGCCAGTTCATCTTTGGTCTGATCCAGGGATTCACTACTGGGGAGTCCTTTCATGACAACCTTGAACAAACGTTCAGTTTTGGTGTCGTAAGTAAAAAAAATTGTGCTGCTTCTCAGTAATATACTTGAAAAGACATTTAAATCCGTCCAAGGTTTCAGCCAATACACGGAAATGGTTATCACAATAGGGGGAATCATTTCCTTCTTGGCATTCTTCTTGGATTTTTCCTGGATGATGGATCATTCTCATCATCTGTGAGCAAATCAAATTAATTTCATCAGAAGGGGGATCAAAGTTTGCCCCTTTCTTTTGCGTATAGGCGCCATGGCGGCAGTAATTTTTTTTTATCCATATCGACTTCCAAGCAGATTACTATAAGAATCTGAAGGATCGAAGAGGAATTGTCCAAATCGATATCCAAGAAGGATTACCTCCGGTAGGGTCCAAACAAGGATCGAAGAGGAATAAGAGTTGAACAAGGTAGAAATTTTACAGGTTGAGCACTGAAAAGTGCTGTTTAAATGTGTTGTAGCTTTAGGCAGTAGTAACACTTCCTTTAGCAAAAAGCAAATAGATCCGCACGGCAAGAAGGCACGATGCGGACTGAATTCTTGTATTGTTGCCGTTGCTGCTGTTGCTGTTACTGTTGCTAGTCCATCTGCTTCAAGGTGCGTTTTAAAAATAACTTCATTAGGCATAGGTGCCAACTTATCCGGGCCCATTTTAATAAGTTCCGCTACGATACCATCTTTACCAGCTGCTTTGTTGTTCTTAAGCTGTCGAATAGCATCCTTAGTTTCACGTATCGTGGGAGTTGAGGACATCCCTCATCCACTGTACCAACGAAGCCATTCCTCCTGCTGCCTGGGTTCTCTGCCTCTGCGCCATTGAGATGTTCATCGTAGTGTTGCTTCCACCTTTCAATCACCACAGGTTCGCGACACAAAGCCTTGGCGGGATGCGTTGAGTTTCTCGTAGAACTTACGCGTTTCGTGAGAAAGATACAACTGCTGCATTTCTTCGCACTCCAGCTCTTCCAAGTGGCACTTCTTAATCCGGAAAAGATGGGTTTGCTGTATTCACTTCTGTTTGTATCGATCCACATGTTGACGGGTTCCTTGGTGCAGCATCCTCGCCAAAACCGTCTGACACTCCTCGTCAAACCAATCGTTCCGTCGATACCGCTTCACAAACCCAATGGCAGCTCCAGCAGCGCCCTTAATGGCTGCTTTCAGGTTGTTCCAGCAGTTCTCAAGAGGAGCTTCGATGAGCTCTCCTTCATCCGGCAACGCTGCGTCGAGGCATTGCGCGTAATCAGTTGTAACTTCGGACAGCTTCAGTCGCTCCAGATTGTACCGTGGCGGGTGTCGGTACCGAATGTTGTTGGCAACGGAATGTTTTTGGCACACCTTAACCATTAGAAGGTAGTGGTCCGAATCGATGTTTGCACCGCGATAGGTCCTGACGTCGGTAATGTCCGAGAAGTGCCTTCCGTCGATCAAAATGTGGTCGATTTGCGATTTTGTCTGCTGCGCTGATCTTAAGGTGTACCGATATGGGAGGCTATGCCGGAAGTAGGTACTCCGTATGGCCATGTTCTTAGAAGCGGTGAAATCGATGAGCCTGAGGCCGTTGGCGTTCGTTAGCCGGTGAGCGCTGAACTTTCCTATAACCGGTCTGAATTTTTCCTTCTGGCCGACCTGAGCGTTAAGATCTCCGATAACGATTTTGACGTCATGGCTTGGGCAGCTGTAGTATTCCCGTGCGTAAAAACGTCTTTATCGTCATCGTCACTTGCTAATTGAGGGCTGTGCACGTTGATTATGCTGACAGTGAAGATGCGGACTTTGATCTTCAACTTGCACATTCTGCTATCGATTGGCCACCACCCAATCACGCACTTCTGCATTTCACCCATCACGAAAAAAGCTGTACCCATCTCATGTGTATTGTTGCAGCTCTGGTAGGTGGTATAACCATCCCTATACGTATGTAACGACGAACCCTTCCAGCAAACCTCCTACAGCGCTACAATGTCGAACTCGCGGACCCTCAATAAATCGGAAAGAATGCGAGTACTTCCCAAGAAATTGAGAGGCTTGCAGTTCCATGTTCCGAGTTTCCAATCGTTAGTCCGTTTTCGTTGCCAGTTTAGAGCCTGACACCAGGACGTTGATCAGCCGCTCCTAACATGGAGAACAGACGCCGTTTTGAGCCGCACCTCCATGGTGAACAGACGCTCGAAGACTGCACTCTCCGGAGAGAGGAGTCCCCCCCCCCCTTCCCTGTCAGCATACGACCAAGGTCCCACCGGGGTTGGTTACCCGATCTTGCCGATGGTTACTCGTACCCCAGCCGGCACCGCGGGGAGGTAGGGATAGGAGTAACTGGACAAGAGGCTAAGTAACCACGCCCACATAGGTGTTGGGGTCTATTTTATACCTGCAGATACACGAAGTATGGATGGTACGCATTGTCCAGCCGTTTACCAGTATCGACTTGACTAACAATCTACAATAGGTCACATTGAACGTTTTGTTGTTGTCGTGTAACACCTTTTTATTGGCGTTTTGAGTCCAATATGGAAGAGCCCTATTTACCATTATATTATTTGCTGGCTATTCTCTTTTTTCAGACCAGTGCATTTATAGTAGATGTGCTTTATGAATTTGGATTCCCTGAATCCGAATCAGACGCTAGAATCCTTGTGCAAAAAGTATTTTAAGCAAACATACCAAAATACATTTTTTTTTAAATATACAGTTGCGCCTAAATACTGGAAATTAATTTTTAAATCGTTAGAATCCGAAATCAGTAACACTTAATTTAGTCCAAGGGGTTGGTCACTCTACACAGTGTGCCAAAATCAAACTTGGGCACACCCGGGTGCAGTTATTGGCGCTATTTGGCACCCATGGCTATAATTTTTATGATCTTTAAAGTTACTGGCAACACTGAACTTGTTCTGTGCCTGCGCAGTGTGCATGTGTCAAAATTTGTTATTTATGTTGCCACAATATAATCAAATTATTTTCAAATCAACCGTGAATCTCCACCCATCGCATCCACGTTTCCTCTCAGACGACGAACAGCTGACAGCGGTATCTTGACCTGACCGAGGTTTCCGGCCATGGCTACACGGCTGCTTACAATGCTGCTGCTGGCCCGTCTTTTTTACGAATTTTAGAGGAGACGGACCAGCAGAAGAAACAGCAGCAGCAGCATTGGAAGTAGCCGCAGTCGTGGGAGCTGCATCGCTAATTCGTGTAGCCGTGGCCGACACTGGAAATCTCTGGGCGGTCGCGACAAGCGGTGCTTGAGTTTTAATCGGAAAGCCAACAACCAAACAATAACTATACCATCCGACCATTCGAACTGCTCGAATACATCCATGGCGGTGGCTGCTACACCAACCATTCCATCGTCCAACATATAATGTTGGAGGACCGTCTTGGCAAAATCTCAAATAGTTCAACATATTATTTTTACTCTCCTGCCTTTTTGAAATTATAATTACGAATCATAACATTAACTAAACAAAGCTAACGTGTTCTGGATGTTCTCGTTGCTCCACGCACCTTTCATCTTCTTGGAGGAGGAAAAGCACAGCTTCATAATGAACGGGGATTTTGTGCATTTGTGATCGATTGCGCTGTGGTTGCACTTCATGATGGCGTTCACCACTAGGGTTACGCTCGGGAACTCGACCAATCCGGAGGAGGAACTTTCCTATTTCAGCGGGAACATTCGCACTTGCGACGGTATTGAAGAAGTGGAGAATGCGATTTTTGCTGGCCTGGGAAGCGATTGTTCTTGGAGCTAATCGAATTGTCCGGCACGGTGTACGGGTTGGTGGACTCTGACAAGTAGTTCTGCTTGGAAAATGCAATTTGAATTTCTCTACCATCATTTCCATTCATTCAATGTTGTTCAAGTGCTGGATGCTGCGTTCGACTGGTTCGACTGCGATGGCGTCTCCCATCTGGACCTTGGCGGTACCCTCTTTGGTCTTCAGGAACATTATCTTGACAACAGATTGAACAGCTTATCGGTGTTGGCTGTGTTGTTATTGAGTCCGTAGACCATGATCACTGCGCCCTGTTGCTGTGCCGGTTGAATTAAGTTGGCTGGTCAGTTTCGGGTCAGCGGTGCGTCCTTCAGCAGTCCGACGTGTTCTCCGGCCGGTGTTTGTTTCCAGTTTTTCGACGGATGATACTCGGGCGGTGAAAAATTCGGTGCAAATCCGTTACCTCCGCCGGCTCCTAGAAAGCCTGGTTGACTAATGATTGACGTTCGTTGTGCGGCGTCGGACTTCCACCGAAGATGGAAGGATCATGTAGCAACGGAGCTCGTCCGTTGCAGGCATCCTTGGAGGCGGATGCATCCAGTGTGTAGTCCCAACTGGAGTCCGTGCCGGTTTTGAAAACATTAAAAAAACAAAACAAAAACAAGAGCTGTTAAAACACCGGGTTGCCAAACAAGTCTATTAAATGACTTCTTGGCACTGCTGGTACAGCTGTGGCACACTGAGGTACACTGAGAAAAATGTTGGCGCAAAATAAATGTGTAGAGTGACCACCCCTTGGTTTAGTCAAAAAATCACTTCTAAGGTAATGGCAACAATTATTTGAGCCCTATAATGGTTTGTTTGAATGATGATATAGTACACACTTAGAAATAACTAATTTTACACGTGATGGAATCCATCTTTGATGTAAAAACTGAGACTCAAACAAACATGACATGTAATATTCCCAAGCAACAATTCAGTAACCATTTGGCATCCACTCTGATTTATGATGGTTTTATAACGACAATGAACAATCCATTTAGTATAAATACAGCATTTTAAAGTGTAAAACATTCCTGCTTAGTAATTCAGCTATTTGCTGTTTTAAAAACCTTTTATAGTCTGTCAAGAAAGTCAAAAACTGCCTTGTTTTTAAAATAAATTTAAAACAAATTCTCATTCCCTCCGTAAAACTGCTCTGTAATTCAAGCATAAACGTCATTGGAAATTCTTTATAAACGTGTTCTACCGTTATAAAAGCAAACATAAAACAATTAGGTTTTGCATAAGAGCAAAAAGTATTTATTGTTTCTTTTTAGGCTTTTCAAAGTGCATCATAAACTCCCCAATTATTCTGTTTACAAATTGAGCTTAGCTTAAAGATGGTTTTTCATAGTTAATAAAAGCCAAATTTATGACAAAGAAATCTCGAAGGATAGACGAAGTAGGATGAAAAATTCAAGACAATTTCAGCAAAATTTACTTCTTTAGAAAAACCAGCACACCATCAACGACTGACCATCTGGCGGAGAAGAGTAAAGTGAGCGTGGAAAGATCAAAAACATACCAGCCTTCTCCAGATCTTGCGAATAGATGACAACCGACAGCAAACCACTGAAACTGTTATTTAGTGGAGATTAGCTGGTTTCCGACCCCTAGCAGCGATTTTATTCGGCGAAAGAATCAACTCTTCGAAAATTTCATTCAAACGTACTTCCCTGCATCGTTGGATGGTGCACTTCTGTAACCATCCGGAAGAAAGGGATCTTTTTCGGGAACGATTGCGCTTCCAGCTGTTCGAAATGCGAAATGTTGTAAAACAGTATCGCAAACTATCTGAGTAAAGGGCCACCCACATTAGATCCGTTTGCGTTGCGTTGACGTAAATTTGACAGTTAGACAATAGATTTTGCTGTCACTTTGCCGCAACGCGTCCGATCCGGATCTAATGTGCGTGGGCCTTAACTGCTCCCAATCCATCGGCAGAAAGCCGCCTGGAAGAATCCTGTATCTCACAGCGCAACTATCGAAAGATAAACAAACTTTGACGTTTAACTTTTTGCAGGCTACTTCGCCTCCATAAATGCTGCCATAAATTTGAACGGGTTAGGATCAAGCAAAATGGCTATAGATAAATTCCATTCAGCCTGCAAGTTTTCTTCATAAAAGCCATTTTAAAACCTTATGAATTTGTTAAGGATTTTTATTGAAAGCAAAACAACTTTTTCGCAAATGACCCATGAACATCAACTTTTATGCCACCGCCTTGTTACAATCAGTTTGCTTGTTTTTTACAATCTTAAATTTTCAATCTATAGTTCCTTGGATATAACCATATTTTGGTAAATTTAGCAATGAGCAAACATTTAAATGCGAAAATCACAAAAAAAAAATTCGGTCTAGCTCGATCTGAAGAATGATTTATTTTTGTCAATGTAAAATAATTAGTCAAATCGACGTTTCACGAGGGTGGACTTACTTTTTTCGATGTTTTCACGTACATTTTACATAAAATTCAATGAGGCACTTAAAACTAGGCCACTTTATGAGAACTATTGCAATTAATTTTGGTATTCAACAAGATTTTTATACCATCAGTTTCTATTTAAATTATTTCGATAAGATCGGATTCATAAATCCTTTTCTATCTTGATTGATGCTTTCCTATCGGATTTAGCAAGTAGCTAGGGGAAATTGCTTGGAAAGGATTTTTATTGTTGTTAAATAGCTTTTGTTGTAGCTTTCAAATGGTTCTAAATGCGTTCGTCATTCAACCTTTTGCAGTAAATCAATCTTTTTAGAGCTTCTAGAATACACCCTTCAGAACCTTCTCCAGGGTAGGCCAACTAGACATATTCTAGTCTTAATGAGGTTTTGGTGGATGCATTAATGACAAAATAGCCTTGACCAGAGTTTTATGAATGCTGTTTTATAGTTGCTTTGTAGTATTTCATAAAACTTAAAATGTTACTTGGGATTAAGTGCTCTGAGACTGAAATGTTCGTTGCTCGACGAAAAGTACGTTTGATGAAGCTATATTTCACGTCTGTTATGACTCAAATTTATGTCAAAATTGACGCTCATATATGTCACTCTCAGAGTACCTAAATTTACATAATTTTTTCTATGTGTGTAAGCTTTTGAACGCCAGTAGAATGAAATTTAAATTTATACACCAAAATATACATTTTGGTTTAGAAAAATTTATTTAAAAAACTCATTGGAGTCGCTTAATGAAATACTATATGGCTTTCTCTTAATATCTTTAACCGATATAATTATACGGCACAGTTAACAATCCAAGACATTTTCATCAATACATGCAAAGCTCTTTATTATATCAGACAAACAGATTAAGTACCAAACGAACTTCGATTTAATCGCTTCGACGCTCTCGCTCCAGGATCGAAATGTCCAGCCGAGAAAATTGGAAACCAAAACTGCTGAGCCATAATCCGAAAATCACAAAAACATTATTCTGGGACTAGACAAATTTCAATCTTGTAACAGCGTTGGAAAAGTTCGTCATATAACACGAAGTTCGTCAAGGGAAATGTTCATGAGATTTCATAAACTTTTCTAACGTGCAATAAACAATCTGCAGAATTTTCAAGGTTATCAGCCGAATAATTTTGAAGAATACAAGTTTGTAGACTTTCAAAACTTGGCACCATACAGATAAACTCAGTCAACAAACTAAAATCATATGAACAGATTCAACAACTCCAATGAACGTACTTTACATCAATTTTCAAATTCATGTCACAATTCCCGGATGATCCCAGGATTTTGCAGCTCTTCCATGATAATCACAGGTTTTCCAGGTTTTTTTTCAGGTATTTGCCACACTGCGCCTGAAAGTTCAATTATAACAATATGACCACAAAAGCTCCGGATTGCACCGGGAAATTAGTCTGAATCTGACGTAAATTAAAATCACATCAACATTAAAATACTTGATCATTTGCACCGGGTATGTTTCGATTGCTTCCTGTCCAAAATCTACCATTTGTCAAATCGTATTGCATGAACATAAGAGTGATGCAAACTTTGAAATTTTCGCTCCACAATACTTAAACGATTCCAAATCGGATCCTGACAAACATCTCAAAATTTGAACACATTTGGTGAGAAACTGAGATGGCACAAACCTTTTGAAGTTTGTATGGGAATTACTATGGGAAAACCAAGATTTTTGTTTATGTCTATCTAATAATTCACCATATCGGTCTGCTTCAAAAGCTTTCAACTGCACTTGTAGGAAATTCTCCCAGCTAGAACTTTGCTGAAAACCGCTTTTTGATTAAATGCAAGGATCGAAAGTTACCAATGGTTCAATGCGCTGATGTCTTATGATCATGCTCAAACAACTGCTCAGCAGGCAACATTGGTGTTCCTGGGGCGTTGAATAGGACACACAAATCATGGCTACTATGTCACACTGCGAAATACAGTGTTGCCTACAGAGCAGCTGCTTGATCATGTCGTAAGTTTACCAATCTCTTAAATAAATAATAACTTTTTCCTGTCTCGTTTTACATAGAAACGATCTTAAGCAAAGTTGTAGCTAAGAAAATTTTCTATAAGAATGGCTATCGAACTGCTTCGCAGCTCAATATGGAAAAAGACTAGAAGGCAATGAACAAAAAGTTGAGATTTCCCATAGTAATTTACATGTAAACCTCAAATGGCTTGTGCGAAGTCTGTTTCTAACCAAATGAGTTGTAACTTTGGGAGGCTAATCAGGACCCGATTTGAAACCATTTAAGCACTGTGGAGCGAAAAAGTCAAATTTTGCATCAGTCTAATGAACATTCAAACCCAAACCCACGTATCATTAAAAAATTATCTAACCTTACTTCCCTAAATGCGGACTCTAGCAATTTTGTTTGAAATGAAATAAGTGAGAAGGGTCAAATCTCACCATTGGAGGATAAATTCAGGATTTTAGCTCATGTAATCGCGTTTAGAATCTACTCATGCAATGGCCATTTCACAGAACTTCTGAAACGTTTTGTATAAATCACCACAAGGACATTCCCTCAATTTCAATTGCTAAGCTACCTAGCTTGACCCACAAATCTCACTTCCAAGTTGAAGAATCAACCTTGTCGGAAAAGCCACAATCATCGCATTCATGTTACCCTTTCTCTCTCTCTCTCTCTTGGGTAAGGTTATGTCTCTTTCAGCAACATATTCGGATTCACTCCCTACCACCAATATAATAAAGCTCCGGTCCGTCAACTTTTGCACCAGCATTTCCCGAACTTCTTCTTGCTCATTTTTCTGTTGGAGGAGGAAAATGTATTTCCATCACTCATACACAAAAGCCCGTCGCCGTTGTCCCTAGACGGCGATGACGACGACGTTTGACTTCTTCGCCCGAGGCTTCCCATGAAAGCTCTTCTACATTTGCGAAAAGAAGCCACACAAAAGCGGCTCATCACACCCTCGTTCCCCCCTTAAATAGAGCACTGTACGCTTTTTGAGTGCATGTCTTCGAGTCACATGAGAGCTCCATCAGCAAGCAAGCAGCGAAATCTCGAAACAAACTGCTCGTAATTTTCTAAAGTTTATTTTTATTTTATACAGAAACAATTCAGCTCTTCATTTCCATTTAATTCGGAATCATGCTTCATGGTGGGAGGAGCGCTAGCGTCTCCGCCTCGTTTCCGGCCGGTGATGTCGGAAAAGTGCTCCCCTACCAAGTTTGTGAGGAGTGTCGGGGCTTTGTTAGAGGATTTCCCATATGAGTTGAGCAGTGTTTTTCATTGTTCACCGTTCTGGCAGCAGCAGGAGAGAAGTGATGTCAGGAAGGACGAGGAAGAGTTTGAATGTTGAATTCTGTCAGCTGGTCCTAATGGTAGAGTGTTGCAGTTTGCGGTGTTATAGGGTATCTTATTGGCTGTTAAGCTTTGTGGACTAGCAGCTCATATGTCAAGGTCAATCTGAACTTTTAAATATGATTTCAGAATTTTTCGGAATGTACACCGATGCAATGTTGTCTAACCCTTGAGGGATGTCGTTTTCACTCTCTTGTTTTCCCATCTTCTTCTTAAAATGTTATCATAATGGCAATTTTCCCATCTTCTTCCAAAACATTAGCGTGGTTTTGAGGCCACCCTGAACCAGAAAAGCGCTTCCCTTTAGGCCACAATCGTACAGCTCATTTCAGGCCACTGAAATATAAACACAGCTTCGTTCAACCTTCGTTTGCAGCTGAAAGCCAGGCCAAAGAAAAACCTTAGAGTGAAAGCATCATGAACATCGCATTAGAGTGTTTTTTACGATAATCTAAATTCATAGGAAAATTATATTTTTATCTAAAGCTTTCATGTGTTTGTGTGGGACTGCTCTTGCCATGCTGCTGCCACTTCCGAGGATGTAGGATCGTGCAAATGAGAAAGTGTAGAGCAGCAGTTGTAGCACGAACACGAGGAGCAGTGTATGGTTTTCAAAATTCATTCAGTTCTGGTTTGAGTGTCGAAATTAGCATGCCACTCCATTCGAACAAAAGCAGACACAGACAAAACACATTGTGCAGAGTCCTTGAAACAAGTCCGCCCGGCCCATGAACGAGGTCGTTTTCAATTTTAAACTATAATAATGTGAAATTGTGTGCTCAAATTTTCCCACATCGATTCCATGAGTTTTACACTAACCGAGCCATCCAACGAAAACAAAGAGCTTTGCAGGCTAGCAAAAAAATAAAATAAGCAAATCTAATCCGGCACGCACTAACAAATTCTAATCGCATTCCATATCGCATTGCTAATGGGCTGTTTTAATTTGCGTTCTACGTCGCTCGATGTGACTTGATAGGCTCTGTGATATGATGATTTTTTTTTACTGTTTACTCAATGTTCTATTTTTGCTTCTCTCTCTCTCTCTCCCCCTCTTTGCATCCAGAATGGTGGCGCCAAGGATGGTTTGGACATGAACATTGGTCCAGCGTGGCAGAAGGGCTACACGGGCAAAGGCGTCGTGGTGTCGATTCTGGACGATGGCATCCAGCGGAACCATCCGGATCTCGTGCAGAACTATGTAAGTATGAGCGGGATTTTTTTTTTTTTATTTTGCTTCTATCACGGATGTTGATTCAATTGCTGAATTAAGTATGATTTGTGTTTCAATTTGCGAAGATGCAATAGTGGTGGCTTTGAGGATTTAAGGATTTAGGATTTGTTTATAAAAAGCAATTACTGAAATGTTGACATTTTATAAAATCTAGCATTTTTTTTTTTTCGTATTTTAATGCCTTATATTTGTTTATCACAAAGTTCGGGATTGAGACTGTGTCTCAATTGGCGAGTTAAAAGTGAATTGAAAGGATCAAGATGGATCAAAAGAACCTCGTTACTCAAAAAAGGAGGGGATCTATGATGATCATTCCAGGATAACCGTTGAAATGCGTTGAACTGACCCTATTCACTCATTTCTATTTTGATAGAAAGGATTCCAAACAGCAGTTCCATACTATTAGTAGGAAACAGTTTGGTTGTCTCCGGTTGTGTGTTCATCCAAAGATTATGAACTCAATTCTAGATAAAATTTTCAAAAGATCCCATCTGCACTGATCGATTCACATCATCGAATTTCTCTTTTGGTAAAAACTCAGCTGCTAAAGCATTCTCAGTTCTGTCTGACATTTTGAACGTCAGATGAAATCCTCTTTTATCAAACTAAGTGTCAAACATAAGGACTGTATCAAAAATGTTTTGTAAACAAATGTTTTTTTTTATTTCCAAATCAATAAAGAATATTTTAAAATTGAAAAATATTCTTCAATTATTTATGTCATGTCTTCTTAAGAAGTTAACTCCTTAAAAAAAAAACAATCCTTTAAGCTACTTTAATGATCTTAGATTTAGGTCTTTTTCAAAATTTTGGACAGTGTGACAAAACAGGTTTTTCGCAGTTTTTGAAATTGTTTCATGATTTCAGTGGGTTTAACATTCATGGAAAAGGTTGTGAAGAAAACGCAAAAATTTACAATTGTTTTGGTCTAATTTGACATCAATTCTGAACGTCATACACATGTCTTTTTGACACAGTTTTCTTCAGCATAGGAGACCTTTTTTAACGAAGTTTAAGAGCCAACAAATACTAAGCGATTTCTAAGAAAATTATTTGGGACCTTCCTTAGCTCAGTCGGTAAAGGCGCAGCTACAAAGCAAGGCCATGCTAGAGGTCCCTGGGTTCGACTCTCGATCTGGAATTTTTCGGATTGGAAAATTTGTCGACTTTCCTGGGCATATAGAGTATGATTTTACTTGACACACAATTATACTAATGCAAAAATGGTATAGGCATCGAAAGCTCTCTATAAATAATTGTAGAAGTGCATCTAGAACACTTCTAGCTAGAGCTGGAATTAGGGCGTAACAGCTTTTGCAAACAATGACTTCTCTAGATAATTTCTAAAAAGTCAAGGCTCGCCCATGCAAACCATCATCTTCATCGGTTAGGGGAAGACTTACCCTACCCGATGGTTTTGTTGGTTTACGTGAGCGTGCCTTGAATTCCTAGAAATCATCGCCAGAAGTCATTGTTTACAAAAGCTGTTACGCCCTAATTCCAGCTCTATCTAGACTTAGTTGAGATGCGATAAACAATAAACTTGAGATGTGAATAATAATAATAATAATAATAATAATAATAATAATAATAATAATAATAATAATAATAATTTTCTTTTTGTATTTATTTAAGACATTTTACATCCATAGATGCATTCATGTCTGTTTCAGTTTAGTGTAATGATGTGTGGGTGTGAGTGTTAGTGTTTATGGTTCATTGCACATAGCTTTGTTTCGTCTCCTTCTGGTTCATCGTTGATCATAACATTGCATCTCTTTTACTTCTTCTTCTCAGTAAATTTCACTTTTACTTCTTCTACCTTTTCTTCATCTTATTTCTGCATCATCTTCGTTTTGGTTCGTAGCCTTCGTCCGTTTCTTGTTATTTTGTTGACGAGTCTCCTTCATCTTGCTGAATTGGCTGCGTCATCTTCTTATATCTTCTTCACTTCTGATCATTTGTTGCTTAATGGTATTCTTCTTCATTCACTTTTGATCTATCTTCTTCTTTCTTCTCACCATACTTCAAATTATTTTCTTTACTTCTTCATCATATTCTTTCTTCATCCTTCTTTAATTCCATTGCTTTGATTTCCTCTTCCACGTCTTCACGATTTCTCCAGATTTCCATCGGTGTCGTCTTCTTCATTTTGTTATTTTCCACTTTATCTTCTTGATCTTCTTCGTATTTTTCCACTTAATCTTGCGTTCCGCCTTTACTTCATCATAATTTTTCTTTTGATCTTCTTCTTCTTATTTTTCTTCCATCCGCTATCCGCTTTGTATTCTTGATGACCTTCACTTTCTTTACTTGATCTTCATCCAGTTACATGTTTGCCTTCATCATATTCTTCTTTCCTTCCTTGAGATCAGGGAACTGTTTCACCTTCTTGCCTCTACACCGGGTTTCGGCTACTCCATCTTCTTCACATTCTTCCTTCCTTCCTTGCTCTCTTAACTGCATAACCTTCATAACCAACTTCTTCACATTTTTCCTTCCTTGCTTGCTCCGTTATCTCCTTAACCTTCATTGCCACTACACCGGGTTCCGGCTGTTCCTTCTTCTTTTCTCTGCATCCTTCAAATTTTTCGGTACAGTCCAGTTTGCCGTAGAGAATTCAGCAAATTGGTGGTTTGCTCCTCAGAGTTTCCTAACGCATCTCGCAAGCTTGTAATGTCAATGTCGTTCTCTTGTTGTTGCCTTTCATAGTTTTTTGCACTGCAAAATCACGTGTCGCACGTCTAAAACCATTCCACAACAACTGGGCGGGGCTTCCTTCTTCAACTAGTACGTATGGGTTAGCCGCGTGTGACCAATTCTTAGTCGTGTTAGCACACGCTGGTCGAAAGTGCTTCCCCGTTCCGTCCACTTGTGCGTGTCGTCTTTGACTTCTCTTAGTTTGGAGTCTCTGGTCGCGAACCATTGGTCGTTCCATCGTTGGCGAATGTTTTGCATCACCATTCTCAGCGCATCATCGGGTAGCACCACGGGTGCTTAGATGTTCCAGCTTCTAAGGCCTGGAGACAACTTGCAGAGTCCGTAAGAATGGCTAATTCGTTCGAAATATTCGGAATGGAAACAGCTACCTTAATGGCGTACGCCTCCGCAGAAAAAACGCTACATTCCTTTGAGAGGCTGTACTTTCCCGCTAAACCATTGTTATGGAATGCGGCACCTACTGTGTTTTCGTGTTTGGATCAATCGGTGTAGACGACGGTTGATCGGTGGAAGCGGGTCGACAGTAGTTGTTGCACTACGGGGCGGACTTTCTCTGGAGGATCGCCGGCTCGTACACATTTTTTAACGTCCCACAGGATCGTGTGCCACGGACGATCGGTCTGCCTTGAGTTGACCGAAAGCGGGGAGCGCTGAGTTTGTCAGCTCATTGAGGCGATCCGATGCTCGTCGAATGAGAGGGAGACTGTTGTTGTTCTGATTCGTTGCTAGTATCCGAGTTGCAATTCGTGCGATGGATTGTGCTGCTAGCAGTTCGAACGGCTTCAGCCATGATCGATTGTATCGGGCTAGTGACGAAGGCTCCGGAAGCAAACCGTACCATTTTATGGTAGGCTGGAGCGAGATTCTGCAGTGTTACTGGTCCTCCTCGGCTAACTATTCCAATACCGTACATCAGTTTCGCGGTCACTAGGGCCGATCCCACCTGCAGTAGCGATTTTCGATCGCCACGTGGAAGTTTGGCACCGATCATCTGAAGGATTCGTAACCGAGGTTCGCACGCTTCCTTCACCATTTGACAGTGAGGTTTGAAGCTCAGAGTTCGGTCGAGGGTTACACCCAGGACTCTCAAACGGTTTGTCTTCGGGATGGATACTCGGTCTATCACGATGTTACGTCCAGGTTCTCGACGTGCATTCGGACTGCAATAAAAAATGTAGGACTTTGTTGCTGATATGCTGAATCCAACGCTTTTCGTCCACTTGTCGACAGCTTTGACGGCGGCTTGTAGTTTGCGATGTAGTCCTTCACTTTTTGCCCCTCGTACGACGAGGAGAATGTCGTCCGCGTACAGAAGAGTGTCGACTCCTCTCGGTATCACCCGAAAGATAGGCTGCATCGCAACGAGAAATAGAGTCACTGATAGGACAGAACCCTGTGGTACTCCATTTTCAAACTGGTGTTTGCGAGACATATGCCCTCCTACAGACACCTGGAACGTCCTTTCCGAAAGAAAGCTTTGCAGCATATTCATCATCCGACCACGTAATCGCCATGATTTAAGTGTGCGCAGAACTCCGTGTCGCCAGGTAGTATCGTATGCCTTCGACAGGTCCAAGGAGGCTATCAGGCAGTGTTCGTCGTGTGTTGGCAGCGATCTTTCCAACTCGGCAAAATAGGTATCAGTGCCGCGGCCTGTACGAAAGGCGTGCTGACGTTTGTCAAGACGTCCACTCAATTCTAGTTCGGTGGTCAATCGACGACTGAGAATCCGCTCGAACAGCTTCGCCATGCACTGGTGAGCGATATTGGAGGGAAGGCATCAGGTCCGGAGTCGTTGCAGTGCGGTTTTGGAATGGGTACGACGACAGCATTCCGCCAGCTAATGGGAAACACACCCTCGTCCCAGATTCTGTTAAGAAGCTCAAGAAGCGTCATTTTCACGGACAGTGGCAAACGTTGGAGTAACGGATACCCAATTAAGTCGGGACCTGTTGAAGCACCTCGCCCTTTGTCGAGGGCCCACAGGAGTTCGTTAAGGGTGATATCGATGTTGTAGACATCATCGGTCGGTGTCGGTGTTTGATCCATGGATTCTCGTTCGGCTGCTGTCTTAACCATTTGGAAAGATGAAGAGTAGCTAGAGGTTGCTGATCTTCCACTATAGCATTTCGCTAATTCCTCCGCTACTTCTTCAGGCTTGTCCGTGAATCCATCTGCTCGCTTGAGCACTACGGTCCGTTGTTGTCGATTGCCTCGCACACTTGTCCACACTTTCCAGATGGTGAGTGATAATGTTCAGAATTCTCTCACTAAGTGAGCCAGCGGCACTAGTGGTTCAGTTTTTGGCCCTAGGGTCTAACTTTAATTTGAAATAAATGTGCATGGCCTTTTGTTCATTCTACCTTTTGTCCTTCGACCTTTTGCCGTTCAACCTTTTATCGTAGATTCCTAAACGGGGCTCTACATTTTTGAAGCTCTAAAATGAACTCGTGTTTTGTTTCTGTTAAACAACGTGTTCAACGCTTCATTTCTATAACGCCTAGCTAGCCTATCAGCAAGAAACTGAAATAAAAAATAAGCACGCTTAGAAGGAAAGGCGGGCTGTGGATCTTCTCGTCGTTGCTTTGCTCATCGCTTTCAATGTAAGTAACGTCGATTTTCTAGTTAAACGAAACCTCATTATGGCATTCAATCCCTTTGACGAACACTCTCTTTCAATTTGTTTAAAATGCGTTATGTACCGTTTTCGTTATTATTTTTTTTTTTAGATAAATATGTGGGCGGAAGATAAATTAAACATAGTACGTGTATATAAATAAATATTAAATATATATTTTCATTTTCCGTCACATACATCATGAAACCTCTGTTGATGTGTTTCATGAAAAACAAACGCTCTTTCGCTCGTCCGTTTCACCGAAGCTTGAAAGAAAGGCCAATGGAGCGACGAAAAAAAGAGAGACAAGCAATTGAACATCTATTTGTGAACGCCGACTAAGGTTCTAGAATGCCGCGAAGCTGTTCGACTTTAACAGAAAAAGAAAGCCAGCAGTCTCTTCCTCGTGTCGATTTGGTCGATTGAAGCTGATATTGTGACGCACTGTTCCTAATTCTGTACCATTATTTTTAAAGTATTATTCTGCGGCAAGTACAATCAAACTCTATGCCCAGAGATATCGAGAACTGGACTGGACTGGGCATCCAACCCATCCGCCTGTAGCATGGTCTTGTGCTTTATAGCTGCGTCTTAACCGACTGAGCTAACTCACTAATCCAGTCAATAAGGTTTTACTGGGTTTTTGAATTGAGGAACTGTTCGGTAGTTTAAAAATCTGTGGAAAGTTCAAAAATGTGAAAATTTATTCTGAACTTGTACAGACTTAGTTCTGTTAACTCATTTTAATGATAGAAAATTAAAAAATCGATTTAATTGACTCCTTGCGAGTAACGGTTATTTGAATTTTTTCCGACTTTTTCAGCAAATCAAAAATCCAGTTGAAATACTGACTCCAATGAAACAGCAAAAAAAGGAAATTTTCTTTTTAATTCCACCTAATTAATTTTGTTATCCATGACAGATACGTATTTCGACTAGAATGTGGCAGTCTGGCATCAGTGTCAATCCCTCTTAAGTACTCATCCCCTAAGTACAAATGTCAAGAGCTCAGGTTTAAAAATGAAACTACAATGTGCAGAATCAGAAGCTACCTAACTATTAACCAAAGATTTAAGTTAAGTTAAGTGGAAATAAGTACAACCTATCCGATGAACGAAACTACCGGGAAAAGTCGAAAGCAAGTTCCGGAGGAAATTTGAAAAATTGTAAGACACAATCTAGTTGGACTTTAGATGAAGTCGGAATAACCTACATGGAGATGTTGGATAAATATTCAGAAGACACATCCAGAGGCCGGAAGTGTCCCGAATACAATTGACTTACGGGACAAGGCAACATGAATTTCCTGATAAATGTGTCTTCCAAGAAAAGTCAGGATGGAATTTCCGGGTAAACTCTGAAAAAAACAACTTCACCAATTTTATGGACCATCTTAATTTCACTAACATAAAAAGCTTTCCCGAAGCTACCATGTACCTAAAAGTGATGATTTGGATGCAAATATTGCTGTCGTCCTAAATACGGCTTTGTGACAATTGTACCAATGGTTTCCAGGGTCAATTTCCTGGCCATAACTTCAAATTCATTCTGATAAGACGCTAATGAGTGGTTTTGAAAAAAGCGGATCCCTGAGTTTCAAAAACTGAACACTTTTATGGCTGTTCCGGATCTTCCTAGGTCCATTTTCTGGTCACAGCTCCCATTTTATTATAATGAGACATCTATGAGTGATTTCGAAAAATCAGAATAGCTCTAGGATCATGATCATGAATTTACCTCTTTTAATGATGATTTGGATCCTGGAGGGCCATTTTCCGAACACAACTCCGAATTCATATTGATAAGACGTCAATGAGTTAATTTGAAAAAAAAAGTGGAGCTTTAGGATCAGTTTCATGAATCGACCACTTTTACGGATGTTCCGGATTTTCCATATATTCTGGTCACAACTTTGAATTAATTCTGATAAGACGTCTATGAGTGGTTTTGAAAAAACCTCAGAGCTCTAAGATCAGTTTCATAAATTGACCACTTATACGGAGGTTCGGATGATTTAGTGTACCACCTTGTGGTTTACAGTGATCAAACTTTATAACTTCATATTCATTATGATAAGACTTCTGTGAGAGCTTTCGAAATAATCGCGGATGTTTAGGATAAGTTTCATGAGTTTACCTCTTTTACAACTTACCTTAACGATCAGACTAAGGCCTTGTTATCCTCTGTTGTCCAAGGAAGTCGTCTCCACTCTACTCGATCCATGGCCACACTTCGCCAGCCTCGTAGTCTGCGAAGGGTTGTTGCGAAGTCTCCATGAACTGACGCGATAATAAAGAGTCAGTCATGTGATTTCTCTACTCGCATTAAGAACTTTCCAAAATTGATGAATGAAACATTGTCTTCAATGAGAGACTACGTCGAGGCCCACTCACGAAGGGTTGCCAACCAAGACAAGAAAGTTAAAGAATGCCCTTTCACGTTTTCTATCAACGAAATTTCTTACATACTAGCCTACCTTGCCTCACTGCTACTACACCTGATCTATCTTGCCGAATATCGAACAGCCGACGTTGCTGCTGCTGCTGGGGCACCGCAATCCTCACCGATGCGACGATAATCTTCTTCCGCAGGCAATTTCAGAACGCGCAATACTCGACCGCGCTGGCTTCGATCACGCAGTCCTTCGACCGCGCTGGACAACACCTTCTATCAACCGTACTCGCTGGCACCGAATTCCAATAAGAAATTACCACCACTATGCACTTTCATTCGCCGCACGCTGCCGCTCACTCGTCCTCCACATCAAGTCGGGCATCGTCCTCCGTCCACATGAGATCATGTACCGGTCTACTTCCTTCTGGCTTCGTCCCGATGGAGTGTGTTTTCGTCTCGCCAGGCGTGGAAACCGAACGCAAGTTTGCGTTACGAAGAAAAGGCCCTCTTCTGAGAGCCTTTTCTGATTCCGGTTGGAAACGACTGTGTTCGTTTGGCTAATTGACGGTGTTCGTTTGGATAGTTTGGGAGCTCGTGTATCGATATCGCTCGTGTATTCGCTGCTCGTTGCTGCTTCCTTGTTTGGGTGATGCGAGATCCGGGGTTTGTTTGGGTGGACGGCCGTGTGATCTGATTACGAGCTATGGAATCGAAATCGACGTAACCTCTTCAGTGGCTTGCTGCAGTAATCGCGTGGAACATTCGCGACTACTTCCTACCACCGATGGCGTTTTGCGAATCACCTAGAAATTCACGTACACTTGGTTGCTTGGAGTTGATTCAGGAACTTTTCACGGCTTTCTACACAATTAACCGCAGCAAACCACCACTTGTGGGAAGCAGCGAACGAAGTAGAACGAACAATGAACTTCTATTCTGCTGGCACCGCAGAAATCAGAATTCTCTTGGTAAGAATGTCCGAGAGCGCGAGAGTATTTCGTGCTGCCAGATGCTAGGTAGATTTTAGCTCATGGTGTTGTCCAGTGTTGAGCGCTATTTTATGGCTTCCAAGATGATTCAACATAGTAAGGTGTGCAGGGTTCGCAGGTCGCCTTCTACTTGGTCGATCCACCTTGCCCGCTGAGCGCCTCTTCTCCTTGTTCCGTTCCTGTTGGGTCGCTTTCGAGAACCATTTTCACTGGGTCGTCGTGCGGCATTCTTACGACGTGCCCAGCCCACCATAGCCGCCCACGATGGATGGTTCTCCCAGCAGCTGGTGCAATTCGTGGTTAATTCACCTCCTACACTTTCCGTCATCCATCTGCACTCCACTATGGATGGTATGCAACACCTTCCGTTCGCGTTTGTCCTCCACGAGCATAGTCCAGGTCTCGTGGCCGTAGAGGACCACCGGTCTAATCAGCGTTTTGTAGATAGTCAGCTTCGTTCATCACTCGATTCATCGTCACCTTGACCAATCGCGTCAGTTTATTATTTTTTTCCTTGATTTGTTTTCCATCGATCTAGTTTTCCGTGCTGAACACCAATGTTACCGACGCCTGGGAGGTGGCTCCCACTTCTGGACCCTACCTATCGACCCATCAACTCATGAACCGGGGACCAACGTCTTCCCCGAAGGAAGGCGTGATCAGAGATGTTATGCCTCAGAACATTCCGGCGGCGCCGACTGGGATTGAACTCAGGCCTGCTGGGATGAGAGGTAATCACGCTTACCACTATACCACCGGCGCCGCTTTGTCAGTTTATCCGGAAATCCGTACTCGTGTATAATCTGCCATAGCTGATCTCGATCGATTTTGTCGTATGCGGATTTGAAATCGATGAACAAATGATGTGTGGACACTCTGCAGAACCTACCGAATCGTGAATATGAACCCATGAATCCCACCTGGTATTGCCCCAGGAACTCTCTTGCAAATGGTGACAGGCGGTGGCATAGTATTTGGGAGAGTACCTTGTAGGCGACGTTCAGCAGTGTGATCGCACGGTAGCTGCAGCAATTCAACTAGTCGCCCTTTTTGCAGATTGGGCAAACGACCCTTCCATCCACTCCTCCGGTGTGCTTCACCACTGTATGTCAATGGCTCACTTGGTAGTTGATCGAAACAAGTTGCTTTGTTGTTCTTCAGCCAACCGATCTCCTCCTCAACTTCTTGAAGAGCAGGGGCCGGTAGCCTGTCGTCTTCTGCACGTGCTACAAGGTCTGTTGCCGTGCCACCTTCGTTTTCTGCTACATCACCGTTGAGGTGCTCATCATAGAACTGCTTCCACCTCTCAATCACCTCACTCTCGTTCGTGAGAATGTTACCGTCCAAGTCCTTGCAGATATCAGCTTACGGCACGCAGCCTTTGTGCGAACTGTTTAGCTTCTCGTAGAACTTCCACTTTTACGAATGTTCCGGATTTTGCGGTGAACCATTGCTTGGTCTTCAGGGTCTATATTCCGGTCACAACTTTGAATTCATTCTGATAAGACGTTTGACATAAAATTAAGTCATAATGGACGCGAAATTCAGCTCAATAAAAAAACACTTTTCATCGAGTAACGAGATTTTCAGTCTCGGAGCACTTAATTTTACATGACATTTTTGATTACGTCTCATCCTTTATGTCAAAGATTCCGTCACGTGTAAAATTAAGTATTTCTAAGTGTGTGGTTTCAGATAAGTTTCATGCATTGACCATTTCTACGGATGTTCCGGATCTTCTAATGGACCATCCCGTAGTTCCCAGTGTCCATATTGCGGTCACAACCCAGAATCCATTCTGATAAGGTACTTTTTTTTTTTTATCTAGTTCGTTTATTTGGAAGGCTCAATCGCGTTAGCTTTACGGAGCCGATAATTCATTGTTCACTGTGTGTAACAAAATTCACTTAATTCTATGTCTAGTAGGAGTTGGGCCGATTACTCGCGGCTTACTCGAGGTTAGAAGGGTACATTTTCGAAGGATAGGATCAGGGGAGGAGCTTGGGGTAGGGTTTCGTTGTCTCATCAGAGCGTTGTCGCCAGTATGAACGGTAGTGCTGTTCTACCTTCGTCCGGAGTTCGACCGGCTATGGTGGGTGACCAGTGGGCGACGATGAGACTCATCGAGACGGGGGGACAAGACAAACAAAAACTAATAAAGAGAGACAAAAGACAAAAGACAAAAGGAATTAAATTCTTATACTAGACATTTGAAGAAAAACATAAACGGACTGCATATAGCAGAGATCACGGGTTGCCAACACGTCTCTGATAGGAACATAGGGTTGTCTTCCTTGGGCCTCGAGGGTATTCAAAAGTCGCTCTCTGGCGGCGTCATTATCCGTACATTGCCAAACTGCGTGTTCGATGTCATCGTAACCGTTTCCACACCGACAGATGTTGCTGTCCACGAGGTTTATTCTATTGAGATGAGCATCTAGCGAGTAGTGGTTGGACATAAGTCTACTCATCACGCGAATGAAGTCACGACTTAAGCCCAAGCCTTTAAACCACGCTCTCGAAGAAACATTAGGAATAATTGAATGTAACCACCGTCCAAGATTTCCAGTGTCCCAATCGGTTTGCCAACTCGAAAAGGTACTCTGACGCACTAAATGGTAAAATTCATCGTGTGAAATTTGCCTGTCATACAATTCGCCTTCCTGCGCGCCCACCTTTGCGAGAGAGTCCGCCTTCTCATTGCCTGGGATTGAGCAATGTGAGGGGACCCATACAAAGGTAATCATATATGATCTTTCGACCAGCACACACATCTGCTCCCTTACCTTTGAAAGGAAATAAGATGAGTGCCTACCTTGTTTCATCGACCGAATAGCCTCAATCGAACTGAGACTATCCGAGAAGATGAAGTAATGGTCTGTGGGCATATTGGAAATCATCCCCAATGCGAAGTTGATTGCTGCCAGCTCAGCAACAAAAACGGAACAAGGTTCCTGAAGTTTGCGGAAGGCGCTAGAGTTTTCATTGAAGACACCGAAGCCAGTGGATCCATTGAGACGGGACCCGTCTGTAAAATATCTTTTCATGCAATTGACTTGTTGGTACTTTTCAGTAAAAATACGTGGGATAATAATAGGTCGAAGTTGATCGGGAATCCCATGAGTTGCTTGTTTCATGGTCAGATCATATTCAATTGAGGAACTGCGATTGGTGAAGTGAACACGGTCTGGAGTATAACAAGGAAGACACATATCTGATGATATGTAGTGGTGGTAGATTCTCATAAATCGAGATTGTGTGTTCAACCCAAGAATTTCTTCAAAATTAGCAATTATAAGTGTGTTCGTCACTCCGCATTTGATTAGTATTCTGAGAGAGAGCTCCCAGAAACGGTTCTGGAGGGGTGTTACTCCTGCCAGAACCTCGAGACTCATGTTATGCGTTGAGTGCATACAGCCTAGAGCAATACGCAGACAACGATATTGAATTCGTTCCAATTTTATTAGGTGACTTTTTCTTGCCGAGAGAAAGCAGAAAGAGCCGTACTCTAGAACAGAGAGAATAGTTGTTTTATAAAGCGTTATGAGGTCTCCCGGATGAGCACCCCACCATGTGCCGCAAATTGAACGGAGAAAGTTGATCCTCTGCTGACATTTTTGCTTCAAATACGTAATATGGGCATTCCAAGTGCACTTTGAATCAAACCAGACCCCAAGGTACTTGAAAGACAATGATTGAGTAATGTTTCTGCCCAAAAGATTAAGATGCATTTGGGCTGGGTACCGCTTTCGAGTAAACACTACCAGTTCAGTTTTCTGCGGCGAGAATTCGATCCCTAGATTCATAGCCCAAGAAGACAAGTTATCTAAGGAATTTTGCAATGGTCCTTGCAAGTCCACGGCATGTGGACCTCTTACGGAAACCACACCGTCATCTGCAAGTTGTCTTAGCGTGCATTGTTCTGCCAAACAGTTGTCGATATCTTTGACATAAAAGTTATAAAGAAGAGGGCTGAGACATGAGCCTTGGGGCAGGCCCATGTAACTAATTCTGGAAGTTGTCAGTTTTCCAAGAGAAAAGTTCATTTGCTTTTCTGACAACAAATTGTACAAGAAATTATTTAAAATTCCAGAAAGTCCACATCTGTGCAGATTGTCTGACAGAATTTCAATGGAAACTGAATCAAAAGCCCCCTTAATGTCCAAGAATACTGAAGCCAATTGCTCCTTGTGTGCAAAGGCCAGTTGAATATCTGTGGAAAGCAGCGCTAGACAATCGTTTGTTCCTTTGCTCTTGCGGAACCCAAACTGTGTATTTGATAGCAAGTTATTTGATTCGACCCAGTGATCGAGTCTCCGAAGGATCATTTTCTCCAACAATTTCCTAATGCACGAAAGCATAGCAATCGGACGGTATGAGTTATGGTCAGACGCTGATTTGCCAGGTTTTTTAATGGCTATTACTTTGACCTGTCTCCATTCAGGCGGTACAATGTTGTTTTCTAGCAAGGAATTGAATAAATCTAGCAAGCGTCTTTTAGCGATATCTGGGAGATTTTTCAGAAGATTGAATTTAATCGTATCGCTTCCCGGTGAGGAGTTGTTCGATGAAAGAAGAGCCATAGAGAAATCCAGCATTGAGAATGGTCTATCCAGAGAGCCGCCGCTAGGAGACGCTTCTCGAAGAATATTTTGTGCTGGAACTGAGTCCGGACAGACCTTTTTAGCGAAATCGAATATCCATCGGTTGGAGTATTCTTCACTCTCATTGAAAGATGAGCGGTTACGCATGTTGCGAGCCACCCTCCACAAGGTGTTCATTGAGGTTTCTCGTGAGAGTCCCTCGACGAAATTGCGCCAATAACCGCGTTTTTTGCTTTGATTAATTGTTTCAGCTTTGTCTCAAGCTTTGAATATTCCTCGAAGTAAGTGGAGGTTTTGTGTCTACGATAAGCTTTGAAAGCATCAGATTTTTCTACATACAATTTTGTGCATTCTTCGTCCCAACCAGGTGTGGCTGGTCTCCTTTTAAAGGGTGCACTTGGAACTTTTCTTTTTTGTGCTTCCAGTGAGCTTTTGTAAATCAAATCGGCTAGGAATCGATATTCTTCCAATGGTGGAAGCGCATCTATTGATTCGACACCGATTGTCACCGCCGTTGCATATTTCTGCCAGTCGATGTTCCTTGTAAGATCAAATGGAACCCGAGATGGTTCTGCAGAGTGAGGGCCACACTTTATTGAAATGATGATTGGCAAATGATCGCTACCATGGGGATCATTGATAACCTTCCACTGACAATCCAATGATAGCGATCTTGAACACAAAGATAGGTCGAGTCGGCTTTCTCGAGCCGGAGGTTTTGCTATACGTGTCGCTTCACCAGTGTTCAAAATAGTCAAATTGAAATCGTCACATAAATCGTAAAAAATAGCCGCTCTATTGTCGTCATATAGATCGCCCCACCCAGTACCATGGGAGTTCATATCACCCAGAAATAATACTGGGGATGGAAGAATCGAAACTAGATTCCAGAGTTGACTACGGCTAATGGAGGTTCTTGGTGGAACGTATACTGAAGCTATGCAAAGATCTTTGTTCTTCACATTTATTTGGCAAGCAACGATTTCGACGCCGGATAGAGCAGGAAGGGAAATTTTGTAGAAAGGGTAGCACTTTTTGATCCCTAAAAGTACTCCTCCATAAGAATCGTCTCTATCCAGGCGTATAATGTTAAAATCGTGGAAGTTGAGTTCTTTATCGGAAGAAAGCCATGTTTCACAGAGAGCAAATATATCACAATCAGAATTGTGAAGTAAAAATTTGAACGAGTCTAGTTTAGGCACTAGACTACGGCAGTTCCACTGTAGCACCGTGATCATATCTTCAACCTCGTTCGACGAATTATCCATCGAAAGATATGATTGATGCAAGGAGGGGCCATGAAACAGTCAATTGCTTAAGATATGATTCTAACGTTGGAAGCAAGGCAGAAACTAAGCTTCTAAGAGGGTCTTGTATGTTGAACATGTTTAATATGAATTCCACAATGTCCGAAAAAGCTAGCAAACCTCGTTCGGACTTGGATTTCTTTTGAGAAGTTTTAGGAGCAGCTTTATTATTTTTCTTATCTTTTTTGGGCAATGGTGGAAAATTCCTGCTGCATCCAGGGATTGGTTCAGCAGGAGCCTTCGGTTTCGTTTTTTCATCCCCATTACCCTGGGAATTTGCCAATCTTCTGGAGGTGACTTTTGTTTTCTTACGGCGCACTTTCGGGGAGGGGCATTTTCTTTTTGAGGATCCGTCCATTTTTGAAGGTGCGTGTACCACCGTAGAATCACCTTCATCGGATGAGTCAGAGTCCGATTCTTCAGCGGACAAAATCGAAAATTGATTTGCATCTTGGACGGCTGATGCAGCCTTCACCATTTGAGCATATGTCTGCTTGGAGCGTCCAGAGATTGAACGCTGCACTTTATCGGAGTGCTGCTTGTACATCGGGCACTCCTGCAAAGGGTGAGGATTCTCGCCACAGTAAGCGCATTTTACTGATTCTTTGTGGCAAGAATCCTCTTTGTGGTTTTCACCACATTTGCCACAACGAGTTTTGTTGCCGCAATGGCTGGCCGAGTGTCCCAGCCTTTTGCAGTTGGTACAATTGTATACCCTCTGTACAAACAGCCGCACCGGAAAAAAAGCACCATCAATTTTAACAAAGTTTGGGAGAACCGAACCTGCGAAAGTCACGCGAAACGAGTCTGAATGCCGATAAACTTTTTTACCGTCTAGCAAAGATGCTGAATGCAGTTGCCTTACATCCAGTATCTTCACTAGCGCGGTAGCGAATGTGGAGTTTTTAAAACTTCCCGAGGCACGTTTCAAGTCCTCGACAGTCAGACTCGCGTCGGAGACCACGCCTTCTATCTCCACATCTCGAGAAGGGATGTAGATGTTATACTCAACACTTAAAAGCTCGTGTTCAGCAATTTTATTTGCCACATCATAAGTCGGTGCTTCTACCCGCAGTTTGTTGAATCTTTCCTTGTGTACCAAGATTCCCGGATACTTCCGCAGCAAATCTCTCGTAACGTCGAGAGTTTTCAAAGGTTTATTTTTGGGCCGAAAAAAGACAACCCATGGTCCTTTCGAAGACGGTTGGTAGTATCTGGTTCGCGCAACGTAGGCATCCGAAGACGCCATAAGTGTTGCGCAGAAGCGGTGCACAACCGCTTAAAAATGAAAAAAAAAAACTTAAGAATAACTTTCACCAACTAATTTACTTAACTACTAGTTGTTAATATTTCGTTGCCATGCAACCATACAAAAAAAAAATTATCAAAAAAAAATTATATAAAAAAAAAATGAACTTTTTACTAATTGCAAAAATGCCCCACCCTATTAGGGAGAGCACACTGCCACAAGGCAACTTTGCTATACAATAGCAAGGCAATCGAAAAAACTATTCTATTATACTTATGCCGTTTGCTACTGCTTGCTTGCAGCTGCAGGTGGCGATACAATGGAGACGTCGTGATGATGGTGATATTTCACCGGGATGGGTAGAGATGGACACTCGAAATAAACGGGCTCGCCGAATTTCGGTGCTTCCGAGACACGCGCGCTTATCACCTGGACACTGCACTATGATGCGAAAAAAACCACGCGGGTGGAAAAAAATCACAACTAATACTTTATGTCGTGTGAGAGACCGGGACCGTGTTAACCGACTCAGCGCTCGATACGGAATGCGATAAGGTACTTATGAGTGGATATAAAAAAAAACGTAGAGCACGAGGATCAATTTAATTAATTGACCACTTTTACGGACGTTCTGGATGTTTTATTAATGATGATGATGGTCCCACCTCTTACCCCTACAAAGGTTTGAGCTGGACGAGTTATCGTTAAGAAAATTAAATATAAACATTTTAACCAGGTTTGCAATCAAAATCGAGCTGGTTACAATTACAGATATAAATGTCCTGTTACATATGCTATAGGCATCAACCAAAAAACATTCAAAGGTGTAACTAGATATCAAGAGTCCAAGTATAGTCCTCGACAATACTTCCATTTACACGTGACCTGGGATTTACACGTTTAAGCTTCCGCAGTGCCAGGACTATATCCAAGGAAACGACTTCCAGCCAACCTTTTACTAATTCAAGGCTTTTGCCACAATTTCCACTTATTAGTCATTTATACCTGTATTCCTCGCGCGAGGCTCAAACCATTGTAGACTACTCAAAGCTATTTTTACTATTAGGGTTACGGTATGTAATGTGGGTCTAGTCCTTTCATTCGGCCTATCACGCAAATAAATAATTAATTAAGGAATATTACACAAAAAATAAGGAAAATATTGATCACTGATGGTTGATAAATGTGTACCACACACAAATCAATTTATATCACAACATTTCAATACATTTTCAGCTCTCGTAAGTAATAAAACTGGTTGAGAATATCACAATGTTCGGAGTTTTTAGCCGCCATGACTTATAAGGTTAAGATGGGAAGGTTGACTGACGATCATCAAATGGCCTGATTATGGCATTTATTGATTGGAATTACCTGATAATACACACTAGACGTAAAACTTACAGTTGCTGTTTGAATATTTTATGTTTATTTTAATTGTTTAACAACGTTTTCACAAGTAAAACATGGACCCAACTTTAGGGACACATTTCTTTTCTATGTTCCTAACTATGGCCCATGAAATTCATTTGACAGCATATAGCAATAAGAGTAACGTCAACAATGTTGTTTTGCATTTGGATGATAAGGAACGAACAGGAAGGGAGATTTTTTCTGCCAAACCTGTATAATGAACATCACAATGTTCTGATTTAGATATTCTGCGGTCAAAAGACGATAAGCGAAATTTTTAATTTTTAATTTTTAAATTGAGTGATTTAATGTAGTTTTCGTAAAATTTTCTCTAAGAAATGTTTTGAGGAATGAAGAGCATTAAGTTAACAGTGATAGTGATAAAAAAAAATACATCAGAAAACGTTACCAAGAGCGTTTTTTTGAGGATCAAACAAGATAGGACGAAGTTGCATCCATAAATAGACCCAATTTGGGGACAATAGACCCATATTACATACATTTCCCTCGTGAGTTATTGTCTTAAAAAAAGTAAGTTTTTCAACTTTTCGTGGTTTCTGATAGCAAACGACATGATAAGCATATCTAAGCATACCATTTAGCAGTAGAATATCGTTTGCAGGTAAATTCATTGATGAGTTATGATTAAAAACGTAATCGATGGCTGCATATTAGACCGAGGTTAGAGACGAATACCCTACTACTACAAAATCAAAAAAAAAAAAAAAAAAAACTAAAAATTCATCATCACCATAGAAGCAAAGAATGTAGTTTTTTGTACATGCTACACAAATTACTAAAATGTCTTTATGACAGTCTCCATACAAAATAATCCGTTAGAGATAACTTTGTCTAGATAGGGTAAATGTCGGCTTCGGCACCCATTGACTGTTTTCGGCAACCAAAATTTTAACGTTAATTTCACTATGTTTTACCATCAACACACTTCCCTGAATGTATCCAAATGATTATTTAGTCTTTCAGCTTCAATCTGATTATATTTGTAGGACCGAGCAATCCTGTTATGCCAGATTTTTCTTCAAATGAAGCATACTTTCTACAAAATGGGGTTGATTTCGAGTTGCCGATAATAGAACAGCTGGTTAACACGCAGTTCTAATGGGAAGGTTGCCGAAGAAAAAGAGGCTGCCGACAATAGTCACACTCACATGAGAAGTTTAGAGCGTTGTAAAAACGCTTTCAAACAGTTTTGAAGAATTCTGTCGATTGGAATGAATAGAGAAGCAAGCAGCAGATGAATTGAAACAAACAGACACGTCATATATGTGCGTGACGCTGTGAAAATGCTAATAGAAGTGCGGACGCTGCTTAGATTGATGAGAATACGTAAATTCCCCTACATGATTTATCCATTCATAAAAATTTAACAGCTCAATAAACAGCTTTTACATGTGAAATGCAGCATCTCTTAAATTCTGTAAGTGTAGTCCCAACTAACAATTTTCACAATGTAAACGCTTTACTCATTTCATTTATACAGTCTCAAGCTGTATTCAAACGTTATACGATATGAGGAAACCTTTACTCAACCTCTATACACGCAAATCTGGCGAACTTAGTCAGCTACTTATGGCTGTTGGAACAGTCGGGAGAAGCTCTTATTTCATATCCATTAACGCTTCTATACAGCTGTTATCCTGCTGTTTAGTTGTGTGTGAACTTGAAAGGCGCTTATTCAACCTTTTCCCGGTTGTCCAATAATCACTACACAGCTTTATCTTGAAGCCGGGTTAAATACTGTTTACGTTTTTTATGAAGGAATTTATTGAGTTTATTTTGCTGTGAATCAAATTAATCGAAATTAGTTACAAATCATCACCAAATTATTTACCCTGCACCGGAACCTGGAATCGAACTCGAGACGGCCTCATTGGCAAACCTTGACACTACGAACTGTGCTACGCCAACACTTTGAACTTATGTAAACAAATCAACATTCCCTTCTACAACAAAATCGCTGAGTAGAGGCTTTATAATAGTGCACATGAATCACTTTTCTCGACTAGTTATAAAAGAGCAGAGTAAAAGCTGTAAAACTAAAAATAAACCTACTTGACTGTGAAAATGCTTCCGAAGTTGCTCTAACACAGTTTATAAGCTGAGTACAGGTTGTTTAATTGTTGAAAAGGCACTTTTGATGTTTATATTATTCAGCAAGAGTTGTTGGATGTGTAGAAGCCATCAAATGAGTAATATATTCACTTTGTTAGCTTTGTTTTGCAGCTACAAGTGGAAAGTTGATTAGTGTGTGTATAGAAGTGACATTAGCGTTTATTGGCTGATGTTTTTCAGTGCGACTGACAAATTGAATAAAGGTTGTGAGAAAGTTGAGTAAACGCTCTTCAAAACTATTTTGCTAGCTTTTGCTTGTTGCTGTATCTGCAGCTTCTTTTCAGCTATTTTACAGCACAACGCTGGAAAAGTTGGCTTACAAAGCTGAAAATGTTAGCTGGGAGTTGCACGCTTGATGTGTCTAGGCATCGAATTGAAAACATTTATACCTTTGAAAATAATGAATTTTGTGTAGTATTATTCAAAAGATGTGGTGTTCTTACTTCATCCGCGTTTCTAGTGTTATATCTATGAAAATCACTTCCTCTTTCAATCCGATCACACAAATATCAAGGCAGCAAACCGTTAACTACTTTAAAAATGAACACCATAGTCAAAAACACAATTTTTTGCTTCACTGACAGCCATTGCAAAGCGTCCAGCATAAAAGTTGAGGAAGTGAATCTATTACAGCTTAAAATCAAACGCATTACTTTTTTCTGCAAACGCTGTAATCTCGATATTTGTGCTTCATTGGCCGAAAATAAAATGGAAGGGCAAAAGTCTAGATGAGGGGAGATGATTGATTTGTATAACTGTATTTTACTACCAATAGTTAAATCGTTTTTCAAGCGACAGAGGATTCCATACTTCTTGGCAATTATCTTGATGACATTGTCAATATGAGAATTGAAGTTGAGTTTGTCATCAATAATCACGCCAAGATATTTAATTTCCTGAACGCGATCAATTGTCTCATCATCAATAACAACAGAGACATCATCCTCTACACGATTCCGCGAAATTACCATGAATTTAGTTTTACTTATATTCAATTTCAATTGCTTATACTTCAACCATCTACTTAGAGAACGCAAATCTTCATTCAAGCGTGAATCTTAAGCTGCAATGAATAACACAGTATTGTCAGCAAAAAGATTAATATCACAAAACCGTAAAACTCGTCGCAAGTCATTAATATACATAATAAATAAAAGGGGCCCTAATACACTTCCCTGAGGCACTCCAAGGTCATTGTCATCGGGACAAGATACAAAATCATTAAAAACAGTCCTTTGTGTTCTGTCAGATAAATAGCTTTCAAACCATTTGTATTCAGAACCCGAAATTCCAAAGCGCTTGATTGTTCTCAACAATAAGGACATAGAAATTGTCACAAAAGCGCGTTTTAGATCCAAAAACACAGCAACAATCGTATCTTTATGCTCCAAATTTTCTTTCCATTTAGCTAACACTAAGTTTAACGCGGTTTCACAAGAATGGCCTTCCCGGTATCCCGATTGTTCCGGTATCAACAAACAGTTACTATTTAAGTTGTCTAACAGCTGGCCTTTTACAACAAGTTCTAAAATTTTCGCTAATGTGTGCAACATGTTGATGGGACGAAACTATTCGGCTTTAATCGTCCCAGCAACTTTTTGTATAGGAACAACTAAAGACTCTTTCCAAATATGCGGCACGTGCCCAGATTACAATGATTGATTAATAGAGGACCATCCCGTAGTCCACAGCGTCCATATTCCGATCTCAACCTCGGATTAATTCTGGTAAGACGTTTATGAGTGGTTTCGAAAAAAAAGCGAGGAGCTCTAAGATCATTTTCATGAATTGATCACTTTTACGAATGATTAGGATCTGCCGGTGAACTATCACGTGGTTCAAATTCATATATATAAGACGTCTATGAGCGATATAGCACAAACCATGGAGCTATAGGATCAATTTCTTTGATTTGCATGTTTTACGGATATTCCGGATCTTTCGGTCGACCATTATTCTGATCACAACGCCGAATTCTTTCTGATGCAACGTTTATGAGTGGTTTTGGAAAAAAAAAACACGGAGCTTTTGTTTCAGTTTCATGAATTGACCACTTTTACGGGTGTTCCGGATCATTCGGTGGACCATCCTGTAGTCTTCAGAGTCCAAATTCCGCTCATAACTCCGAATTCATTCTGACGTCTACGAGCGGTTTCGGAAAAAAAAAACCACGGAACTCTAGGATCAGTTTTATAAATTGACTACTTTTACGGATGTTCCGGATCTTTCGGTGACCCATTCCATGGTCCCCAGGGTTCATATTCCGGTCTCAATTTCAAATTCATTGTGATAAGACGTCTATGAGTGGTTTTGAAAATAAAACCACGAGCTACAGGATCAGTTTCATGAATTTACCACTTTTACAGATGTTCCGCATCTTTTAGTGGACCTTCACGTAGTCTCCAGCGTCCATATTCCAGTCACAATTCCGAATTCATTCTGATAAAACGACTATGAGTGGTTTCGAAAAATTCACGGAGCTCTAGGATCAGTTTCATGAATTGTCCACTTTTATGGATGTTCTGGGTCTTCCTGAGGACCAAACTTCTGACTTTCCGGATGCAAAATTTGCTCAAAAGAAAGTCATCTATCTTGTTAATTACTTTTCAGTAGACACCAGGAAGTTAACTCTTCAAATTACCCTACAATAAGTGTTTGTCCCCAAGTAGCTCTTATCCGAGGGGGACGACTCTATCTACGATGCAAAAAAGATTGTGTTTTGCTGTGGCTAGCTGCGCGCACGCTGAGTAGATAGAAAGAAGATTGATGATGATTCTGAAGATTTCCTGCAAAAAGATGATGAGCGATGCAAGTAGATGCGACAAATGAAAGAAGATTTTTCGAAGATTGATTCGCTAGTGTGAGATATTTTGAGCATCTAAACTTGAGATTTAGATGTGCCACCCCCCTCGCTCTTATCCCATATTCTACGAGTATTTGTTAATGCCGGTTCCTATAGTGTGGTCCCTATTAACCGTACTATAGGAATCATGACTGTACTAGGGTGTCCTGTAAGATCACCTTCAATGAAGTACTTTGTCCGTTGAACCCTTAAAGTGCTCCTTTCAGCTTCTAATTGGATAAATTGATGCAACGGAAGCAGATAAAGTAGAGCATCTTGTGCCATACTCGGTGTACTGTTCATTGCACCAGTTATTGAGACTTTACCTTAGACGGCAATTTGCGGGAATTTGATATGTAAACGAGAAAAAGGTTTATGTAATAATATTAAAATGACCAAATAATCCCTAAACCTGGGAAACATGCTCTTTTACTGCGTAGCTTCTTAGTTTTACCATCCTGCAGGTGATTTTGTTCAGTCAGAGGAGCGGAGCAACGGGCAAGCGTTTCAAATAAGCTACTAAAAGAAGATTCTAAAAAAAATGAAAGAAGATTCTAAAAGAAGCAAAGTAACCAGAATTTGCTCTGAAATATTATTTAAAGTTTCAAAAATGTTGCAATGCAGCATGCGACTGTCCTAACATATTCTAAAACGTCTCAACCCCTCTATTGGTTTCACTTCGTTTTAAATAAGATTGGAAATGACAGACAAGGATAATTAAAAAAATGTAATAAAGTCGGTCATGGCAAAAGACCATTCTCGGTATCGTAATTAAAATTTAAATCTCTTTAGCACTTTTCATGAAAAGCGTTCTTCGGATTGCATCAGCTTTCCACAGCTAAACCGTTCTGGATGGTTGAATACCATCAATTGGATCGATTACGCTGCTGTACGAACGACGCCAATATTGAATAGTTGCTGCTTGCGGATTGATCCTTCCTAATTCGAACGATACTGTCGGTGGGTTGAATAAAAGCTCGGAGCCTTTTTCCGATTACTGTAACTTTCAACCATTACAACCCTCCGACCAATGGTCATATCAGTAAGGGAAGTCGCAGAAATACCGAGTCTGGCGGTAGCGACAGCAGCATAAGCGGATTACTGCCCTCGGTAACCTTTGGCGTCGCGTTCCGACGCGACGTGTTGTCATCGTCGCTTCTCATTAGTGACACTGTTTTGATATCGCAAATCAAAGAAAATATTTTATTACTAGGCAACCCGTTATCCTTGTTGGATGGTACACATGGAACGGCACGTGGCGAGGAAGCCCGGAAAACTTGCACAACTCGGGCGGAGTATCCAATATCATAAAATTTTCCTCCTCTTCGTCAGTCATAATCATCATCATCATCATCATCATGGTCGTCGTCGTCGTCGTCGTCGTTGACGGGCATCGTTAGGAGCTTATATTGCTCGCATTTCGCGTTCTATCACGTTTGGCGTTATGCATTCTGGGGTAGAGTTCGGACTATCTCGTTTCGTCGCGGGCAAAGTTTACCTTCTGGTAAAATGTGAGAAGTAGTTTGAAAAACCAAGCACTATAGACGTAGCACTGCCGGGAAAAGAATCCAGCTCAATGGCTGTAAGAATGCGGGGTGAAATTTGAGCCTGTAGTTGCACTCGAGCTGCTGGAGCAGTTAAGGGAATCAATTGCAACTGACGACAATGGTAGTCCGGGGAAACAGAGTAACATGTTTACAGAAGGTCGTTAGAAGAACATGATGGTTCACAGTCGAGCGCATTGTGATGGCATTTAGAACTCATGGTAATGGTTCACTCGAAATCAATGTTCAAAGCCCTGTGTACATTTGTGATCGAAAAAAGCAGCTTCGTTTCGGAAATCTGAAAAGTTACCATGATTCTAATCCACTTGAGTGTGAAATCATAATTGGACAGAATGCACTACATTTCAACGACATCATCATCTCACCGCTCGCCACCATGTTGCTTTTGATACAATCTCCCTACATAAACCCATTGTCCAAATCGAATAGATCCATGCTACCCAAAGCTCTGCATTCCAACAGGTAGACCCATCATTCAGACATTCGAAATCGAAACCCATCTATACCTCGTATCTGAAGTCAGAAAGCGAAGATAGACATCTGTTTAGCTTCTGGTTGGATGAATTGGATTGATTGATAGGCCTTGCGAGTGGGAGTGGATTTTCGGGGGCTATTATAGATTGCACCTTCTGGTGCAATCCGAATGACAAAGAACTTTGAAAATCAATTGGATTACCCCCGTATGTATTAAGTGGCTTGCATACACTCTTCGTTAGACCATTGAACAGTGCTGCTAGTTTTCAATTCATTAAATTGAACGATGCAAATGAAGCTTTCATCTCCAAATCAAATACTCGTGCGAGCTCCAGAGAAACAAAATGGCCGGTTTTCCGATTTCTGAATGAGGGCAAATGCTTCCAGTAAATAACTATGCACACCGACTCGGAACGGATAGCATCAAAACAGAAAAGAAGAGAAGTTGAAAGAATTCTGGGTATTTTCTCTACCGAGTGTAAACCGGCACCGGTGGTGTAGTGGTAAGCGTGACTGCTTTCTCACCCCAATGGGTCTGGGTTCAATCCCAGCCGAGGTTGGTGGGATTTTTCTGAGGCAAAAAAATCTCTGGTCACGTCTTCCTTCGGAAGGGAAGTAAAGTCGTTGGTCGTCCTGGCCCATGTGTGTGTGTGTGTTGTGAATGGGTGCGATATTCTATGCAGATGTGGAAGCTGTCTTCCTTGCACATTCGATTGCGGTCAATGGATAGCAATCGATGTCCGTCAATGATTGGCACTAGATTGCGGAACAGAGAGACCGACGTTAAATAGAAGAATGAAGAAGGAGAATTGATCAGAACCAGTGAAATTGCGCAGTGAATCTTAACCACTTTGTCAAGCAGTTTTGGCGTGACTTTCTACCAGCGATTTCACAAAAACCAAATAATTTCTATTTTTTTTTGAAACGCACAAATGTTGGCTACTTTTCTCGAGGTTCTAGAAGAAAAAATCTCAAAATAATGTTTTATTTCAAAGTTCGAGTGGTAGTAAACGTCACTTTTAGTTTTTTTTCATTCTCTTTGTACAAGGTTCTGTAATTCCAAATTTTAAATATCAGTAATTGCACCATCCACGTTCTTCCAATCAGGTGGAAGTAAGTAAGGAATATAAAAGTGACCTTTGCTGTTTTTGAGACCGTTTTCGCAAAGGTCACAGAAGGAATATTTGGTTAGTAGGTTGGGATCGTTGGATCAGGATTCATCTTGATGAGTGGTGCGATCATAGTTTTGATGTAATGTGTTGATTTCCGAAATTGACACGAATAGGACTAGGGATATTTGAAATGGATCGAAGGCAAATGATCAAATGGCATAATCAATTGCAATATTGTATTTGTTTGCTCTCTCACGCTCTCAATATCACGCGTGATATTGCAACAAAATATCATACTTGATATTGATTTCACAAGCTCCGTCGATACTGTGAGACTACTCATCACAGGTGAAAGTGCAGCTGAGAGTTGACTCGACGTAAAATTGATTCCGTATTTCTTTTCTCTTGTTGATATTGGACCACGAAAATCAAGCGTAATTTTATATATTTTCTTAACATTGCAAATGATACGGCTTAATCAATTCAGTAATGGAAGAGGGTCTGAGATAAACCACGGTCTTCTGCTCAGTAAGCAAAAACGGTTGGATTAGACCACCTTACATAACATAAAATTACATAACCAACGACGATTGTTGATGTACGGTGGCATGGAGGTATACAATTGAAAAGATGTCCCACAATAGGCATATCAAGAGCCACATGTGAAAAGGGCATACAAGCTTTTTGTAAACAAACCTTTGTAGGCCCTTTTCTCGCCAACCGAGGGTTGCCTACGCAAACGAAGAACATCATCGGGAAGGGAAAAGTTTCCCCACCCGGTGATGTTGATGGTTTGCGTGAATGTCATGGGGGTGGCGAGAAAAGGACTTAAGAAGGTTTGTTTACAAAAAGCATGTTGTTCTTGGAAATGGACATTAAAGTGGACGCCAAGTAGATCCCCGGCCTGGAGTTTTTCGTCGGTAAGTACCGCCTGGCTATTCCGGTGAAGTTCCGAAAGAAGAAAGTCGACAAATTTGCCAAGAAGTACTTAGTGTTGCAGGCGATCTGTGGTGGCGGCAAATTCAGCAAGCCGTGCATTACAACCGGCACCATCAACAACCAAATATATAAAGAAGAATGCCTCCAGAAGCGCCTGCTATCCTTCCTTCGGTCCCACGAAGGTGACACCGCTGATGGAGTGGTACGATGCCAACGATGTTGTTTTTGTGTCGAAGGATGCAAATCCACTAAACTTGCCAAAACTTCGCCCAATAGAAAAAAATCTGGGCGATTATGAAGGGCAAGCTCCGGAAAACAGGAAAGGTCTTCAAAAACGACAAGGATTTCAAAGACGACGAAAGAGTGGATGAAAGTGTGTAAGAAAGATGGCACAAGTGTTGCGCAGGATTTGATGGGTAGCGTTAAGACCATGGTGTGGGCATTAAACAGATGAGGTTGAATAAACCACATTTGCAGAAAACATAGCTAAAATGCGTTTTTTATTCTCTGAGAGTTTCAAAAATATCCCACTAAAAATGAATGATCATTTTTGTCTGTTGATGATTGTTGTTTTTTCGAGCACAGTCTTTAGGTAGTCGCTAACTTTACTCATCAATTACATAAATTACATAGCATGAAAGGTCATATTTGACTGCCGTAGATTGTTTCAAAATATTATTAAGAACATTATCTTCGAATGCAATTTATTTGTAAAATGCATTTTAAAATACAAACCTTTTTTTTTTGTAACGCAACCCCAAGAATTAGATTTCGTTTTCCTAAGCAATCATCTGGCTTTTGCATGTACCTGTGCGTAAGCAGTCTCGAGGTGGAAGAACAATGTGATTTTGAATGCTCGCACAAAACAGAGAAGCAAATAAAAGCCACACGTTATTCGTTCGCAATAATTGATGAATATTGTAGAACATTTTAGGAATTTCTATTCGAAATATTCTGCGAAAATTATCTATAGTTGAAAACGGAAGACTTCTCTGAACTTCAGCAGGCCTTTCCTGAACTTCGGAAGAACTTTCCTTAACTTCGGCATGACTTCCCTGAACTTTGGTGGAACTACCCTGGAATTCGGCAGTACTTTCAGCAAAACTACCCTGAACTTCGTCAGGACTTTCCCGAAGTTCAGCAGGCCTGCTCTGAACTACGACAAGACTTCCCTGAACTGCTGTAGGACTTCCCAGTTCTTCGGCAGGCTTGCCCTGAACTTGGAATCTTGGAATTGAAGTTGTCATTTCAGTAGTAGAATTATTATAATTCTACAATGATATTGTATTTACTAATATGGTAAAAATGTCGATACTTTCAAATTTGCAAATCTGCAATGCTTGTAAATTACCTTCACTGAAAAATAATAACAAGCTCTTCCCGCTTTAGCTCGTCACGCATAAGAGGTATAGATTTGAGTTATTGGTAGCTTATATCAAAACCTGATCTACAGCTTCATGCATCATTTTACGGAGTTCTGTTGATGGAAAAAATTAGAGGCAAAAAAGTCCCGGCAAGGTGACAGATAACCTTAGTTTCACGTACCCACTTTCAAATAGTAGATGTTGCCACACAACGTAAACAAAGGGATTGTCCTTCACCACCGCAATGGTATTTCTCTACGGGAAACCAACTTTTCGTTTCACTATGTGTGGATGTTAAACAACGGGCAAGAATGCTGTGTGAAAAGAGCGAATTTATAATTTTCATGGTGAAATGAAATAAATCCAGACGAATTGAAACCGATTGATGGAGGTTCATTCTCTAATATATTCAAATGGTAATAAAATACTGTGCTGTCTTCTATTTTATTTTGCTCTCGAATATAGCCAGCCTTAGATTCATTTGTTGATCATAGTTGTGCGACGAAAGCTTGCCATGGGCCGTATGTGTTCTTCTGATATGCAAGGCTTCTGAAACTGAACTGAAAATACTCAGTAATCACCGCAAAAATTTCAACGTCAGGAAAAACATATTGCGATTGTTTTGAAAATAGAATCATAATGAGCATCTGCAACATTCATCAACATGTTTTTTTGTAACTATCAGGTCTTATTTTGGAGCAGAATGCAGTAAGCATCCATCGTAATATCCTGATAAAATTTTTCATCGATTTTTATTTAAAACTTAAATGTGCCAAAAACTTTGGAGGCATTAAGAATCCGATCCGCAAAAAACCTTCAAAATTGTTTCTATACGCCTTTTTAATGCACCACCAATGTAGAGTGCGCCACGCGAGTTCGAGAAGAAACGTCAACCAGACCGTTTGTTTACATCAGAATAAGTATTTTCCCCAACGCAAATAACAGCATTTTTCATTCAAAATCTTGCCAATTTCCATCGGTAATTGTCTTATTGTACGATTTTCCACAAATCTGAACTGATTTGCACCTTAACTATTCACACACAAGAAATCCTCCGGAAGATCATAACCACTAAGGCACTTTTCTAATTTTCCATTTTTTTCAATAAAAATATTCCTGAACACCAGCAGGATCTTTTCAGAAACGTTACAGAATTAAATTTTTCAACTGTAGATTAAGTTTTGCAGCATCTCAGATGAATCAATTTATCAGGAAAAGTGAAAAAGTGTTCCACTTCCTATGTCTCAAGGCAAAAATTTATGCTCACAACACTCTTTTGGACGTTCTCCTATTCACCACCAGAGGTTGAATCGATCGTTTAGTTTCTATTAAAAAGGCCTATACGCATTTTTAATAGAGACTAAGCGATCGATTCAACCTCTGGTGGTGAATAGGAGAACGTAAAGAATAGTGTTGTGAGCAGAAATTTCTGCCATGAGACATAGGAAGCGAAACACTTTTTCACTTTTCCTGATAAATTGATTCATCTGAGTAGCCCTAAAACATGATTTACAGTTAAAAAAATTAATTCTGTATCATATTTGCAAGCATCGTGCTGGTTTTCAGGAATATTTTTGTTGAGGACAATGGAAAATTATAAGAGTGCTTCAGTGGTTATGCTTTTCCGGGTTTCTTGTGTGTAAATAGTTTAGGTGCAAATCAGTTTAGATCTGTGTAAAATCGTACACTAAGACAATTACCGATGGAAATTGGCAAGATGTTCGATGAAAATCGCTTTAATTTGTGTTTTGAAAACTCCTTATTCTGATGTAGACAAACGGGTTTGATGACGTTGCCTCTCGAACTCGCGTGGCTCACTCTACGTTGGTGATACATTAAAAACCCTATTCCTCACCAAACTTGCAGCCTCAATAAACAGATGAGTCCATATGCATGTGTATGTTCTATTATTGAGTTACACAGTTATGGGCATAGTGACAATGACAACTCAAATACCATGAAGAACTCTGGAAATGTAGTGATCATATTTTGAAAATATCAGCTAAAATTGAGTTCAGACGATTTTTGCATGTGTTGTCGCAATGTATTGTAAAAAAGAAAATTGAATAAAATATCACATATTTAGCTTAAATGCAAAGGCCTTTGACAGACGTAAATTGACGATTTTAAATTGACTCACACTTGACTAGCCATTCGGTCCCAAGTAAATTAATTAACGTACTCCATTCTAGACTCTAGTACTTAACTATGTTTGTTTCGATTCGTTATGAAAGTTTGACAGATCAAATGAGGGGTTCGTTGATTTTCCTAGGTTTCAAGGGGTGCATAGATTAGTTTGGGACCGAAGAAAGGTTTCTTCGGGACCTTCTGGCACCAACGAAGTGACAGACGGAGCGGATCGAAAACTTTGGTGAGGAAGCTGATATTGCAATTTTTCAGTGTACCACATGGCAACACTACTACTGGATTGTAATAGCATTTTCACCAAATGTGCTAGAATGTTTTGGTTCTATCTCTTTCACTCTACTCAAAAGAAAAATGACAAAATGATACACTCTTTGTGCACTGTCAAAGATAATTGCACACAAAATAAAGTTTGTTCAAATCAAAACAAAAATACTAGCCCATCTGGTGGCTGATGGCACAAGCTTCTACGAAAATTCTATTACAGCGAACCACATTATTTTAATTTATTCCTTCGCCAGTTAGTCGTCTGTTAATTCGTTTGTGCTGCTGGTCTTTGAGTTACCTCTATGGTTGTACTCTTTTGAGCTAGTACCTCAAGTTGTACTTTTTGCAGTACTAGATGCGTATAATTAGTACGTTCTTACTCGCTACAAACTCATTCTTTCTTGGTTCATCATCGACGATAATAGCTGCTCAAATACATACGCTACACCATCGGACGTCACGTGTTCGGTTTGGCGGGCGTGCGACGAAAATATGCATCTTAAACTTTAATCTTATTTACTGTATATCATTTCCGAATACGCCCTAATGGTGATGAAAAGTGGATTCAGTCCTTTTTTCCCTACTGAGATCCCTCTAGTGTATTTCGTGGTTGATGGGGTTTGCTCTGCTGTGTGAGAACCGAAAGGCGAGAGTGCTGTTTTTAACAAATTTTTAAATTTTTACCCTATTTGGCCTGGAACTGGTCCGCTGCCATCTTTGAAAGAAAAATTCTTCGCATCACACAGGAAAATGTTAAAAATCATGGGGAGTGTGCAAAAATGAGTTCGCCACCTAATAAAATATCCTCCTCAGTAGGGCCTTGCTTGTGCCAAATATCAATCATTAAAATTATTCTACATTTAATTATTCACTAAGTGGCTTCACTTTTACCCTTTTCATCAACCTGCGAGCATCTTCCACTTCAATTAAGTCTCAAATGAGCTTCTCATGGGTCTCATAATCCTCCTAATCCAGTGGCAGTATTTTTAATTACTCCACAAAATTACATACTCATACACACACACACCTTCATTCACTCCCATTCGCCCAAAATCTCGGTCGGAGGCCACACACGCCACAAGAAAACTCAATTTTCGCTCCCATGAATCCTTTATACTCGTTCCTCCCGACCCGGGCCCGTTCTCAAATCCCGATTACGACCAGGGATTACACTCGACAAAACGTGGCAATCGTTTCCATGCTCCTTACACACATCTCTGTTTTCTTTTTTTTGCCCCTTTCTTTTGACACACTCGCTGGTGGCTTCACTCGGTGCGGCAGCTCTCTCCTTCCTCATCCGAGCAACACCACGGAGCACGCTGCCTCCGCCATCACCTTGTATCTTGACATCGATTTTCATTAAATTAATGATGATTACGAAAGCGGTGCCAAGAATACAAACTTCTCGTCTGACTAAGGGTGAGGGTACCATGCCGTAGCAATCGTCTTCTTCTTCCTTCATCATATCGGGTGGGATTGATGGGAGATGATGCTCTGAAATGGTGATGGTATAGATCAAAAAGGTGTTTACAGCGTTTTTACGCGCATTCAAGTCGCGTACACCCACTGATTTTGCCTCTGTTCGGGGCTTGATGCAGCAAAGCTGTAGGCTCCCACACTTTCAACAACAGTAGCGCGTTCTTGTTCTGATCGGGTGGTTATGATGCGTACGAGAAGAAAGACACGACCCAACAGTGATGATGTCGATGATGATGGTACAGGGTCTTGCTGGGATTGCTCGACAAGAGGCACTGATATGGAACGCAGCGAAGGAATATAATCAACGATAGGATAGGAAAATTGGAATATTTCCCTGAAGTTTGAAGTCGATGGAGATCTCCAGATTTTTTCTATTTAACTCCTTGGGTAGAAGTATATGCTCAGCCATTTATTGACGAATTTCAAGTCTGATTGGTGCCATTTTTTTTTTGGTTATCAAGCTGGAGCTACGTGACAACTTAGTTTTCAAGACTTGACCCATTTGAATAAATTTTGCTTCTATCTTTGACAATACAGCAGAAGGACTAGCCTATGTTGGCCGCTGGATTCCGTATGTATTGTTTCAAGATAGTTATAGAAAAAATGCTGTGACGTGTGCGCGTAGATACATCCGCGTATTAAACCGATTGAATAAGTAAATCCGTTTCGAACGAAATATCTAAATAATGTAAGATACGAAAACCGCACGAATTCCGAAAGCCGTGCGAGACAACCGAAGCGAGAAAAAAGGCTTATTATCATTTAAAGAGTACCACCAAAATAAATGTGATAGCCTATGTTGGCAAGTTGATTAATTTTGGTTTCCTCCCTAGATGTTCTACTTAGTTACTACTGAGCTTTGTATTAATCATTTCAAAATTTTGCGACCGTACCGAACAAATTCTAAGCTACATAAGCTCAAATCTTAAATTGGCAAGTTGATTGATTTTGGTTTCCTCCCTAAATATTCTACTTATTTTACTGTTGAGCTTTGTTTCAATTTAGTTATTTTACCGCACGTATCAATCATTTCAAGATTTCGCGACCGTACCGAACACATTCTATACTACCACATAACATATGTGGAACTGCATGCAAAATAACTTTCTAAGAGTTGACCCCGTTTTTGTGTTGCCTCAGTGGTATAACTGGTATAGTTGGGCATCGATCTGTCGAAACAAAATTGTCGAAATATCGAGACTGTCCGTTCAGATCAATGGCTTCTTTCGTATATTTCTTGTAGCTCAAAGTCATTCCATGTAAGCCATCAATTCCATCGGATAGGGGGAGTCTCCCTCAACACAGTTTACGTGTAGTTGACTCAAGTGGTGTTTCATTCTCGGGAAATTCTCAAAAAAAATTTACGTTTGCGACATTAGCTCTTATGAAAGAAAAGCAGATAAATGGTTGCATGCTCAGTAAGCATTGACGTTGACGACGACCCTGCAACTCTTTACTCCTTGGTAAAATCCCATATGCATCTGAAAATATGTGCATGAAATCTAGCGGACTTTGTCTTATCTCTTCACTCCACCATAGAACCAGCGAGCCACCATCTTTTCACACAAAGCATGATGCGATTTTCATAGGAAGGAAAAGGTAAGGAAATATCCACTAGGTTTCACGCACAGACTGACGATTGTAAATGGGATTTTACCATAAGAGTAAAGAGATATAGAGTGAAGGCGATTTGTAAATTGCCAGGGTAATGCGCGATGTCAATCATACAAGGTCTGGCCCAACTGACTTATTGGTATTACACAGTTGAATGTGGAAGGTGGTGTTCGTATTTCACCTATTTTATACGAAACAGCTGTTGCCTGTGATGTCACGTCTGCTGTTCGCAGTATGGAATGTTGTGCTTGCACAGCAATGTCTACAACATTTCTGCTTCTAATACCAGCAAGCTGCCTGCTGCTACAGACCTTGTATGATTGACATCGGATAACGCGCCCTTCTTTTTTCGACCAGCTCTACAGGGGGCTTATCAAAGGTTTTTTTTTAAACTAGCATTTTCAAGCCGGTTGGAAGCAAATCAAGAATAACGCAGTAATATTGCATATTTACAGATGCAATATTTCTTAGTCTCTTTGACCTGATTGAATTCCATTCGATTCATTGCGTGACAATCCCATCCACATTCAAGATTCGTCAATCGTTTTATTTGTTAACATGACTACATGGTAATAACAGCAACTCGAGGATTAAAACGAAGCTCGTCTGCCTAGTGGCAAACGTTTTTTTCTTACTGAGCAGAAGACAGGCTGCCGCATTCAGTGCCTATTTGTTTGTAGCTCAGATCACTTTATGGACAACGGTTTTATCGAAGTGATCTATGTACATACTCCTGGAATTGAATTAAAATGTTTTCAGAACGTTTCTGTAATTCTCAGAACGTATTGGAGTATTTTAAACCTATCATAATAATCTCTAGAACCCCTAATAAAATTTCATGAACTTATTAAGGTGCAATTTCTCGTTCGAACCTCGTCTCCAAAGCTCTCTAAAGCTCTCCAAATTCTTCTTAACAGCTTTCGTGGATCCTTTTTTTAGTTTTAAGATCTTCGAAATTCACTGAACCTATCTGTATTATCTTTAGAAGTTCAGAGAGTTTAATGGAAATTTAGTAAATTCCAACATATTTTAGATATATTTCCTGAATTTCAAAAAAGATGATTGAACATAATACAAATTCAGCGCAGTTTTGAGACACACAAGGTACATCACAGTAGGTTAGCAGCATCGGTGACTGCATCTCACTCCAAAGGGCCTTAGTTCAATCCCAGTCAGCGCTGCCTGGATTTTCTTAGGCATAACATTTCTGATCATGCCTTCCTTCGGAATAATACCGTTGGTCCCCGGTCCATGAGTTGATGGGCCGATAGATAGGGTCCAGGTGTGGAAGGTGCCTTCTTGGCGTCGGTGCCGTAGCATTGGTGCTCAGTACGGAAAACAAGATCGACGGAAAATAATCATTGTAGGTTAGAAAACCTCTTTCAGAAAAATACCGGGAACACTACCTCCGTGAATTTCAAGATCCAGTGCATTTTTGTCGTTAAGGGAACTTTAATGTAGTTTAAACTATAATAGAATATAAAAAAGACTCAGGGAATAGCTACGTGATGTTTAGGAGATCTTCAGAGAAGTTTAAGAACATCATAATGGCTCATCGAAGACGGAGCTTAGAGCAATTGTAGAGAAGTTCAAATCATCCATAGAGCAGTATAAGTAGTAATTGATTGATGAGCGTTTAAGTAGAAAAATTTCATACCTTATTACAGTTGTCCATACAAAAAAATTGTATGGGCCGTGGACAGTTGACAAACCCCTCTTTTAAATGTCTACGTAGTTTATGGACAGCCCCTAATTTAATTAAACTCCCGGAAATATAAAACACTTCGTGAATGACCAGATAATTGTTGAAAGATGTAATCATGATATTCTCAAGGAGGTTTACAGCATTTCCAAACCTTTTTGAGGTACTTTTCATTGAAATTTCCTTTTGACAAACCTTTAAGATTCGAGTGAATTTTGATAGAATTTTCTTTAAAAATCTATTGAACTGCACATTTCAGGTTTTCAGAGAAATTTAAATACGCTTTTCAGATGAAGTTTGTAACCGTGCGGGAAACTTCCTGAGATTATTCTAAACACGGTGGCTTAAGCGCCACTCTCACAAAGAGAGACCACCGGTCGTGTTAAACTTGCCCGACACTTTGAGACTAAATCTCAGAGGACTCCTCCTTTGAATAGTCACTGCCTGAATCATCTACTTCGAGATGATGAACTTCTCCTCGAGGCGGTTGGCCTGACCTGTACAGACTAGGATCGTTCGCGTCAATTTTGTGATTGACTTCTATTAGATGTTCCAGACCCTTTTTGTGAAGGACTGATAAACGCGATCGGTAATGCGATTACGTATGCGATAAAGGATTAACCACGTTTCTGTTTTAATTCCCGGATTTGAGCCCTGATTCCCCCATCTCTGTTTGGGTTTCCGTATCTGAACCTAATTTCATCTTCAAACTTTTCCCATCTGGTGAATCTATCTTCTCTGGTGAACCACCAGTCATATGCTTCACCCTTCAATCGATGATGGATATTGATCAAGAGTTCCACTGCCGATAGTCCTTCATGTCGAGCGAGTTATTTTATTCGAGACAAGAAATCCTCAACCTGAATTGATCTATTGTCCCCTGAAAAATTCAAATCCCAGTTTTGAACTCGTGATCTTCTGTAATGGCTTCTGTCCAGACTTCGGTTTCTACTAGACGATGAGCATTAGACTGATGCAAAATTTGAAATTTTCGCTCCACAGTGCTTAAACGGTTCCAAATTGGGTCCTGTTTAGCCTTCCAAAATTTAAACTACTTTAGTAAAAAACTGACTCGGCACAAACCATTTAAAGTTTATATGGGAATTACTATGGGAAAACTTATGTTTTTGATCATATCTATCTAATAATTCACCACATCACTATGGTTTTAAAAATGATAGCAGTGATTGTAGCAAATATTCCCAGCTACAACTTTGTTGAAAACCAATTTTCAATCAAATGTAAGGAACAAAAGTTATTAATGATTCAAGTCACTGATGTCTAATGATTATGCTCATTCAACTGTTCAGCAGGCAACATTGGTGTTTATGGTGCGAAGAATAGAGCTCAAATATCATGGCTACTATGTCACACTGTAGAATACAGTGTTGTCCACAGAACAACTGCTTGATCATGCCACAAGATTATCAATCTCTTAAACAATTAATAACAATTTAATTTGACATTTGGCTGAAAAACAACATTTCGCTAAGTTGTAGCTTAGAAAATTTCCCGTAAGAATAGTTATAGAAATTTTCGAAAAAGCAATATGGAAAATGGGTAGAAGACAATGAACAAAAAGTTTGGTTTTTCCATAGTAATTTCCATATAAACTTCGAATAGTTTGTGCCAAGTCAGTTTCTTACCAAATTAGTTTAAATTTTGGGAAACTAATCAGGACCTGATTTGAAACCGTTTCAGCACTGTGGAGCGAAAATTTCCATTTTTACATCAGTCTAATGAGCATCTTCGGTGTCTACGACTGTGTCTTACTCGAGAATTTCGACGCCTGTCCCTTTGATACTCGCTACTCGAATATGAACTATCGCTGTCTGATGAGCTGTCATCCTTATTTTTGGAACGATTTATCTTTCTTACTGATGTTTCACTGTCTGAACTTGAACTACTACGAAGCCTCCTGTTGCCACTGCGACTTTCGTGTTCTCTCCATCTACTATGTCGTTTTTCTTCCTTTCCGCGTCTCGAGCTTTGATGTTTTTCTGTTTCCTTCCTACTTTTGTGTATTTCCTGCTTGTTACGCTTATCACGTTTGCCTTCATCTTGACTGTTTCTGTGTCTTCTTCCTTCTTCGTGCTTTCCGTATTTGTCCAGTTTATCTATTCCTTTTTTCTTATTCTCTGATCTACTGCTTCTAGTTTTGGGAATTGCTCCCTTGGAAGATGATTGTTTCGAAATATGCTTCGATTTTCTTGCATTATCATCTGTTTCTGAATTACTACTGTTTATGCTGTTCTCATTCTCCTCACTGTTCACATCATCGACATCATCGTTTTTCTTATGTTTGTCATTTTTCCTGTCCTTCTCTAACCTGTTTTGGTAAGGTACTTTTAACTTTCTGTCTTCCTTGAACCTTAGTAACCTTTTCTTATCATCTAAACTCTCTCTTTTATCCACCCATTTGTAGCAGATATAAGGGTTTTGGAATAAAATTATTAAAATTTGTTGGGCAGTTAATTATTCTTCTTGTGAGTTATTGTAGTAATAGATTGGTCTTCCCCTTTTTCCTTTTCGATGCGTGCATACCTCTCGCAGAACGCACAACAGAGAAAACGACATTCTATTGGTGGCTCTTTTAGAAAATGAATCATTAATAGTGTGGTAGTTATAGCAGTTGGAATCTGGTAACACTTCGAGTGGGTAACCCTGTAGTAGAACTTTGTGGCTGGTTTCGACAGCTCTGGTGGTCACTGCTAGAGTTAAGATGGGATGACTAAATGTTGAACTTTTCGTCGATGAGATCACCTGCCAGCGGGCAATGAAAACCACACTCAGCAACGGTGACTCATATTATTTGCCCCAAGTGTCCAGAATCCTGTCTCTAATCTAATCAAATCTCACACCAACACAGCCAGTTCTTGAAAGTATCCTGGAAAATGATTGATGTACCTCCAAAATATTTCTTGTCTATTTGATATATGTTTCACGTATCGCAGATGCGTCACACATAACAAAATGGTCAAGCCTACTGTGCAGCATTTAAGGGGCAAGATGATTCAAAAAACATCGGGATGGTTAAAACGTAGATTTAAACACGATGCTTCTGAATCCAATAAATGGATGGAACGTGGTCATCTCGTACCATACGTTCCGTTTTTGGTAATTAGATGATTGGTTGGTCATTGGAAGCATTTAAGCTATAAAGGTTAAGTGATGCTCCATTTTCCTCTGATGGTTGGGACATGAGCACTGTCCTAGCCTTTTTATGGATTATGGCTATAGTGCCATTACTCGCTTTCTGAAAAGAAAATATGGAAAGGAAAACGAGAAGGACAACGGGAAGAATGTAAGATCTACCACCGATTCCTAGTCCTGACTACTTCAAACTAGGGGAACAGGATTTTTCAGTAATCCATGGAACACATCTTAGTCCTTGTTGCTTTTTATGCCTTGTTGATAGTGACAAGACTCGGCCTAGGATGATCTTGAAACAAGGAAAAAATGAGTTAGTTAGTCTTCATCTATGTGATTCCTAATCTTCTATTCGTTGTTCCCTAGTTTGAGGTGGTTAAGACTAAGGTTCTGATGCATGGTCATTAACGGTGTCATTCCTTAATTTTGTTGCTAAGGAATCCAGTTTTGACTGACAAAGGGGCGCGCCTTTGGAGGGTGTTTCAACACTCCGGAGGGTATAAATAGCGGGACTTTTCAATTAGAGTCGGATCCTTGCCATAAATGCAAGAATGACAACTGTGAAAAAATCGAATACTTCAGCATTTCTCAATAGTGATGGAGTAATACGGCATGCACTAAACTAAGGACACGGGATATACAACAATAGATCAAATTACTGGTCGCAGTGGTGTTAGGTCCCGAACAGAGGAAAAAAAGGGGAAGAATTATATAGACTCTATGAACTTAACAATATTCCACAATATAACAATTCATAACGGGGGTGGTCGCTACCCGAGTCTATTAACAAGGCATAAAAAGTAACATGGACGAAAATATGTTCCTGTGATTACAGAAAAAATCCTGTTCCCCTAGTTTTAAATTTCGTGGGGGTTCTGTGATAGATCTTATACCAGTCAAGCACCACGAAAAGGTGATGTCTCAACGTTACTGGTTTAAAATGATAAAAATCAACATAAAGGAATGAACTCACCAAGTCCAGGTATGGGAGCTGCCTCCCTGGCGTCGCTAGCATTGGTGCTCAGCACGGAAAACAAGATCGACGGAAAACAAATCAAGGAAAAAAAAAGTTTAGCCAATTGAACCTAAAGGCTATAGGCCAAATTGTAGACGATCCGTTTTACGAAGACCAACATGAACTTTTGTATTAGGTTTGTATTAGGTTTGTATAAGGTTTGGCCATGAATGTCTTCCCTCTATTTCAGGTAAAAGATGTTCGGATTTAGTCGATTTTTTTATGTGAATTGGAAAGCCATTTCGTGGCCAATGTCAGGACGTCGAGGGCCCATGTTTGTTCTACTTGGCTTCGGAATAGCTTGTTAGCGGCAAATAACAGGGACGTAGCACTAGATACGATGAGATGCAGCTCTCGCAGGACTTCTTCTGTCGTAGTGAACACGCTGAGGAACTAGAAATCGTATCCTGGACATGGTTTTGACCAGATCAGAAACTGAAAATAGAAAAACAAAGCAAAAAACTCATTGGAAGAAAACACCGTCACGTTCGATGACACGCACAGTCTGGGAGTAGGCGAAAACCAAGAGTTGGACTAGCTCTCCGAAACTGGCCACTCGATCATAAAGAACAAACTCCGGGCGGTATGGCAGGAGGCTAACTGTGCCAACCACTTACTGATGTTCGATGCCGTAGCTATTTTCATCCTACCATCACACCTACCGCTGTCTTTACGGATCCGGCCAGCGTACTCACGGTTTTATCATTTGACACACCTTGCCACCCGTGGATCAAATAATCCAGTCCAAAGTTCAACCTAAATCGATTTCTATATGAATCCCAGGGTATTTCAGTAGCTGAAATAACGAAGAAGGAGACAACCTAAGATATCCAACAGGCAAAGTGAATCTATGACAGAATGATTGACCATCTACGGTTGCTGCTCTATTATTACTGATCAGTAATTACACAGAGAACCAATAGACGATACTTTAGACTAGAATTCATCCTCAATGTGAAAAACTGATGATCTCAAAATATGGAATACAAGCGCCGGTCGCGCTCGAACGCAGGTCAAGAAAGAAATGGGTTGGAACGCGTTGTCGTGACACTCGCTTTTATGGAAGCCAAGGAGTCCACGAGTAATCACTGGAATGTTGAGTAAGAGGGTTGGGTTTGCAGCAGGGTTCGTTTTGGCAAACGATAAGCTGAATTGATGTCCTAACGATCATATAAAAAAGCCGTGCCCATATTCGTGAACGGCCGCCGTGAACCATAGTTCACGATCCGTGCGTAGAAGGAAATGTACACCGTGAACTTTTGTTTTCTTTTTATCTTTTTTTTGTCAGTTTATTTTTCCAGGCTCATTTGCTGTAGCTTTGCGGAGCCTATATTCATTGATTAGATTACAAAATTGCTTAAAACTAACGTTAGTAAAGCGGGGGCCGATTACTCGCAGCTATCTCGAGGTTACAGGTAACAAATTGTAACAAATAGATGGCAGGGTAGGGATTGTGAACACAAGGTGTGGAGAGCAATGTGCTCTTGATCTCGAACTAAGCGACACGCTGATGTAAAAGACAAACATGGGGGTACACCGATGGGCAGCTAACAACTTGGGAGAACACAAGATGACACTAACTACTAAATCCTCAGATCTATCCGTTTCAAAAACACATAAATTAAATTCAAATAGTCGAGATCTCGGCTCGCCTACACTTCTCTAACGGGTATCGCGGGTTGCTTTCCTCGGGTCCTGAGGGATGTGGATAACTCAGATCTGGCAACACGGTGTAAGGTACATGACCAAACAACATGCTCGATATCGTGATAACCACTGCCAAACGCACATAAATTGCTGCCTGAGAGCCCAATTCCATAGAAGTGCGAGTCTAACGAGCAGTGATTGGACATAAACCTTGATATAACGCGTATAAAGTCGCGGCTCATGCCCAACCCTTTGAACCATGGTTTGTTCGACACCTGTGGGAGAATAGAATATAACCATCTTCCCAAATCACCATAATTCCATTTTTGTTGCCAACTGATGAGGACTTACTGACGAGCAATGGAGAAAAATTCGTTGAAGGCGATTTGTCGCTCAAAAATATCGCCTTCCATAGCGCCCACCTTAGCCAAAGATTCCGCTTTCTCATTACCCGGAATTGAGCAATGAGATGGGACCCAAGCTAAGGTGATAGTATAGGAGCAGTTAGATAAAGCACTCAGTTTAGATCATATTTCAGGCAGGAAATACGACAAGTGCTTCATCGGCCTCATTGAACGAATAGCCTCCAATGAGCTCCGTAAAAATGAAATAATGGTCAGAAGGTAGTGAGGCAATTCGCTCTACTGCGTAAAATATAGCTGCGAGTTCCGCAACGTATACGGAGCATGGTTTCTGCAGTTTATAGGAAGCGCTATGAAATTGATTAAATACACCAAATCCAGTGGAAGCATTTATGGTTGACCCATCTGTGAAAAATCTTTTATCGTTACTTATATGGTGGTACTTGATTTCAAAAATTGAGGGAACAACCATCGACCGATGGTGATCTGGTATTCCATGGATTTCTTGCATCATAATCAGATCAAAATTTACAGAGGAACTATAGAAGGCTTGAAAGCAATCACGATTGGAGATTAATTAAGAAGGACCAACCTCCAGCGTCATGTACTCATAGTACAAACTCATGAATCTCGTTTGAGGATTCCGGTCGAGCAGCTTCTCAAAGTGTTCTATTACCAAAGGATTCATTACTTCACAACGGATGTGTGAACTTTAGTTCACGGCTCTCGTTCAAGAATATGGGAGCGGATTTTTTTGCGCGTGGGATTGAACCCACGGTCTTCTACTCAGTAAGCAAAAACGTTTGCCACTAGGCAAACGAGCTCCTTTTTCATCATCGAGTTGCTGCTATTACCATGTAGTCATTTTAACAAATAAAACGATTGACGATTCTTGAATGTGGATGAACCTGAGATTAAACACATGATGTTCTGCTCAGTAAGCAAAAACGGTCGCTCTAAGGCCATCGAGCCCCTCATCTCACATCATACTGTTACTCGAGTTGTTGTAACCATTCAAACGTCAATTTTCGCAAAATACACGATTAACAAGTAATTTGACCATAGATCTATTTTATATGAAAGAACCTGGTACCACTTTTTTTCTGCTCAGTAAGCACGCCACTGCAACCGACGATCTGTCAAATCTGGAACCTAAAAGTTACGAAAAAGTACTTAAGCCTTCAATAAGTTTCACTTTCACACGACGTTCAATGTTTCGATTTGCTCTTTACACATTTTTCAGGCTATCATAACAAGCTATGACCGACGTGACGATTGTTTAAGCCCTGCCCTAATAAAATGTGTATGGTTATTTTGCTTAATAGCGTGTTCAGGGTATCATCCAAACCATTTTTGGAAAAGTTCTATCATTATCGGGTATGGTGGTTAAACAACCTATTCAAATGAAATTTCGTTCTCGAAAGTAGTCAATAATGTATCCCAAACTGCATCTAGCGTGTGGCCTGTTTTTTCTAAACATTCCGAAGCGTTCCGCCCAAGATCTAGCAGTTATGATTTTCTAAAACAGTAGCCTGGGAAAAATCGTAATGTATTTTCCCCCGCAAGACTCAACTATGTTCTTGCATTCGGGTGCATACCTTACCGAGAGTATCGCTTTTCTTATGTTCTAACTAAAACCGCAAAATAGACCACGCGTGACCATGGTTATCACGACAGGAAACAAACGGATTGTTTTTTATTGAGCAATTTACCCAGAGAAGCTTATCCGAAGTACCCATTATTTCAAGAAATTTTCATTTTAATTAAAATTAACCTCACAGTTCAACAGGCATTGTGACTAGTTCTCCGTGTCTTGTCACTATTAACAAGGACTAAAATGTGTTCCTTTGATTACTGGAAAATCTCGTTCCCCTAGTTTGAAGTTGTCAGGACTAGGGTTCGGAAGTAGATCTTGTACCAGTAACGCACCACAAAAAGGTGGTCTACCAGCGTTATTGGTTTATGACAGAAGGTTGAATGGCGAAAGCTCAAAAATCATCGTCAAAATCGACCAAATGTTCCATAGAAGTATTGCTCGGGATCCGAAAAAGGAGTAAGAGTTCTCTTCGTCGACTTTCTCTTTCGTTAATAACTTGAGCACATAAATGTTTCTTGTTGTATTTATCGTACACAGCCAAAAATAAATTTTAATATTACATCCAAGAGAATGCACTTCAATCAATCATGTCGAAAATCTCACGTAATTTTTATGGCCACACTGTATTTATGATAATTTGGTCCTTTTTGGCAAGAATTATTACACCATATTTTCGACACGATTGCAGTGCATCCACTTTGATGTGATATTTAATTTTTTTTAGTACATGCTTGTTTTATCAACCTGTGTGCAGAAAACCTGAGAATGTCTTTAATTGGCCGTGGGGATCCAAAGAGAAAGTCGCCGGAGAGAATCTGTAAATGTTACTCAGGACTTAATGTAATGTTCAGCTTGAATTCTAGGATTATAGTACCTCTGGTTCATTTTGACTTTTCACCCACTCGATCTTTTATCCATTCGAGGTCCATTTTTTACTTACTTCAAGTATTGTTATTACTCAGAAGGGATCACTCTTTTTCCATACCTCCCGAGACCAACCAACCGTTCCATCGAAAAACACCGAACCCAGCACATATCACTTTGCTCCAGATCGCGCTCAAACGTTTAATTTGTGCCCATTTTGTATCATCCACCCATTTATCCTACCCTAAACGGCAAATCTCATCTCCGATAAAATTGATCCACCCCCGACGGATCCAAGACAGCAGCCCCGGCCCCGTTGTCGCTAAATAATGAGTTTGCAATAAGCTTCCATGCCAAGACAAGGCAAGTCACTAGCGTCGATGTCTGAAGAATCTGCCTCGGGACTAACGCACCATGATTTTTCATTCTACATGCCGAACCCACGTATGCCGTCAATATCAGATAAATGCAAAGCAGTGCGTGAATAAATAAATGTCTGCCTCCTACACCTTATCCTATAGCTGGCTGAGTTTCGAGCTCCGAACCAGCCGCACAGCAAAAAAATAATTTTGATATCACGTCAAAGGGGATGCACTACAATCATGTCGAAAATATGGTGTAATATTACTTGCTAAAAAGGACAAAATTATCATTAATACAATGCATGAACTGACATTACGCTGCTTTTACTGCATTTGTTTATTTATGTGGTCATAAAAATTACATGAAATTTTCGACATGATTGTAGTGCATCCACTTTGATGTGATATCAAAATTATTTTTTTGCTGTGCGGCGATAATGCAATCATCTATAAATCATTGACAGCTCGTTTTCGGAGACGGAGTTCGGCAGCGTTTAAAGCTGCCTGCAGGAGCCTGCCAGAATTGGTGCTATTTTTCGTTCCGCAGATTTCCTTTCTTTAGCCTTTAGAGATCCGTGCTTCGTCGAACCAGCTGTTTTCGCACACGTTGACCTGGATCCCGCCCAAACAAAGCTAATCAAATATTTTCCCAGCAATTTCTCAATCAATCAGTGATTGATTTCATTGCTTTCTAATCGCATCTGAGCGTGAGCAGCCGCTTTGTTCTGACATCTGCTCCCCGCTGTAGTCCAGTTGAAGGACGGCTTCTGGATCGATTCTTCTTGTTCACGCTTCTCATCTGCTGTCTGCCCGGTTCATTCGGGATGAAATGAGCGATAGCGGGTCATTAATATTTTACGATCATCAACTTCTATAAGCTCATAATTCGGTGCTGCCACCCTGCAGTCTTGGCCGTAGCTGGTCCCCAAGAGTCCCCTAGCAAGAGTGCTTTATTCTTTATTTGACGAGTCGAGACTCGACTCGACTCGGCAGGATCCGTACAGAATCGTTCGTTCGCACTGCGTCAGTGGAGAATGAATTTATTTGACCCCCGTAAAGATTAGCTCGGACGAGATAGGGCACGCATTTAAAGTGGATACTTTCGGCCCGCTTAGCTAGAGAAAGTCGGCGATGCTCATTTTCTGGAAGCAAGCGAAACAAGTAGGGGATATTTTATTGCTTTATTTGCTTGTCTTGGCACTTGGTGGTGTTGTTGTTGTTGTTGTTGTTGTTGTAATGTATTCGCGTTAATACTGTTTTATACCTCCTTGGTTAGTACAAACTACCTTTGGTACCGTCACTCATCCACTGTCGTTAGCCGCTGAATGAGGAGAAAATTGGACTGATTTATGGGCAAGAATAAGACTTTCGTCGTCATCGTCGTAATCGTCGTCGTCGACGCATTTCGACGCATTCAAATCGCTAGATAGTTGGTCGTTAACGAGGTTTACTGTTAAGTTTGTAATGTTGCATTGAAAAGGCACGTTTACGTTTCAAATAAACACATAATAGTTATGCGGAACTAGAAGCATTAATGGAATCTTTTTGCTGTATTTTACAAAAGAATGAGGGCATTATAGCGTATTCCTTATCACACCAATTCTCAATCAATGGGTCTTTATGGCTGTTGGTAACACGAAATGCATGTAACAGAATACTGTTAAACTTTTTTTCTGAAATTAAAATCTTGTTGCAGTACTTCAAACTGATCTTAATTACGATTCAGTTTAATTTTTAAGATTCTATTGGTAAAATCGCATTGTTAAAACGTGCGGGCTTTAACATGCAGACATGATCTTCAATGAATCCAGCCAGATTTAGGAGGAAATGCTATTCTATGATCTGAGATTACCTTAATGGATTGCAACGTTTAATTATGTGACCGACTAAGAGAGTCCGATCTAGGAAATCTTTCGGGTTGGAAGTATTCTCGACTTCTTTGGGCATTGTGTATCTCTGTGGCAACACACAATGTAAAAATGCACACAGTGGTTGTCAAAGCATCAAAGCCAGGTAGAAGATGAACTACGGACTGTAACCGTCACAATATTTTTTGTATAATACCAATCCATTTAACTTACCGAAAATTCACGCACATTTCATTCCATTTTCACACAAAGCCATTCCCCAACGCCCCACGGTGGTGTTACTTTTCCCCCAGAATATAGATAAATTGAATCGGAAATAGCTTTATCCCACTCTATCAACCCTGCAACCAATCGGCATGGCCGCCGCCTTATTTATACGTGCGGTTTTTGGATCCGTTCCAGGAAATGCTTCCACTAAATGGTATTTTATCGGAACCATAAACAACAAATTGTGTCTAGCTGTAGTATGCCTGTTTGATGGCAGTGTTTGTTTATGTGTGCATGTGTATGTGTTTACGTATTTGTGTATGCTTCTACATAAATTGAACCTCACTCGAACATCACATTTCCGATGAGGACGACGCCAGGGCTGTCTCCCTCTTCCCATTTTGCAAATGTGTGTGTGTATGTGTGTGTGTGTGTTATGATTGTTGAAATATGGACATGGTGGTTTTGAATTTTTTTTTGGTTGTCCTGGGTGGAGGAAATTCCGAACTTTCCCGCACAATTGAACACTTGATTGAACTCGAACCGCATTTAAATGAACTGAATTTGAACTAACATAATTTTACTCTCAACATTTGGGAAACCAAATGGATGCATGCTGAAATTGCTACGAGCAGTATTAACACAATATAATTTTCTCTCTTCTTCTCTTTACAGGTAAGTTTGATCATCGAGTTTAACTGATGGACACGCCAAAGGATAAGTACGATAAGCTTCTAATGGGAATCCCTTCGGAAAAGTTAAATCTCACCTCGTCTATATATCTCCCTAATCCTCTCCCCCTCCCCCTTCCAACAGACACTCGGAAATCGTACCAACAACATTCAATTAAGCCCCATTGACCTGCTTCTGTTCCGGAACAAAAGCTTAACTTCGGTTAATGCTTCCTTTCCGAAGCAGACCAGAGTGCAGGATTTCAGCCGTGCTCTCGAATAAAGTTCTGGGGGTTTTATTGGATCCCTTTCCTACTTGTTCCCGACAGATTCATACTTGGCAGCAGGGTGTTTCAGAAGGAATATTGAACGTGTTCCGTTATGCTGGTAGTTGGTGTTCTTTTCCCAACTACTCTCTCCATGGATGCAATAATCTTAATGCTTGTCTTAGCTCAATCAGGCATAAAACAATACCGGTCTGGTTTAGAAATATTCAGCGCATAAGTGCACTTACATTTCAAGAAATCAACTATTATTAACTGAAGGGGCTGGGCAGGTGTATAGTTCCAGTCGGTACGTAATAACCAAAGATGAAGAAGTAAAATAAAACAGCAAAAAAGGTTCCATTTAATTCCACTTTAGTTTACTTAAATCTTTGGTTTTTATTAATTAGGTAGGTTCCGATTCAACACATTGTAGTTTCATTTTTATACCTATGATCTTGACTTTTTTTTACCTAGGGATGAGTACTTAAGGGTGTTGGATTTTGATAAGTTCTTTAGTGGGAATTACACTGATGAAGACTGCACATTGTAGTCGAAATACGTATCTGTCATGGATACCAAAATTAATTAAGTGGAATTAAATGGAAGATTACCTTTTTTGCTGTTTTATTTAAGCATTCCGCTAACAACCCAATTTCATTACTTCATGATGAAGAAGTGTCATCCAGAGAATTACAGCACAACAATTCTACACAGTTAAAACTTAATTTTAATATCTCATCAAAGTGGATGCACTTCAATCGTGTCTAAATATGGTGTAATATTACTTTCCAAAATGGATAAGGAGTTTCTTGCGCGTGCTGGAAGGTTATTTTTTTTTTAATTATAGTCACTTTAACACTCTTGGGTCATTCGTGACTTGTCCGGGGGTGAGATTTGAACTCGTGACTTTGGCGTGAGAGACAAACTTACTAAATTTTTGTTAAAGGGCTGTAGTTCTAAATTCATTTCACAGAGATTTTTTTGATCAAAGCATTTTGATTATTATTATTTTTCGCTACAAGGATTTATTATGGAAATTATGGCCCTTATTACGAGTGTCATTTCACGGTGAAAACGACGTGAAGTGACCACTTCTCACTCACGGTGAAGTGATTGCCGTGTAAATCAGATGCGTATCACTTCACCGTGAGTGATAAGTTGTCACTTCACCGTGAAGTGACATCGGTATTAAGGGCCTATTTATAAGTTTGACTTTTAAAAATAATTCATAAGTCAGAAAGTATCATTAACACTCCGAATACGGTGGGTAAAATACTTTACGTCGACTACGACCCAAGTAAACACCAAGCCCGCTAACTACCCGATAATCGCCCTTTTTGCGATATAAGGTAAATATAGGGTTTCCGAACTTTATATCAGTCGTATAGCAGCCTTACATACCAAAAAGGGCGATTAACGGGCTTGTTGGTTACTTGGGGAAGCCTCGGAAAAACGTGTAACAGCAAGTTTGCAAGCCATTTCGTGATGAATTTCAAAAATGGTGGTACCTCTACAATTCCTAGGGGATGTAGATTATTTTAATTGCAGAAAGATTTAAAATAGGGTCGTCTACTTTTTTCAAAAGCAAAAAGAGTCGTTACACGTTTTTTAAACGAGTATTTATGGGTTTTGCAAGTGGCTTAAGATCCATAATTAAGATTAATGGGCATAAATGATCATAATTAGCCAGAATACAGCCATGGTTCCTATATATGGAACCTGGAGATAACAGAACGGTCCTCGAAAGATCCGGAACATCCGTAAAAGTGGTCTATCCATAAACCTGATCCTAGAACTCCGCGGTTTTTTTTGAAAACATTAGGAACTGTGATAAAACAAAGAATTCAAACATCGGTCCTCCGGAAGATCCGGAACATCCGTAAAAGTGTTCAATCTATGCTCCACGGTTTTTTCGAAAACACTTGGAACTGTCATATATAAATTAATTAGGGGTCATGACATACACATGTGCCTAGAAGGCCATGGGACCATCCTCCGGAAGATTTGGAACATCCTTAAAAATTGTCAATCCATGAAACTGACCCTCGAACTCCGCGGTTTTCTCGAAAGCATTAGGAACTGTGACATAAGAAAGAATTTAGGATAATTACATAAACCTGGACCTGGGTGGCCATAGGACCGTCCTTCGAAAGATCCATTAAAGTGGTCCATCCATGAAACTGATCCTAAAGCTCCGCAGTTTTTTTTCGAAAACATGTGGAGCTGTAATATAAGAAAGAATTTGGGGTTGTGACAAACATGGTCCCTGATAGCCACATAGCATCGCTATTTGATATAGCAATGCAAGCGTCTAAAGAGACTATATCTACGTCATTGCAAACAATGACGTCGGATATGTCTGATAATTTGAAATGTTTGAATGAAGAAATCAAGCAACACTCAAGTCTCACGATGGACATGCGCCAATGCACAGCAATCCAATGCTGCAGTTGGATATTCTTGATGAATTGAAGTCCATTTCTGCTAATGTAGCATATTTTCATAACGCACCTTAGACTCCGTCAGCTAGCTCGTGCCCCAGCCTGGAAATCGAAATCAAAAAGTCAAATTATGCCGATGACTCAGGATGCACAGCAAAAAAATAATTTTGATATCACATCAAAGTGGATGCACTACAATCATGTCGAAAATTTCATGTAATTTTTATGACCACATAAATAAACAAATGCAGTAAAAGCAGCGTAATGTCAGTTCATGCATTGTATTAATGATAATTTTGTCCTTTTTAGCAAGTAATATTACACCATATTTTCGACATGATTGTAGTGCATCCACTTTGACGTGATATCAAAATATATTTTTTGCTGTGTGGAGACTTCTGGGTAACAAACAAATATGGAAAGCGGACTATGATGCTCGGAAGTTGCATCGCTTGAATCAGCAAAAAAAGGCTGATAAGGCTAAAAGCGGAAGAAGCAACGAAAAGCAGACGCACATTTCAACCATACACAGATAAACATTCTGAATTTTAATAGTGATGTAAACATTCATTCACGTAAACTTGTATTAAATTTCACACTACCGAGCAACTTGTAAACAATGTTGTTTGCAACAATGGGTTTTTGCATACAATATTTGCTACATTGCATGAAATGTCTCAGAACTTTACATGATATGTAATGTAAACTTATATGATATGTGACGCTCCATTTATGTGCATCATACTGAACAGCTACAAATGGTGAGTCGACAAACTGGAAGGAGTGTTGTCCCAACAGCTCTGGTCCTCACAAGTTCCTACCTCACGCTTCCACGGGTCAGCCGATGACAAAGACCGCCAGCAAAAGATGCTGGTAGCGTAGCCTGGGCAATGTCACCACGATAAAAACATGGATCCGGATCGTGGTGATAGCAAAGTGAGGAGGTGCGACCCTCGAGCGTCTGTTCACCATGGAGGTGCGGCTCAAACAGCGTCTGTCTCGGAGCGAGCGGCTGAATAAGAAATGCTGTATCACGTCAGCTACACCTAAGGTGGCAGCCCCACCAACATGATGTAGGTATCGCGACCCCGGTAAGGTAGCATACTGAAACCCCCAACATTACTCAGAAAAACGAAGAAAGAGAAAACAACGAAAGGAATTTTCGGCAACCGACCCGGCAACGAAATAAGGACAATGAATAGAAACTCGGTACTCGGAATGTCAGAACCTTAAATGAACCTGGACGAGCGGGCCTTTTGGCTCGTGAACTGCAAAAAGTGAATGTGAGCGTAGCTGCTATTCAGGAAGTACGGTGGCCTAGAACCGGAGAACGTGAATTCCGGGCGGTGGATCCCATCGCCAACACTTCCTTCAAGTATCATATCTATCACAGCGGTGGCGATAGGGCAGAACATGGAGTAGGGTTCATAGTGATCGGGAAGCAGATGAAGCGTGTTATGCGGTGGAGACCGGTAAGCGACCGCATCTGTGTATTAAGGATTCGGGCCAACCAACGATAAATCCGATGACGTGAAGGACGCGTTTTATGACAGTCTCGATAAAACTTATGATGAGTGCCCAAAACACGACGTGAAGATTGTAATCGGAGATGCAAATGCGCAGGTCGGGAGGGAAGATTTCTTTCGTCCAATCATTGGTACAGAGAGCCTACATACAGTAAACGGCCTGAAACTGATAAACTTCGCCGCTGCTAGAGGTATGGCCATCAGTAGCACCTACTTTGCACGCAAGAATATCCGAAAGCACACCTGGAGACACCCAAATGGCGAAACTTGCACCCAGATCGATCACATGTTGGTGGATGGCCGGCACTTCTCAGATGTCATTGATGTAAGGACTTTTAGTGGGCCTAACATTGACTCAGATCATTATCTTGTTGTCTGCAAAATTCGGGCGCGTCTATCGACCGTTACGAATTCAACGAACCGGAGATCGATGCGTTTCAATATCCATCGCTTGTCAGTAGAAGGTGTTGCTGCAGAGTACCGCCAGAAGCTTGATGAGCGGATTAGCGAAATCAACGTGAACGAGGACCTCAACAATCTGTGGAACACAATCCACGGAGCGGTGAACACAACAGCACAAGAAGTGATAGGTACAGCTCAAAGACGACCACGTAATGGCTGGTTTGATGAGGAGTGCCAGAGGTTGACGGATGAGAAGAACGTTGCCAGAAGCCGGATGTTAGTGTCTGGTACCCGGCTGAACAGAGAGCGGTACAAGGTAGCAAGGGCAGCTGAGAAACGAACCCACCGCAGAAAGAAAAGGCAATACGAAGAACGCGTGATTGCTGAGGCGCAAGAAAGTATGGAACAGAACGATATGCGAAGGTTCTACGCGACTGTCAATGGTGTGCGGAGTAAAACAGCGCCATCTCCCGCCATGTGCAATGACCTTGAGGGGAATTTGCTGACAGATAAAACAATGGTGGCTGCCAGGTGGAAAGAACATTTTGAGACATTGTTGAATGGAGAGAGTGAGGGAGTATCGAGGAACAGAGTAAACATCGCAGACGACGATCAAGCTGTGGAGCCTCCAACGCTAGACGAGGTTAAAAAGGCAATACGTGAGCTGAAAAACAATAAGGCTGCTGGGAAGGACGAGCTCCCGGCCGAACTTTTCAAACACGGAAGTGAGCAGCTGCATCAAGCAATCCACCGTATTCTAACGAAGATATGGGAGGACGAAGAACTGCCTGCTAGCTGGTTGGATGGCCTCATTTGCCCATTATTCAAAAAAGGGCACAGACTCGAGTGCGCCAATTATCGAGGAATAACTCTTCTGAATTCGGCGTACAAAATACTGTCACGCGTTCTGTTTAACAGATTGAGACCGCTTGAGGAGTCCTTCGTCGGTGAATACCAGGCTGGTTTTCGTGAGGGCCGATCAACGACGGATCAAATGTTTACCCTGCGTCAAATCCTTGATAAATTCCGGGAGTACAACTTGCAGACTCACCATCTGTTTATTGATTTCAAAGCAGCATACGATTCAGTGAAGAGAAATGAGCTTTGGCAGATTATGCTAGAACCAGGGTTACTTCCACTCACTTGCTATAAAAAATTGTGTTTCCGAATTATGAAAACATTAGATGTTATAGTGATAATTAGTACTTGTAAGTTACAAGTAGGCGTCGTGAAAAATGTGTTTGATACATAAAACCTGTCAATATTGCTTTCAGTGCGTCACAATAAGCGATTTTACGATTCGTGAGCGCTCACTCTGAGTGAACGCTCGCGAATCATAAGATCGCTGATTGTGACGCTTTGAAAGCGAAATTGACAGATTTTATGAGTAAACACACACTTCACGACCTCTTCTTATAACTTACAAGTACTAATTATCACTTTAACATCTAATGTTTTCATAATTCGGAAACACAATTTTTTATAGCAAGTGAGTGGAAGTAACCCTGGCTAGAACATGGTTTTCCGGCGAAACTAATTAGACTGATTCGCGCAACGCTAGATGGATCGAAATCAAGTGTAAGGGTTGCAGATGAGATTTCGACCTCGTTCGTGACCTTAGATGGATTGAAGCAGGGTGATGCACTTTCAAACTTACTGTTCAACATTGCTCTTGAAGGAGCGATTAGGAGAGCTGGTGTGCAGAGGAACGGTACCATCATCACACGATCGTACATGCTCCTTGCCTTTGCGGACGACTTCGATATCATCGGAATTGACCGTAGAGCAGTGGAAGAGGCGTTTGTGCCTTTTAAGAGGGAGACGGCGAGGATTGGGCTCACGATAAGTTCTACCAAAACGAAGTACATGGTAGCCGGTAGACAGCGTGGGAGCAATAGTGGTGTTGGTAGTGTAGTGTTGTTAGATGGTGAACAATTTGAGGTAGTGGAAGAATTTGTGTATCTTGGAACATTAGTGACATGCGATAATGATGTTACCCGCGAGGTGAAGAGACGTATTGCAGCTGCAAACAGGGCCTTTTACGGATTACGTAGCCAGCTGAAGTCCCGTAGCCTGCAAACGAAAACGAAATTCGCTCTGTATAAGACGCTGATACTTCCGGTAGCCCTCTACGGCCACGAATCGTGGACGTTAAAAGAGTCTGACCGGAGAGCATTTGGTGTCTTCGAGCGTAAGGTGCTGCGAACAATACTCGGCGGTAAACAGGAGAATGGCATCTGGCGGCGTCGCATGAATCACGAGTTGTACCAAGTGTATAACGGTACGGATATAGTGAAGCTTATAAAACACGGCAGACTACGGTGGGCTGGGCATGTAGTGCGGATGCCGGAAGAACGACAAGCAAATATTATATTCAGCAGAGAACCCGGTAGAGGTCGTCGACTCCGGGGTAGACCTCGGACACGTTGGCTATTTGCAGTTGAGGAGGACATCAGGTCGCTAAACGTTCATGGCGACTGGAAGCGATTGGCTCAGGACCGAGTCCAATGGAGAAGAGTACTTCGTTCGGCGTTGAATCAACCTGGCGATTCGTAGCCCATCAAGTATCAAGTAAGTACTGAACAGAAATTTACACTACTTTTTCGAACTGTGTAGTCACAGTCGCAGTCAAAATCATACAAATCACAATAATAACACAAATCAGCACAATATCGTCAACTACAGAATGGATCATCACCAGACAGAATACATCAACAGACAGAATGAAAGCAACCGTCTTCCTCATGATAGAGACCTTCTTGCGGCAGCGAAAGATCGATTTTCAAGGCCACCGAATAATTACCAACTAACGATCCAATTTCAAAGGGGTGAAATATTAAACCCCTACCCGTGATGTTTGTGAGTGATGTTTTCCCGCGCCCAGCTCAAGCGCACCCGCCCAACAGGTTGACTCCAGGACGGTCAGCTGCATTGTGCGAGGCGTGTTATTGCAAGCATTCGGGTTTTCTGCGGAATTGACACACCACTTGGAGGAAGACAACATTATCGTGGATCCCGACGAATGCCAGGAATTGGCGACTTCTCCGCGTGAGAGGGAGGTAATTAGTTTTAATCATTTAAATTTGTCAACCGATAGATTTTCTCTAATCTAATCTAATCTAATCTAATTAAGCACCAACACAGCCAGTTCTTGAAAGCATCCTGGAAAATGATATATATACCTACATCATTTTTCTTGTCTATTTAATATATGTTCCACATCGAAGATGCGTCACACATATCAAAACGGCCAGGCCTACTGTGCAGCATTTAAGGGGCAAGATGATTCAGAAAACATCGGGCCTGTTTAAATCTAAGATTTAAACACGATGCTTCAGAATCCAATAAATGAATGAAACGTGGACAGCTCGTAGCGTACGTTCCGATTTTGGTAATTATATGATTGGTTGGTCGTTGGAAGCATCAAAGCTAGAAAGGTTAAGTGATGCTCCATTGACTAAAATGTGATCCTTTGATTACTCGAAAATTCTGATTCCCTAGTTTGAAGTTGTCACCACTACTGTGTTACCTGACTTTTAACGAATATACGTTGTATACGAGTACCCCGAATACATCGTATAGTTCGTCTAATTTTACATTGCAAATGCTATGCAAAATTAGACGAGTCATACGTTGTATTCGGGGTACTCGTATACAACGTATATTCGTTATAAGTCCGGTAACACAGTAGGGTTCGGTGGTAGATCTAATACCAGTAACGCACCACAAAAAGATGATTTCCCAACGTTTTTGGTTTGAAAAGATAAAAATTTACAAAATGGAACGAACTGACCAAGTTTAGCCAATTGAATGCGAATGCCTAAAATGTGTTGATGTAAAAGTCCAAATTGTAGACGAAGCTTGACAAAGATCAACATGAACTAGTCCGGTTTATGGTAGTTGCGCGGAATGTCTTCCTTCGATTTGAGATAAACAAATGTTCGGATGTAAATATGTAGTCGATTTTTGGTGTGCATTGGCAAGCCTTTTCGTTACCAATAGTCAGGTTCAACGCTGCGACTCAACGAATGATGGAACTAATGATGGGACGCCTCGTGGAGGTTCTACTTGGCTTCGGAACAGCCTCTCAGCGCGCAAATAATAGGGACCTAGAATGAGGAACTAGAAATTGTCTCCTGGGCCTGGTTATGGCTAGATCAGCTACCGATTATAGTCTCTTTAATAAAGAAAAAAAAAAAAAAAAAAAAAGATAAAATAAATAATAAAAAAAAACTCCACGGAAAAAACAAACATCAGGTTCGAACACACGCACAGCCTCTCCCAGTGCTGAACTTGATCTTCTAAAATACATTTATATTCCCTTTAAACTAAACATATACAGATATACCTCGATATAACGCAACTGTCACTCATGTCTTCGATCGCCGATTTCTCGCAAAGTAATAACACCATGGGACAGATGAGATAATCTCCTATCGATCGGTAATATTAATGTGTATGACTCAATTGTTATTAGCGAGATATTGACGACGGAAGTCATAAGTGACAGCTACGTTTCATAGAAGTATACTAAAGAGGAATTCAATGTAGTGTATTAACCAATATAGTTTACAGTTTGATGTGTCTCCATGCAGCATGGAACAACTTTAGCGAGGTCTAATTACCCACCGAAGAACCTGGATCAGAGAAAGGTTGTTTGCAAAATTTATCAGGTTCACATTTTACTGGCATCGTAATTTTCACCTAGGGTTGGTAAAGTGATTTTATATGTTGCACAACTATTTTAGAAAGGAGCAGATCTACGGAATGCCCACCAAGTTAGTAATAACGACCTCGTCCGTAATGTGGCTTTGTGAGGTTTACATTGTTCAGGATAACATCAGGTAAGGAGCTTCGAAATGGGGTTTTGTTGTTATATTAGAGAATTATCGCCTGTTGTGGTTCTGATATCGGTCAAGATTTAAGCGACGACGTACAATCAGAATCCCTCTGGACCAGTTTAATCCAGTTTCATGTTAAATTTACATTTTGAGGCATTATAAGGTCTGTATGTATGCATGTATTTACAATCCAACTTCCACTGTGACATAAACTCTCCCTGCAGTCATGACTGCAAGAAGCTTAAATTCAAGAACTAGAAGGTGATACCTCTATGGTAGATCCAATAGCCCATTACAAGAACGCAGGTATTCCGATAAGCCCTGCTACAATACAATATCGATGCCAATATATCGCTGAAATATTCCATCAAGCAGTTTAGACGGATTTCACGCCAACTCGTCTTCGGAGTTGGCAGCACCCTCTCAGAACCTTATGAAACTTTGTGGGTGTGGAGACTTAGCAATTTTAAGCAACTTTGAGTACTTATTTTTTTCAAAATTTATCTCGCCTAACATTTGATAAGGGTCAAAGTTTTTTGTCGATTTTTTTTTCAAATCGATATAGCTTAAAAATGACAAGCCCTACAAAATAGTGATGTATGGCGAACTTTTAGCAAATAATCTGAAATTTTATGAAAAAATTTAAATAAATTAAAAAATTGGTTTCTACACTCTAAAAAAATATATTTAAAAATTAAAAGTCATTTTCCCAAAAATGGTACCCCTCAGATTTGCTTGATATTTTTTCTCATGAAAGGCAATATAATTACCTAACTTTTCTTCATACATCGCAAAGTGGGCGCTTTTAAGGAAAAAAAGTTGTTCGAACAACAACTTTTTCATGTTAATTTTTTTTTAGCGTGTTTCACTCAAAGTCGAATAGTAATACGCGCACAACCTTATTAAAATCCGTTGAAACTTAATGAGCATAAAGATTTTGACCTTTTGATAATCTGGGCGTGCTTAAAACAAAAATCTAGCCTAACATTTGAAAGGGCCTAATACAGAGGATTTTCCTGCATTTCGAATGGTGTTTTAATAAATGAAAACTCTAGTGTTTTTGTTTAGTGCATAATTTATTTTCCTATAATTCTCCATACATAATTTGAGTTTTTCATTGATTATTAGTCTATCGGAAACAGAGTGAAATTTTTCGGAGTTTCCTTTGAATGTGAAAATCGCTTAGTAGAAATTATGTTTTGAGAAATAGGTACAAAACAATGAAATTTTTGTGTACCAGGTATAGTTTTTACATGACTGAACAGCTCCTTGAGTTCATCGGACATCTTTGTGTATTGATCATTTGATATGAAGCAGAAGTTCAATTTTGTTATGCTTGTATCTGGTTGTTTAACTGCCCAGTCATACAGTTCTTGTGGAGTTGTGATTGTGTTTCCATAATCTCGAGCAAGACTTGCTCTCTTTGCCATTCGTTTGAGAGTTCCTCCAATTGCGTCACATGGGCCTTTCCCATGAGACGTTGCGAAGAAGTGCCATTCTGCTTCCAATCCATACTTGGACTTGAAGTTGCACAAACTGGCAAAATTCTTTTTATTTTTGTAATGAGCCGCTGCTCCATCTGACATGAAAGTAATTTTTGTGAAACTAATAGATTGTTTAATGAAATCTAACAATTTTGATATAAATAATTGAACTGCTATTGTATCATGGGTCAATACTTCTGAAATAATAATAAAGCTTAAATTTTCCAACTTGTTTTCTTTTATGTAGTAAATTTCGAAAGGATGTATCGTAGCTTGATTATTGTTCCAATGATACCCCTGTGCTGAGTTTTGAATAATAAATGAATAATTTTCAGAAAAGTCGCAAATCACTAAAATTTCACCGTTTTGAAGAGAATTTTTTTTATTACTTAGGTAAGATGATTGCTCTTTATGAATAAAATCATGGGTTATGAGCTTTTCAATTAAGAGATGAACTAGCCTCAGGATAAAAATCTCTAAAATAAAGACAACACAACAGCTTTTCAACTTTTTCCGTCAAATATTGAACAAACTCATCTGCAGGTTTAATAATAGTTTCCAAATTACAACGGTCGGTAGTCAACCACTGTTGAAATAAAACTTCTTCCATATCATCTGCTTCTAATACTGATGTAAGTTCCCTCACGATACTATCTGTGGAAATGCATTCTTCACATGTACGATAAAAACAATCTATGGTTCTAATAGGACTACTGCAAAGTATTTTGTCTGCAATTTCTTTATATGAATCAAATTTTACACTATTAATAATCAATTTAACATTTTCATGTATAGTACAGACACATACATTATGTGTACCTGTACTATCCAACAGTATGCAATGCTTTGGTCGGAGCTGAGTGAACGAAGTAAATCCGATTTTAACACTTTTGTATTTCTCTTCAAAAATCATAAAAGCCTCTTTAAGAGACATCATCAATAAACGTTTCTGAACATGCTCTTTATATCCATTTCGATATTCAGAAACATAATCATTACTTCCTGGCATAGGCCTACTAATATCATCACTGTCAAAGAAATTTAAAACAATTTGTTTTTCAGTATCATTAAATCCATGACCACTTCTTGCTTTCTTACTACAAAGAATACCTTGTTCTCTGACTAGCCTTTTCATCTGTTTCACTGTATGATGGGGTGCATTAAACTCATTAACTATTTGATTCACTGACCATGATTTAGGGAGCACTGATAACACTTTTAATTTGTCATTTGTACTCGTAGAAGGCAAATTAAATTTCTCCTTTAACTGCATGATCATTTCGTCAAAATCATTTGATTTGTTGACATCGTCTGAATCCATCCCAAATATATTTTTACGCACTGCCTTTGTGATCTCTGCAGATTTTTGAACACGATAATTCATTTTTTTTTTTATAATTATTTTATTTGTACAGGCTCAATCGAATAAACTTTACAGAGCCGAGTTATCCTTTGCGTTATACATTATTACTGTCTTAAATTTAAAGTTAAAGGAACTGGACCGAGTACTCGCGGTTGTCTCGAGGTTAGTGGAGATTTACAATTTTTTGGATGGGAAAAGGGAAGAAGGAGGTTTGAAATGTGGTTTACGATACAACTATTTAATTAATCCTAAAGCATGAAATTATTTCTATTCATCTTGAAAACAAACATTGAAAAAAAACCCACACGTACAAAATACAAACTAAGCACAAGGTTAATCAAACTTACAATCTAAGGTTAATATCCTTAAAGTAAACATATATGAGTTTCATAAACTCCAGATCGCGTCTAGCCAAAATATCCCGAACTGGAACATTAGGTTGTCTACCTCGAGCCCGAAGGGAATCATAAAAATGTGATCTGACTCCACGATACTCCGCACAAGACCAAAGGATGTGATCAGCGTCCTGGTAACCTTGTCCACATTCACAGAGATTGCTGTCTCCCAACCCCACACGGAACAAGTGAGCGTTTAGACAATAGTGATTGGACATGAGACGAGACATCACGCGTATGAAGTCTCGACTCAAGTCCAACCCTTTGAACCATGCAAACTTCGACACCTTAGGGATAATTGAATGTAGCCATCGTCCTAAGCTCCCTTCACTCCATTGATGTTGCCAGCTAACGAGCGACTGCTGACGATAAATAGAGAAAAATTCACTATAGGCGATCTGTCGATCATAAATGTCGCCTTCCATAGCGCCCACCTTCGCAAGTGAATCCGCCTTCTCATTGCCCAAAATTGAGCAATGCGAAGGGACCCACGCGAAGGTGATGATGAAAGAGCGCACGGATAAAGTACTAAGCAGTTCTCGTATTTTCAAGAGAAAATACGAGAAGTGCTTTACCGGCCTAATGGAACGGATAGCCTCGACAGAACTGAGACTATCCGTAAAAATATAGTAGTGGTCTGGAAGAAGTGCAGCAATAATTTCCAAGGTGTAGTGAATTGCTGCCAGTTCAGCCACATACACAGAACAAGGAGCTTCAAGTTTTCGAGAGGCGCTATGAAATTCATTAAATACACCAAAACCAGCGGACTCCTCTATTAGAGATCCATCTGTGAAAAACGTTCTTGCAGAATCAACATGGCCAAACTTTGCAGCGTATAATGACGGAGCAATCATAGGACGATGATGCTCTGGAATTCCGCGGATTTCCTGTGTCATAGATAAATCAAAATTCACTGAATTGCCGAAATCGGAGAAGATTACACGATTGGGAATATTTCTTGAAGGGCTGACATCCTGTGTTAAATATAGGTAGTACAAAGTCATAAAACATGTTTGAGGATTTAGCTCCAGAAGCTTCTCAAAATTTTCGATCACCAGTGGGTTCATTACTTCGCAACGGGTGAGGAGCCTCAGAGATAACTCTGAAAAACGGACGGATAGTGGCAACATGCCCGCCAGCACTTCGAGACTCATAGTATGAGTCGAGTGCATGCATCCTAACGCGATACGAAGACAACGATACTGGATCCGTTCCAGCTTGATGATGTGCGTTTTAGCTGCCGACTGGAAGCAAAAACTACCGTACTCTAAAACCGATAAAATCGTTGTCCGGTACAACGTCAGAAGATCTTGTGGATGGGCTCCCCACCACGTTCCGGTAATTGATCGAAGGAAATTGATCCTTAGTTGGCATTTTCGTCTCAGATACTCAATGTGGGATCTCCAGGTGCATTTGGAATCGAACCAGACCCCGAGATATTTAAAAGACATGGAATGAGTGATCGGTTTACCCAAAAGTTGAAGCTTCGGTTGTGCTGGGCTATGCTTCCTAGAAAAAACGACCAACTCAGTTTTCTCCGTGGAGAATTCGATACCTAGCTGAATAGCCCAAGTAGACAAATTGTCCAAGGTATCCTGTAAGGGTCCTTGCAGGTCAACCTCTTTTGGCCCTGTGATAGACACTACGCCGTCATCTGCAAGTTGTCTCAACGTGCAATTGTCACTAAGACAATTGTCAATTTCTCTAACGTAGAAATTGTACAAAAGGGGGCTTAAACATGAGCCTTGGGGGAGACCCATGTAGCTAAATCGAAAAGCTGTAGAGTTTCCATGAGAAAAGCTCATATGTTTTTCTGACAGCAAATTGTACAAAAAATTATTCATTAATGGAGACAATCCACAAGCGTGGAGTTTCTCTGAAAGAACTTCAACGGATACTGAATCAAAAGCCCCCTTGATATCCAAGAACACAGAAGCCATTTGCTCTTTCTTAGCAAAAGCCAACTGAATTTCCGAGGAAAGCAACGCGAGACAGTCGTTCGTTCCCTTACCCCTACGGAAACCAAATTGAGTATCTGAAAGAAGGTGGTTCATCTCAACCCATTTGTCGAGGCGAAAAAGGATCATTTTCTCCATCAATTTCCGAATACACGACAGCATCGCGATGGGCCGATACGAATTGTGATCCGACGCGGGTTTATCAGGCTTTTTAATGGCTATCACCCTTACCCGTCTCCAATCGTCGGGAACAATATTGAGCTCCAAGAACTGATTGTACAAGTTCAACATGCGCCTCTTAGCGACGTCTGGGAGGTTTTTCAGCAAGTTGAACTTGATTCTATCAGATCCCGGGGCAGAATTGCCACACGAAAGGAGAGCGAGTGAAAGTTCCACCATTGAAAAAGGCTGACTGATTTCGTCTACCGAATTCGCGGTTTCGCGAGGAATCAACTGCGACGGCACGGAATCCGGACACACTTTTCGCGCGAATTTAAGAATCCATTGATCCGAGCATTCCTCGCTTTCGTTGTTAGTAGACCGGTTACGCATTCTTCGCGCCGTACTCCAAAGCGTATTCATAGACGTTTCGCGCGACAATCCGTCTACAAACTGCCGCCAGTAACCCCGTTTTTTGGCCTTGATGAGGCTCTTGAGTTCGCGTTCAAGAGATGTGTATGCGTTGAAATGCTCGCGTGTTCCGCGTTTCCGAAAAAGTTTAAACGCGTCGGACTTTTTACGGTAAACCTCCGTGCATTGTTGATCCCACCTGGTGTTTTCTTACGAATAGACGATCGCGGCACCGGTCGTGTTTGAGCTTGAAGTGCGCTGTCGACGATGAGATTAGAGAGGAAATTATATTCCTCCAACGGCGGAAGCTCTTCCACTGACGATACAGTATCGTCTATCGCGGATTGGAACTTAGTCCAATCAATGTTACGGGTTAGATCATACGCGACGTTAACGGATTCTGACGAGTTGAACCCACTGGCAATCGAAATTTTGATCGGCAGATGATCACTACCGTGCGGATCCTGGATTACATGCCAAGTGCAATCCAACGATAGTGAATTGGAGCAAAAGGTGAGGTCTAATCTGCTACCATTCGAGGATGGACCAGCCAAACGTGTTACTTCTCCATTGTTAAGGATTGTCATGTTGAAGTTGTCGCAGAGATCATAAATCAAAGTAGAACGGTTATCATCGTACAGCTCCCCCCAGCCTGTACCGTGGGAGTTAAAATCTCCCATGATCAACCATGGAGCGGGAAGTACCGCACATATGTCGAAAAGTTGTTTGCGATTAACAGAGACTCTAGGAGCAATATATACAGAAGCAATACAAAGGCTCTTACCTTTAATGGTAGCCTGACATGCGACAACTTCAATACCGGGAAATTCGGGAAGATTCACTCTATAGAAGGAATGGCACTTTTTGATCCCCAAAAGTACCCCTCCTCCACGTGAATCCTCACGATCCAATCGAATAATGTTAAAATCATAAAAAGGGAGATCAATTTCTGAAGAGAGCCATGTTTCACAGAGGGCAAATGCATCGCAATTATTGTTATGGACTAAATACTTGAACGAATCTAATTTCGGAATAAGACTTCGACAATTCCACTGTAGAACAGTGATCAAATCCCCGACCTCGTTTGGAAAATTATCCATCGAAGGAGATGATAGCTGCAAGAAGGGGCCATTTTGAAGTCAATTGCTTCAAGAAGGATTTCACAGTCGGAAGCAATGTGAGGACAATGCTTTTCAGAGGATCAGAAATGTTGAGGTATTTGAGAATACCGTCCACAATGTCATCAAATGAGAACAGCCCAGATGAAGAAGGGGTTTCTGTTCTTAAAATTGGGGCATCAGGGGTTTTGGATGTCCCCGGAAGAGGTGGAAAATCCTGGGTATAATCAGTTCTGCGGAATCCAGGAGGAGTAGAAGTCTCCTTTTTTCCACCACTCCTTGATTTGGGCAAGCTGATTTGGGGTTCTTGATCTGCAACTTTCCGCGAACGGATGCGTTTTCGTTTCCGGGCAGAACCTTCCGGAAAACTGAAAGAAACTCCCTCCTCAGCCAAGTCAGAGCCAGACTCGTCATCTGACAAAAGAGCGAAGGGATTTGTTTCGTTGGTCGATGGCTTGGCTGTCTTAAGCATTTCTGCAAAAGACCGCCTGGAACGTTCCTTAAGGGAGCGTTTCATTTTGTCCCCGAGCTGTTTGTACGCCGGGCACGACGAGAGAGCATGAGGAGGAGTTCCATTGCAGTACACGCATTTTGGTGCAGTAGCTGCGCAGGCGCCATCCTCATGCTTCTCCCCGCATGTGGAGCAGCGTGCCTTGTTGCCGCAGTGGGAGGCCGTATGTTCCAACCGCTTACAATTCTGGCAGTTCATGACCCGAGGTACAAACAACCGCACAGGAAGACGAAGTTTTCCCAGCTCGATGTATTGAGGAAGGGCAGATCCAGAAAAGGTCACCCGAAACGAGTCTGTGGGGGTAAAACTCTTTTTACTCTCGCTGAGCGATACTGACTTCATTCTATGAACGGCCAGTATCTTTACCGGAGGAAGCAAGGGGTTCTTGAATCGGCCAACCGCTTGCTTCTCCAGTATCTCGGGGTTCAGGCTCGCCTCAGTGACCACGCCTTCGATCTCCACATCAGAAGCTGGAATGTACACCCTATATTCCAGTGTGAAAAACTGGGAAACAGCAATTTCATTGGCCTGTTTCAGGTTAGCGACGGTCACACGAAGTTTGTTGTGCCTAACCTTCGTTATTTCGGTCACGGCAGAGAATCGCTTTGTCAGATCATCAGATATCTGAACAACATTCAAGGGTTTGTTTTTGGGCTGAAAATAGACAACCCATGGGCCAGTCGAGTCATTCGGGTAGGCCCGCAATCTGGAGCTTTTCTCAGCCTGCCCATTGTCAGACTGAGACGACGAACCATGGATGACATCATCATTTTTCTGAGATGATTGGTCATCCATGTCGTCTTCTGACAAAACATCCATTTTGTTCAACTAGTGGGAGCGCAAAACGCTCTCCCACTGAACGCACAGACACAATACACAGAATACACTACAAACACAGAAATACAAAATGAAAATTTAACTAATGGGGGAGGAAAAGAAACAAAAAAACAAAAACTTATCTGATAATTCTATACTACTACCACCGAGCGTTATATGTGTAGGCGTTTACACAGATGGCTGGAAGAGACGCGCTGCGTGGATGACCTTCGCTGTGGTGCACTTGATCGAGGCGCGGATCTCAGCGCACACAGGCGCACGATGATTGATGAACGATGTAGATGTAGAAACGGGTGCTCACACTCGATGATGATGATACGTAAGCGGGTATGCGTGAGCGCGTATGCGTGACCACGCAACGATGATGCCCAAATTGTTTTGCGAATTACCAATAGCACGGATTAATCGTTCCGAAAATGACACTTTCTACTACAAAAAAAAACTCACTTTTCGATCAATTTACCGGGAACTATGCCAGGAGTCACTTAGTGAGAAAAAACTGATAATTTATATCAAGCGAATACCGAGAAAACTTCCAAAACAACGGAGCGCGAAACAAGTCGACCGTACTTCTTGCTAGGACGCAGTGAGATTGATAATTCATACTTCTCATACTTCTCGATGAAATTGGTGATAACTGTAAGGTTGAAGCTATACAATTGAATTGTTCCACATAATATGGACCTTGGATCTGATCCGCTGATGGGATTGATTCTAGCGATGGATCTGTATCTGTAAAATTAAAGAAAAGAAAAAAAAAATATTACCACACATTAATATATAACGCTGTTAAGGTGATAGTACCATGAACGGGGGTGGTTTTGATAATAGGGGTAACTTTGGTAATGCAGCTAAGCCAAAAATTTATGACTTAAGGCACATCGTACGCAATATTTTGGATAGGAAACCGACGTTCCCTTCCAAAATAATGAATACGAAGAGCATTAAGTCATAACTTTTTGGATTAGCTGCATTATCAAAGTTACCTCCATTATCAAAGACATCCCCGTTTACGGTACATCGAAGCCGCATCTGAATTTTCCCCATGTTTGTGGAGCACGAGCTGCATAAACCGCATATCGTACAGTCGTGAAAATTTGATAGATTGTTCACCGAGGTTGGCCTACCAATCGATCAAATTTGTACGATAAGCGGTTCATCCAGCTCGTGCTCTAAAAAAATGTTGAAAATGAAGTTGTATCTTCGATGTACAATCCTTAAACCACACAGTTGAAACAGTTAAAGTTATTATTATTTACCTAGTGTATCATCAAATTCCTGATGTTCTGATTGCTGATGACTTGTTGATGGTTGCGGCTCTTCAAACTTCCGAGCATGGCTTGATTCTTTTCCATCCGATCGCCTCTTTTTCGGGAGAGGTGTCCTATTGTGCACTAAAATTCCACGACACGATTCACAAATACGCATTGTTACATCCAATTGATGATCAAAGCCCCATGAATGTATTTTCTCTATGAGACTTGATGATAAATTACGTAAATTATTGCTGCTGCAATTGGGATTGTTTATGTTGGCACTACATTGCACCCTTTTAATAATCAATTCAGCAGATTTTTCCATTGTTGTATATATAAACACTTTTTCGTTTCAACAACTATGCAGCACTACACTTTCAACAACTATGCACTACAGCAACTATGAGCATTGTTGTGATATCACCAAACTTAAATATTAGATTATGTCGGTAGAAACAGACTGCGGTGCTTTAAGTTTATACCTTATATCTCTCATGTGACTACCTGCGTTGTTATATAACTGCTATTATAGCAGGTAACTTAACGATTATTTTAGGCATGCCTTAAATAATCGTTAAGTTACCTGCGCTTTTATATGTATTCACTTGAGAGATGAGGTATAAACATATATACATATTGCTTACTAATGGACACACCTAATACATAAAAATAAATGAATGATTATTTTTCTAATTAAATTAATCACAAATACATGAATTGAAATCTTTTCATGAATAAAACATACTAAGTGATTTTTACTTAGTTTACCTGTTGATTTGGAACAATTTGAGGGTGGTTTTATAGAAGTTGGATAGAGTGTATGCATATATTATAATACAATCCATCACAGGAAAGTGCAAACCATGCTGAGATGGCTGTTCCTCATTAGAACGTTTTGTTCTGAACTCTTATTGGACGATTTGCAGGTAACTTCTCTGTACCCTTTTCAAATGTTAGGCTAGATTTCGCCCAGATTATCGAAAAGTATACCCATAAAGTTTAATCGAATTTTAATAAGGTTGTGCGCGTATTACTATTCGACTTTGAGTGAAACACGCTAAAAAAAAATTAACATGAAAAAGTTGTTGTTCGAACAACTTTTTTTCCTTAAAAGCGCCCACTTTGCGATGTATGAAGAAAAGTTAGGTAATTATATTGCCTTTCATGAGAAAAAATATCAAGCAAATCTGAGGGGTACCATTTTTGGGAAAATGACTTTTAATTTTTAAATATATTTTTTTAGAGTGTAGAAACCGATTTTTTATTTTATTTAAATTTTTTTATAAAATTTCAGATTATTTGCTAAAAGTTCGCCATACATCACTTTTTTGTAGGGCTTGTCATTTTTAAGCTATATCGATTTGAAAAAAAAATCGACAAAAAACTTTGACCCTTATCAAATGTTAGGCGAGATAAATTTTGAAAAAAATAAGTACGCAAAGTTGCTTAAAATTGCTAAGTCTCCACACCCACAAAGTTCCATAAGGTTCTGAGAGGGTGCTGCCAACCACTGGATGAGTTGGCGTGAAATCAAGTACACTTGATTGGCGCGTATTTAATTGAAATATTATTTAATGAGCCACTGTTAATTTTATTCAATTTTTATATAAGAGCTACAGAAACGAAAGCCAAAAAATAACTTAGCTGAGCATCGGTGCTGGCTGGAACAAACTGCTGTTATCCGGAAGACTTCACTATTCCTCAATGCCAATTACTAAAGCAACGGAATCGAGTGGAACTCCATTTGGTCATCGTCATACAATCCACTAGAAACTCCTCTTCACAATTGTTACAATTTAATTCATATTATTAGTCATTTAAAATTTGAATTTAACGTTTCACGAGATAATCACGCAGCACAGTACAAAAACGTCAATTCAGCAGCGCCTTGTCGACCGATAGATTTTCTACAGTAAAAACGACAGACTTACCTGAAGTCAATAATAGCAAGAGAAAGTGCGATAGCAAAGATTTTGAAATTTATTCCCAAAATTTTAACAGGATGAAGAGCGCGATAAAGGTCAATGAAATTTATAAACAGGTAGCCGCTTCTAGTAATTCCATCATTTAGGCACCGGACCAAGTTGGGATGCCAGCTTAAATAGTAGAGAAGTTTTCGAAGATCGCTTAAATGTGTGTTAGGGATGATCGTAACAAAACGTTGTCCAACAAAAAGTCTGGTGGAAGTGTATTAATCGCAGTGTGTACCGACTATGAATCGGATAAGATTGAATCAAGCAAGTGTAAGGTGTTTGATCATGATGCCACAAGTGCCGACTAGTTGGCAGCCCGGCCATGCAATGATAGAATGGAGATGCGTTCTCCACGCGTGACGTTTGCACCAACTCTGGGACGAACTGTCATCGAAGATATAGAACATAAATAGAGTGGAATATTATTATATGTGGATATCTAAACTATTGAAACTACTGCTAAACGTGGTGTGAATTATTAAATTGAATTTACTTGGTGAATACATAAGTTATAAAGTTAATGGTTTGAATATATTGGCGTAACTACGATTAGTATTTTGGATTTGGAGTAGGTATGTTGATCAATTTGGATGCCCTTGAAAAGCGAAGGCAGTTTGCAATGATAGCTTTTATAAACGATGTTGTAGCACAAAGAGTGAATGCCACAGAGATTTTAGAAAATCTAAACTTTTATGCTCCCACTCGTTCCTTAAGAAACAGAAATATGTATTATATTAACAACCAAAGAACAAACTATTCCAGGAACGCGCCTTTAAATAGAATGATGTCTTGTTATAATCAACATTATGAAACAATTGGTTTGACAATGAACAAAAATGCTCTTAAAAAACGTTTCTTTTCGAGGTTAGCCAGAGATTTAAAATTAAAATAGATGTTAAGTGTTTTTGTAAATTAAACTGGTCTGCAATTGATTGACGGCGAATAAATAAATAAATAAATCTGAAAGAAAGAGTATACACCGAGCCTTTTAATCAGGTCTGGTGGTTACTCATGGTTACTCAATGAGTAGCCAGTTAAAAAAACTGATTATTTTGAGTCAAAACTAAGTAGGCGTAGAAATTCAAAGCTGTGCTTGAAAATGCAAAAGGGAATTTTTAAACATCGATACAGATGCGCTTATAAGTCCAACATTGCATTGCAATATTCAGTCTTTGTCCAACTTCAATCTGCGCACTTACGTGTGGAAATAAAATATTACAATCCCAGAAAAAGATTACCCGGTATTTTAAATAATTTCTTGTACAATTTACTGTCAGAAAACCAAATGACCTTCAATCTAGGTCAACTGACCACTTCTAGAATTAGCTACATGGGCTTACCTCAAGGTACATGTTTAAGTTCCTTACTTTATAATTTCTATATCAAAGATATTGATAGCTGCCTAGATAATCGATGCACGCTAAGACAGCTTGCAGATCTTGTCGTGGTTTCCCTGAGAGATCCACGTGCGGAAAATTTTCCGAATTACTCCTAAATTTCTTGAATTACTATGCTATCCCCTGAACACCGATAAAGTTGCTGAAATTTTAAGAAGAGTTCTCCGAGTTTCTACAAGGTTCTCGAATTTTCTCTAAAGTTCTGAAGTTGTTGCTGAAGTTCAACAAACTTTTTCTATTATTATTATAGTCATTTTAACACTTGTCCGGGGGAGGATATTTGAACTCGTGACTTGGGCGTGAGAGGTATGGATGTTAACCACTACGCCGAGGTCGCCCTCAGTTCAACAAACTTTTCTGCACTTCTACGAAGTTCATTAAAGTTGTACAAAGATCGCTGAGCATTCTCAGAGTTAACTGAGCTCCTATGTGCTGCACTTCTAAAAGATTTCCATGATTTCAACGGAGTTCCCTAAACTTCCACGAAGTTGTCTAAAATTCTACGAAGCATCCAGAAGATCTAAGGAGATCCCTGAACTATTACGAAGTTCCACGGACTTCTATAAAGTTCTCTGAAATCAAATGAATGGGTTTTGACTTCTAAAAAAGTCCCTGATGTGACGTGATGTTTGTCAGCCAAATTGCAGATCGTGATGATTTTGCTGGATGATTTCTGATGCATTTGCAGATACTATTTTGCCGTGCTGTAGAACTACAGAGATTACATACTAACGGATAAAGGTAATGCATTCTTGTGAACGTAGGAAATTGTTAGAAAATAACAGCGAGGGAGAGAAGTCGGCGACATATCGAAGTTTCTCCGGAAGGAGTAAGCACTTTACAAGATTCCGTTAGCTAATGTAAGGAAGGACTCTATAAACTGCAAATACTGAGGCTTTTTATTAGTCGAGACTAGCTTCATAACGTACTTCCAACCGTCTTAACAATGCAATTCCATGGTTTTTCGATCAACTATGAATGATGGACATCCCACGACACTCAACCTGATTTTTGTCTGTGTACCATCTAGATTCGCAATTATAAAATGTTATCAAAATGCTCACGGGTTGTTTCAATGCTAGATCGTATGTTTTCCGAATTAAAATCCTGTTACAGATTTTCCAAGGAAGATTTAAAGGAGTAAAAGTGCCTCAAATTAAAAATCCCAGAATACACGCGATCCCTGGATTCGGAAATCCCGGGAAATATCAAAATCCTGAGATTTTTTATCGCGGGATGGAGCTCACCTTACAAAGCTGAACGGATCATTTCCGCTGAGTTACCCCCCCCCCCCTCTGTCTTGAACCATAACCATAAACCATATAGTTTATGAAGCAAAATCTCACATACTATACATAGAAGGCCTGTACTCAAAAAAAAAATGCACCAGACAAAAGTGTTCACCAAAAATTTATTTTAGGTCGGATTTTGTTGAAACTTTCCTTTCCTTTTAATTCCTTTTTTCAATTTCCTTTCCATCGCTGAAAGCTCACACCTTTCCCTTAAGACCCCTCATTGCATTTTGTGCAATGGTGGAGCCGACCTTTTTAGTCACTTTCATCAATTATTTCTTCAACTCCAGCTCGTTCTTAAGCACCTTGGACGATTTTCGAACTTTGGCCTTCATTATGGCCCAAAATCTTTCCACCGGACGAATCTCTGGAGCATTTGGGGGGTTGGCGGTTTTTGGTACAAAAACTGTACCAATCCAACGTCGATCGCGCGAAATGGCATGATGCCAGGTCCGGCCAAAATAATGTCTCGCCTCCGTGGGACCGCAGGAAGGGCAACAGACGCTTCATTGTGATGTACGGTTTACTCAGTTTACCGCATTGGTATATGGCCTGCCAGAGCAAGTATTTTTTGGCGAATTTGTCCACTTTCTTCTTCCTTATGTCTTCCGGAACATCAAACCGTTGATTTGCGTCTGCCTTGATGTAGGTTTCGTCATCCATAACCACACACATCGGTTTCGATAATCACTCTCGATACAGCTTCCTTGCGCGGGATTTGGCCGCCGTGTTTTGTTGATCACGTCGGTTCGGTGCCTTCGGGACCTTGAATACATGAAGCCCAGCTCGTTTCATGGTTTGCTGAACGAACCAGGGCCTTCACAGGGTCAGCTGTCTTCGATTTTCTTCCACTTCCAGCCCGCCGCTCGGTCGTCTGGGACTCCTTAAACGATTTTACCACCCGAGACACAGTTGTATGGGTGATTCCCAGTTTTCTTCCGATCCATCTCATGGTCGCAGTCGGATTTTCCATGATGGCGCGCAAAATTCTCCGGCGATTTTCTTCTTGTTTCGATGACATCTCAATAACCACTGAACCGATTGTTATAATTTTTTTCATATGTAAACAATTCACTCCAAACTAGTTATACCCAGATTTTCATCAATTTTTACCCACGGATAAAAAAAAAGTTACACACGGATAAAAATGGTGCATTTTTTTCGAGTACAAGCCTTAGATTGAGCTCTCCAGGCAAAGGCCAGCAAAACTTGTTTATTTTATAACCTATATGTCCAATACTTTAATTTGTCAATGGTTGGAAATATGACGTAGATGGGAAAACACATATCCAGCGTCACAAAACTGAACCCGTCTTGTCAACTGTCGCTAACAGCTTATTGCATTGATGATTTTCTAGTGAAAGCCATAGCATAATTAAGTTTCCCGATCCATCATATGCCGACCCAATAAATACCATCGCTCAACAATTCCTTATCGATGCTATCAACTGCAACGGTTCTCTCTAACACCCATTCGACACCGCAAACCAAACACGGACCGCTAATGACCTTATCAGTGTCATGATGCCTAATCTCGTACTGTTCCTCTCTATATGTGCTGGACGTGTTGCGGTCGGAGTGCCACTTGAAAAATCCTATCAAAATTAATTGCGCAAATTAGTTGCCACTTGTACACCAACCGACACCGCATAAAGCGTCTTGAAGCGTCGTCGACGTCGATGTCGCCGGTCGGCCTAATTGAGGGCATCCTAAAACAATTTTCAACCACCACAACCCATCGCCGGAAAGGAGCCAAGAAGATGAAGCGGACGCTGGAAGGTTGGGGCTCTTTGATCAATAATTAAGCAAATATTATGCACCAAAGAGCAATTAATTTTCATAATTATGGGGTTGGTTTTGTGGATGAGATGCTGTTGAAAGGTCCGGTCGGACGCATGCTCCCGCTCGTTGTTCAAACGCACATGAAGCTCCCTGGCCCAGCTGGGCCAGATGGATTCGGTTTCCTCTGTTCAACTTTTCAGAGTGTCGAGCTGCGTCGTTGTCGAGTGGGTGGAGGAGGGGGGGGGGGAGGAAAACCATCGTGCAGGAAGGATACACACCACACGTTTCCCATGTGAAAACTGGCAATCATATCATACGATTCAGTTTGCTCCGGCAAAACATCGGACACAGAACCGTTTTCTCGAGTGGTTCGTCAGTCCAGGGAGAAATTTTCCCGGAGGGGAAAATCCTTTTCCTAGCGCAAAGGCCTACCCTATTCAAGATTGAATATATATTCGTTAATACACATCCGATTTCCTTCCGTTGCTCATGGGTTAAAGAAAGTACCGGAAACGGTGTGTCCTGTGAAGGATTGTACTGTGAAATGTCGAGCTTAGGGTGGATAAAAATTCTCCGGATCGAAGCATCGCCGGTTGTTCTCAAAAGTGGCATACGAACGATGGGATCAACCACATGACGGTGAAGGCAATTTTCCTGCCTTGTTCACATTATATGCTAATTTTTCGACTGAGGCTAAATTTATTCGTGGCTGCCTTGTCATACCCATGCATGGTTCGGTCGAGGGGTGGGAAAGACGCCGAATGGTAGCCATGTTCGCCGGCAAGCCGTACGTAAGGCCCTGATACCTGAAGATGAGTCCTTTCCATCGTCCTTCTCGCATGTCGACGGAACAGGAGGCACCGAAAAGAAGAATGATGGTAATGAACTAAATCTGATGGCGTTGTTTGAGAATTACCCCACCTTCCGAGCCCGGATGAACGGTGAAACAGCCTCTTGTCGGTCGTTTCTATTGAATTACTTACGATTTCCGTGCGATCACTGTCACAAGCGGACGTTTGTGTCGAAATAAGGAACAGGCTCCTTCTCCATTTTCGGATGCCGCTTACATGTGACGGTGGATGTATGGTTGAAAATGTCGTTCGAAGGGGGCTGAGGGTGGAAGTGGGACAATGCTGCTAACAGGTTGGGGTTGGATCCCTTTCTCAATATGGGTTCTCGGAAATGGAATCAAAGTTGACGGATTTAAAAAATTATTGACATAAACTTATTTGCTAAACATTATTACAACGGAAAAATATATCTAGTCTGGATTGAATTGTATGAAAAGGGAACGTCACCCAACGCAACAAAAAAAAACTACGACTTTTAAACTGAAAAAGTCTTTAAGACCGAATTAAATATTGATCTCGGACAAATAAGACCGCTCACGTAAACTATACAAATCCTTCATCAGATTCAACTTTTTAAACAAATTTAATAAATAATTCTGAGATTCGAAATGAATAATTAATACTTTGTGGCTCGCTTCATTCGGAAATTCATGAAATTTCCACTAGAAGTTCACCAAACTTCTACAACAAGTTTATATAACTTCCATAACAAGTTCATCAATATGTTGATCAAATGTTCACTATGAATTCTTCACAACTCCATCGACAGTTTGTTATACTTACACCCTCTCGACTAATAAAAATTCCAGCGCATAGGGGAAATGGCTCTAATGTTGGCCTATGGATCTAAGATTGGGCTCATGGCTAAAAATCTGCTATTTATCAATTTTATCATATGAACGCGTGTTTGGAACTGTACTAATGGATATTCTTGTTCGCTAAAGGGTGATACGGTCAAAATTTGGTCAATATCAACTTGACGTATTTCTTTCAATTTTGCATTTAAAAAACCTGAACACCCCTCATTTTGAAGGTGTGTGTGTGTAGAATGTTGCTCCTATTTTGATTTTGGAATTCACTCTTCAGTTGTCAAACTGCCGTCCAAGCAAGAAGAGCAGCGTATCAAAATTTTGCTCACGCATCGCGAAAATCCGAGCTACTCGCACGCAAAGTTGGCAAAATCGCTAAAAGTTGCCAAATGAACCGTTACAAATGTAATTAAAGTGTTTGGGGAACGTTTGTCGACAGCCAGGAAGTCTGGATCGGGGGGAAATCGAAAACCGGAAGCCGCTGAGACGACAAAGAGAGTTGCCGGTAGTTTCAAGCGAAACCCTAACCTCTCTCTCCGAGATGCCGCAAATAAGCTGGGTGTATCGTCTACAACCGTGCATCGAGCCAAAAAACGAGCCGGACTATCGACTTACAAGAAGGTAGTGACTCCAAATCGCGATGATAAACAAAATACGACGGCCAAAGCGCGATCCCGGAGGCTGTACACGACGATGCTGACGAAGTTTGACTGCGTGGTAATGGACGACGAAACCTACGTCAAAGCCGACTACAAGCAGCTTCCGGGACAGGAGTTTTATACGGCAAAAGGAAGGGGAAAGGTAGCAGATGTTTTCAAGCACATGAAACTGTCAAAGTTCGCAAAGAAATATCTGGTTTGGTAAGCCATCTGTACCTGTGGCTTGAAAAGCAGCATTTTCATAGCTTCCGGGACTGTCAACCAAGAAATTTACGTGAAAGAGTGTTTGAATAAACGTCTGCTGCCTTTCCTGAAGAAACACGGTTGTTCCGTACTGTTTTGGCCGGATTTGGCATCTTGCCATTACGGTAAAAAGGCCATGGAGTGGTACGCCGCCAACAACGTGCAGGTGGTTCCCAAGGACAAGAACCCTCCCAACACGCCAGAGCTCCGCCCAATTGAGAAATACTGGGCTATTGTCAAGCGGAACCTAAAGAAGACCAAAAAAACTGCTAAGGGCGAGCAGCAGTTCAAGGCAAACTGGCTTTCTGCGGCGAAGAAGGTGGACAAGGTGGCTGTACAAAATCTGATGGCAGGGGTCAAGCGTAAGGCCCGGCAATTCGGATTTGGAAAAGCGGAAGCCTAACTGAATATTTTTCCTGAATTTTATACTAATTGAACTTGAAAAAGAAATTTAATTTGATTTTTTAAATAAACGATTTCACCGATTTACACGCGTTTTCCCTTGACCAAATTTTGACCGTATCACCCTTTATTGATAATTTAGTCGATTGCTAAATTTATGTATGGGCCCAAATAAGGGCTTAGGCCGACATTACATCCATTTCCCCTATTTTAAATTTTCATCGGAAGTGAATCAAATGTCTACCTAGCGGCGCCGGTGGTGTAGTGGTAAGCTCTGATCACGCCTTCCTTCGTAAGGGAAGTGAAACTTTTGGACCCCGGTTCATGAGTTGATGGGTCGATAGATAGGGTCCAGGTGTGGGAGCTGCCTTCCTGGCGTCGGTAGCATTGGTGCTCAGCACGGAAAACAAGATCGACGGAAAACAAAATCAAGGAACAAAAAACTTCTACCTGAAGTTGATTAAAATTCAACTGATAGCTCACCCACGCAGGAACGAATATCTTGATACCTTAAATTGGTATGGATGAGCCTTGACGTAAGGTAAAAACCAAAAAAATGTTCCCACAATACCATTCAAATTCCAAATTATACAAATGCAATATCAACACAATACCACGCAGGTATTCTTTTGGTATCAAAATATCAATGTTTGTTACATACAAAGTATTTTGCACGCAATTTTTCGGTATTTTACCAAAAATGCTGATCAACTCCAAATTTTAGGATCAGGTCAGAATAAGGTGTTGATGGGTTACTTTCGGGCAACGCATTTAAACTGATAGATTGTTTATTTTTTGCCAGACTCACACCAAAAATCTCACAGAAAATCATTTAATTTTAAAGTTCATCAAACATCAACCAGCAGGGAACCAAACTTTCAGTGGAAATTCGTCAAACTTTTCCAGGAAATCTACTGCAATTTTAACAGAAAATCAGTTTCTATTAGACAGCTTGCCTGAGCTTGAGCTTGATTGGCCGCCCACGGTTGCTACTCTGTTACTGCCAGATCAGCTGTAATTACACAGAGAACCAATAGACGATGCTTGGGACTAGCAATCATCCTCAATGTGTAAAAACTGGTGATCTTAAATTAGGCAATACCAGCGCCGGCCGCGCCCGAACACAGGTCAAGAAAAGAAAGGAAAGAATTGTGTTGACATGACACTCGCTTTGATGGAAGCCGAGAACACCTCTGCACTTCCACGAGGAATCACTGGGATGTTGGATAAGAGGGTTGGGTTTGCAGCAGGGTTCGTTTTGGTAAACGATAAGCTGAATTGATGTCCTAACGATCATATAACGCGAAGGAGCTTGGGAATAAACCCACGTTCTTCTGCTCAGTAAGCAAAAACGTTTGCCACTAGGCAGACGAGCACCTTTTTAATCACCGAGTTGCTGTTATTACCATGTAGTCATATTAACAAATAAAACGAATGACGAATCTTGAATGTGGATGGGCCTGAGATTAGACTCATGATGTTCTGCTCAGTAAGCAAAAACGGTTGCTCTAAGGCCACCGAGCCCCTCATATCACATAATACCGTTGCTCAAATTTGTGTATCCATTCAAACCCGGAACCAACGACAACAACGAGTTTCGCAAAATACACGATCGATTTTACCATAAATCTCTTTGATATGTAAGGACCTGGGACCACGTTTTGCTGCTCAGTAAGCAGGCCACTATAACCGATGATCTTTCATTTCCGAAAACTAAAAACTACGAAAAAGTACTTAGGCCTTCATTAAGTTCCACTTTCACGCGACGTTCAATGACAGGGTCCTATCCAGGATTACATCTGAAAAATCCAAATCTGGCCAACGCCCACCTAAACCTGTTCTAATCCACCTGAAATGACTAACGAATGGAAGACTTTGACTACCCAGCCATGCAATAGTCTCATTCCGTGCCTTATGGCAACTTGATGATTCTATTGCGCTCATCTTTTGGCACCACCCAGGAGAGACTTGGTCCTGTACCCATTGCTTAACTTATCTCAATTCCACTCAGCTACTCGCAATTTCTTGTGATATAGTGGGCGGAATATTATTATATGAGACAATTCAATGCAGACGTCTTTCCAAATTTGACAGATCGACAGGTAATCGGTGAGTTACCACGAAAGTTGCTATTCAACAACTTGACAACGTCCCATCTCCAACGCCTACTATGAGAATTTCCCATTGCAGACGCCAACGAAATGACGTCATCGAGCTATCGATCAACTACCCTGGTTATCGCCTGGTACCTTATAGAACGATGCTAGGAGGCGAACCGGAAGAAACGATGAGCTACCTCTCCCAGAAAATCAGTTTCTATTAGACATTCATTAAACATCCACTGAAAATTCATCAGTCATCCAAAATAATAGAATCCTCCGATATCAAGCTTACTCTGAAAGAATTTATCGAAATTTCATCTGAAAATTACGTAATTTCAACTAGACATTTGTTAAACCTCCATTCAGTTATCATCCACCAGAATTTGTTATAGCTTCATGCTCAACTGAAAAGTCATTTAATTCCTATCAAAAGTGTACCAAAATCACACCCCAGTATTTCCTTTTTTAATTTGGATGTGGGATGAAATCTTCGTGGTGGTTTCATAATTTGCTGGTAGACGCTTTATGATTTTCCTATTAAATTTTGATACATTTTCGGTGAAAGTTCCTGAAAATTGAAGATTGATGATTTTTCTGTGGAACTTAGACATTTAATGAACTTACCTAGTATCCTTCACCTTTTTTTGCTTTTAAAGGTTGACATATAGCCAATTCAAACTATTAGCCGTTTATCTAAAACTCATCGCACTCCAACCGGAAACTAAGCGAAATTATTACAAAAGTTCAACAGACAAAAAGGCATAAAATGTCGAATGGACAAAAAGTCGAACGACCATAAGGTCAAATGGACAAAAGGTAGAATTGAACATAGAGGGACAAATGGTCAAATGGAGAAAAGGTCAATCAGCATTTGGTCTACCGTTCGGCTGTAATATCTGAAGGAGGCTTCAGAAACCTTTTTCTGAATTGTTACCCATTAACCTCGAGCCCACCACAGAAATTTGTTCCCAATACTAACCTAGATTTACTGCTGTTTAAAATAGTAATTAAAAAATTAAGGAGTTTTGGCTCCGCAAAGTGTCACACACGACTGAGCCTAGTAAATAAACGAACAAGTTAAAATTATCTACAAATATTCTTGAACATTTGGAAAGTTCCTTGAAATTTAACGAAGTTCCCAAAACCTCCAAGAAGTTCATGAAGATTTTTTGAAGTAAAATCTCTGACAAACTGGAACGAAGTTCCCTAAACTGAAACGAGGATCCCGGTAGTTCTTAGAATTTTATTAGCATAGCATAGCATAACATAGCATAAGCTATTGCACTAATCGTGGGGGGCTATAGAATGGTCAACCAATGCATTTTGCAGAATATATCGTGTGTTGCCATGAAAAAACTCTTGGGGCTAGTCGTTTTTCCCGCACATCAAAATCTGCAAATCAAGCATCGCATTATTCACCTGGCCACATCCTTACAATTCAGTGTTCAATAGCCGAGGTTTCGGCCTAAGAAGAATCAAACAGTCTACATCTCGTTGAACAGATAATAAAAACCCCAAAGACCGCCGTATTCTTTCCAGACTTAGAATTGGTGCTACCGAATTACCAAAAAGGGACCTCCAAACTGCATCACATGCGGTGTCCCACTGTCCATCCCCCACCTTTTGTTAGATTGTAGAGCCTACAGTACCGAACGTTTGACTTATAATCTAGATACAACCATAGAGGAAGTTTTATCACCACCCACTGAACAGAAGCTGCTGGAGTTCTTGAAAGCAACCGGATTGTATGACCAAATTTAATTGAAGCAAACAGGGACGAATGACCGTTTACGGTTAAAGTCCCGTTAAAACAAAGACACACACACTTACAATTCAGTGTTCACTCAGTGTCAAGCTATCGTCTGTTTACTCGGCAGCAAGCATTGTGTGGTGCTCCTCATTGTTCTTCATCAGCAGTCCTATCAGTCGATGCGTCGTCGACTTTGCAAAGCAACCGTTTCGTGATGAATGTGTGAGCCCTGACCACGTTTTGCGTCCATTGCTACAATGGAAGCGCTCTGACCCTCGTTGGCGAATCTGCCATACAAGTAAACCACTGGAAGCGGCTCTCGTTCTGGTAGAGGAGGCTTATTGGATAGCGGAAGATAAAATGTTTATTGTGTTGTACCTTTCGACTATAGTTTTAAGATGTACACTGGAGTCGTTTCCTTAGCTCAGTCGGTAAAGGCGCAGCTACAAAGCAAGACCATGCTGGAGGTGGCTGGGTTCAATTCCCGGTCCGGTCTAGGAATTTTTCGGGTTGGAAAATTTCTCGACTTCCCTGGGCAATAGACGTATGATTGGACAATTATACCAATGCAAAAATGGTACAGGCATCGAAAGCTCTCAACTAATAACTGTGGAAGTGCATCTAGTAGAACACTAAGTTGAGAGCACGCAATAAGCTAATATGCGATATGCAATAAGCTTGAAATGCGAAGAAGAAGAAGAAGACTGGAGTCGCTTTTTACGCGGTTTTTTTACGTGGTTTTTTTTTACGCGGATTTCGGAATTTACGCGGTGTATCGTTATACACTAGAGTCGCTTTTTACGCGGTTTTTTTTTAAAGGGTTTTTTACGCGGTTTTTTTTTCGCAGGTTTCAGAATTTACGCGGTTTTTTTTTTACGTGGATTCCGGAATTTACGCGGTTTTTTTTACGCGGGACGTATCACCTGCGTAAAAAGCGACTCCAGAGTATTGTATAGTGAACAAGAATCTTAGGCTCTGTAAAGTTAATTCGGTTGTGTTTCAGGCGGCTGGTTCGGACTCACGCCGACAGTTCGCTCACCTGAGGACGGAACGGAATCTTCTTCACACGCTTGGTCTTGAACTCTTGGACACAGTTTCTTATAAAACTGTGTAGAGGAATCAAACACACAGTCAAATTAACGGGGTAACAAATTTTTTATTGATCTTCAATTAACAATGGTTGTTAAAGGAAATGAAAATTTTCTCCGATCTCGCTTCATGGCTTACTGATCTCCAACATCCTCCGGGCCAGCGACAGAACTGGCCTTTAGTAGAATAATCTTCGTAATCGGTCTGAGGTAGGTTGATCTTGAAGTGCGTATCTTCACAGTCCTAATTTTGCCGTCGGGTCCCTTGTAAGCCTTTTCGATAATTCTATGACTAAAGAGATGAACTAGCCTCAGGCTAAAAATCTCTAAAATAAAGACAAAAAAAAAAAAAAAAAAAACTTTTCGATAATACCTTTGGGCCAACATCCTACTGCATACTCGTAATAGTTTCGATTGTCTTTCCATTTCTGTCGTTGGATCAATTCTGAGCGATAAGCTGACACCCATTTACGCCAGAAACGATCAGCGTGAAATTGTGCATTTTTGTAGGCAGCCCTCGTCATCAAACTGCTCTCATCAAAATCGTGATCGTACTGCATATGGTTGTTCCGTCCAAGCAATAACATCCCAAGTAACACAAAAAACATCTTTTTGAAAAATAATTAGAACGGCTTGTTATATAAATGTATTATAAGTGATGCAGATAACATCCCACGTTATATATGAGGTATATAGATGATTTCTTCATACTTCCTAGATTCAACATTTTCCAAAATAGTTTTCTTTTGCTTTTATCTTTAAATGTTATTTAAACGTGCATCTTACTGTTTTAATACCACTTTAAAACTGGTCGTCTACAAAATCAATCTTAGTTGAATTTATAAAGTTCTTGAAGAGATTCTGAACTTTCCAGATTGACGTGAACATTGACGGCGCCATCGAGCCGGACTGTCTCTTCACGCAGTGGTTGACAGTTTCATATGAGGTTTGCGGAGGTTTGTTATAAAGAAAGTTAAAAACACTTGTTTATTACATCTCATAAATTAATATAACTGAAAATGTGTAGGTTGTCTTATAAGGAGTTGAAAATACTTTAAAATAACACTCTGGCAATTAGATGTACGCTTTGCTGCTAACAAAACATCTCTATGACGGATCGAAAGCGTGTTGAACGAGAATATAATTTTCATGCCATTGGCAAGAACGTGATAGATACTTATAACAAACCTCTCATCAAGCGGAGTTGGTCTAGTGAGGAAGTAATAAGTCTACCACGCCAAGGACCCAGTGATCGAATCCCATTCTCGAGTTTTTTTTATTGTTTTTTTTTGCCGCTGGTTTTTATGATGTTTCCAAAACATGTTATAAGACTAGTATTTAGTTGTATAAGCTCCGCGTCTTGCGCTTTTTAGGTTATATAAATGTATTAAATGACGTATATTACAGTATTATTGCTTCTTTACGTAAGTCATTAAAAAGTATTTTCAACTTCTTTATGACAAGCCGTGTTGCTTGGGATATTAGGGGTTAACGGCTCAGGATCATGAGGATCATTCGACACATGTATTAAAGGGCGATTGTTGACGACGTTCATTACTTCACACAATGCTGTTCTCAGAACCAAATCGGTAGGGTGTCTCTCCTTCAGCATAGCGCGCAGTCCAAAGTGTGGCGCACCTGGAGGTATAAACGACCCTTCCACGCCTCTTACACTCAGTGTTTCGTCTATCTGCTGCTGGTTAAGGTCCTTTATCATCTTCTTCAGTTCTTGATTGGCTCCTGTGAAACTCGTCCCGTTGTCAGTCAGGATTTTCTGAGGAACACCATGAATTGCCATGAAACATCGAATGACCATTATACAGCTGCTCGTTTCCAGTGACGAAACCACTTCCAGGTGTACCGCTCGACTTGACATGCACGTGAAGAGTACAACCCATCGCTTCTCGACACGTCGTCCAACCTTCACCATCAATGGCCCAAAATAGTCGATTCCTGTAGAAGTAAAAGGAAAAACAAAGGGGGTCGTCCGCTCTGGTGGTAGATTACCCATCTGTGCCACGCTTGGTTTGGCACGTAGCTCTCTGCATCTCACACATGCTTGTGCAAATTTCTTTACTAGGGAACGAATCTTCAAAATGCGGTACCGTTGTTGCAAGTTGTTGATAACTGTTTCTAATCCTTGATGAGCGTTAGCATTGTGGAACGTCTGGATCAGTAGGTTGGTGAAATGATGGTTGTCCGGTAGTATTACGGGATTGTTCACATCGAACGGTTTACTTTCGTCTTGAATGCGACCTTTCATCCTTATAATTCCGTTAACCAGAACGGGTGAGTAAGCTAACAATCGGCTTGACTTTTTCACAATGCCAGTCATCCTTAAGCTGTTGATTTCATCATGGAACGCTTCTTTCTGTACTATTTTATACCACAGGTTTCTTGCTTCATCCATATCGTGCACGTTGATCGAAAATTTCTTCGGTTTGTTCCTTTTTGGAATGCCAAGAATTTTTCTCATCTTCAGATAATAGGCTGTTGATCTTACCGAACGGTTGTAATCCGAAAATCTGCTAATGTCAGGCATATCCATAACATCTTCTTCACAAACATGATGACAGATCAATTCTTCTACAGCTTCGATTTCCACATGATAGTTCACGGATTCGTTTGATGACATCGTGACACATTCTTGGTTTGGCCATTCACTTTGATTGTGCTTCAAAAACTCTAGACCACTCAGCCATTTAGCGATGTTTGCGAACTAAGAGGACTTTGTAGCAAGGTCAAGAACGTTCAAATGCGATGGTATCCAATTCCACACTCTAATGTTGTGTCCATTTTGGAATATCTTCAAACGTTTTTTTTTTTTCCTTGATTTGTTTTCCGTGCTGAGCACCAATGCTACCGACGCCAGGGAGACAACTCCCACGCCTGGACCCTACCTATCGACCCATCAACTTGTAACAGTCACCCTTTTGGTAATATGTAGACATTACATTATCAATATAAACGTTAGGCTACTCAATTATTATACAATGTCACATGGAACTACACCTATGCCATCAACATACTCTCTTTAAATCAAACTTTTTAGAACGCCGTGTTGCACACGCGTCTTGCCATAAACTGGGCCAACGCTTAGGCAAACTCAGAACATCAGCATTTAAAACACCTGCTCCGCTGTAGGGGAGTAGAAGTGTTTTCGTTAAAGTACTCTCCTCTTTTTGCCCGGGATCGGGATTAAAGCAGAAGGTCAAGTTCATAGGACGGCCTTGAAGAATGGGGCGGAAATGTGAAGGTCGCCTTGACGAGTACTGGTGGGAGGGAGAAGTCACAGTCAGAAAGAAGCCATGAAATCCCCAACCCAAATTCTTCGTGCGAAGCGGTGAGTTTTTCCAGGTTTTTATCTGAAGACTAACAAATTTCTCGCCCATTTTGCCTGGAGTTGTGAAACGTTGTAGAAGAATGGTGATTTTGGTCGCGACTAATTTAAAGTGATTTTAAGAAATGCCCTCAGAAGATTCCTCAGTGCCTTTAACCTTTGAATTGTGACAGCCTTAGACAGTGTTAGAATCGATCCCTTGATACTCTTCTACAATTGGTGAAGTGAAAACGCAATCAAGAAAGGTATGAAAGTCGTGCGTGAGTAGGTTGCGTCTCTCTAACCCATTTCGTAGTACATTTCCCGGATTTAGGAAATCTACGTGTGAGCCGGTCACTACTTCCGGATTCCAGGCATAGGTTGCCGTTTTTGCCGCGTCGTCAACAACGCACCCTATCCAAACGAAACTGCCCGTTGGCGAGGTTTCCAGCATTCGACTGTCCACCAATCGAACGCACTGGTGAGTGGATGTATCATTGCCCAGTCGAGCACAAGGACGCACCGCTAAATCCAGCTAATGGGGTGTTTACACTTGTGTTTTTTTAACTAGCGCTTATGAGCCAGCTGCTAGCATAAAAGCTCACCAGCATAATTCAAACAGGGCATCAGCGTCAACCAGCATGAGATTTCAGAAGCAACTGAAATTCGTATTATTTGGCTAATACACTAGCGCCATCAAAATCCGCATAGATGTAAACACCCCATAAACCAAACCACCGAGGAACAAAGAGCCTCGTCTAACAATAGCCGGTGGAGTCATCGCGCGCAACAATAGCGACATCCGTCGTTTGATCACGGCGGTTGCGAGGGATTTTACATCGCACCGGCGACCGCATGTAAGCCGTCAAAGATCGTGAGTAACCGCTATTTGTAATCCATGTGCACATGTGACGTCGGCTGGGAATCAGTTTTTAGGGGCAAGGTTGCAAATACTCATTTCAGCTAAAATAATGTTTTTCGGAATAATAAAACCAAAAGATGGTATGATGATATGTTTTACTAGTAAGTTACAAGAAGAAGTTACAAAGTATGCGTTTGAAACATAAAACCTGTAAATTTTACTTTCTATGAGTCACAATCAGCGATTTGCTGATCGCTGAATGAGTGAGTGTGTGAAAAATCGCTGATTTTGAATAAACAGTTTTAATATGTCTAACACATTCTTTGCAACCTCTTCTTGTATCTTACCAATTCAAAATATGATCATAGCATCAAATTATTTCATAATTAAAAAAAAAAAAACATTGTTTTAGCTGAAATGAGTATTTGCAATCTTGTTAAGGGGTATCTAGAGAGAACGCACGCTTTAGGTAGGAGAACTAAACTAGGCCTAGTGAAATTCCATGTGGTGAGAAAACCGGAATAAATGTAGGTTATGAATTAGAAATTTATCTTCTTGTAAATTTCATCGGCGCCGCTATCATCAAACGTTCCCAAGTAACACTTTAAGTTTTATGAAATACTACAAAGCAACTATAAAACAACATTCATAAAACCCTGGTCAAGGGTATTTTGTCATTAATGCATCCACCAAAACCTCATTAAGACTAAAACATGTCTAGTTGGCCCACCCTGGAGAAGGTTCTGAAGGGTGTATTCTCGAAGCTCTTCAAGATTGATTTACTGCAAAAGGTTGTATGACAAACGCATTGAGAACCATTTGAAAGCTACAATAAAAGCTATTTAGCAACAATAAAAACCCTTTCCGAGCCATTTCCCCTAGCCGCATGCTGAATCCACTAGGAAAGCATCAATCACAATAGAAAAGGATTTATGAATCCGATCTTATCAAAATTAGTAAAATAGAAACTGATGGTATAAAAATCTTGTTGAATATCCAAATTTATTACAATATTTCTTATTAAGTGGCCTAGTTTTAAGTGCCATATAAAATTTTATGTGAAATGTACGTGAAAACATCGAAAAAAATTAAGTCCACCCTGGTAAAACGTCGATTTGACTAATTATTAAACATTGAAAAAAAAAAATTAATATTCTTCAGATCGAGCTTGGCCGCGTTTTTTTTTATTATTTTCACATTTAAATGTTTGATCAATGCTAAATTTACCAAAATATAGATATATCTAAGGAAATATTGACTGAAAATCGAAGACTGTGAAAAAACAAGCAAACAAATAGTAACAGCGGTGGCATAAAAGTTGATTTTCATGGGTCATTTGTGAAAAAGTTGTTTTGCTTTCAAGAATTCGTAAATAAATTAAAAAGGTTTTAACATGGCTTTTATGAAGGAAAATTGCAGGCTGAATTGTATTTATCTAAAGCCATTTTGCTTGATCCTAACCCGTTCAGATTTATGGCAGCATTTATGGAGGCAAAGTTGCCTGCAAAAAGTTAAACGTCAAAGTTTGTTTATCTTTCGATAGTTGCGCTGTGAGATCCAGGATTCTTCCAGGCGGCTTTCTGCCGATGGATTGGGAGCAGTTACTCAGATAGTTTGCGATACTGTTTTACAACATTTCGCATTTCGAACAGCTGGAAGCGCAATCTTTCCCGAAAAAGATCCCCTTCTTTCGGATGGCTACAGAAGTGCACCATCCAACGATGCAGGGAAGTACGCTTGAATGAAATTTTCGAAGAGTTCGCCGAATAAAATCGCTGCTATGGATCGGAAATCAGCTAATCTCCGCTAACTAACAGTTTTAGTGGTTTGCTGTCGGTTGTTATTTCGATTGTCATTTATTCGCAAGATCTGGAGAAGGCTGGTATGTTTTTAAACTTTCGACAATGTTTTATGAATTCGAGGGGCACGCTCACTTTACTCTTCTCCGCCAGATGGTCAGTCGTTGATGGTGTGCTGGTTCTTCTAAAGAAGTAAATTTTGCTGAAATCGACTTGATTATTTCATCCTACTTCGTCTATCCTTCGAGATTTCCTTGTCATAAATTTGGCATTTATTAACTATGAGGAACCATCTTTTAAGCTCAATTTGTAAACAGAGTAATTGGGGAGTTAATGATGGACTTTAAAAAGCCTAAAAGGCAAAAAAAAAAATGCTTTTTGCTCTAATGCAAAACCTAATGGTTTTGTGGTTGCATTTATAATGATAGAACACGTTTATAAAGTATTTTATCAAGACATTAATAAACAATTGCTAATGACGTTTATGCTTGAATTACATAACAGTTTTAAGGAGAGATTGATAACTGTTTTGATTTTCTTGCCAGACTATAAATGGTTTTTAAAACAGCAAAAAGCTGAATTACTAAGCAGGAATGTTTCACACTTTAAAATGCTATATTTAAACTAAATGGATTGTTCATTGCCGTTATAAAACCATCATTAATCAGAGTGGATGCTAAATGGTTACTGAATTGTTACTTGGGTTATCAGGGATTCAAATAAGTTTCTCCTAAGAACTACTCCCAAAAACTCATCAAACCTCCACTGGAAGACAATGGATCTTTCACTGAAATTTCATCCAAGTTGCTTTCATGCCACCCCTTTTGCCCTTGGTCCCGAGCACGCCTCCGATCAGCGTTGTTCATATTTTTTTTTTTGTCTTCTTACAATCATGGCCTGATGGAATGCCGTTTTTGTTCGCTCGTGAATGTGTGAGCCAATAAGAGGCCCCAGAGTCTGCTGGGATGGCCCGAGGATGGGGTAAAGATTTCCGGAATTTCGGATGGATGTAATTTGCATTCGATTAAAGTTGAATTTTATTAGGTGCCGGTATGTGGCAGGGATTGAGTGAAGAATCGTTTATGTGGAGCCGTATGATGGTTGTTCTCGCCGAAGCGGAAAGCATTTGCCGTCGTGTCGTAATGCGGCCCGAAATTGGGCCTGAACGCTGCCGCTGCGAGGTTCCTACTAAATAGCGATAAATTTATCGAGTTTTGCTGTGGCATTTCCGCCTGGGATGGGTAGAATACAAACGGCTTATGGTGCCAATCTCAATGCAGACGAGATACCGGAGTACTTGAAGCTATGACTTCACGATAAGTACTTTCATTATGGAAGGATTTGCATAACACTTGTTGTTAATCAAGGTACAATAAATTTTGGTTTCTGGCTTACGAAGGGAGGGCGTTACGAGCTCGTGCATTGGAGTCTTCAAGTGAAGGACAACGAAATTTACTCTTTGATGGAAGATGCTAGATTAGCGTTTGCATTAACGATGTTGCATAGATTATTGGACGAGTGATGTAGACTTCTATCGCTTACCAAATCGGTCTATTAAACATACACAAATCAGAAACAATAACTATATAGAGGAAATGGCTCTAATGTTGACCTATGGATCTGGATGGGCCCAATCATCGCTAAAAATCTGCTATTTATCAATTTTATTTAGACGAATGCGTCATTTGGACGGTACTAATGGATATTTTTGGTCGCTATTGAAAATTTAGTCGATTACTGAATTTATGTATGGGTCCAAATTAGGAGCATTTAGGCCGCCATTCAATCCATTTCCCCTGTATAAAAAACAGAACCTTTCTGAACAAATAATTAGAACTCATGTTGGATCTCTTGATATGTTCCACCAGTTAAATGCAACGTTCCACAATTGTAAAAAAAAATATATGAAGCACTCTGAAATGAAAGTGGAAAATAGTAGTGATTCTTCAGAAACGAGACCATAACATGGCAATATCCGCTTTGGCAAGGAACATTGTACCCGTGGTGGAAAAACAGCACAGCCCAGCACATAGTCGGTTTCTAGCCGGAAATGGGGGTCTTGAAGGAGCTCTCGTAGTTCATCGAAGCAGGATAGAAAAAAGAAAACCCCTTCGCTTTCCACTCGAGCACGAAAAGACGCTGGTGCCGTACAGTTGCACGCTCGTTTTACCGATACTTATTTCCCTTTTAAACCGAATTAAAAGTTCTTGTGCTGTTGCTTTGATTCATCCCGTTCTCCGTGTTGCTGATGCAGTAAAACTGCACTACCGAGAAAACTCAAATGCAGTGCTCTCGCCCGGTAACTACCAACGAACGTTTGGGTGAGTGATGTTGGCTGCAATGGTTCAAAAAGGAAGGAAATTCTCATGCACATACACATGCACAACATTTTGTTACCACTTTGTGTGCTCGCTCGACCGGACGAACAGGAAGGGAAATGGTGAGTGAAATGGGAAAGTTTTTACAGGGACTTTGCTCACCCACAGAGCATGTTCAGTACCACCAGGAATTGTCATCCGATATGGGATTTAGCTATTCATGTGTGATTGTGCGGAGGGAATTGCAACTTGTATTAACATGTTGGTTTCCGTTGCAATGTCTCCTACCAGGAACTGGATCCAAGAAGGTGTGAATTATATTGATTCACTTCCAATTACTGTTGATGCGGGACCGAATGGAATATTCTTTGCCTTTTATTTTCGTAGTCTCCTGTTGTGTCCTGTGTAAGTGTGAAACACCTTCAGAACGAAGAAGGGAAGGCAACTGAACTTGTTTGGCCCCGGATATGGGTCCAATAAGTGAGGGAAAACATCGACAAGAGTGGGGACATGGAAGCACTTTGCCATTTTCCTGGATGACCAACAGCTGTGCTACTACTGACTACAGAATCGAATGTATGTGTGACCGAGGAAAAGGCACTCGTCCCCGGAAGTCTCGTCGGTACGTGATGGGAATGGAGGTAGCACACCTGGGTGCTATGGGGCTTTTCCGGATGAAAAAGTGCCTACTTCTAGCCAAGCAGCTAGCAGTGGGACTACTGCACTTGTGCTGCTTGTGGTGAAGAACGTAATGGTACTTTAGGTCAACTTGTGAACTGTTGAAGCGTTTTTCTTCCGTGCTTGGCTGGGCAAGATGAAGATAGGCACTTAAAATAGGCAAGCGATAGAGATGAAGATGCTCTTTAATAGCGAGGAAAATATGATTGACTTACTTCAGATTTCAAAATATCATGGATTTTTTTTTTCAGCATTTAAAATCACCCTGGATTTAATGGTTTGGATATTTCTGTTTAAAATGATCACCTTCTAGCTCATCAGCATTGTGACAACACTTACATAGAGCTGATGACGATTATTGTTACCAGACAAACTATCATCGACCTCTCACCCCAGCAGTTCATGAGTTGATGGGTCGATAAGCAGGGTTCAGGTGTGGGAGCTGCCTCCCTGGCGTCGGTAGCATTGGTGCTCAGCACGGAAAACAAATCAAGAAAAAAAGAACCAGCACTAGAGTAAACCCGAGTATAATCAGCGGTGACATCTATCGGAAATGACGCTTAATCTGTTAAAAAAAAAACCCTTTCACAGACTACAAAATAGAGTACCTGACACTGCAAAACATGTCTGATACCTCTATATATATATGCGTTTAGATTAACTCCAAAATGCACTCCACCAATCACCAGCTAGTGCGGGTGATGAATAACATCCGAAGTAACAAAGCTGTATCCAAGTCCACAGCCATGGCATTGTTAGACGTTGAGAAAGCGTTTGATAATGTCTGGCACAATGGGCTTGTATACAAGCTTTGTAACTTCAACTTTCCATTACATCTCTACCTCCAGCAAAGGTCGTTTACGGTATCGTTGAATGGTTGTCTTTCCGACACGTTTTCCATCCCAGCAGGAGTCCCGCAAGGCAGTCTGCTGGGCCCCTTGCTTTACAGCATTTACACTTCCAACATTCCTCCCCTTGGAGACGGTTGCGTGTTTTTCCTGTTCGCAGATCATACCGCAATAGCCGTCAATGGAAGGATGCCTCGCGAAATAACGAACAAACTTCAACGATGCCTTAACGCCTTTGCTGATTATGCCACCACGTGGAAAATCAAAATCAATGCCTCCAAAACACAAGCGATCCTGTTCCTCCATCGGCAATCGCCCAAACTGAAACCGGCTCCATCTTGTACTGTAATCATGGATGGCACAAGGGTTGAGTGGTCTGCCGAAGTAACCTATCTCGGGATGTTGTTCGATGAAAAGCTCCTCTTCCGTTCGCATGTAGAGAAAACTGTAGTCAAGTGTTCTACCTTGGTTAGGTGTCTGTTTCCGCTGATTTGCTGCAGATCCCGCCTCTCAAGGGTGAACAAACTGGCCGTCTACAAACAAATCATAGCACCTGCGATCCTCTACGCAGCTCCGGTGTGGGAATCATGTGCAAAGACTCACAGGAACAAAATCCAGGTCGCTCAAAATAGAGTGCTGAGGATGAGAATTTACATGAAGAGGCAGGCATTGCCAAAATAGATTCCACAATTAACGAAATTAAAACTTAATTTGAACAAAAATGTAATTTATCAGAACATGCTTTTATAAGCAATTTGTATATAGTAGATTAGGTGTATATAGTAGTTGTAGGTTAATTATAGTTGTAAATATTAGTTATAAGTAGTCTCCTTTTTCAAATTTAAAACAAACCAATTCCACCAAGGTGGTCATTCTCTAAAACAGGCCTGATAGGACTAGGAACTGAAATTAATTATAATTGAAATTTCAAAGGAACTAAAGTTGAAAAGACGCATCTGTGTCACTTGATAAGTTATACATGTAAACCATACAAATTCAAGAAATATAGATCATTTAAAGTCAAAAAACATCCAAAGTCACATTCTCTGCTTGACCGTCAAGCAGTTCTGATCAGTTCGGTTGTTCGGTTTTAGTAATTTTCGTTCTTCGTTTTTCGTTAGTGACGCCGTTGCTATCACAAAAAAGTAGCGGATTCCCCAACCTTCACTTCAATTAAGGATGTCGACCAGTTTAGGACTGTGTTGACAGATCACAATCTACAGTCTCGGTTTAAGCTGTGCAGCGTCGGAACAAAAATTATATGCTCCAGGCTGGAGGAGTACAAGGCTATCGGAAGTTTCCGAAGGACAACAAGGTGGATTTTTACACGCATGATTTGCCATCGCTGAAGCCACTGAAGGTAGTTTTGAGAGGTTTGCCGTTATTCGAGGCGGCCATTGTGAAGACTGAGCTGGAGCGGCTTGGTCTACAACCAGAGGCAGAGTATCCGATGAATCGGCGACCCTTGCCGAACACCAACTACCGGGACCAGCTATTCCTGGTTCACTTTATCAAGGGCTCCACCACACTTGCCGGGCTGAAGGACAACAACCGGGGTCTGTTGCAAGTCATCATCTCTTGGCAGCCATACAGACCTCAACACCGTGATGTAACGCATACCATGAACTGCCTCTCTTACGGCCAAGGCACGAAAAATTGCCATATGAAGCCACGCTGTGACAAGTGTGGAGGTACACACATGACAGCGTCCTGTGGTCAAGCTGATGACAACGAGCCAAAGTGTGCCAACAGCGGTGGAAACCACCGTGCGTCCACTCGAGACTGCCCCAAGCGAGCGGAATTGATTAATATTCGTTAAAAGGCGGTAACAGGCAACCAGATCGGTCAACACCGCAATAATCGTGCGCCCCCGGCCATCACTGATGCTTAGTACCCTGCAATCCAGCCCCGACTGGTACGGAACCTAGCACCGCTTCCCCTCAACAATCAACGAGCCCTTAGCACCCCCCTGGGTATTCTCCACCGATCAGCCCAGCATCGCTTCACTGCTGCAGCGGCCAAGCCGAACCAAGGTCCCTCCACTACCCCTGGTTTATCGTATGGTGAGTCCATCGACGATTCCCCATTTACCTAGGAGGAACTTTTGACACTCGTGGCAGAGGTCATCATCATCCTGCGCACCTGCAAGACCATATCTGAACAGCTTCATGCTGCCCTGTCCCTGTCCCTTGTCACTAAGTATGGACCGTGAAGTTATAAAGATTGCAAATTGAAACACATCGAACTACTTGACTTCCTTAACGCCAAGGAGATCGACATTGCCATCATCACCGAAACCCATCTAAGGCCGAAAGTCAACATCTACCTATCGGACTTTCGGCTCTTGAGGCTCGACAGAACCAGTGTAAGAGGAGGTGGAGTAGCCGTTGCTGTGAGGCGTAACATCTACTGTCACCTTCTGCTTTACTTTCAACTCAAAATTATCGAAGCCATCGGGGTTGAAGTTGGTACATCGCTTGGTCCCATCACCATCCAAATAAGTCAAGAACAGGGATGGGTTGGCAGCGGACCTTCGACGAGATATTATCAAGCTGACTCGGCGGCGGCAAAAATACATCATCGTTGGCGACCTGAATGCCAAAAATCAAGCTAGGGGCAACAGTCGGCGCAATCAAAACGGCACCATCCTGAACAACGATCTGCAGGAAGCGCAGTACAACATCTTGAGTCCGGACACTCCCACCCGGTTGAGTAGGTTCGGTGCTCACTCCACCATCAATATCTACATCAGCAACATGGGCAACAACATTTCGCAATCTGTCGTGAATCAGGAACTCAGATCGGACCACTATTCGGTGGTAACTGAAGTGGGTTCCTCAATCAAAAAGTTCCAAGCATCACGGCGAAACTACCATCTGGTAGAATGGTCGCAGTTCCAACACTGAATTGACACTAGTATCGACTATGACGTCCACCCAAAAACGACCGACGACATCGACCGGTTTCTGCGCTCCATCGATGAAGCGATTTCCCAGGCCAGGGAGCAACACGTGCCAGTATCCAGACATGTGAGTAATACTCTGAAACTTGACAGATCTACCAAAGACCTTATCAGACTACGTTACACCATCCGAAGGCACTACCAACGCTCTGGTCTGCCTGTGCTTAAGACCCACTGTAATCGTCTAACAAAAACCATCCAAGCCAGGATGGTGGACCTCAAAAATCAAAACTTAGCTAACAGGATCCGCTCTCTCCCAGATTGTGCAAAGCCCTTTTGGAAACTAACCAAAATTCTTGAAAATAAGCCAAGGCCCATTCCACCACTGAACCCACTGGATCGTTACGGCGATCTAGTGGTTCATCTGGTAACTGCTGAAGAGAAGGCAGCCGCGATAGGTCAACACTTCGTCAGCTCCCATAATCTCGGACAAAATATCGTCAGCCCTCACGAAGCTGAAGGTGCTGAAAATGCAACCAACCTCCATCAGATTCCCAATATTTTTCAGAGGAATCCTAAATTACGGCTGACGAACTGTTGGTCTATATCAAATCATCTAAAAACATGAATGCCCCAGGGTTCGACAACATCCTGAATCTAGAACTCAAACACTTGAGTTCCAGATTCTACAACAATTTGGCACTGAAGTCAGCTAAAGTCATACCCATCCGGAAACCTGGGAAGGATCCGTCCTCTCATTCAAGTTTTCGACCAATCACCCTTCTCTCAGGGTTATCAAAACTATTCGAAAGAGCAGTCTACCACCAGCTCCTAACATCTGCCGAAGAAAACAACTTGTTACTCGAGGAACAGTTTGGTTTTCGGAAAGGTCGTTTGACCGTCCACCAGCTGACTCGAGTAACAAACATTCTCAGACGAAACAAGTCTGTTTCAAAAACATCTGCCATGGCGTTGTTGGACGTTGAAAAAGTTTTCCACAATGTCTGGTATGATGGCCTGGTGTTCAAATTGCAGCAGTATGGTCTTCCATTCTTCCTAGTGAAGATAATTAACAACTATCTATCGAACAGGGCGTTCCGAGTCTCTCTGAATGGCATCACATCAGATGCTTTCAACATCGGTGCTGGGGTTCCACAAGGAAGCATCCTTGGCCCCATTCTATTCAACCTGTTCACCTCCGATATGCCGACTCTCCCTGATGGTGGATCGTTGTCTCTGTTCGTAGATTACACACCCATCGTCTACAAGGGTAGGGTCATCGGAGCCCTGAGTGCCAAACTTCAGAGAGGCCTGGACGTAATGCCAGAATACTTCAACAGCTGGAAGATCCGTATCAACGCGACATAGACCCAGGTGATCATCTTTCCACACTCAAAATCTCCCACACTTGTTCCATCGGAGAATAATAAGATCTGCCTGAACGGCACAGTGGTGGAATGGTCGACTTAACTTGGCTTAACACTAATCAGCAAGCTGATTTTCAGGGAGCACGTTGACAGAACCAAAACCCAGTGTAACATCTTGATCACTGTAACAGGAGGTCTACTCTATCCCTGAAAAATAAGCTTGCTGTCTACAACCAAATCACCTTCTCCGTAATAGAATACGGGATGCCAATCTGGGAGAGTTGCGCCAAATGCCATCACCTCAAACTCCGAAGTATCCAGAACAAGATCCTTAGAATGGTCCTAAACAGTCCCCCGCGGACTAGAAGTTCTGAGATCCACCTCCTGGCTGGAATTCAGACATTAGAAGAACGGAGAGTATTCATCCTGGAAAGGTTCAGAGACACCAGTCTGAGATCAAATCATCAGATCATACGTGATCTAGCGCGTTAGGTTAAGTTATACTCGTAGTTAGGTAGATTTTCACTTTTTTTCCCAGAATCAATTAAAATGTTAATCAACAAAAATAAACATAATTTAACTACTACATCCAAAGTCCCTCTGTTTATTCTCGTCACCGGCGTCGGGCCCTACCCGATTTGTAAATGTAAAATTACGTTTATTTCTTTCAAAGTTTTTTTTATGTTACTTCATACGTGAAGTTAGCGTTTTTCAGAGTTGGTTGGAAATGCTAAAATGAAGCTTTAGTGTGAAAATTTATTAGCTAGAGAGTGATCTTTTTTTTTTTCCTCTGTTCGGGACCTAACACTACTGCGACCAGTAAATTGATCTATTGTAGTATATCCCGTGTCCTTAGTTTAGTGCATGTCTTATTACTCCATCACTTTTGAGAAATGATGAAGTATTCGATTTTTTTACAGTTGTCATTCTTGCATTTATCTCAAGGATCCGACTCTAATTGAAAGGTCCCGCTATTTATACCCTTCGGAGTTTTGAAACACCCTCCAAAGGCGCGCCCCGTTGTCAGTCAAAATTGGATTCCTTAGCAACACAATTAAAGTATGACACCGATAATGACCATGCATCAGAACCCTAGTCTTAACCATTTCAAACTAGGGAACAACGAATAGAAGATTAGGAATCACATAGATGAAATAGAGCGTGATCTTAGAAGAGGGTAGGTGGATAGTTCCGTTAGAGTACGGTAGTATGAAAATAGAATAGAAGTGGAAAATGAGCGAAAGGCCATTAATGCGACAGTAGAAAGACAAATGCACATCTTTTGCCTAACCCGTACGATGTACGCAGAGACTTGAAGTATGTCTTCAAGTCTACAGGCAAAAGATGTGCGTCCTCCTTTTGCTCATTACTGACTGCGGCTGTGGAACAGTTCTAGCGACGTTTCATCACTACCTAATGTTATTAAACTTGAACAAGTCGAACAGCAAGGATAGTCAACAGTCTACCGACAGTTGTCTTGCTACAGTGAGTGGTAGTTCCATATCATCATCACCACCATCATCATCATCATCATCATCATCATCATACCAAGAAACTTATATAAGTCGTATATAATTAGTTCAAACCCAATTTTTACTATTCGCTCTTAGGAAACTAGGCCTGGACTTTTTTTCCCTTCCTTCTTATACATTCCGTTGCATGTTGATCAACATTGAACACTTAAGAAACGAGGAGAAACTGCCATGATCTCTTTTGTTAATGATGAGCGTAAGCGCGTAATTTGTATACACCATCATGCATGTTGAGAATCCGGAATTTATTCCAACTATCACCTCATACAACAACTTATGGAAAAAATGAACCAACCAATTGAATGATGAATGCAACATAAGGACAAATATTTTCTGCTAGAGTTTTATCTCGTAGAGCTTAACAATAGTATGTGTTATTATATGTATGTATATGTACCGTATGCGTGATAATGTTTGCACCATTGAGCAAAGTCAAAATTTAAAAAAAATTCTCAAAAATTTCGTTTTCGAGTTATTTTCTTTATTCAAAGGGGGATGTTTCTCAGAGTCTTAAACTATGTTAAACATCGATCGAGCTTCCACTTGCTGCAATTACGGCCTCCACACGCTTCCGGAATGCACGGCAGGTTCTAATAATGTAGTCTGGATCCATTTCTCTCTAGGTACGGGTCAATGTTTGTCTGAGGCTTGCTGTACTCGGGTGGCGTTTAGAACAGGCCTTGGCCTACATGACGCGCCATATTGAGTAATCCAGCGGATTAAGATCGGGTCTGGGTGGCGGCCACATATCCTTTGCCCAAAACGGAAGATGTTCCTGCAACCACTTCTGAGTGCGGTTCGAGGTGTGGCACGGAGCCCCATCTTGTTGAAATACAACATTTGGCCTCGGACCGTACTGTTCTTTGATCCACGGAAGAACATACTTACTTAAAATCCCGATGTAGACCTCCGTGTTGACCTTGCCGCCTTCTGGAATAAACACCGTGTCCATTTTTTTGCCATCGGTAGCCACCAATCCAAACACCATAACGCTAGCAGGATGCTTGGTCAGATACACGTTCTTGTGCTCGTCGGCCACGTCTTTTACCGGAAGAGATCTAATATACCAGATACCAGAAGAGATCTAATATACGCCAGTTTTACAATTTTTTTTACACTATCTTTAAGGGGGTGTACCTTGCAGGTTAGCAAGTATTAGCTCCTAATGACAACGTCATTGCATTCAGCAACTTATACCCTACTGTTTCATAATGGTTTCTTTTGTCATAATTAACAGTAAGCAATATGTTTTTTGTCTTCATGTATGTACATACTTGGAAAAATCTTCATGAAAACAGCAAAACGTAACAAAACATTGAGGTACATTTTTTGAAAATTTATTGAGCATCCCCTTGGATTCCCCTATGAATTGTATTTGAAACAGTAGGGTGTAAGTTGATGAATGCAATGACGTTGTCATAAGCTGCTAATACCTACTAACCTGCAAGGTACACCCCCTTAAAGATAGTGTAAAAAAATTGTAAAAACTGGCGTAAATCCTTTTAACAAAAAGATAGCGATTTAATGTCTTCTGCAAAACTGTGGATTTTATAAGCACTTACAACTTTGTTGATTATTTAAAAAACGAGAAAATTCAAAGAAAAAAGTTAAGGTGAAAAAACGTTTTTTAAGGGTGTACTACCGTTTGTAGTCCATTTTCACCCTATAACTTCGTCCACTTGAGAGATAGAAAGTTTAAATCTTGGACAAAGTTTCTTAAAAAGACTGCATCTTCAATGTTTCCATCGGAGTTTATCAAATTTAACAAGACATAAAAAAGTTATTATATTTTATCTGAGTGTATACCCTCCTTAACCATTTTTTTTTACTTTTTAAATAAAGTACTTAAAAAATAAAGAAACATTCTAGAAGACATCAAAAAGCTACACTCAATAGTTTCATCGCAAATAGCCATGTCCTACTTTTTTTGATTTCGTCCCACTGTGCAGCATGATAATCGCATCACACGGCACAATACATTTTCAAAACGACTATTTTAAAGCAATCATAAACAAATTCAATCAGAGTCAGATGTTCTCAATGTTTGCAGTTCAAGGCAGAGTCAGCAAAACTGCCTTCCATGTACACGTTACAAATGCATTCAAACAATCCTGGAAACCAGATCATCATCTCCCGTCATAAAACAAATTGAAGCAGCATCATCACAGCTCTACGGTTTACTAAGGATTTTCGCCACTCGGTTCTAAACAACTTTCCGTGAACAAGCACCGTCAGCTTACCAAGTCATATCGTTGCCTGGCTGGTTGATGGAAACGAAAGCGACCAGAATAGTTGAGTTTTTTGTAACCCCCAGCCTCCCACTCCTGTGAAATTCGTTACAACTTTTCCGTGTATGTACTTCACTTGGTTATCTTCAATCCCTGGCGCAGCGCACATTCTCCATATAATACAATCAACAACTTCAACACAACACAAGTTTGTTGAGTTAAATCCTGGAAAAGCTGAGCAACAAAAAAACAAGGAATAAAGAAATCCCACAACACAATCACCTGTTCCTACCCTTATTTCACCATCGCATCGCATGTTTTTGCGCAATGCACAGGCTCTTGGCCGAGAAGTGCATCAGGCCGAGGAAGCAAACAATGGGTTTCAGTTTTTTTTATGTTGAACTGAGGAAAAGCTTTTGCGCTCTCAATGGTTGTGTGGAGAACCTTTCCATTACGGGTCGAACTGTTTTTCTAAAGCATCCGAGATTATGGATGGAATTTTCGTCAGTTTTTAGGCAGGGTTGAACATTACGGTGCGTACGAGCGTAAAGATGAGCAGTTGAACGACGTACATGTTCGAAAATGCATATTTTTTCTGGGCTGCCATGGAAGGGCGCTTTGAAGTATTCCATTGCAAGTTAATAATTGCACGTAAACATATACCAGAGCACTGAGATCGGAAGCGCGCGTAGCAAAGTTTTGAAATGAGTTGCCTTAAGCTGCAAATTCCACCACCGTCAGTTTGGCTAAAGGAAAACTAAAGCGAATAAAAAAAAACACACATTTCACTTCACAAAGCCACACACCCACGCCCGTGCTGCCTCAGATCGATGGCGAAGTTTACAATATCCCTCTCTTTATTACCCGAGAGCGCAGGCAGCAAGTCCCAAGACGTCCTACTCATGCGTTTTCCATTAAACCCGACAGGATATAAGTTAAAACTTTTCCGTCTGGGAAGAAAAATAAAGAAATAATGCAAGTTTTTTTTTTAACGCAGTGAATTTATAATTAAATCTAGCAGAAAGTGTACTGAAAACTATGCGCTCCGTATAAGTTTCACGAGACTGCTGTGACGATGCACCGAGGGTTAAAGGTGCTTCTACGCGAGGCAGTCAAAGTATGCGATTTGCAGAAAATGCCGGTTGGAAATCCTTAGAAATACAATCTTTAGTGCATTGTGCCAGCATTCGCATTGGTCGGAGAGTAACTTGTTTAAATATAAAACAGTTTTCGTCGATGCAGATATGATTTGAGGCAGTATTGAAAACATGGTGGATATTGGCGAATATTGACATTTTTCCCAATGACCCATTTTTATGAAACGAGCGTAAGAGAATGAACGGAAACATATTTTCAGTTCATGTTGATATTTTAGGGCTGCCTCATGCACATGCTTGTGCAGACAGCTAAAAATGTTATCAATGCCTATGAAATATTGCATGGTAATAAAACAAAGTGTGGAAAAAACAGTTTGATTTTATGCATGAATATGCACTCCTAGACGAGTTTTGTGTTTCAGTGCACCGAGTGTCAGCGAGCAGAAGGTTTTTTTTTTTTTTTTTTTTTTTTTTTTTAACTCTTTATTTGTTCCAAATTCAAAATAAATTACATTTCATTTTAACCTAGGTGCTCCAGTTACTGCAGTAACGTACCAGCCTTAATTGTTATGATATATATCTAAGTGTTTTTACATTGTTCATGTCTTGGCAATTCAGTATTTTAAACAGGTTTTTTAACCTGCATGTCAGTATAACAATTGATATCTTAAAAATAAAAACTAAAACTAATCTTATCTAAGTATAAAGGAAATTAATCGTTGCAATTGAGGATTGCAACGAATTTTGCCTGAAATTATTAATTATGTTGTTGGACATTTGTGCTAAAGTCTCAACATTCGAAATTCTATGTACTTCAGTTGTACTGTACCAGGGAGGCAACTTCAAAATCATTTTCAGAATTTTGTTCTGAATCCTTTGAAGTGCTTTTTTCCTGGTAGTGCAGCAACTAGACCATATTGGCACAGCGTAAAGCATGGCCGGTCTAAAAACTTGTTTAAATATTAGAAGTTTATTCGTCAGGCAAAGTTTGGATTTCCTGTTTATAAGAGGATACAAACATTTTATATATTTGTTACATTTGGCTTGAATGCCCTCAATGTGATCTTTAAAAGTTAATTTTTGGTCAAGTATTAATCCAAGATATTTCACTTGGTTTGACCAGGAAATTGGAACTCCGTTCATAGTGACTATGTGACTACTACTAGGTTTCAAAAACGAAGCTCTAGGCTTATGTGGAAATATTATAAGTTGAGTTTTGGAAGCGTTGGGAGAAATCTTCCATTTTTGTAAATAAGAAGAGAAAATATCTAAACTTTTCTGCAGTCTGCTGCAAATAACACGAAAACTTCTTCCTTTAGCGGAAATGCCTGTGTCATCAGCGAACAAAGATTTGTGGCAACCCTGAGGCAAATCAGGGAGGTCCGAAGTGAAAATGTTATACAATATAGGCCCAAGAATGCTACCCTGAGGAACTCCTGCTCTAACAGGTAGTCGATTAGATTTGGAATTTTGATAATTTACCTGCAGAATTCTGTCAGTTAATTAACTTTGAACTAATTTCATAATATAAAGTGGAAAATTAAACTTTTTCAATTTAGCAATCAAACCTTCATGCCAAACACTGTCGAAAGCTTTTTCTATGTCTAGAAGAGCAACTCCAGCTGAGTGGCCTTCAGATTTGTTTGAACGAATTAAATTGGTAACTCTTAAGAGTTGATGAGTAGTTGAATGCCCATGGCGAAATCCAAACTGCTCATTTGCAAAAATTGAGTTCGTATTGATGTGAAGCATCATTCTATTTGAAATTATCTTTTCAAAAAGTTTACTTATTGAAGAAAGCAAACTTATTGGGCGGTAGCTAGAAGCTTCAGCTGGATTTTTATCCGGCTTCAAAATTGGAACAACTTTTGCATTTTTCCATTTATCAGGAAAGTATGCCAAATGGAAACATCTGTTAAATAATTTTACCAAGAAAGACAAAGTACTCTCTGGGAGTTTTTTGATGAGGATATAGAAAATTCCATCATCACCTGGAGCTTTCATATTTTGAAACTTTTTAGTTATAGACCTTACTTCGTCCAAATCAGTCCCCCAGGAATCATCAAAAATATTTTCCCGAGAGAAAATATTCAGAAAATCCCGAGTAACCTGATTCTCAATAGGACTAGTAAGACCCAAACTGAAATTATGGGAACTCTCGAATTGCTTAGCAAGTTTCTGAGCTTTTTCCAAATTTGTGATCAAATTTTACCACCTTCTTTTAGCGCTGGAATTGGCTTTTGAGGATTTTTCAAAAAAATTGTGAGTTTCCAAAAGGGTTTGGAACTCGGGTCTAATTTAGAAACATTATTTTCAAAAGTTTTGTTCCTCAGGGCAGAGAATCGCTTTTTAATTTGTTTTTGCAAATCCCGCCAGATAACTTTCATGGCAGGATCGCGTGTTCTTTGATATAGTCTCCTACGGACATTTTTAAGACGGATCAAGAGCTGAAGATCGTCGTCTATTAAAATTGAATCGAGGTTAAGCATTTTGGTATTGAGGTGGCTCTTGCTTCAACTATAGAAGTAGTCAGAGATTCAAGAGCATAATTAATTTCATCTTTGATTTGCAAAGGAATGTTTGGATCGAAGCTATATTCCATAAATGTTCAATATTGCTCCCAATCAGCTCAATGGTTATTGAAAGATTAGAAATTATTTCTTGGGATATTTCAAAAGTTACTGTAAGGTGATCAGAATCGAAGTCAGCATGAATAACCAATTGGCTACAAAGTCGACATGAATCAGTTAAGACCAAATCAATCGTTGAGGGATTTCTTGCAGAAGAAAAGCATGTTGGGCTGTTTGGATATTGAATAGTGTAATAACCTGCAGAACAATCATCAAACAGAATATTACCATTAGAATGCTTTGAGCATTATTCCATGAGCGGTGTTTTGCATTAAAATCACCAATAATGAATAATTTAGACCCATGACAGGTAAGTTTCTGAAGGTCATCATTGAGAAAATTCCTTTGCTGCTCTACGCATTGGAATGGCAAATAGGCAGCTATAAACGTAAGTTGTCCTAATTTTGTTTCAACAGAAACTCCCAATGTTTCAAAAACTTTAGTTTCAAATGAAGAAAGAATTTTATGTTTGATTCGTCCATGAACAATGATGGCAACGCCACTAAAGGGTTCATCAAGACGGTTATTTCTATTAATGAAATAATTAGCGCCCCTCTTAGTATTTTGGTAAGGTTTAAGGAACGTTTCAGTTATAACGGCAATATGCACGTTATGAATTCTTAAAAAGTTAAATAGCTCGTCTTCATTAGCTTTAAGAGATCGAGCATTCCAATTTAAAATATTTAATGCTTCAAAATCCATTACTGAATTTTAAAGTCATGACAATATTGTTTGTAAATTTTACTCCAGTTTTAATAGCATCAAACATGGAGTTAAATTTAAGCATATCAGAAATCATGTCAATTAATGATTTCTGTATAAAATCCATTTTAGGGGCAGTAATGCTTCCTAAGTCAAAATTGTCAAAATTTCCGTTAGAATTACGTTGGTTATTATTTTGATTTCTATCCGCTGCAATAGCAGCATAGGTAGCTCCATTAACTCGCTGAACATAGTTAGCAGCAAGGGGAGTAGGTATAGATGAAAAATTTGAAGCAGGGGAGATATTTGTACCTACGGGTACGAATGTAGAATTTGTTCCTCGCTGACCGTTGTAACAGCAGAGTAATTTGTACCTGGTCGGAAACGTGGAGTGTTTCCTACCTGTCGCTTAGAAGGAGAGTCTTACATTCCCAAAAATTGGATTTGTGGTTTTCACCACAATTTGAACATTTAAATTTCTTAGGATCTTCCTTCACAGGACAGTCGTCCTTTGCGTGAGAGGAATCACCACAATTCATGCATTTAGCTGGCATGTAGCAATTTTTAGTTCCGTGACCCCATCCCTGGCACTTACGGCACTGGGTGAGGTTTTGGAAATTTCCTCCAGTCTTCCTGAAGTGTTCCCACTTCACTCGGACATGGAGCATAAGGCTAGCTTTTTCTAAGGACTTAAGGTTGTTTAGTTCACTAGACTTGAAGTGAACTAAATAAAAATCATTAGAAATCCCATTGCGCGAATCGCCAGGACGGGATTTCATTTTCCTTTTGATTACTTGGAGTGGCACAACTCCAAGTAATTTTGCCAGTTCATCTTTGATCTGATCCAGGGATTCACCACTGGGCAGTCCTTTCATAACGACCTTGAACACACGTTCAGTTTTGGTGTCGTAAGTAAAAAAATTGTGCTTCTTCTCAGTAAGATACTTGAGAAGACATTTAAATCCGTCCAAGGTTTCAGCCAATACACGGCATTCACCCCGACGTCCAATTTGTAGTGAAAACTTAACTTTCACGAAGTTCAAAAGTGATTATAACCACTTCCAATTCAATGCGAAGAGCATGGAAATCGGAAGTGGTTATCACAATAGGGGGAATTTTTTACTTCTTGGCGCCGGGAAAGTTTACTAGAATAAAGTTATGAAATTGGGTTGTTAGCAGAATTTTTTAGTTTACTAGATTTTTTCTTGGATGATGGATCATTCTCATCATCCGTGAGAAAATCAAATTGATTACTCAAATTTATTTCATCAGAAGGAGGATCAAGAGTTTGCCCCTTTCTTTTGCGTTTAGGCGCCATGGCGGCAGTAAATTTTTATCCAAATCGACTTCCAAGCAGATTACTATAAGAATTTGAAGGATCGAATAGGAATTTTCCAAATCGATATCCAAGAAGGATTACCTCGGGTAGGGTCCAAACAAGGATCGAAGAGGAATAAGAGTTGAATAAGGTAGAAATTTTACAGGTTGAGCACTGAAAAGTGCTGTTTAAATTTGTTGTAGCTTCAGGTAGTAGTAACACTTCCTTCAGCAAAAAGCAAATAGATCCGCACGGCAAGAGAGCACGATGCCGTCTGAAGTGTGTCGCAATTCAAATCCTTAGTGTTCAGGCATGATTCATAGCATAAGATACACACATGAAAAGGAAGTGTTTCTCAATAAGCGCAAAATTAAGAATGAGACACATAATGATGATGTGTAGAATTTTCGTGAGAGTAGTTTACGGTGCTCGATTTTACCATTCATGAGCAGGTAGAGTTTTGATCGCTGCGTTAAGGAGAGCTGTAATTTACATTCACTGAAAAACAATAGTGGATTCCAGTGTTGGCAAAATCAGAAATCAATTGATATTTTTCCTCTCTCATGGGCTCGCAATATCACGCGTGATATTGGAACAAAATATCATGCTTGATATTGATTTTACAAGCTCCTTTGATATTGCGAGACTAATCACAACGTGCAAACATCAAGCTGAGAGTTGACTCGACACAAAAATGATTCCATTGCACAACGTTTTCTTAGAAAGAGACAGCATAGTTTGCTATCTCTTTTTAATCTTCACCGATGGTAGACGCGAAGAGACTGCTGCAAGCCGTTATAGAAGTTTCGGTTGCATTCGGGTGTAAAGCAAAAATCATTAAACTCAATCTCACCACAGTTTGGTGAGATTTGCAGTTGGTGAGTTTTGTTAGCTTGATATTCCGAGCTGCGATATCACAGCTTGCAAAATCAACCGCAGTTGTTTGCTTGTTGATTTTTGTCTACACAAATCAAGCGTGATCTTAGGCGTTGGTGAGATTTAATTTTTTGATATTTTTCCAACACTGGTGGAATATATTCGCTCTGGTTCAGCGTGCATAAGAGATACCGTTTGGAGTTCCGGACAAAAGTTGGAGGAAATATTAAAACCTACAAAAGCTTCGTACTCAATTTTATGGAATTCTGTAAATGAATGAATGTAAATAATTGGCCATGCCTGCCTGCAGGTGTATACTCCAACGAACATTTATAGAGGCTCATAACAATTCAGAGAGGTCCAAAACTAATCAGGAACTTCAGAAAACTCCAGAAAAGTCCAGATTATCGGGGAAGTTCCAAAATCTTCAAAGTAAAGTTCCGAGAAACAGTTCTATGAATTTCTGGAAAATGTCAGGAACGCGAAGTTCCGGACAAAAACAAATAGCATTGAGATTTTTTCATCTCTCCAAAACAGTTCAACGAGCCTCAACTGTGGATGTGCATTAGTTGATCAACTAGCTGTCATAATAACAAAAATTTCGATGCATATTCCAAAAAGTTGCAGGAAATTAAACTTTTTCGGACCGAAAAAACACGAGGTTATATACTTTTGTTCAGTTCTGTAGATGAAGATAACAGAACTTCAGGGCAGTTCCATTAACTTTAAAAAATTGAAAGAACTTTTCAGAAGTTCCAAGAGCTTCAGGATGTCCAGAAAACATCAAGGAAGTTTGAAGATGCAATGGAAAGATTAAATAAGTTCTCAGATCTGTCCCGGAGCTTCAGAGTAGGTCAAAAAAAATTGTAGAAATTTTAGGGATGACTCAAAAAAAAATCCAGAGCGGGGCCTCCCTTAGCTCAGTCGGTAAAGGCGTAACTACAAAGCAATATCATGCTGACAGTTTTTCAGATTTGCAACATATTCAGACTTCCCTGGGCATATAGTTTGATTGTTCTTGTCACAAAATTGTACTAATGCAAACATGGTACAGGCATCGAAAGCTCTCAATTAATAACTGTGGAAATGCATCTAGAACACAAAGTTGAGAGCACACAATAAGCTTATATGCGATAAGCAATAAGCTTGAAATGCAAAGAAGAACAACAAGAATAGGAAGCAGACATTGCAGGGACATCACAGATGTTTCAAGAACAAAGGTAAAGAACGTCTGAAAGCTTAAAAACAAGCTTAGAGATCTTGAGGAAAGTGACGTAAACTTTGAAGAAGTTTTTAGAGCTGCAAAACAGTTCCATAAAGATCAAGAAAATAGCGAGAATCTTAAAAAAAATCCAAGAACTTCAAGAAAACTTTGAGAACTTTATGGTTTTGCTTCCGGAATAATAACAAAGACGATTAAAAAGTTCAGAGAGTTTAAAGGAAGTTCCGAAAATATCAGGGTAGAGATCTAAGAATTTTAAGAACATCCATAACTTTTAAAGATCTACTAAGGTAAATTCCGATAACTTCAGGGCAGCCCCATAAAAAAATAAAAATCGGGAACTTTAAGGAAAGTTCCATTAACTTCTAAACATTTTGCAGGAACTTTTCAGAAATTACTTATGGAGATGATTTTAAAGAAAGTTTTGTAAAATTTTGGGCAGTTCTGAGAACTAAGGGCGAATATCAGCAAAATTTTGATAACTTAAGGGGAGTCCCACTAATTTTAGGAAACTACAGTTATGATTCAATTTTGACACCCCCTATGGGCATCAGACTATCAATAATTTCACATATCCGAAATTCCAAATCATTCTTATTCATGTTCAACGTGGATTTTAAAGGTCTTTTGCTAGTTTCATAGTATACTAGATTTCCAAAAAAGGGGCTGACCTTCAAGTACAAAAACTAACTTTAGCGAAATCTGTAGAAATTTGGGGATGCTTAGAGATGTTTAATAAAATTAGGAAACATCATCGAAGTACCAAAAAGTTCACGGAATTCCAGAGAGCTTCAGGGAAGATAGTGCCAAGCGCATCATCAAGAGAATTGAGGAATTAAGTGAGGTTCCAAACATTTCAGAGATGCTTGGAGAAATTTAGAGCAGTCCCATTAACGTTACGAAAATTGTAGAAACTTTATAGTTGTACAGGAGTTCAGAGATCATATGGAAAAGGATCTTCAAAGAAGTTTTGAGAAATTCAAGGTGATTTCATTAAACATTGCGGTAACTTAAAAGAAGTTCAAGGAATTTCATATATATAGCCGAAAACCAATAAAATAATTTAATAATTACATTAAAGTATTAATAGGGACACAGTTTAGGAGTTCTTCTTACTCTTCCTTCGAGGCGACTTAAGATCAACTTCCGCTTTCATCCGTGCCCTCAACTCCCTTGATTCTGCCAATTGTTTTTCCTCCAGCATCGCCATCCGCTTGACCTCTTCTTCGTCCTTTATCCGCTCCTTCTCGGTATAGTCCACTTTCCCGAAATTTAAGTAGTAATACACATCATTTTTGTACTTAAAAACAGGCGACTGCTGTTTCTCAGCAGCGCTTGCTTCCTCTCCATTGTTCTTCTCGGCGTCTGGGGACGTCACATCCGTCACTACCACCTCTTCTCCAGGATCTCAACCGCTTCCTCGTTTAACGATGCACCTGCGCAGTCACTACACCAGCGTACGTACTGGTCTCTTCCTCATTCCGTTGTTGGTTTTCATCTTCCGTTCATTTTTGTACTGGCTGCTTTCGATCCTTCCGTTTGGGGCAGAAGTTCATCCGATGCCCCTCCGTCTTACAAAGGAAACACACGTTTTTGTTCCCATGGTAGAATATGTTTCTTATTCGATCAAGGAAATGCAGCGAGTAAGGAATATCCTTTTTTACATCTCTATATATAGACCACGCACTCTGAGGCATAACATATCTGATCAATAAATAAAAATAAAGCCGTTGGTCCCCGGTTCATGAGTTGGTGGGTCGATAGGTAGGGTCCAGGTGTGGGAGCTACCTCCCTGGCGTCGGTAGCATTGGTGCTCAACACGGAAAACACTATCGACGGAAAACAAATCAAGGGAAAAAAAGATATAGACCACGCAAACCTGTAAGCATGTTGAGGCCCAAGGTAGCTGGAAATTTCTCCCGTACTACCAGTGTCTGTTTTTATCATTTACCATCACACACAAGGAGTAGCGCTTCAACCAACCGGTGGAAACTAACGATTTTAAATTGACTCACTACTTGACTAGCCTATTGGTCCCAAGCAAATAGATTAACGTACCCCATTCTAGTATAAACTCCAGTACTACACTATCTTTGTTTTGATACGCTATGAAAATTTGACAGATAAAATGAGGGGTTCGTGAATTTTCCTATGATTCGAGGGGTGCATCGATTAGCTTGGGACCGAAGATAGTACCAGAGCTGAGCCAAAAAGTTGAGCTGGTTTCTTCGGGACCTTCTGGTCTTAGAGTTACCTTTATGCTTCAACCCAGTGTAGATGAATTGCGTTCGTTTTGAATACATTCGCTGTGAAGTACAAGCAAAACGAACTAATGAGTTCATTATACATCAACGAATACGCGTTTGTTGATATTCACCATTGCTTGATTATCCAACCCAAAATTGTCAAAATCAGGAGCGACCCTCAAAAGCTAAATAATCAAATTCATTCTGGGCAAAATGATTATTATGAATATTGTCGACTCCAGAGCCTAAAACCTCGATATAATCATCAATTCTAATCATTTTGCTTTTGATCCTCAAAAACATCCCCACCAAGAAGATGAAGAATATTGATATTGACAACAACACAAGCGATAATAAACATCCAGCCACAAATGAACAAAAACAAATGTTGACTTCGATATTCAGAGGTTGTCTTGATCAAGAGAATGTGTTTATGTCAAAATTCAAATTCATACAGGTAGTTGGTCTATCTATTAAGGTTGTCTTCAGTTTCAGCTAAATTGAGTGTAGATGGAATGATTTCTATCAGCACTGCTTACTACACGCTTTACATCGCCATATTTCCTTAGCACCAGAATGCAGATTTAGGTGGAATGATATGTTTTGAGCCTGAAATTGAAACTTTAGACTAAAAGTTTCTTCTACAAAGTTGTTCCTTATACACACCAAAAAATTCTGAATTTTACTGGCGATGTAAACATCCATGCATTCTTCCGAAAAACATGCGCGCATTTGCACCCGATGTAAAAACATATCGTTTTTGTTTTGTAGAACACGTACACGCTCTTCCATGCGTTGCAATGTTCATTCCAAACATGCTGTCCAATACACACACATGAACGCTTTGTTGAAGCCACGTGTTTTTTCATATGTGCAAACATGGTGTTTGAACACGATGTTTGTTTTCTTCAGATTGCTTCTGTTGTACGGATTACCGTGCCGGACCATTTTCTACGTAGTTCATAATGATTGCGCACTCAAGTGTTTAGACAGCATCAACATTTTATGGGATTTTTTCAAAATATTCCGTAAACTTACAGCTCTAATGCACAGGAGGTAATATTTAAAGTGGTAAAATTTCAAAAATGTTGTTGAAAATTAACAAATATAACTTTAAGCGCAGAAGTAGACACTGTGTGGAATTTGGTGCTTGTACGGTATTTTTCCCTCACCTTTGGTGGTAAGCTCCAACTCGGATTAACTTTTGATCTCGTCTCTGTTTGGATGATCTGCGATATATTTGCTTAGATTCGTGTTGATTAAATCTGATGTCGACATCAAAGCAGCCGGATATTGATTATCAGGATTTAATCCGAGGATAATACCGGTTGGAGCTTACCACAACTTGTGTCAGTTCGAGATAGGCCCGTTCGTGATTCAAATTTTACGGGTAGTGCCCTAAGCCAGCCAACCAATTTGCATTAATTTATTTTGTTCATCGCACGTTTTCGAAACAAGAATGATTTTGGTAATAATTACTGCAAGGCTGCTAATCGCAGTTAAAAAGAATTTTAAATTGAAATGCATTAAGCATTTAGCTTGTTGGAAACAAGACGACTCACGCTACTTATCGATGGACTTAGATTTGTAGCTTTCAATCCAATTTTGTTTTCTAAATCTGAAACATGATTACCGCTTACATTCCAATTTTGAAGGTGAATCTGTGAAAAATGCCCGCCTGATTTTTGAATGGTTTTACGAATCGCACTTCGGGGTGATCACATTCATTATTATGCAGCACCTTTTTCGATGAGTAACAGTCGGTTAAACATTTTACACCAAGTTCTTGAATAGCTGCGATACATCATCAGATCGGAAAAAAAAACTTTTCCTTAACATTGAATTTCGTTATTTTTCCAGATAAAAATACATTGAATTGAACAATTAAAAACAGAGAGCTTACGTATTTAAAGCACTATGCAAAAATATAAACCATAATAATGTATTAAAACTTTAAGTTTCAAATATTCATCAAGCCAAACCTGTTAGATTGTTAGATATCGGTTGTGAAATCTAATCTGGTGTTACTTCGTTTCGGTGGTGAATAAACGAACAGTTATACACAGAAAAAAAAAAGTTGTTGAATATTACATCCAAACTGCTTCAACCAGGTCAATCCATCGGTTGTGTAATATAACGTTGTACGATGTACATCGATTTTGCGAACAAAATTACATCGATAGATGCAATATTGTATCTGCTTTTTGCTATTACATCATTATTTCATACATCAGCTTGAATTACATTGATCGATATTACATTTTTTTTTTGCTGTGTAGCGACGCAAAATTTGCCTTAGATAGATTGCTGTGTGTCGTACACGTCTCTTATTGACCTTTCTGACGTTTATAACACGCACACTTGCGTAATCCAATTTTGAAAAGCGAAGTTTATTAACCTCACTTTCGCTCTTGCCAAAAATGTAAGTTTGAATTGTTATCCTCACTTTCGGACCATCAATACTCGCACATATCGAATGAACAATACGTTTATACCAATGTATTCATTTGGAAATCTTATTATCTGGTAGAATACTTTCTTTATGAAACAATATGACTGACACAATCGCACTTTAACTTTCTCTGTAATCTCTATTATTAGCAAATATTGATAACAAATCCATGTTCTCTGTATATTTTGGTACCAACTTAATACATATAGTCATCCACACACATATTTGTAAACTCAATAGCATTAAATTACACACAATGCATGCAATTATAGATAGAGCTGGAATTAGGGCTTAACAGCATTAGTAAACAATGACTTCTCTCGAGGATTTCTCGAAAATCATGGCTCTTCCTGGCAAATCGACATCACCATCGAGTAGGGGAATACTTCTTGTGTCTTGAATGACAAGAAATCATTGAGAGAAGTCATTGTTTACAAAGGCTGTTACGCCCTAATTCCAGCTCTATCTAGAATTTTAGTTCACCGAGAAATGCCTTCAAACATTCGCTGCACTGTTGTTGTTTGAGACGTTGAAAACACAATGTTCAAACATCATGTACAAACATTGGACGCGCCCACATGTGTGATACATGTTTGAACACAAGGGTAAAAAGTTTATGTGTATGTGCAAACATGAAAGGCAGCAACACAGCGAAAACACGTTCATCTTGAACACAACGTTGTATGTTCAATACCGAAGACTGCATCCATGCATGCAAACATTCATACATGTAAACTTCCTTTTCACGTAAACTAGCAGCTTGCAAGAAATGTTGCAAACAAAAGTGGACAGTTGTATACAATATATGGAATATTGCATGACATGTCTCATAAATTTACACGATCTATAATCTAAACTTGTATGATATGTGACGCTCCATTTATGTGCATCATAGTAACGGAAATTTACACTACTTTTTTTTAGCTGTGTAGTTACGCCCTCATTTTTATGACAATGAATTTTAGGGTGGTTCCTATTATCATTAAAATAATAAATCTAACTTTTTTGTTTGAATAAATTAAGGTATACATTCTTTGGCAAAGTTATAGCTGAGCTAATTTCAAGCAACTTTGTTGGAATTTTTTTGATTTGTTTCTCTTAAATTGGCCGATTTAGAGCTATTTTCTTGAAATTAGCTCAGCTATAACTTTGCCGAAGAATGTATACCTTTATTTATTCAAACAAAAAAGTTAGATTTTTGATTTTAATAATAATAGGAACTACCCTAGAATTTATTGTCATAAAAATGAGGGCCTAACTATAAGGAACAACTTTGTAGAAGAGACTTTTAGTCTAAAGTTTCAATTTCAGGCTCAATACATATCATTCCACCTAAATCTGCATTCTGGACCACAGTGCAATGCTAGATCGCTATCCGAGACTTCTGGTGGTAGGTCGTAAACTCTCATGTACTGAATGGTGCCCCCAGCAGGTTACATGCGTACCTCGACTGACTTCCCATTGGCATAATGGAAAATTAAGTGTTCACAGTTGTTTAGCAAACAATAAAGCATCTCGAATCCTCTGATTCAAACTTGATGAACATAGATTTTTCCTCCGCTATACGTTATGTAGCGATCATCTGAGTGGGATCCGCATACAGCGATTTTCCAAGTTTGCAATGTCTTCCATTGTTGGTTTCCCCCGATCCATGTGGGAAGCTAAATCTGATAATCAGTATTACTTCCACCGATATCGCCACTAGTTGTTTGCTTCCAACGGGGAAACAGCAAAAGCGAACGAACTTCAATCAATGAGTTGCTATCGAAAAACAGACTATCGCGTGACTCAAAAACCCACACACACAGCTTGGAGCAAACTGACACCTAGATAATTTAACAGAAGTCCAGAAAACATCACAGAAACCCAAAGAACTTGAGGAAAATTTTGGGAACATTAAAAAAAAAGTTCCAATCCAACAAACAATTTGAGCTGGTTTAAGGCTGAATAAGCCATATTTCAGCTGAAGAAGGAAATATTTGCCTGAATAAGTTCTTATTATGCTAACAATGTTTGTTGGGAAAAGCTTCAGGAAGCTTATACATATTTAGGGCAGTTCCGATAACTTCAGAGGAGTTCCGTGAACCTATGGAAAGTCTAGACTGCTGGGGCGGTTTAAAGGTTTGTAAGGGTGAGTTTAAAAGTTTAGAAAACTGTAGACATAAATATATCTAATTGTTTATTTTACTAAAGACTTGAGAAATCATTAATTTCCATTCATTTCAGAGCAGTCTTGGAAAGATTAGAAAAAATGCGGAAACTTTAGCAAAGATCAGAGAACTTCAAGGCAGTTCCATTAGGTTCAGACAACGGCAAACACTTTTAAGAAACTCTGAGACCTTTAGGGTAGTTCAGAATTCTCCAGAGAGATTAAGAATTTTTAAGGGCAGGGCGTCTTAAGAGAAATTTGAAGTACTATAGGAAAATCAGTTTTAGAGTATTGACACTAATTTCAAGAAAGTTGCGGGAACTTGCAAGAAGTTCCAAGGAATTATGGGAAATTTTAAGAAATTATACTGTGATGTTCAAGTTGTGGTTTAAGATGAATCTGTCCACTTCCCTGGGATACCCGGATCTAGCCAATGCAGTTATGTCAAATGACGGTAAATTATTATTTTTATATAGGGTTAATGTCCATAATGTTGGCCAAAGTGCTTCTTACATAAATTTCGAAGGAGAGCATTGTTTTACAATTTTTCACTAGCAGCCATAAATGTCCATTTGTATGACTTACTATGAGCATGAGCATTATTTGTTTAATAATTATGAGCACTATACAACAACTATATAAGTGTGACCATGGATGTACTTATAGCATATCATACAAATAATGCTCATGCTCATAGTTTGTCATCCAAGTGTGCTCGTGGCATAACTCAGTAAATTTTTTGACGAGATTAGAACAAATGAGCGCCTGGTGATCGTTTCGTCAAGACTACCGAATAGAAGAATATACTACACAAGCGTCCAACAATTCAGTACTCGACAGCTGAGTAGCCCGGTACATTTTTAGACGTAGTTCGGTAGTTACGCAATGTTTTTCCAGTGTAATCCTCCTCATGCGAGCAGGCCACCCCACATTGAATCATTCATACCTCAATGCTAAAATTCGTTGTCATCCAGAATGGATTCCCTCCAGAAGCAGCGAAATGCGAGCGCACGGGATCGGGATTCCGTTTCGAAACCCATCAATGCACCATATACAGCAATTGTCTCGGTTCCACAGTTTATTTTTATCCAGCGCGGTAATATGTTTTCTCTCTCGTTGCCTCCACTTTCAGGACCCGGACGCATCCTACGACATTAATGGAAACGATTCGGATCCGATGCCACGGGACAATGGAGACAATAAGCACGGCACTAGATGCGCGGGAGAGGTTGCAGCTGTGGCCTTCAACAACTACTGCGGCGTCGGTGTGGCCTACAATGCCAGCATTGGAGGTAAGCACGATGGTGGTTAATTATTATCAAACTGGTCACAGTTCACCGATTTAGGATAAAACATCAAAAAAGAAAAATGTTCTTGAAATCAGTCAGTTGAGCGGAGCACACCATCCCTCATCGGAGTGGGGTCATCAATGATGATTCGTGGGAAAGAGTTATCTGTATACCTACCGTGGTATCACGGTTCGGTTGGATTTGGCGGTTGATGATTAATTGATTCGGAGGAAATTTTCACGTTTACACGATAAATGACGAATCGGTTCACTGAGCCGTACGAAAGCACGATGCGCTTGTTGGATGATCGATGATGCTGGTTTTTATGTTCAAATTCGATTCGGATGTCTAGGATTTGGAATTTGTGAGGGTGAGAGATTGGATTGGAAAGGTATGTTGTTTGTAATTGGTTTATTTTGGTACAGGTGAAAACAACTGTACTTGAGGTAGGGTAGAGCGCTACTTCGTCGTAATTGCCTATTTTCGTTCTATCGAGAAGAAAACATCGATAAAATCAAAGACAGTGTATGTTTATATACTACCAGAAATCCGGAAATCTTCAGGGTTTTTTTTTCTATTACCTGAAAAAAAAAACCAGGAATTCGCAGGGTATTTCATCATTCTCAGGGAAATAAATATTTATCAAACAAGGGGCCGTTCATAATCCACGTAGATTAAAATTTGATACTTTTATTTATTAATTTATTTAATTCGTCAAGCATAAGCAGACTGCATACAATGGTTTCTATGTTTAACTTACATGCTATGCATTATTTAATTTATTCTTTTGACATAATGATGCTAATAACTTCCTAGTACTGCCTCCCTTTCGTAGAATATAGTAGATGTAAATGAAACACGCTATTTTATGTAAATATAAGTGCAATTTTACATAAACCAGAAGTGTGCAATTAAGCTTAAAATTAAATGAGCGGAGATATTATGCGATGGCAAAAATTAAAAAAAAATCTGTGTATGAATTCTGAAAATAGTAAGTAGTGATCCCAAGTAGCAATTTGGATTTTATGAGGGTTCTGTAGACCATAATTTAGACTTGAAGGATGCTTTATAACCTCGATAAAACTTGAATTGTTACTTGGGATGTCCTAGTAATAGCATTTCTGATCAGAAATTGTGTAATTTACACAAAATTGAGGAATCAGAGTGAAATTATATATTGCCATTTGATTTTTAGTTTATAATTCTCGCGTCACTTACCAAATAGACCAATGTAACATATTCGCAATTTTGAGAAAAGCGAAGTTGAAGTTCGACAGATTATTATGTCAACTGTTAAGAAACAATTGTATTTTGCAATACTATTTTTACTGAAGTCAGTGAATAATAACGTTGCAAATTCAGTCGAAACGGTAATATCACAATTTTACTTTGAATTTCATGCTACAATATAGAAAAAAAAAACAACACATAGGACGTTTTGACTAGTAAACTTGTACATCGGACATGTTACATTGGACGACTTTTTTCTCGATGTCATAATCAACGAGTGTAACATTGGACGTTTTGTTCTACATGATACAAGATTCGCTTTCACAAATTTCAGAATAGCATACCTAACCTAACCATGCCTCGCCTTTAGAAAATGAGCATCAATCATGTTAGGTAGTCCAAAGTAACAATCACGGACCCATCATTTCAAACAATACATTGAACTATTTTTGACCTATGATTACCTTAAATAAATTAAAGTAAATTTGGATGGGTGTTTTTGTATCACATACAATGTTAGAGGAACAATAGTTTGTATCGATTAACTCGATTTGTTTACATTTGTTACTTGGGACCTTTTGAAAAGTTACGCGAAAATATTCTTGCTGCTCGAATGTTGTTCTACCGTTTGTGTTGTGTGGGAGAGACGACGGTAGCGCATGAGCGTACGAATACAAACAGACTGTCGCGTACGACAACGAGTGTAGTAAAAAAGGTCAAGCGTTTCAACCCATGGCTAGGAGGACTCAATAATATCGGTTACATAAGTAATGGGAGGAAAACTTAAAATTTTATGATTATAACAAGTATTTCCTGAAATGAGATTTTGGAATAGTACGGAAAAAAAGGGTACACTGAACTACGAGAGAAACATAAACACGACTGTATTTCTTTGAATATACGTTTGATATGATAAAAACATGAAAGCACACAAATGACAGCTGACAACCACAGTGACGCATAGCGGCGCCGGTGGTGTAGTGGTAACCATGACTACCTCTCACCCCAGAAGGCCTGGGTTCAATCCCAGTCGGTGCCACCGGGATGTTCTGAGGCATAACATCTCTGATCACGCCTTCCTTAGGAAGGGAAGTAAAGCCGTTGGTCCCCGGTTCATGAGTTGTTGGGTCGATAGGTAGGATCCACGTGTGGGAGCTGCCTCTCTGGCGTCGGTAGCATTGGTGCTCAGCACGGAAAACAAGATCGACGGAAAACAGGCGGTTGCATAGTGACACTACCGTGTTGCCAAAGGTTGTTCATTAACACCCTTGCTCATCCACTGCAACTCGTCATACCAATAGCAGCTTGATGCTTTTGGAAAACTGCCACCGGAGACCCTTTGTCATCATGCCATTTGTTGATCAGACGATGGTAGAAACTGCTTCGTCAGATCCCGTAAGAAATGGAATTTCACATCTACGTGTTTGAACCGTCCAAAATCCTTCGAATTTTCGGCAACCCGTATCGCAGACTAGTTATCCTCGTAGAATGTCGTCGCTACATTCGGTTTACTCCATAAATCTTCTAGCAAGCGAATCAACCACATTTCGTGACATGCTGCTGTACACAATGCGGTTAGCTCTGCTTCTGTTGATGAAAGGGAGACTGTCTGCTGCTTGCAGGCTATCCAACCAACTGTACACGGCGAATGAGAACGACTCAAATTTGAGTTTAGTTCACTCATAATCGCCAAAAGTGCAGGAACTCAGCGATGAGTAAAATTTGTCCCATGGTTTCCTGTGGAAAACCTAAAAAATCTGCCGGAAAATGAGGAAATTGACGAAAATTTTATTCAGTCTCGGAGTAGTACCAATAGACTGAGTGAATCCAATCTTTACTTTTCTCAAATTCGGGAATTTTTCCCTGGAAAAACCTGGGAAAACATGAGGCAAATTAACTCATCGCTGAGTTCCTGCACTTTTGGCGATTATGAGTGAACTAAACTCAAATTTGAGTCGTTCTCATTCGCCGTGTAGCTTCAAACACTTTGAATAGACAGTCACTAGGGTAGAGAGCTACTTCGGCCTAATCGCCCATTTTGGGCCTATCGAGCAGAAAACATCGAATAAAACCATGATTTCAGCGTTAACAAGTCAATTATGCGTTTGGTACGATACTTCTGTTCAAAATCTACCGAACGAAGTCAATAAGAACGTGTGATATGAATGTTTGCACCCATTATTCTCAAAAACAAAAGAGGTGCTCTATTGTTTTTTACCGAATCAACGGGCAACGGGCGGGTTGTGCTGAGTAGGCCCAAAATTAGATCCAAGCACACACTTTCACGGCTGGTACATCATTCACGGTTCCTTTGATGTATCGCACAATCCTTTTGAGATGTAACCAGTGAACTTTATTTGGGCAACTCTGAAACATAAAGTTCACAGCACCTGCCAAGTCAGGTCTTGTCGTCATTGCCGCATAGGTTAAACAACCTACGGCTCTTCTCCTCCACTCCTTTTGGCAATTTAAGAAGATGTTCCAATGGGGTTGAGATCGGCTTACACTCGCTCATTTCAAATCTCCGCAAAACATCTTCGTGATATTGCTGCTTACTTATACGCATGACTCCGCTTTCTAAATCGTAGCCTATCTTTATTCCTAAAAAGTTTCTGATGTCATCGATGTCGGTCATTTCGAATTCCCGATGGAGAAGATGCTTTACCGTTTTCACTGCTTCGAGAGATCCTGCTATGATAATGTCATCCACGTACAACTTCTTCTTCTTCTTATTCGCATTTCAAGCTTATTGCTTAGCGCATATTAGCTTATTGCGTGCTCTCAACTTAGTGTTCTAAATGCACTTCCACAGTTATTAATTGAAAGCTTTCGATGCCAATACCAATGCATGAATTTGTATATTGTGTGGCAAGCACAATGATACTATATGCCCAGGGAAGTCGAGAAAATGTCCAACCCGAAAGATTCCCTCGACCGGACCGGGAATCGAACCCGCCGCCTCCGGTTTGGTAATACCGTGCCTTTACTGACCAGGCTATGAGGCCCCATGATCCACGTACAACACAATTATCAATATCTCCGATCTGATCTGTCACGTGTACAGGCATTGGTCGTTTTTACTCTTCCGAAATTTTAGCCGTTGCTCGACGAAATATTGGAACGGAAATATCCACGCACGTAAAACCTGCTTCAACTCATAGATAGATTTCTCCAGATGACACACTAAACCTTCTCCTTGCTCGAAGCCTTCCGGTTGCATCATTTAGATTTCCTCCGTTAACGTTCCGCTTAAGAATGCCGTCTTTACGACGACCAACTTCCCCCGGTTTGCCAGTGCCAACACAGTGCGTATGGTATCCAGCTTTGCAACTGGGGAGTATGTCTCACTGTAGTCTATCCCGTACCTTTGACTGAATCCTCGAGCCACCAAACGTTCTTTATACCGGTCTGGTGCTCCATCCACGGCACGCTTCACTTTGAAAATCCACTTGTTGGTAATCGGTGTACGATTCTCTGGGAGCTTCGCCAATTTCCACCTTCCGTTCTTCTTCAAGAAATCCATTCCCTCACAGATGGCAGCCTGCCTCAGGCTTCTACGTCGTGCTTCCGCTATGGAAGTCGGGAGATTTTCAACATAACTTGTTGCATCCAACACGAACGCAGCATAGTTCACTTCGTAGTCTGCATGCCAGGATGGAGCGTTCCGATTTCACTGTGATCTGTTTTACTCACTACTACTCTGATTTGTTTCTCCGTTTGACCTATTTTCACGATTTTCCTCCACCGGTCCTTCGCCAGAATCCGGCCCACCAGGAAGCTATCGAACTCATCATTCGAATCATCATCGGAAAAGAGTTTGCTTCCTGCTCAACATAACTATCACTATCCTTCTGGTTCTCCGGGACAGAAAATATATCACTCGAACCTAGACTCGGACACCTTTTTCCGATATCCGTTATCAGCTCATCTTCCAGAAAATCGACATCACGTGCGTGAATGATTCTACTTGCACCGTTTGTAGCGTACCCCAAGAAAATCCCCTTCCAATTTCGTTCGATGCTCCTTGGGAACGTGAACATATACACCGCAACCAAAAGTTCGAGGTTTGTTTACATCTGGCTTGCATCCTTCCCACAGCTCATAAGATGCCGAATTCGATGCGGTTGTCGATGATGGACTACGATTCAGCAAATACGCAGCGGTTTAGATCGCCTGACCCCAAAACCGCTTATCCGTCTTCTAATCCTCCACCATGGATCGGGCCTTCTCCACTAGAGTTTGATTAAGCCGCTCACTCACTCCATTTTGTTCAGGTGTGTGAGCAACGGTCCACTCCACTTAGATGCCTTTGGACTAACAAAATCGATCGAAATTTTTACTTTTGTACTCACCGCCGTTGTCGCAACGCAGTCGATGAATCTTACGTTCGAATTTCGTTGACGCCAAAGCCTCATAAGTCTGAAAGCACCATAACACCTCGTCCTTCGATGTGATCAGAAACACTACGGTAAAATGACTCCAGTCATCGGTGAAAGAAACGTGGTATTTCACTTCCGAAACTTCAACCGGCGTCACTGGACCGCACACATCCGAGTGGATAAGTTCATGCACACGTGAAGAACGCTTTCCATCACGTACCGCGAAAGACTTCCGAGTTTGCTTGCCTACGACACACTACCCAGTTCTTGTTTTTAACCGCACTGTCCACTTCCAACCCGCCCAACAAACATTGAATGCTGAATAAGAGCTTATTCAGGCAAACGTAACCCAAGTAACCAAAAGTTCTGATAAAAGGCTATTTATGGCTTAAGCACCTTGGTTGAAGGTGGTCTATAGAATTCTAAGCAGCCTCATTTTTAAGTCGTTATAAGAACTTGAAAGTACCGGTACCATAATTGAAGAGCATTCTAATCAGCCTCTGGCGGAACTTGAACGGAACTTTTAGAAAATAAATTAAAAAAGGTTTTTGTCCTCTACACCAATTCTATATTAAGGTAGGCAGGTATAATAATGTGTATTGATTTATCAGCATTAGTATTAGTAATGGAGCTTAAAAATTAAACCCAGTCCTTCTGCGTGAGAGTCTCAGCACGAACCACTACGTCATCTGAAACATATTAAAGTGAGCTGTTGTCCCGCCTATTGTTGGAGTTTTCTGAGCCTGCTGACTGACTTGTGTACGAAACACAACACCTTGATGAATTTAAATTGGTGTTTGCCCACATGGTATTCCATCACACTTGTGGCGCAGTGGTTAGCAATCGTAGATCACATGCCGAATACACGGGTTCGAATCCAGGAAATTACTTTTTAATTTTTTTTATTTTTGGATAGAATGTTGCATATATATAAGAATTATGATTTATTCGGGCCACTGATTATTTCATATTTACGTACTTTAAATTTTGTTACAAAAAAAGATTTGTGCGGATTGCTTCATGTGGCTTGAAAGTTCTGTCGGAACTTTATTTGAACTTAATGGAACATGGAAGTGTTGAATGTGGAACTTTTGGTTACTTGGGAAAAAATAGCTTATTCAGCTGTTGATCAACTCAAATTGTTTGTTGGGCGGTAGTTTTTCTAGGCTTATCGCATTGAAATGCCCGAACCGACGCACAGTGGTGCCAAGGGTATCAAAACACGCGTTTTTTATTTACCCTGAAATGTTTGACTAAAGGTAGGGTTAAATACCCCATTTCCGGCCTATTAGGCACAACCCGCACTTTATCTTTCTTAATCTAGCGCAGTTTAGCACCAAACGGAATGTTGTTATTACTGATGGCTGCCAAATTTATTTATCTTTCCGTATGTACCGTAATATTTGATAAATAGGAACCAACCGTTGAGATGTTGTCAAAAGTCTAATACTGCTTCTTGACGCCAAACTCGGCCTCCGGATTCTAAACTCGGCCTAACGCATTGAAACGCCATTGAAACGCCAATGAATTCACTTCGGCCTATCTGATGAAGATAAAAATTGATTTGGTCGGAGCGCTTGTTTCTTTTTGGGAATAATGGGTGCAAACTTTCATATCACGCGTTCTCATTGACTTCGTTCCATAGGTTATTAACTAAAGTATCGTAGCAAACGCATAATTGACTTGTTAGCTCTGAAATCATGAATTTATTTGAAGTTTTCTGCTCGATAGGCCCAAAATGGGCGATTAGGCCGAAGTAGTTCTCTACCCTACTAGGTGTCTCCTGAGAAGTTTCTCGGGTTACAACACTTCTTCTTATGGTAGGAGAAAATGAAAGATTAATCCAACTAAAAGTGAGATGCATTTTTTTTAATATGATGAGATACAAAATAATTTTGTTCTGCAAAGCTGTAGAGAACATTACTGTGAACAACTTTGCTGAAGACTAACTTTCTGCTGAGATTTAAAGGTTTTTTTGTGGAGACATCGTTAAAAATAGGTTTTGTATCTGTATTTTTTTCTACAATATTTCAACATGTCTGGCATATTCTACAAAGATGTTAGAAACATAAAATTAAATATTTTTCCAGAATACTGCAAATTCATAGCATTATTATTTGAAAAATTATTTACATTTTTTGGTTGAAAATTACCCAACTTCCAATACAAATAACTTCTAAACGGGCAAAAACGAGCAAGCCATTCTTTGAGAAATTGCAATAAAATTGTGAAGAAAAACCAGACCGCCCCCACGGGACCCATAACCAAAATACTTGCATCGAAACTTGTCACTTTTCAGAATTTGAAATGGCGCTTTTGTGAAACCACGGAACTGTTATCGAGTAGGTGTGAAAAGAGGCATACAAATGGATAATCAAGCAACCTGGGTTATTTCTAGTGACTAACAAAATGACTCGGGATCAAAACGTCTAACGAAATTAACTGCGAGAAGTTCAAAAGCTACGTAAACAATGCATTTGATCGTCGATTTGGCGTAGCTGGTAGCTCGCTTACTAACACCACTAGCAGGTAGGGGAAAATTTCCCCTATCTGATGGTGGTGTTAGCATGCGTGGGTGAGCTACCAGTTACGCCAAATCGACGATCAAATGCATTGTTTACAAAAGCTGATACGTCCCTTTGAAAAAGTTATCGAAATTTCAAATTCTGAAAAGTGACAAGTTTCAATGCAAGTATTTCGGTTAAGGGTCACGTGGGGGCGTTTTGGTTTCTCCACCATTTTATTGCATTTTCTTGTACTTTCAATTGCTTAAAGAATTGCCTGCTCGTTTTTGCCCGTTTAGAAGTTATTGGTATTGGAAGTTGGGTAATTTTCAACCAAAAATTGTTAATAGCTTTTCAAATATTATTGATAGCAGTTTGCAGTCTTGTGAAGGGATATGTAATTTGATATTTCTAACGTGTCTGTAGAACATGCCAGACATGTAGAAATATTGTAGAAAAAGTTACAGATACAAAACTGATTTTAACGATGCTTCCACAAAACAAAAAAACTTTATATCTCAGCAGTTTTTATTTTTATATAATGCGTTTATTTTTCCAGGCTCATTTGCTATAGCTTTGCGGAGCCAATATTCATTGATTAGATTACAAAATTACTTAAAACTAACGTTAGTAAAGCGGGGGCTGATTACTCGCGGCTATCTCGAGGTTAGGGGTGACAAATTGTAACAAATGGATGGCAGGGTAGGGATTGTGAACTCAAGGTTTCTAGAGCAATGTGCTCTTGATCTCGAACTAAGCGACACTCTGATGAAAAAGACAAACATGGGGGTACACCGATGGGCAGCTAACAACTTGGGAGAACACAAGATGACACTAACTACTAAATCCTCAGATCTATCCGTTTTAAAAACACATAAATTAAATTCAAATAGTCGAGATCTCGGCTCGCCAAGACATCTCTAACGGGTATCGCGGGTTGTTTTCCTCGGGCCCTGAGGGATATGGATATATCAGATCTGGCAACACGGTGTAGGGTACACGACCAAACAACATGCTCGATATCGTGATAACCACTGCCACACGCACATAAATTGCTGCCTGAGAGCCCAATTCGATAGAAATGCGAGTCTAACGAGCAGTGATTGGACATAAGCCTTGATATAACGCGTATAAAGTCGCGGCTCATGTCCAACCCTTTGAACCATGGTTTGTTCGACACCTGTGGGAGAATAGAATGTAACCATCTTCCCAATTCACCATCATTCCAATTTTGTTGCCAACTGATGAGGACTTTCTGACGAGCAATGGAGAAAAATTCGTTGAAGGCGATTTGTCGCTCAAAAATATCGCCTTCCATAGCGCCCACCTTAGCCAACGAGTCCGCTTTCTCATTACCCGGAATTGAGCAATGAGATGGGACCCAAGCTAAGGTGATAGTATAGGAGCAGTTTAGATCGTATTTCAGGCAGGAAATACGACGAGTGCTTCATCGGCCTCATTGAACGAATAGCCTCCAATGAGCTAAGACTATCCGTAAAAATTAAATAATGGTCAGAAGGTAGTGAGGCAATTCGCTCTACTGCGTAAAATATAGCTGCGAGTTCCGCAACGTATACTGAGCATGGTTTCTGCAGTTTATAAGAGGCGCTATGAAATTGATTAAATACACCAAATCCAGTGGAAGCATTAATGGTTGACCCATCTGTGAAAAATCTTTTATCGTTACTTACATGGTGGTACTTGATTGCAAAAATTGAGAGAACAACCATCGACCGATGGTGATCTGGTATTCCATGGATTTCTTGCATCATGGTCCGATCAAAATTTACAGAGGAATTATAGAAGGCTTGAAAGCAATCACGATTGGAGATTAATGAAGAAGGGCCAACCTCCAGCGTCATGTACTCATAGTACAAACTCAAGAATCTTGTTTGAGGATTTCGGTCGAGCAGCTTCTCAAAGTTTTCTATTATCAATGGGTTCATTACTTCACAACGGATAAGAAACCGGAAAGACAGTTCCGCGAAACGATCTGTCAGTGGGAGAACACCCGCGAGTACTTCGAGGCTCATCGTATGCGTCGAGTGCATACAGCCAAGCGCGATTCGGAGGCAACGGTATTGAACCCGTTGTAGCTTCAGGATGTGTATTTTTGCCGCGGATTGAAAGCAGAAACTACCGTACTCTAGGACCAACAAGATGGTTGTTCGATACAACCTGATCAGATCTTCCGGGTGTGCTCCCCACCAAGTTCCAGTAATTGTACGAAGAAAATTGATTCTTTGTTGGCATTTTTGTTTCACATACGCAATATGTTTTCCCCACGTGCTTTTGGAATCGAACCAGACACCTAAATACTTGAAAGATATATTTTGAGTGATTGTTCTACCCTTTAGTTGAAGCTGTAACTGTGCAGGATGATGCTTCCTAGAAAAAACAACCAACTCAGTTTTCTCCGGAGAGAATTCGATACCCAGCTTCATAGCCCAAGTAGACAAATTGTCTAAGGTATTTTGTAATGGTCCTTGCAGTCCGGTGCACTTGGCCCTATAACGGACCCAACCCCGTCATCTGCAAGCTGCCTTAGCGAGCAATTTTCATCAAGACAACCATCAATGTCTTTTACATAAAAATTATAAAGAAGGGGGCTTAAACATGAGCCCTGGGGGAGACCCATGTAACTAATTCGTGAGGTTTCCATGAGAAAAGCTCATATATTTCTCAGACAACAAGTTGCTCAAATAGTTGTTCATAATTGGTGAAAGCCCACTATCGTGGAGTTTATCCGAAAGGACATCGATACAAACAGAATCAAAAGCTCCCTTAATATCCAAGAAAACTGAACCCATTTGCTGTTTTTGCGCATAGGCCAGTTGAATTTCACAAGGAAATCAACGCAAAACAGTCGCTCGTTCCTTTGCCTCTCCGAAATCCAAATTGCGTATCTGAAAGTAAACCATTCGACTCGACCCATTTGTCTAGACGAAAATGAATCATTTTCTCCAACAATTTCCGTATACAGGACAGCATCGCGATGGGACGGTACGAGTTATAATCCGATGCGGGTTTACCGGGTTTTCGAATGGCGATAACTCTTACTTGCCTCCAGTCATCCGGAACAATGTTGTGCTCCAGAAATTGATTGAATAAGTTCAACAAGCGTTTCTTCGCGACGTCTGGGAGATTTTTAAGCAAGTTGAACTTGATTCTATCCATTCCTGGAGCTGAGTTGTTACATGAGAGGAGAGCAAGTGAGAATTCCACCATCGAAAACGGGGAATCTATTTCGTTACTACTCGACGGACGATCACGAACGTTGGTTTGAACCGACACCGAATCCGGGCAAACTTTCCGCGCGAAGCTGAATATCCAACTGTCTGAGTACTCGTTGTCTTCGTTGACCGGTGATGACGCGTTTCGCATTCTCCTGCCGACATTCCAGAGCGTTCTCATGGAAGTCTCGCGCGACAAACCATCGACGAACCGATGCCAGTAACCGCGTTTTTTGGCTTTAATCAAGCCCTTAAAAGTTTTCTCGAGGTCGGTGTACCGCTCGAAATCCTCGACCTTACCGTGTTTGCGGAAGCGTTTAAACGCGGCGGACTTCTCGCTGTTCGCGTCGGTGCAATCCTTATCCCACCACGGAGTGAGAGGTCGTTTGCGAACGAAAACACCCGGAACGCGTTTCGTCTGTGCTTGAAGAGCACAGTCAACAATAAGTCGCGATAAAAAGGAGTACTCATCCAGCGGAGGGAGTATCTCAACCGAATCAGTACCACCGCGGTAGTAGAACCGCGGACGCAAATTTTTGCCAGTCGATGTTTTTCGTGAGGTCGTATGCGATGTCAACCGAGCGAGTGGAAGATGAACCATTGGTAATAGAAATTTTGATTGGCAAGTGGTCACTACCGTAGGGATCTTGAATTACTTTCCACGAGCAATCCAACGATAGTGAACTCGAACTGAGGGAGAGGTCTAATCTACTTTCTCTTGCTGGAGGTTTGGCCACTCGTGTTACTTCCCCAGTGTTTAGAATTGTCATATTGAAGTTATCGCAAAGGTCGTATATCAGGGTTGAGCGGTTGTCGTCGTACAGTTCCCCCCAGCCTGTACCGTGGGAGTTAAAATCTCCTAAGATCAACCGAGGCTCAGATAAAGCTGAGCAGATATCAGAGAAACCTTGGCGAGAAATCGCAGTTCTTGGAGGAAGATATACTGAGGCAATACTGAGGCTTTTACCTCGAATATTTACCTGACATGCGACAACTTCAATGCCTGTCACGGAAGGCAGATCGATTCTATAAAAGGAATGGAGCTTATTAATCCCAAGAAGCACCCCTCCATACGAATCTGCTCGATCAAGGCGAATAATGTTAAAATCGTGGAAACGGAGATCGGTGTCTGAAGAAAGCCATGTTTCACAAAGAGCAAATGCATCACAAAGTGAGTTGTGAAGTAAAAATTTGAATGTGTCAAGTTTCGGTATAAGACTTCTACAGTTCCACTGAAGAACAGAGATCATATCCCCGACCTCATTCGGAAAATTATCCATCAAAGGATATGATCGATGCAAGGAAGGACCACCTAGAAGCTAGTTGCTTCAAAAGAGTTTTCACAAATGGAAGCACTAAATTAATAATGTTCCTAGTTGAGTCAGAGACGTTGAATATATTGAAGATGCTCTCCACAATTCCAGAAAACGTGAACATGGCATCATGTTCTTGCTGGTTATTCAGCTGTTTTTCTGGCTGAAAAACTGGGATATCTGGGGTTTTAGATGATCCCGGAAGTGGCGGAAAGTCTTTGTTAAAATTACAAACTTTAAATCCCGGTGGTGGGGGTTTTGCTACATTTCCGCTACCTCTTAAATTTGGCAAGGTGGGTTGAGAGTCCGTACGAGAGGCCTTACGAGGTTTTTGGGTGACGTTTGTTTTGGACCGCTTCCTCGTGTTGCCGTTAAAGACAAAAGGACTACTCTCACCCACCTCTGAGTCAGAGCCCTGATCATCATCTGGCAGGAGGTGGAATGTGTTGTTGCTTTTTGGGGTGGTTTGGGAAGATGAAGCGGTCGTTTTCAAAATTTCTGCTAACGAGCGCTTAGAGCGAGCTTGCAAAGACCGCTTAAGTTTTTCTCCCTGCTGTTTGTACTTCGGGCAATCACTCAGAGCATGCGGAGCATCCTTACAGTAAACGCATTTTGGGGTAGCATGACAAGGACCCTCCGTATGCTCCTCCCCACATTGATCGCACCGCGGTTTGTTGGAACAAAAGTCCGCGGTGTGACCTACTTGTTTGCATTTCAAGCAATTCATTACCCTCGGTACAAACAAGCGTACAGGTAGTGGAACCTTCCCAATTGTGACGTAGTCAGGTAATGCCGATCCTGAAAAGGTCACACGAAACGAATCTGAGAGGGTATACTTTTTGTTAGTGCCTATGAGCGACACTGACTGCAGTTGAATGCAGTCCAGTATCTTGACTTTCGGGAGGGCACGGTTTTTAAAATGCCGAAAGATTCGACTTGTAGGAAATCCTCACCAGTCAGACTCGATTCGGTGACCACTCCTTCAATTTCTACGTCACAACTGGGGACGTAGATTCGATATTCGATCGAAAAAAGCTCACAGGCAACAATCCGGTTTAGTAACAGATTGAGACTTCCAGAGCTTTTACAGGAATTTGTTTTCTAATATCTCGATGTACATATGAAATTAGTACACGAAAAAAAGTATTCCTGTAGTTTCTATTGGAAATTCATGTGATCACATGAGTTCTATTTGATAAATCACTTAAATTTCTTTTAGCGTTAGCGTTAGCGTTAGCGTTGTTATGATATACTTCGTAGATTGGATACTAGCGACACTCACGTCTCTTCTGAAATTCTCAGTTAGACTACTTTCAGGAATAATGCTGAGGAGTAAACATTGGTTCCAATCTAAACAAGAGTAACAGAAGCATGACTGTCGCTATTCCCGGCCACGCCCATCTTTACCATAACTAGGGATAGGGAAGGAAATGTTGATGTAGTACTTACTTAACGAGAGGCCACCGACTTAGCGACACCCTCATAAGTGCTACGGAGTTGGAGGGTTGGGTAGGGTATTCGGTTAGGATTCACCTCAAGTTGGCGATGCAACCAAAAGTATGTATTGTTTATTTGTTGTTTATTTAATCTCTCGATAGCCGGCTATCGAAAGAACATATTAATTTTGTTTAGTGATAATGAATTTTAAGAGTCATGATGGAGAGCTTGGGATTAAACCCATGATTTTCTGCTCAGTAAGCAAAAACAATCCCTCCAGGGTCATCGAGCATCTCAGAACCATAACGCTTCGCGACAATACAGGACTACGTTTTCGCTTGATATGCAAATAGTTTCCGAGGTTAATGTTCAATATCAAATATACAAATGATGGTGGCGATTTATTGTGCTGTGGAAGAGCTTGGGGTTAAATCCATGATTTTCTGCTCAGTAAGCAAAATCGATCCCTCGAGGGTCATCGAGCATCTTATAATCCACAGCGCTTTGAATAACTATTATTTACGATAATTACATGAAATAAATAAAATATAAACTACAAACAAAACGTGACTGCTAAAATCTCAAAAAGATATTCTCACAAATATATTTCACGCCACCAGGAATCTCAAAACCATTAGACGTTATAATGATACTCTGCACATGTTAGACACAAGAAGAGGCCAAAAAGCAAGCGTCCGACACACAAAACCCGTAAAATCCACTTGCAGTCACAATCAACGATTCTACGAATCGTAAGCGCTCACGAATCATAAAACCGCTGACTGCGACACTCTGAAAGCGAAATTGACAGGCTCTATGCGTCAAACACCCGCCCTCCAATCTTCTCCCGCATCCAACAGCACAAATCTCCATTACAACATCTAACGAATTCAAAACTCCGAAAATCACTCATCTATAGCAAGTGAGTGGAAGCAACCCTGCATGCAACCATTCTTCATGATACACTTTTTCTGCCTATCTTTCTATTAGGCCTGTGGACATGCGTTAGCTTCGAAACTTCTAACCAAACTGGGTAAATTTTAGGATCACAAAAAAAAAACTTGAAAAAAACTTTCATAGGTAATTACAAGTAAAATAAATATTGATTATTTTACGCAAAAACGAGCAAGTAATATTAAATCTTTTGTATCGTATACTAATGCCAATTGGTTGTAACAAAAATAATATGCTAAAATAAAATAAAATTTTAATAAAATGATATGCAAAATTTACTAGAAGATCATTACTTTATTGGTGAGAAGTTTCTAATAAGCCCTCCCAGTTCCTCTGTATACAGAACAAATCTGATACTATAATCAGAATTGCTCAGTCTGCATGAAGCAGCCGATTTCATCAAGGAAGTTCTATTAACAACCAAGAATTAATCGTTTGAGGTATACTGAAGCATTAAGAAGGTGATATGTGTCACTATAGGAAATCATCATCGTTGATAAATCACTTAAATTTCTTTTGACACATAAACTTCAGTTGATTTTGTGGTACAATTTCCTATTATGATATCACATGAAAGTTATGTGAAATTCCAATGAATATTTTCCATTGGATATGTGATTTATTCTTTGAGTGTGTTCTTCTAAAACGAGTAAATTTTCGTAGCTTTTTGTCCTATTCGAAAAGATTTATGAGCCACGGAAAATTTTAATTATTCTACAAGTAAACTCCATTCCGTCTCGCACGCTGAGCCGATCAAGTCGCATCGGTCTCGTTGTACGACACTATCATTTAGTTTTGAGTTTTTCCCCACGCGAGGGTTTTTTCTCGCCAAAGTTAATTGGCATAGTGTTTAGACGACTAGTGCGCGAGTGAGGAAGTCGTTAATGATATGCCGAGTGCTTTCATTACGGTCCAGCTTTAACCCAGCATCATCGCAACATCATCAGCAAAATCATCACCACTATCGGTACATCACCCCACCGATAGCAACAACGAAAGAGCGTCATATTGCCTACCGAGTCGACCGAGGCACACCAGCATCGAGGTTATTGACTCTGCAGCCGTTGGATCAAACAATTATATCTCTCCAGTCTGCTGCCGCCTCAGTGCGTTAGGTATAAATCGTGTCGTTTGTATTGTTCTCGCCAGTATAGCATCTTCCTTGTTTCCCTGGTCCAATATTAGATTGGTGTTTAATTAGGGTGATCCAAAAATCCAATTTTTTTTTTCGCTTGATTTTTTTTTTGATTTTTTTTTTATTATTATTTTTGTATTACTTAGGGTGATCCAAAACTCTGTAAATAGTATATAATCATTATTTTATTTTTTTTTATTTTTTTTTTGATTTTTTTTTTCTTTGCATGTATTACTCGTTAGTAGAGTGAAACTATATATATATATATTTTTTTTTGATATTATTTGAAATTACTGCAATTATTTGTAAAATTTTTTACAAAAAACACCATTGCGGCGATATTTAACCGCAATGGATGAAAATGATAAAGGCGGGGGATGGTCGCTTTCCATCTCAGACGACGAAACTCTTAATTCCACCTCACACGAAAGTCTCGAGGAAGTTGTGGAAATGGAAACCCTTGACGTTCCAGTTGACTCGCTCTCCAGCAAAAATACTGGAGCATATCCCAAGAAAAGGTATCGCCCACAACCCTCTCCCCCACCATCTCCTCCTCGTCCACCTGCACCCCCCACACCATTGCCCCCAAAAACCTCTGCGCTCCCCCGCCTAAAGGCTTACCCAGAAGCCTCGAAAGGCCCATGGGTTGTTTTTTTCCGGCCCAAACAAAAACCTTTGAACATTCCGAGGATCTCTAAGGATCTAACAACACATTTTTCGGCCGTTACCGATATTTTCAAGGTAACACCAATAAAACTGCGCGTTACCGTTGATGACCGGAAGCAGGCTAACCAAATTGTTGCGTGCGAGCTTTTTTCATTGGAATACCGAGTCTACATACCCAGTAGTGAGGTAGAAATTGAAGGAGTGGTCACCGAAGCGAGTTTGACTAGTGATGATTTCTTGGGTCCTGATTCCTTCGGAATCTTTAAAAACCGTGCTCTGCCGAAGGTGAAGATATTGGACTGCCTTCAAATGCAGTCAGTATCCGTAGTAGGCTCCAAAAAAACTTATTCCTTGTCAAACTCGTTTCGTGTGACCTTTTCGGGTTCAGCGTTACCTCACTACGTCGCTATTGGCAAGGTTCGGCTGCCTGTACGCCTGTTTGTACCTCGGGTAATGAACTGCTCGAAATGTAAACAACTTGGTCATACATCGGACTACTGCTCGAACAAACCACGCTGCGATCAGTGTGGCGAGCAACATCAAGAGGGCCCTTGCGGTGCTCCACCAAAATGCGTGTACTGCAAGGAGAGCCTGCATACCCTGACTAACTGCCCGAGGTATAAACAGCAGGGAGAAAAACTTAAGCGGTCTCTGCAAGCTCGCTCCAAGAGAACACTAGCAGAACTCTTGAAGAATACCGCTTCATCTTCTCAGACCACACCAAAAAACAGTAACACGTTCTCCATTTTGCCAGTTGATGCTCTAGACTCTGACTCAGAGGGCGGTGAGGGTAGTCCGTTTGTCTTTAAAGGCAATACGAGAAAACGAGCAAAACAACACACCACCGAAAAGCCTCGTAAGGCCACTCGTACGGACCACCCTTCCACCTTGGAAAATCCAAGAGGTAACGAAAATACACCGAAACCCATTCCACCGGGTTTTAAACCTTGTAATTATGACAAGAACTTTCCGTCACTTCCAGGATCATCTAAAACCCCAGATGTCCCAGTTTTTCGGCCAGAAAAGCAGCTGAATAATCAGCAAGAACATGCCCCCATGTTCACGTTTTCTGGTATTGTGGATAGCTTCTTCAGTATATTCAATGTCTCTGACTCAACGAGGAGCATTATTAATTTAGTGCTGCCAATGGTGAAAACTCTTTTGAAGCAACTAGCTTCTAGGTGGTCCTTCCTTGCATCGATCATATCTTTCGATGGATAATTCTCCGAATGAGGTCGGGGATATGATCTCTGTTCTTCAGTGGAACTGTAGAAGTCTTATGCCAAAACTTGACACATTTAAATTTTTAGTTAACAACTCACTTTCTGATGCATTTGCCCTTTGTGAAACATGGCTCTCTTCAGACAACGATCTTGCTTTCCACGATTTCAACATTATTCGCCTTGACCGCGCAGATTCGTATGGAGGGGTGCTTCTGGGGATCAACAAGCTCCATTCCTTCTACAGAATCGATCTGCCTTCGGTGACAGGCATTGAAGTTGTTGCATGTCAGGTTAATATTCGAGGTAAATGCCTCAGTATTGCCTCAGTATATCTTCCACCGCGAACTGCGATTTCTCGTCAAAGTTTCTCGGATATCTGCACGGCTATGCCGGAGCCACGGTTGATCTTGGGAGATTTTAACTCTCACGGTACAGGCTGGGGGGAACTGTACGACGACAACCGCTCAACCTTGATATACGACATGTGCGACTTCTTCAAAATGACAATTCTGAACACCGGGGAAGCAACACGAGTAGCCAAACCTCCAGCAAAAATAAGCAGATTAGACCTCTCACTTTGTTCGAGTTCACTATCGTTGGATTGCTCGTGGAAAGTAATTCAAGATCCCTACGGTAGTGACCATTTGCCAATCAAAATTTCTATTACCAATGGTTCATCTTCTACTCGCTCGGTCGACATCGCGTACGATCTTACAAAAAACATTGACTGGCGAAAATTCGCGACCGCGGTTCTTGATGCCAGCCAATCGGTTGACGTACTTCCTCCGCTGGACGAGTACTCCTTTCTCGCGCGTCTTATCATCGATTCTGCGCTGCGAGCACAGACGAAACGTGTTCCGGGTATTTCCGTCCGCAAGCGACCTCCCACCCCGTGGTGGGATAAGGATTGCACCGACGCGAACAGCGAGAAGTCCGCCGCGTTTAAACGGTTCCGCAAACACGGCAAGGTCGGGGATTTCGAGCGGTACACCGACCTCGAGAAAACTTTTAAGGACTTAATTAAAGCAAAAAAACGCGGTTACTGGCGTCGGTTCGTCGATGGTTTGTCGCGAGAGACTTTCATGAGAACACTCTGGAATGTCGGCAGGAGAATGCGAAACGCGTCATCACCGATTAACGAAGACAAGGAGTACTCGGACAGTTGGATATTCAGCTTCGCGCGGAAAGTTTGCCCGGATTCGGTGTCGGTTCAAACCAACGTTCGTGATCGTCCGTCGGGTAATAACGAAATAGATTCCCCGTTTTCGATGGTGGAATTCTCACTTGCTCTCCTTTCATGTAACAATTCAGCTCCAGGAATGGATAGAATCAAGTTCAACTTGCTTAAAAATCTCCCAGATGTCGCGAAGAGACGCTTGTTGAACTTATTCAATCAATTTCTGGAGCACAACATTGTTCCGGATGACTGGAGGCAAGTAAGAGTTATCGCCATTCGAAAACCCGGTAAACCCGCGTCGGATTATAACTCGTACCGTCCCATCGCGATGCTGTCCTGTATACGGAAATTGTTGGAGAAAATGATTCTTTTTCGTCTAGACAAATGGGTCGAGTCGAATGGTTTACTTTCAGATACGCAATTTGGATTTCGGAGAGGCAAAGGAACGAGCGACTGTCTTGCGTTGCTTTCAACTGATATTCAACTGGCCTATGCGCAAAAACAGCAAATGGGTTCAGTTTTCTTGGACATTAAGGGGGCTTTTGATTCTGTTTGTATCGATGTCCTTTCGGATAAACTCCACGATAGTGGGCTTTCACCAATTATGAACAACTATTTGAGCAACTTGTTGTCTGAGAAATATATGAGCTTTTCTCATGGAAACTCGACAACTTCACGAATTAGTTACATGGGTCTCCCCCAGGGTTCATGTTTAAGCCCCCTTCTTTATAATTTTTATGTAAAAGACATTGATGGTTGTCTTGATGAAAATTGCTCGCTAAGGCAGCTTGCAGATGACGGCGTTGTATCCGTTATAGGGCCAAGTGCACCGGACCTGCAAGGACCATTGCAAGATACCTTAGACAATTTGTCTACTTGGGCTATGAAGCTGGGTATCGAATTCTCTCCGGAGAAAACTGAGTTGGTTGTTTTTTCTAGGAAGCATCATCCTGCACAGTTACAGCTTCAACTAAAGGGTAGAACAATCACTCAAAGTATATCTTTCAAGTATTTAGGTGTCTGGTTCGATTCCAAAAGCACATGGGGAAAACATATTGCGTATGTGAAACAAAAATGCCAACAAAGAATCAATTTTCTTCGTACAATCACTGGAACTTGGTGGGGAGCACACCCGGAAGATCTGATCAGGTTGTACCGAACAACCATCTTGTCGGTTCTAGAGTACGGAAGCTTCTGCTTTCAATCCGCGGCGAAAACACATATCCTGAAGCTGCAACGGGTTCAATACCGTTGCCTCCGAATCGCGCTTGGCTGTATGCACTCGACGCATACGATGAGCCTCGAAGTACTCGCGGGTGTTCTCCCACTGACAGATCGTTTCGCGGAACTGTCCTTCCGGTTTCTTATCCGTTGTGAAGTAATGAACCCATTAGTAATAGAAAACTTTGAGAAGCTGCTCGACAGAAATCCTCAAACAAGATTCATGAGTCTCTATTACGAGTACATGACGCTGGAGATTGGCCCTTCTTCATTCAATTCCTCTCGTGTTTGCCTCCAAGACTTTTATAGTTCCTCTGTAAATTTTGATCTGACCATGTTGCAAGAAATCCGTGGAATACCAGATCACCATCGATCGATGGTTGTTCCCTTAATTTTTGCAAACAAGTACCACCATGTTAGTAACAATAAGAGTTTTTTCACAGATGGGTCAACTATAAACGCTTCCACTGGATTTGGAGTATTCAACGAATTTCATAGCGCCTCATATCAACTGCAAAAACCCTGTTCCGTATACGTTGCGGAACTAGCAGCCATATTTTACGCAGTAGAGCAAATTGCCTCACTACCATCTGATCACTATTTTATTTTTACTGATAGCCTTAGCTCGTTGGAGGCTATTCGATCAATGAGGCCGATGAAGCACTCCTCGTATTTCCTGACCGAAATCCGAGCAAAATTGAGTACTTTATCTAACTGCTCCTATACTATCACCTTAGCTTGGGTCCCATCTCATTGCTCAATTCCGGGTAATGAGAAAGCGGACTCGCTTGCTAAGGTGGGCGCTATGGAAGGCGATATTTTTGATCGACAAATCGCCTTTGCGGAATTTTTCTCAATTACCCGTCAGCACGTCCTCACCAACTGGCAACAAAAATGGAATGAGAGTGATCTGGGAAGATGGTTACATTCTATTCTCCCACAGGTGTCGAACAAGCCATGGTTCAAAGGATTGGACATGAGCCGTGACTTTATACGTGTCATATCAAGGCTCATGTCCAATCACTACTCGTTAGACTCGCATTTCTTCCGAATCGGGCTCGCAGGCAGCAATTTGTGCGCTTGTGGTAGTGGCTATCACGATATCGACCACGTGCTTTGGTCATGCACCCTACATTGTGTTGCTAGATCCGAGTTATCCGCATCCCTCAGGGCCCGAGGAAAACAACCTATGCGGCCCGTTAGAGACATCTTGGCGAGCCGAGATCTCGAATATTTTAATTTAATTTATGTGTTTTTAAAACGGATCGATCTGAGGATTTAGTAGTTAGTGTCATCTTGTGTTCCCCCAAGTTGTTAGCTGCCCATCGGTGTACCCCCATGTTTGTCTTTTTCGTCAGTTGGTCGCTTAGTTCGAGATAAAAAGCACATTGCTCTCCAAACCTTGTGTTCTCAATCCCTACCCTGCCATCCATTTGTTACAATTTGTTACCCCTAACCTCGAGATAGCCGCGAGTAATCGGTCCCCGCTTTACTAACGTTAGTTTTAAGAAATTTTGTCATCCAAACAATGAATATCGGCTCCGCAAAGCTACGGCAAATGAGCCTGGAAAAATAAACGCATTTAAAAAAAAAAAAAAAAATACAAGTAAACTACGTTTTCTAGAGTTTGAGTAATTTAATCTTAAATTTGAGTCGATTTTATATGCCATGTAGTGTGGATATCCGTTAGTTACTTAATACTGGTTCTTTTGCACGCCAGAAGCGGGGGAACGAGCACATCTTAGTGAGGGATTCAACTTTTCACCACCTAAATATAGAGAAATCGACAATCAAAAGAGCAATTTATAAACTTAATGCGATTCTAAACACTTCGTGCTCAAAAAGTGTTGATGAATCAGGAACAGGGTTGCTGAAACGCAACATATTCATTCAATTTTGCACAATAATTACAGCACCAGCTTTTGTGATTATTGCATGTTCAATCTCTGGAAAAAAAAACGATATTCGCCCGGAGATTTGGCAACAGTTTATGAGCAAAAAGAGGGACGCACATTTTTGCCTGTAGACTTGGAGACATACTTCAAGTCTCCGCGTACATCGTACGGGTTAGGCAAAAATGTGCGTCTATCTTTAAAAACTGTCGCATTAATGGCCTTTCTCTCATTTTCAACTTCTATTCAATTTTCATACTGCCGTACTCTAACGGAACTATCCACCTACCCTCTTCTAAAGATCATTCTCTAGCTAATAAATCATCACACTAAAGCTTCATGTTAGCATTTCCAACCAACTCTGAAAATCGTTAACTTCGCGTATGAAGTAACATAAAAACACTTTGAATGTTTAAAAGAATATAAAAAATAAGATATCATCGAAGACTACAGTGTCTTAACTATAATTTGAACCAAATAAATGAGAGAAATTTAATCGAAAACATCAATCGAAAACATTTTCATCTTTGTTGTTTGCCGTTACTGATCACCCATCCCAAGTAACTCATTGAGTTATGTTTAGTAAACTGCTTTAAAACCAGAAACAGTCATGCAAAGGTTATAGAAACTGTTACAGGACAAGTGTGTTGTTTGTTATTATTATTTAGCTCGTATGTCGTATTTCATTTTGCAATGATGAAGATATTTTTGATTTCCTGCTTAAGACATAACTCGAGACAGAGGAAACTTTCTGAGGTTTACAGTATTTACCATCTAGTTTCAGATGTATACGGTTACGTTAACAATAATCAGCTTATAGCAGACTTGTTTATCAGCTCGTAATGAGTATCGGATTTTCGCTTTTATCAAAGCATAGTGATGTTTAGTTCAAAAGAAAAAAAAATCAACTTGTCACCGGCCATATTGAGGCACAGGTATAAAAATGCAATCCCGTTAACTCCTTCGCATCAAAATCTCACATGTTCCGTCAGCGGTAAGCCGACAAAGTTTATTCGCCTTACATGGCTAGTTTGTTTCGCCTCTCGTTTGTGCGCTCTTTTCCCTCGCAGGATTATTAACTTATGCTTCATTCTGCCATAGGGCTTACTATTCGGACAAAGTTGAAACGTTGGACAATCAGTATGAAAATAGATTTGTCACACATTGTTTGTATGTCCAAATGTTTGATGGCCGTCCCAGACAACCTGAAGTAAAATTACAATGCACGGAAAGAATCGTATAAGCCTGCTGTTCACGTAAAAGCCGTTTATAAGTTGGAAATTTATCCCATGATGTTCTAGTTTAATCATACACACTTAGAAAAAACTAATTTTACACGTGACGGAATCCATCTTTGAAATAAAAGATGAGACGTAAACAAACATGTCATGTAAAATTAAGTACTCCGAGACTGAAACGTTCGAAAGTACGTTTGATTGAGCTGAATTTCACGTTTATTATGACTCGATTTTATGTCAAAATTGACGCTCGTATATGTCAGTCTCAGAGCACCTAAATTTACATAAATTTTTCTAAGTGTGTATATAATGTAAATTTTTAGATAATGACGTAAGACTTTCAGCGAGTGATTTCAAATTTATTTGAATACTGGAAATATTTGGTTTCCACTTTTGAACGTAAATGTCATTTTTCATGAGTTATGTTCGTGGCGGTATGACATGATTCCACCGGGAATACATATATGTAAGAAGATTTGAAACTTACCGAAGGTGAATTAGCCCCGTGTTTTTGCCTTCCCTCCCACGATGAATACGTTGACATCTTCTTCTTCTTCTTATTTTACCGGTCATGATGACAACGGCAAAGGGTGGGGTCGTTCAATAACATTGATGAATCTGATTATCCTCTCCTCCGTCCCCTGTTCTGACGTTTTCATCAGATGTTGATGCTTTCTTATGGACGGTCTTGAGCCCAAAAATAAGTTAAGAATTGGAGCATACAATTCATCGTGTTGTTGGTTGCTCGATTGCAAAAAGCTAAAATCATGCTTTTAGAAACGAGAAAGGAGGAGATGGAAGATTTAATCCCTTATTGAATAAACGTGAAGCGACGCATATTTTAAATTGTGTTTCTCTTCTTGTTTTTCTTTTTCGCAGGAGTTCGGATGTTGGATGGCACCGTTAACGATGCCGTGGAAGCAAAAGCTCTGGGCCTAAATCCTGACCACATTCACATCTACAGCGCCTCGTGGGGTCCGGAAGACGACGGATCCACGGTGGACGGGCCTGGGCCTCTGGCTCGGAGGGCGTTCATCTTCGGAGTTACCAGCGGTCGCCAGGGCAAGGGATCGATCTTCATCTGGGCCTCGGGCAATGGAGGCCGGTACACTGATAGCTGCAACTGCGATGGCTATACCAATTCCATCTTCACCCTTTCGATCTCCAGCGCTACACAGGGAGGGTAAGTTTTCTTTGAGTTTGCAATTTCGTGCAATTTGATCGAGTCTATAAACATATTTCTCAATCTGCAGTTACAAACCCTGGTACTTGGAGGAATGCTCATCTACCCTTGCCACGACGTATAGTTCCGGAACTCCTGGACACGACAAGAGTGTTGCGACCGTGGATATGGATGGATCGCTACGACCGGACCGAATCTGTACGGTTGAACATACGGGAACTTCGGCTTCGGCCCCACTGGCAGCCGGAATCGCTGCATTGGCTCTGGAAGCAAATCCCTCTCTGACGTGGCGTGATATGCAGTACCTGGTTGTGTTGACATCCCGTCCAGAACCTTTGGAGAAGGAGTCCGGATGGATCCTGAACGGCGTCAAGAGGAAAGTCAGCCACAAATTTGGCTACGGATTGATGGATGCTGGATCAATGGTCAGCCTGGCGGAACAGTGGACAAGTGTCCCACCGCAACATATATGTAAATCACGTGAAATCAACGAAGATCGCTCTATTGAGGGATCCGTTGGATACACTCTGCAGACGCACATGGACGTAAATGGCTGCGCCGGGACGGTCAACGAAGTTCGTTTCCTAGAACACGTCCAATGTAAAATCACACTAAGGTTTTTCCCTCGCGGGAACCTCCGAATCCTGCTAACTTCTCCCATGGGAACCACAAGCACTTTGCTATTCGAACGGCCTCGTGATGTAACCAAGTCTAACTTTGACGATTGGCCATTCCTGAGCGTGCACTTCTGGGGTGAAAAGGCCGAAGGCCGTTGGACACTTCAAATCTTGAACGGTGGTCGAAGACGCGTCAGCCAGTCCGGCATTCTATCCAAGTGGCAACTCATCTTCTACGGAACCGATCAGAATCCAATCCGACTGAAGAACGAAGCTCAACGGGGTTCGATCGCCAACTACGGCAACGTCAATCCATTCGTGTTTCCAACCGAAACGGACATCAATTCACCAGCCTTGAGCGGTGCCGGAAACTACTACCAGTCGGACATTTACTCCAACTCGATGAACTATCCGTTCCAGTTCAGCGGCGCAGGCAGTGGCATCGACAAAACGGTGACCACCCTGAATGGACACAACATTCCAACGGCTCAGCGGGAGAACGTGATGGCCGATTCGAACAACAAACTGGTGGTGCTGCACGACTGTGATCCCGAGTGCGATTCGCAGGGTTGCTACGGTAAGGGACCAACCCAATGCGTTGCCTGCAAGCACTACCGATTGGACAAGTGAGTACATTTTTGTTTTTAAATATTGGGAGCAACAATTGATCACCAAATATTGCATTCCTTTCCTCCTCCGATCAGTACCTGTGTGAGCCGGTGTCCTCCGCGGAGTTTCCCGAATCAGGGTGGCGTTTGCTGGCCGTGTCACGAGTCCTGCGAAACATGTGCCGGCGCCGGTCAGGATAGCTGTTTGACTTGCGCTCCGGCCCACCTGTACGTCATCGATTTGGCCGTTTGCCTGCAGATCTGCCCGGATGGTTACTATGAAAGTGAGTACCAAATTACCTACCGCATTGCGTGCAATCATTGTGTTTTCATATGCCGGTTTGATTTTGTTCGCTTTGATATTTTTCGTTGAACGAAGAAGCGAGCAAAACTGACAGTCAGCGTTGCCAACAGTTTTGCAAAAAATAACTGGCAAAATAGTCCTCTCCAGGCGGGTTTGTACTGGAGCGATTTGTTTGCTGTCAGAGTTATCAAACGAAATAAAAATAAACAACAAAACAAAAGCAAAACCTACGCATGCACGGTAGGTATTAAATGCCAAAAAAAAAAAAAAAAAATTCACTCATTTTCAATCGGATGAACTCTAGCTTGCAACTCGGAATAAGGGATTACTCTGAATTTTCCCAATTATAATCAATATCTTAACTTATTTGATGGTCTCCGGTCTTTCTTGAAGATTTTGGTCCTTCTTAAGTGCTCTCACGACTTTTTTGAAACTAATGGAACATTAGCATTAAGGTTCTACGATCTTGCAAATTGTAGTAGATAGAGTTAGTGTGGAATAAAGAATGAGTAGCATCGAGTGAGCGTGAAGCGTGATAGACCATATGTAAACGGAATCTCATTGGTTCGAACATTTTGATTGGTTAGTAGATATAAATATGAGGTACCTAAGCTAACAAATTTTGGAGAAGACGGACCAGCAGAAGGAACAGGAACAACAATAGCAGCAGCATTGGAGCCAGTTGCAGCCGTGGGAGCTGCACCATTAATTCGTTTATGGGGTGTTTACACTTATGCTAGCACTAGCATATTGTAAACAGGGCATCAGCGTCTACCAGCATGAGATTTCAGGAGCAACTGAAATTCGTGCTAGTTGGCGAGTACACTAGCGCTAACAAATCCGCACAGATATAAACACCCCATTAACCGTGGCCTGAAAAACTCGGTCCGGTCACGCCATTAAAAAGCATAGAAATTCCCTGAAAATGTTCTCACAATTTTCTAATGTTCGTGTTCCTCCTTTCACGTTTCAAAAATCAAGACCTATATCTAGTGAATAAATTATCACACTAAAGCTTAATGTTCGATAGCATTTCCAACCAACTCTGAAAATCGGTGATAATTTTGATCACCATTGCAACAGTTGGACCTTTGTGTTATTTTCAAAAGTAATCTATTGAAAATTGATCAAATGTGCATTTTAGCAGATTCGTAGAAAAATTTACAATCGATTGGCATGTTTAGAGTTATAATCCATCCGCTATTAACAGAGTTAAAAGTGGTCAAAACCTGACCACTTTTCGTAACGCGGTTGACATTGGTATTTTGCAAATTGCACCCCCAAGATGCTGCCAAAGACGCAATATTACGTAAAAAAACACCATTTTAATATAAATAGTCGACATCCATTAATCCTTCAACTACTTCATAAAACGAAGCAATAGTTGATTATTTTATGAGATTCCTATTTGCACTCACTCAGCAATCTGCTGACAACCGATAATGGTCATTTTGTTTCTCTTGAGCTCACACGAGTGAGTGAGTTTTCCCATGCTTGCCTTTGTCACACAAAACCGAAATTCGATTCTTAGTTCGAAATTGTACGTGATACTCTGGGCAACTCATTCAACACTCCTAATACAAAGCTCTGCAGTTGCAGTGCATGTCACTATACTAGAAAGGCTATCACCCATATTCATTCTAAAGAGAATGCATTTTCTCAACGCATTGACGATTACACCAATAAACTATATGAACATCTTTATTAACCGCACAAACATAACCCCTTTGACTCATACATTAGGATATCAACTTCTCGGTACCACTTGCCGCATTTTCTCATCCGTGTAGGGAAACTTCTTCGTAGTCGACGCAAATTGCTCTCCGTACAGTACCCCGCTAAAAAATAAATCATAAACCGTTAACCACATTGCCCACCTTTTCGCTTAAACATATCTACACAGACCTCTCCATGTCGCAAAAATATCCCATTTTGAATCCTGGTGGCCAGGTGGAAGCGTATCGATTTGAATTGCAATTCATCGGCTTCGGTTGGGCGTAGAAGCTATGAGAGAATGCACTGTTGTAAAAGTACGGACACAGCCCGTGCGATCCTTTTGGAAACGGTCCAGCTGCTGGCTGATCTCGCCCGCAACGTCCCAGGCTCCAACTAACGTGACAATCGCGACGTGCTGTACCGAATATTTCACTGGTATGGATACATTGTACACTCTTGGCTGCCTGCTTGGGATCTAGCAGGAAGTAACTCTTATCGTTGTCAAAGCGCACACCCGTTAGCTCACACACTGTAATGGAACGGAAGAAGCTTAGAATTGTTCGAATTTCCATCGCCAAACATGTCACATTCTACCATCGATGCGTCCGATCCTCTGTAGTCCAAAGCGTCGACCGGCTTCCAAAGCCAAATTAGCTCCAAAACTGAATCCAAACATGAAACCACGACTCGGATCGAAGCCAACCGCTTCTAACCGCCGTAAATGCCGGGTCAGAGAATTCACCAGTAGGTCAAAGTTCGGGTACAGATCTTGGAAATAATTCATCACGCGACTGTTGTTACCATAGCTCATGAACATGTTGCATCCATCGCGATAGCTTGTCAAATTCGAAAGCAGATCGATGACCCAGTCCTTAGTCGGTCCATCACGCCATCCATGAAGCACAATTGCAAACTGATCATCCGGATTGCATCCATTTTCAGCGAAATCGGTGTCATTTTCCGACAGGTAGACCAATTCATTGAGTTGCCTGTAAAATATAGTTAGTGTTAGACTTGTCCATCTAGCAATTCCAATTACTCTCGCTTTATCACCTATTGAAGACGCCATACTGAATTGTGCTCTCGAAACCACCCGCTGCTGCGATCTCAAGCTCACGGTGTGCTATCAGCAGCACCAAAAGAGCATACCATCCACCAAACGACTTATTAATGACTAACAGCGTACGATCAGGTTTTGTTCGGGTGAGATTTGGGCTGCAAGACTATCGATCGGTGAAACTGACCCAGTTCGGAATCTTATCTAAATCTTTAAATCTTTATTATCCAGTTTGGAACCAGTTCCTAACCCGTGCGAACCTGAGCTTGTTGTCAGTGCGAACCTCAACCCGAGCCAGACAATCTTGATACCCGATCCAGGTTGGAACTGAATCAAAATCAAAACTAAATTTGTTATTAGATCAGCTACGCGATCAGATCGTAGGAAGAGTCACACTAGTAAAACCGTTGCTTGGACAGGTTTGAGGTAAACTAGAAGATAAAAAAACATCAACAATAACGGTCTTCCGCATTTACGGATAGAAACTGGCGAAAGCAGGAAGAGTAATGATTGATCCGTGCCTTTGCAGAAGGGTAGGCAGTCCTATAGCTACGGGTGTGTCTTCTGTGGAGGTACTGGAATGAAGGCTTAATTTTGGTATAAATGGTGATTGTTCATTCTGTTTAAGGTGATTCCATGTAGAGTACGTTTTCTTATTACGTTTCTTAATTTAAAGAGCACAAATCTCAAGATTTACAAGATTTATAAATCTGTTAATTTCAGGCTTAGCGGCGCCGGTAGTGTAGTGGTAAGCGTGATTGCCTCTCACCCCAGCAGGTCTGAGTTCAATCCCAGTCGGCGCCGCTGCGATGTTCTGAGGCTCTAATCACGCCTTCCTTCGGAAGGGAAGTAAAGCCGTTGGTCCCCGGTTCATGGGTTGATGGGTCGATAGGTAGGGTCCAGGTGTGGGAGCTGCATCCCTGGCGTCGGTAGCATTGGTGCTCAGCATGGAAAACAATATCGACGAAAAACAAATCAAGGAAAAAAAAATCAGACTCTACTTGACTAGAAGAAGTAATTTAAGCTACTTGCTTTGACTAAAACCTTAATATTCAGACTTGAGAAATTGCGGAATGTGATGCGAAAAAGCACGCTATAAGGAATCAATCATTCTCTAATGAGTTTTAATGTCACAAGTGGCTTTCTCAGTCCTAATCTGAAATCAAGCAGATCATGGCTTCTTCCGCAAATTTCTCGAATATGGAAACTCGCCCTAGCAAACTACCACGATGATTGTGTGGAGAAAGAGTCCCTTGGTTGCTTGCGTGAATAGACTTTAAATTACGAGAAATGTGTGGATGAAGCCATTGTTTACATTAAGCCCTTATGACAACGAAAAAGAGAATTAATATGTTTCAATCGTAGAATAAGTGCAAGCAAGATATCCGAAAAATTGTCGATGATTTATAACATTAAGTTGTGAATTCAAAAGGTATTGTGTCTGCAACTAAACTTCTGACCGCAAGCGGAACTACCAGCACTTCCCAAGTAACATTGCTAGTTTTAAAGAGGTTTTATAGCACTCTACAAGTCTAAATCATGGTCTATAGAACCCTCATAAAACGAAAAGTGTTGCTTGGGTTGCGTTGCAATTTCTTAAGTGTAGATTCTGACATTAAAAATGCAAGTCTCATTACCCAAGCCTAAAAACAAGGCGGGTATCAACAAATAACAAATGCCACCGCTATGCGTACACGGTTCTTGAAGTCGGAGTGTTTAACGTCAACAAGATAATTTTTCCCATAAAGAAGAGATCAAATGGGAACGCCTTTACTCCAGGAGGAAATCATATATAATTTGTGATGCAATCAAATACATCAAATGCTGAATAATTTACCCTATTCAACCAAATATTGCTAAAAGTTGGTGAAAGTTTTTGCTCTTAATTCATGCTGGGGAATGGGCACAAACTTCATCAACACTCAAAACTAGTGCTTCCCGTCATTTTTTGGCGTAGGACTACGTCTTTAATTTCTATTCTGGGGGTCGCATTAAAAAAAAATCAAAATTCAGACATGTAACGAAAAATCCCAAACACGGACGCAACGATAGAGCGCAAATCGAACACACGACACATTCCCCTTTCTAATATGAGCGAGCTCAATGCTCGGTTGATCTCTCACTATTTCACCAATGAAAAGAAGGGAGGAGAAAAGCGGCGATAATAAAAACGCTTGCCAAATTGTTTTTTTCGTCATTTGCTTTCGAGCAACCAAGTCCCCGGCAACGTGACAGATAACCTTAGTTTCACGTACCCACTTGCAAATAGTAGATGTCGCCACACAACGTTAACAAAGGGACTGCCCTTCACCGCCGCAACGGTATTTCTCTATGGGAAACCAACTTATTGTTTCACCATGTATGGATGTCAAACAACAAGCAACAATGACATATGAAAAGAGCGAATTTATGATTTTCGTGGTGAAATGAAATAAATCCAAACAAATCGAAACAGATTGAAGGAGGTCTTCCTTTTATAATCAAATGGAAATAAATATACTTTGGTCACTTCTATTATATTTTGCTCTTGAATATTATCAGCCTTGAGAATAATGTTTCTGAGCATAGCTGTGCGATAAAGACAAAAGTCGTATCAATAAAAAGAATTTACTTCCCCATATTTATATTGCGGGGTCAAAAAAATACAAAATTGATTCTTATTCGCGGTGAGCAACAGGTTTGCTGCGTGAAAACTAACATTTCGTATATCCATGCACTAACATAGTGTAGTACTTGAACTTCGACTAGAATGGGGTACGTTTATAGATGTACTTGGGACCGATAGGCTAGTCAAGGAGTGAGCCAATTTAAAATCGTTAGTTTCATACGGTTGATTGTACTAACGTTGTACTCTTTTAAGCTATTACCTCAAATTGTATATTATGCAGTACTAACTGCATTTAATTAGTACGCTCTTTCTCGCTGCAAAACCATTCTTTCTTTAGCAATAGCAATAGCGTCGAAAACATCGAAACGCTCAATTCTCATTTGTTTCGATTCATTCGATGGCAATCACTTATTTTCGTTTTACAAATCATATGTTTAAGCTTTTGGTTTTGTTCTGCTCAAAGACATACGTGGCTTCACAAAAAGATTAATAAACTGATTATGTATATGCAATAAGATTATCTTTAAAATTACTTTTTATTTACTGTATGTCATTTCCGCATTCGCCCTATTCAGATAATACTTCTGAAATTTGTAAGTTTGACAGAACCACCAGCACCAAATTTTCTGGGTACACTGGAAATGTACTGGAAATGTCAAGTTGCCCCCGGGTTGCGAGCAACGGACGGATAAACGTCTGACACGACGTATGATTAGAACAGCACGCATCGCACCAATACGAAGACGAACCCGACGATGAAAGCACCCACGTCGACCGGAGTAAAGGCTTCCCGCAATAGGCAGCATGACTAGGCCGCCGTCATCCGGTCGGCATCGACTTGCCCTGGTGTGACCAACATTTGAAAAACAACCGGCCCTTTTCAGTGCCACCAATTCAAAAACGGAAAGAGTTAAGAACTAAATGATCAACATATTTGTTCCGTCCACTAGCGGTCCTACGTCAAGCTGCCGTTCGTGCCTCTAGGCACAGACACTTCTACTTTTTCTAATAGCTTTGTTCGATGATCCTAATGGGTGCTACGATCAAAATCTGCTCAAACAGAAATGCGTTTAAATTGCTTTTTTTTTATTAAAGAAATGAAACTAGTTATCTTTTTAAAGTTCAATTAGTATAAAATATTTTAAAAATTCAGCTAAGCTTCCGGTTGACCAAAACAGCACGGAACAATCGTGTTGCTTCAGGCAAGGCAGCAGACGTTTTTCCAGACCCTCGTTCACGCAAATGTCCTGGTTGACGGTCCTGATTGCAATAAAAATGTCGCTTTTCAAGCCACAGGTACAGATGGCCTGCCAAACCAGATACTTCTTAGCGAACTTCGACAGTTTCATGCGCTTGAAAAACTGGTACGGGAACAGGAAGCTCGGAGGAAGCACTCGGCGTGCGAGTAGTTCGTATTTTCGCGATGCGCTTGCAAAATTGTGATGCGTTGCTCTGCCGCTCATGGCAAGTCCGTCCCATAGCACAAATCAGCAAGCCGAGAAAAAAACGTTTTAGTTTGTTTCACCCCATTGCTTCCTTTGTCATGAAACAACCCGTTCTCTTGTTTTTCCCAACTTTTCAAGAACAAAATTCAGTATTAAGAAAATTTGGGTAATGAGCTAACATTTCCATTGAAAAAACTCATTTCCTCTTATTTGGACGCCATTTTGATGACTGAAGAGCAAGTGTCATAATCAAAATAAAGCCGTCATTATACACGCACACACCTACAAAATGAGGGGTGTTCAGGTTTTTAAATTCTAAAAGAAATGCGTCAAATTTTGATCCTAACACCCTTTATTTTACGTTGAATTTTGTGTATTTTCCAATCCTTTCGGCCATACATTCGTAATACAAAAGAATGTCAAGCTGAGGTTGTTGCACCATAGATAATCAAGGAATACGTAAACCGCCAACACTGCTCTAAACCATTCATACCAACTTCTGAAATGTCATAAATAATCGGCAGGAACAAGTTTATGAACCACTTCATTCGAGCAGCTTAAAATGATGTTTGCTATCACTCGCACTTGGAAGTGAAACAATATGTTGAGATTTATTCTTCTACACGCTCGTACAATGTTCCTCAAAAGTGAGTAAAAATCTACTCTCTTTCGGTAATAGTGGAACTATGCTATCTGAGTATCTTTTACTCAGTTTCTGTTTACGCAAAATAAGCTCAACTGAGTAAATGCTGTCGCGATGCTGTCGTGTATTCGGAAGCTGTTAGAAAAAATGATTCTTCTTCGTCTGGACAAGTGGGTCGAGGCGAATGGCTTACTCTCAGTTGCAGTCCATTCATTTTGACTAAAAAAATGTTTTAAGAAATTATGGAATAATAAGATATTATGAAAATATTTTGATTATGTAAACAACAAGAAAAGATTGTTAAGTTTGTGTTTGACACATAATACCTGCCAATTTTGCTACATGAAAACGCAATAAGCGATTTTGTAATTTATCTCACCCACTCTTCGCTCTTCACTCTTCGCGAAGAGGCGATCAGAAAAGCGCTCATTGTGACTCTGTCAAAGCTAAATTTGCAGGTTTGATGGGTGAAACACAAACTTTACAATCTTTTCTTATTACTTACATATACAAAATATCATCATAATATCTTATTATTCCATAATTTCATAAAACATTGTTTTAGTCAAAATGAATGGAAGGCACCCTGGTTAAAATTATATAGTTGCTATAGTAGGTTTTCAAAATGGCGTCAGACATCGATTTCCTTTTTTTTTCCAAAAATACTTATTTTGTGGGGTAGTTTACAGCATTTCCCTATTTTTCTGTATCCGAAAGCCGCCATCTTGGACTTGAAAATGACATCAGACATGGATTTCCGTTCCCTACATGTTAGTCTGATTTCAAAAATACTCATATTGTGGTGTATTTGACAATATTTTTCAAAAAACTTTGTTTACCGAGTAAATCCATGTATATGTTTTTTCTCCTTGATTTGTTTTCCGTCAATCTTGTTTTCTGTGCTGAGCACCAATGCTACCGATGCCAGGGTGGCACCTCCCACACCTGGACCCTACCTATCGACCAATCAACTCATGAACCCGGGACCAACGGCTTTACTTCCCTTCTGAAGGAAGGCGTGATCAGAGATGTTATGCCTCAGAACATCCCAGCGGCGCCGACTGGGATTGAACCCAGGCCTGCTGGGGTGAGAGGTAATCACGCTTACCACTACACCACCGGTGCCACTTAAATCCATAAATACGAAGTACATGCCAAATGACGAGTTTTTTACGTACTGATATGCTGTACGAACCCCCAATTTAGTTCTTAACTGGAGGTTCTAGTCAATTAAAATTTGCCATTAGTAAGTTATTTCGTTCTACTCGGTAGCCTAGCACACCGACATAATGCATAATTTTTCTCTTGATAATAACGCTGCTGATAAGGTTTTGATGGATCTGATGGAGCAACAATCATTTCGATGCCAACATTTCATAAGGGTGATACTGCTTTAGTGAACAATGACTTTAACCGCCGACTTCTCACAAATAAAAGCTCACTCCTGCAAACTAACCATACCAGTTGATAGAGGAAACACTTTAAGAGCAAACAGTTGCCTTGGCTACTTGATGGTATGTTCTGGATGCCTCTGGAGCATCGTCCAAAATTTCAATAGAACCCAAACAGGGTAAATTTTGCTCCAACAGAAACACCCTTAAATCAATAAGTGTCCCTGAGACTTCCATGCAAACGCTCTGGAATGTCGGCAGGAGAATGCGTAACGCGGCATCGTCGGTCAACGAGGAGTACGCTAACAAGTAGATTTTCGACTTCGTGCGTAAGGTTTGTCCCGATTCGGTTCCGGTTCGATGCAACACGCGCGATCCGCCGATAGAAAAGGTTGACATAGACTCCCCGTTTTCGATGGTAGAATTCTCAATTGCTCTTCTTTCATGCAATAGCTCGGCTCCGGGAATGGATCGAATTAAGTTCAACCTGCTCAAGAACCTCCCAGACGTAACAAAGAGGCGATTGTTGAACTTGTTCAATCGATTCCTGGAGCTCAACTTTGTTCCGGATGATTGGAGACAAGTGAGAGTTATCGCCATCATAATTCGTACCGTCCCATCGCGATGCTGTCGTGTATTCGGAAGCTGTTAGAAAAAATGATTCTTCTTCGTCTGGACAAGTGGGTCGAGGCGAATGGCTTACTCTCAGATACGCAATTTGGATTCCGTAGGGGCAAAGAGACGAACGACTTCCATTTAGCCTATGCCGAAAAAACAGCAGATGGGTTCAGTTTTCTTGGACATTAAAGGGGCGTTTGATTATGTTTGCATCGACATCCTTTCGGACAAACTCCATGCGAGTGTGCTTTCTCCGATTATCAACAATTTCCGGTTTAATTGTTGTCCGAGAAACGAATGAGCTTCTCTCATGGCAACTCGGAAATTGCACGAATCAGCTACATGGGTCTTCCACAAGGCTTATGTTTAAGTCCCCTCCTGTACAATTTCTATGTCAAAGACATTGATGATTGTCAGGCCGAAAATTGCACGTTAAGGCAACTTGCAGATGACGGCGTGGTTTACGTGGTTGGACCAACAGCACCGGACCTGCAGGGACCGTTTGATGATACCTTGGATAATGTGTCTACTTAGTCAATGAATCTGGGTATCGGAGAAAACAGAGAAGGTTGTTTTTTCTTGGAAGCTTTATCCAGCACAGTTTCAGCTTCAACTTATGGGTAGAACAATCACTCACAGCATGTCGTTTAAGTATTTAGGTGTCTGGTTCGATTCCAAGTGCACTTGGGGAAAACACATAGCGTATCTGAGGCAGAGATGCCAACAGCGAATCAATTTCCTTCGTTCCATTACCGGCACGTCATGGGGAGCCCATCCGGAAGATCTGATAAGACTCTACAAGACCACCATTCTCTCGATTTTGGAGTACGGTAGCTTTTGCTTTCAATCGGCGGCGAAGACGCACATATTGTAGCTCCAAAGGATTCAATATCGTTGCATTCGAATCGCGCTAGGTTGTATGCAATCGACGCATACCATAAGTCTTGAAGTTCTTGCAAGCGTCCTCCCCTTAACAAATCGTTTTGCGGATTTATCGTTCCGGTCCCTCATCCACTGTGAAGTCATGAACCCGCTGGTGATCGAAAACTTTGAGAAACTGCTAGAGCGGAATCCTCAAACACGATTCATGAGCTTGTACTACGAGTACATGACTCTGGACATCGGCCCCTCCTCGATCAACCCCAATCACGCAGTCTCCCATCATTTCAGTTGTTCTTCCGCGAGATTCGATCTCACAATGAGGCAGGAGGTTCAAGAAAATCCAGAGGCTCACCGTTCCCTGATTGTCCCAACTATTTTTGTGAACAAATACCGCCACGTCCCCACCGAGAAGAGATTTTTCACAGATGGGTCGGTGATAAATGCGTCCACTGGTTTTGGAGTATTACACGATCTTCATAGCGCCTCATACAAGCTTCAAAAGCCGTGTTAGGTATACGTTGCTGAACTAGCAGCTATATCGTACACGTTAGAGCGTATTGCCTCACTTCCACCTGACCATTATTTCATTTTTACGGATAGCTCCCTGGAGGCTATGCATTCAATGCGGCCGATGAAGCACTCGGCGTATTTCCTGCAGGAAATACGATCGTCATTGAGTGCTTTATCAAACAGCTTGCATATCATCACCTTGGTATGGGTCCCTTCTCATTGCTCTATCCCGGGCAATGAGAAAGCGGACCACGAATGTTTCACGATTTCTCGTCAGCAAGTCCTCGCCAACTGGCAACAAAAGTGGAATGATGGTGATCTGGGAAGATGGCTACATTCCATTGTCCCACAGGTGTCGATCCAACCCTGGTTCAAAGGGTTGGATATGAGTCGTGATTTTATTCGTGTAATGTCCAGGCTCATGTCCAATCACTGTTCATTAAACGCCCACCTCTTCCGTATTACGCTTGCCCACAGCAACTTGTGTACCTGTGGAAACGGTTATCACGACATCGAGCATGTTGTTTGGTCCTGCTCCTTGCATCATAAGGCGCGATCCGTTCTGTGTGATTCCCTTAGGGTCCGAGGAAAACAAGCCTTTAAGCCAATAAGAGACGTCTTGGCTTGCCTTGAAGCTTATTTACGACTTTCTTAAAGCTGTTGATGTATGTGTTTAAAGTTTTGTGTTTTAGTCATCCTTTACGTTTAAGTTTTTTTTTTTTTTTTGTTTATTAATTTATTTGATAAGGCTCAACCGAATTAACTTTACAGAGCCGAGGATTCTTGGTCACTATACAATACATCTTAAAACTATAGTCAAAAGGTACAACACAATAAACACTTTATCTTCCGCTATCCAAAAAGCCTCCTCCATCAGAACTGGAGCCGCTTCCAGTGGTTTCATTGTATGGCAAATTGTTGTACGCCAACGAGGGTCAGAGCGCGTCCATTGCAGCAATGGACGCAAAACGTGGTTAGCACTCACACACTCATCACGAAACGGTTGCTTTCCAAAGTCGACGACGCATCGACCGAAAGAACTGCTGATGAAGAACAATGAGGAGCACGCGTAGCACACATCGAGAGTGGCCTGCTTTTGTCGACAGCCGAGTGAACACTGGCGTTTAAGTTTTAAATTAGTTCAAAATGCTTTCCCTTGTCCTCCCTTCAAATTATCAATAAATGTAATCCCTAATCTCGAGTAAGCTGCGAGTATACGGCCCCCGTTCTACTCACATTAGTTGTAAGAAAGGATATTCACTCTGTAAAAACCTCCAGTATGTAAACACAATCATGTAAAAAATATTCGGCTTCGCAAAGCTAGCGATGGATTATAAAAAAAAAATAACTGTCCCATACAAAACATACAGATGTGCCAATAGGCCTTTTTAATAGGAACTAAACGATCTCTGGTAGTGAATAGAAGATCATCAAAAAGAGTGTTGTGAGCAGAAATTTTTGCTGGATGACATACCCAAGTAATAATTCTGGTTTTATGAGGGTTCTGTAGACCATAATTTAGACTTGTAGAATGCCATGAAACCTCTATAAAACTTGAAATGTTACTTAGGATAGGACACTTTTTTACTATTCCTGATAAATTGATTCATCTGAGATGCTCTGATACTTGATCTACAGTTGAAAAAATAAAGTTTGTATCAATTGTGCAAGGAAATTGTTGTCAAGGAAATGGAAAATGAGAATTTGGCGTCAGTGATTATGATTTTCTGGAATTCTTGTGTGTGAACAGTTGGGGTACAAATCTGTTCAGATCTGTGGAAAAACGTAAAATTAGACAATTACCGATGGAAATTGGCAAGATATTCAATGAAAAATGCTTTAATTTGCGTTGTGAAAAATCCTTATTCTGATGTAAACAAACGGTTTAGTGGACGTTTCCTCTCGAACTCGCCTGGTTCCCTCTACATTGGTGGTGCATTGACGATCTTTTTTTTCCTTTATTTAAAGTCGGTCTCTGTTCCGCAATCTAATGCCAATCACCGACGAACATCGATTGCTATCCATTGACGGCAATCGAATGTGCAGGATGGCAGCTTCCACATCTGCGTAGAATATCGCACCTATTCAACACACATGGGCCGGAACCAACGGCTTTGCTTCCCGAGATGTTTATGCCTCAGGAAAATTCCACTGACCTTGGCTGGAATTGTATCCAGACCCATTGGGGTGAGAAAGAAGTCACGCTTATCACTACATCACCGGTGCTGGCCTATATTTAAGATGAAATGTGGATTCACCAATGAATAAGTAAAATTCCACCAGTAAAATTAAAAACATTCTCCATAAATCAAGAGAAATAATCAATAAAATAACATTAACTGATCCTTAAAAAAAAGCTTTCAAAATTGGGAAAATATAAAATGTTCCATAAAGTTCATCACATTTCTATGGGATATTTCATCTTTTTTGTTGACTCATTTAAAATGTTGTATTTCATAGTTTTAGGCATCATTTCCTCTTTTGACGTAAACTACGTCTTACGGGAAGGAACAGAGAGTGAATCGAAAATATAAAATTGCGACCATCACGAAAATGTGTTAGGTTTTGAACGCTTATAACTTTGTTATTGGTAGATGAAATTGACATCCAAATATATCAATCGCTAGGAAATAATTTTAGAAATCTGCTGAAATAATTGCTTTTCTAATTTTCTATTAAAATATTTTTCGAAAAATTTACAAATAAAATGTGGCAATTTTATCACTGTTTGCTTGAAAAAAAAACAAAGTTTTTTCTAACCCAGCAATTACTTACTTGTGTTCTTCATAGCATTCCACAATTTCACGTAATCGAAAACACTACATTAATATAAACTGGAGGTCAAATCTCTTGGTGAACAAAATAAAACACCATAAAAATCATTTTGACTCCACTTCTTTGCTAGCGAACGTAATAGAATCATTGAACAAGCGTTGCCAGATGTATTACCTCTAGCAGTGAATATAATTTTATTAAGGCATGCAAATACGATGTTTAAACCAATAGCTTAGATGAGTTGATGTTTTTAATGATTAATGAGGATTTTCAATTAAAAAAACTGAATAAATAAAAATTAAAGGTCCTTTTTTAGAACTTAAACGTTCCCATTACAAAGGTATAAAAAGATTTAATTAAACACAAACAGGGTACCTTGTTGTTGGCTTTCCCGCTCAGCGTGGTTTGGCAGTGTGAATGTATTGTCTACGACATTATTATACACGTGCATGTGTGACGTCACATTAGCTGTTGTATTGAAAAGTCAAAGAATAAAAAAGATGGTAGATTTTGTTCACCATACCAGTTGATGTTTATGATGCATTGACTGTTTTGGCACGGCGACGCACGCCACCAACGAATTTTACCAATACTTTTAGAAAGTGATGATTTAGGAATACAAGAAGAAGAAGCAAAAGCAAATCGAGTGATGGTTAGTTGCCGAAAAAAGATTTTTGTAATAATCTCTATGATGGGAAATTATTCCAAAGGAAATGCATGAGAATATTCTTAAAAAATCCCGCAAAGGGTTTGAGTAAATTTGGAAATGCATGCGTTCGACGCATAACTATCAACATATTTAACAGGTGGAAAACCAGTATACGAGCTTTTATCTCTTATTTTGAAGTCGAATAACTGAATTCCTCTAATGTTCAATTAATGTTTTATTAAACACATACGTATTCAAAACTAAACTTTTGATTTGAGAAAAGTCACAGTATTCTATAGATAGGAGAGAAAGGGGCATCATGAGCATACGGAGTGAAATTTTTCCTCAGTAAACAGATACCATATCCTACATTATTTTGCATTATACATCCAGATTTGTGCCAGAAATACCCAGAGTTATACAAAGTGGGCAGAAAAACCGCTCATGTGACTAATCAAATTGCATTGGAATTCGTTTACTAATCCATTGGTGGTAATATTCAATATTTCGATCCACATTAAGCAAAATTTTGACATGTTCCCGATGTCCCTGCAGGGAAGAATTAGTTCTTTCTATCACATTTGAAATTGGATCTCTTGCAAACAATTTGACAGTGAACATATTTATTTTGAATATTAAAATCCTCTTCAACACGTAGCACCATATTTATCAAAACAACATAACCTTTGAGAAAGATTGGCGATTTAGAATTGCTGCAGTGAAATTATCACTAGTTCACAGAACATTGTAGCTCAGTAAAATCGGAAGACCCGTCTTTGATGATCATTTTCCTTTTCTTCTTTCCAGATTACGATAATCGAACGTGTGTGCCATGCGAAGCCAACTGTGCATCCTGTCAGGACCGACCAGACTACTGTACCAGCTGTGATCACCATTTAGTTATGCATGAACACAAGTGCTACTCAGCCTGCCCAAAGAATACCTACGAAACGGAAGACTACAAGTAAGTAACTACCAATGATAACTAACATCCAATCAAAAAATGTTAGTGGCCCTAATATCGGTCTAGTAAATTTCTAAGGATAGCATTTTTGATCATGTTCACAAGCAACCCAAAATATCAATTTGTATTGTGCAGATGACGCAATGTTCTAAGAGAAACTGAAGAACAGGAGGTTTTTATCGATGGGTACAATCTTTAGATCGATAGGCCAACATTAGAGCTATTGAACCTGGACGCTGAATGCTACACACTTAGTTTTTTCTACCGAGCTCGGCTGTGCAAATCTCGGCAAAATAAGTTTCACTGAGATCTCAGCAAAAGTGACATTTGATTGCTGAGTGTCGGATAATGCTTAGCTGAATTTCAGCAAACAAATGTCACTTTTGCTGAGATCTCAGTGAAACTTTTTTTTCCGAGATTTGCACAGCCGAGCTCGGTAGAAAAATCTAAGTGTGTACAACAATAGTTTATTTAACCTCCAATGAACCAAACCTTTCAAGCCACTCTTTGTTGAAAGATTTAGTTCAAAGAATCAAAGCTACCGGAACTTAATTCTCATGATTTACTCGGTATCTGAAACTAATGCTCGTTCCAGTCATGCATGAACCTGGCAAACATTTAGCCTTCACTCTTGCCAGTTACACTAGCCGGCAACGAGAGGTTCTTTTACACTCATGAATACTACAATAGCTTCTCCGGGCAGAATATTTAGTACTTAATCTATACTCACACCGACCGGCCGACCGGCAAGCATCATTGAGAAAGTTCTCGTCTTAATACCTCAAAAGCCAGGAAAACACTCGTTCTTTTCTCATCCTTCCATCATGGTCAAGAGGTATTCATACAGCTTATGCCACTCCTCTTGTGTAATAGCAACTTCTTCCGACGTACAATGGGAGGCTGGAGTTTTTTATTTTCCCTAACCCCGCATCTATTGCAGCCACTCGCTCATTCAACATTCATCGAGTAACAGGTAAACGAAGAGTATTTAACCCAAGATGTACAAACATGCACACTCCCGATATTCAACCTAACTTACTTATCAATTATTCTTGCATTACTAGTATGAGTACGTAGCTGGTGAGATAGCTGTAAGTTCACCCATCATCAAAGCAATAGCGGTTGGAATCGTTAAATAAATGGCTGCATTCCTGGTCAAATAGAACTTTGCATCTGTCTTGAACCAGATGTTCGTTGAACACTTCCACTTCCCTCAAAGATGATTGATCCAAGTAGAAATGTCATGTTTCAAAATGGCACTCCTTCTCTGTGTAACCGAACACATACATACCTATACAAAATCCTAGATCAACAATTGCCTTGAAAAGTCATCTCGTTGTGTTTCAATTTTCACATCCAATTTAATGAAACGATTCCCTGGCTCCCGCCACCGCCAGTAGGTTCCCAATGTGCAGAACGACTGAGGAAAAGAATGCAACGGAGTGGTCCAATAATCGAATTCCATCATGTCATTTGGATATGTACAAGAAAGTGAATGGACGCCCAGAAGGGACAGACCGGCACTTCTATTTGGGTTATGTTTGAGGGTATAAAAAAAGAACGGAAATTGAGTAGTCGCTTAAACCTCCTAGGACACAGCTCACTAGAGGGGGGAAGGGGAGGTTAATTTTTTTCTTCTTAATATTGAATTCCAATATCTGACCGTCCATGTAACACAGTGGCTTGGGCTGAACAGTATAAAGTTTTCGTAATCGTATTAAACTCTGAGAATTTTTTAGATTTCAGAATTATCTTCCAATACAAATTCAAGCATCTCTCTTAGTCGCAGACATTTGTCAAGGCGTGTCATGTGGGCGTCACATTTTGCTCGAAATTCTGTAATGTTCAATCCCAGGCGGTGCCGCCAGGATTTTCTGAGTCATAAAATCTCTGATCAAGTATGTAAGGCCGTTGTTCCCCTGTCCAGGAGTTGATGGGTCGATAGGTGGGGTCCAGGTGTGGAAGCTGCCTCCCTGGCTTTGGTTGCATTGGTACTCAGTACGAAAATCAAGATCGAGGGATAAAAAATCAAGTAAATAAAAATATGACCGAAATTCTGTATTTATTGACGATAAAACAATGACAATCCTTAAGGTGTCCGTTTTAACTCGAATTCTCCGACAGTTGTTATAATCTATGAACTCGAAACCAACTTTTACCTATAAATCTTCGAAATCATCAGCAATTGTTGTAATTTTATTGGCGGAAAGTCTGGCTCTCCGAATAACTTTCTGACCCTCCATATAACTTTCAAACATTGAGTTTTGTTTTGGCACGGGCTTCAAAAACCTCAAAACGAACGTTCTCCCACCTTACCCTGTACATGAAAGTTGTTGTTAAATTATGCTTTTGAACTCTATGATGTTTTTTTTTATTATTAAGGATCAATTGTCTAAAAAAGACTCTACGGAGCCGAGTAACAGCTAATAATTTAGTTTGGTTTTGCTTCTGCTTTCTGCCGTGCCCGCCATTTCCCTTAATTCTTCTATTTGTATCTCCCTTACCAGTTCCATCCACTTGGCCTGCTCTTTGTACGCTTTCTGCTGCTTCTCCGCATGGTCTACAATTTAAAATTAAAAGAAATAATACGCGTTATTCCGTTGCTTGAAAACAGGCGGTTTTAGTTTCTGAGCATCATTTGCTTCCGTTTCGCTGTTCTGTTTTTGTCCTTCCATTTCTTGCTACTTTCGGGCCTACAAGAATTCATCCGATGCCCCTTCAACTTGCATAAAATAACAGTAAATTTTGTTACCCTCACAAAATATGCTTCTCTTCCGAACTAGGAAATTAAGCGATGATGAAATCTTCTTTTTCACATCCATATACATACAACGTACACCAGTGGGTATGTCAAGGCCCAGCTTCGCAGAGATTTTCTTCCGGACGACACGCTGAACTTTTCCGAATTTCCCGCACACCAACGCCTACTGCTTAAAGCGCAGACTGTTCTGACTTAAACTTGATTAATAGGGCTTTCTCCTCCGATATCCGATAGCTTGCTTCCTTCTCGGCAGCATTCGCGTGCAGCTTCTTGACGAAATAATAAATTTCGCCCAAGGATGGTCACTTCCAAACGGTGTTCTTGACCCATCAAATTCAATTTTCTTCACTGACCACCCGAGCTGCAGGCAATGATCAATGCACTCGGGATAATAGTCTTACTTACGTTACCAATCAGTGTATGGCCTTGTTGTCCTCTGCTGTCCGAAGAAGTCGTCTCCATTCTACTCGATCCATGACCACAGTTCGCCAGCCTAGTAGTCTGCGAAGGATCCGCAGGTCACCTTCTACTTGGTCGATCCACCTTGCCCGCTGCGCGCCTCTTCTTCTTGTTCCTGTTGGGTCGCTTTCTAGAACCATTTTCACTGGGTCGTCGTGCGGCATTCTTACGACGTGCCCAGCCCACCGTAGTCACCCAATTTTTGCAATGTGGACGATGGATGGTTCTCCCAGCAGCTGGTACAATTCGTGGTTCATTCGCCTCCTCCACGTTCCGTCATCCATCTGCACTCCACCGTAGATGGTACGCAACACCTTCCGTTCGAAAACACCAAAGGTGCGTTGGTCCTCCACGAGCATAGTCCAGGTCTCGTGACCGTAAAGGACCACCGGTCTAATCAGCGTCTTGTAGACAGTCAACTTCGTGCGGCGGCGAATTTTATTCGACCGGAGCGTCCTCCGGAGTCCAAAGTAGGCACGATTCCCTGCCATAATGCGTCTTTGAATTTCTCTGCTGGTATCATTTTCGGTGGTCACCAGTGAGCCCAAATACACGAACTCATCGACCATCTCGATTTCGTCACCGTCAATCTGAACTCGGGGTGGGAGGCTAACATTGTCTTCCCTAGAACCTCTTCCTTTCATGTATTTTGTCTTCGATGCGTTGATGGCAAGTCCAATCCGCCTAGCTTCAGCCTTCGGTCTGATGTACGTTTCCGCCATCATCTCAAAGTTCCGTGCCATAATGTCGATGTCATCGGCGAAGACAAGAATTTGGATGGACTTCCTGAATATCGTGCCACTCGTGTCTATCCCAGCTCTTCTGATCACACCTTCTAACGTGATGTTTAACAGCAGACACGAAAGTCCATCACCTTGCCGTAACCCCCTTCGAGATTCAAAGGGACTCGAGAGTGTCCCCGATACTCGAACAACGCACATCACTCGATCCATCGTCGCCTTGACGAATCGCGTCAGTTTGTCCGGAAATCCGTACTCGTGCATAATCTGCCATAGCTGATCTCGATCGATTGTGTCGTATGTGGATTTGAAATCGATGAACAAATGATGTGTGGGCACGTTGTATTCGCGGCATTTCTGCAGAACCTGCCGAATCGCGAAAATTTGGTCCGTGGTAGCGCGGGCACCCATGAATCCCGCCTGGTATTGCCCCACGAACTCTCTTGCAAATGGTGACAGACGGTGGCATAGAATTTGGGAGAGTACCTTGTAGGCGGCGCTCAGCAGTGTGATCGCGCGGTAGTTGCAGCAATCCAACTTGTCGCCCTTTTTGTAGATTGGGCATACGACACCTTCCATCCACTCCTCCGGTAATTTCTCCTCCTCATAAATCTTGGCAATTACCCAGTGCAGCGCTCTAGCCAGTGCTTCACCACCGTATTTTAATAGCTCACTTGGTAGTTGATCTACACCAGTTGCTTTGTTGTTCTTCAGCCAACCGATCTCCTCCTCAACTTTTTGAAGATCAGGGGCCGGTAGCCTGTCGTCTTCTGCGTGTGCTCCAAGGTCTGTTGCCGTGCCACCTTCGTTTTCTGCTGCATCACCGTTGAGGTGCTCGTCATAGTACTGCTTCCACCTCTCAATCACCTCACACTCATTCGTGAGAAGGTTACCGTCCAAGTTCTTGCACATATCGGCTTGCGGCACGTAGCCTTTGCGCGAATTATTTAGCTTCTCATAGAACTTCCGTGTGTCGTTTACGCGGTACGGATTTTCCATCGTCTCGCGATCTCGGTCTTCCTGCTGACGCTTCTTCCTTCGGAAAACCGAGTTTTGTCTGTTCCGCGCTTGTCTGTATCGCTCCACATTCAATCTCGTGCGGTGTTGCAGCATTCTCGCCCGTGCTGCATTCTTCTCCTCTACTAACAGTTTGCATTCGCCGTCAAACCAGTCATTTCTTCGGTCCGGGATTGCAATACCTAGTGCCGCTGCAGCAGTACTACCTATGGCTGAACGGATGTCCCTCCAGCCATCTTCAAGAGAAGCTGCGTCAAGCTGCTCTTCCGTGGGTAGTGCAACTTCCAGCTGCTGCGCGTAGTCCTGGGCAACTCCGGCGTCCCGTAGTTGCTCAATGTTGGGTCGCGGCATTCGACTTCGACGTATGTTATGCACCGTTGAGAGTTTTGAGCGCATGCATACTGCAACTAAATAGCGGTCCGAATCTATGTTTGCACTGCGGTACGTGCGGATGTTGATAATGTCGGAGAAGAATTTCCCGTCAATTAGAACGTGATCGATTTGGTGTTCTGTGTGCTGGTCAGATGATCTCCAGGTAGGTTTGTGGATATCCTTGCGGGGGAAAAAGGTACTTCGGACTACCATACCACGGGAGGCTGCAAAGTTCACGCATCGTTGGCCGTTGTCGTTCGATACGGCATGCAGGCTGTTTGGCCCTATTTCCGGTCTGTACATTGCCTCCCGTCCTGAGCGTTTATGTTGCCCATGACGATTTTGACGTCCCGTTGCGAACAGCCGTCGTACACCTGCTCCAGCTGCGCATAGAACGCTTCTTTCTCGTCGTCGGGTCTCCCTTCGTGTGGGCAGTGCACGTTGATGATGCTGTAGTTGAAGAAACGACCCTTAATCCTCAACTTGCACATCCTCGTGTTGATCGACTGCCAACCAATCACGCGTTGGCGCATCTCACCCAGCACTACAAAGCCGGTTCCCAGCTAGTTGGTGGTGCCAGGTTCGTCATAGATTAACCTATCCCAGCCCGGGAAGCCGAGCGATTTACAGTTCCATGTTCCGAGTTTCCAATCGTAGTCCTTATTTTGTCGCGTAGGTCTATGCTGATTTTTCCGATCCGTATTTCTTTCTTCGGTATTTTCAACTTAATATTTTTTTAGGGTTGCTTGTTGAGCCTGCCCCAAAGCCCTTGCCCAGGGGACCATCGTGCACAGCTCTGTTTGAAGTCCCACACTTACATGGAGAACAATCACCGTTTTGAGCCGCACCTCAATGGTGAACAAACGCTCGCGTTTGATGAAGCATTTCCTCTATCACCGTACTATGGTTACCGCGCCAGTGTTCGCGTTGCATCTTTTCACTTTGCTATTGCCGGACTGGCAACATTGCCCAGGCTACGCCACCTAGCTGTGTCCATGTTTCAGCTGGTAGTCTTTTGTTATCATACGACTCGGGGAGGCGTGAGGTAGGAACTTGTGAACACCAGGGCTAGGTATCCTGCTCCATCCAAGTTGTCAACTCACCATTTTGTAGCTGTAGCTGTTAACACACGCACGCTTCCCAATAAACATTGTTAGCTGAATACGAGCTTAAATTATGAAATAAATTGCTTATTCAGCTTTATGCCGCCGATACACTTGGATGACAAACTATGAGCATGAGCATTATTTGTGTAATAATTATGAGCACTATTCAACAACTATACAAAAACTATACAAGTGTGACCAGGGATGTGCTCATAATTTATTATACAAATAATCCTCATGTTCATAGATTGTCATACAAGTGTATCCGCGGCAGTAAGGTGATTCGCTATGACATCCTTATTCTCGTAACCACTTCGACGCGTTAAGTGCACAAATATCAGCTTCTACGGCACGTGCAACATTTAAATTATTACTCCACATTTGCTGCACTGCAGTATACATGAAGTAGCAATTGCAAATGAAATTGGGCACTGATTTCCGAGATTAGTGTAATTGATGGGTTAAAGGTCTACCACCGTGTAAAGCTGTTTATTATTTCGCTCGGATATTTTATTTATTTATTTTTATGGAGCAGGGAATTGCCCACTGGAGTAGAGCATTACAATGTAGCCCATCCTCCAGCAGGCATGAAACATCCTTATCTTTTCTTAAATTACAAAAATAAGTTCAATGATATTTTCACATGACACGAGACATCTCCAGTGAGTTTGCACTCGTTTAAGGCGATGAGGTTATGAAAGCTTACAGATAGGCAGTTAGGTAGTATCTAAGGATGATTGTCGGTGCACAGTTCAACAGATGAAGGTGGACAGTTCTTAGTGAACGGAACGTGGACTGCGTTGAATCGGCCAGACGTCGAAGGTATATGATGCCAAGCTAAGGCTGTCGTAGTGAAGCAGGACCGGTGGGAGTGTCGACTCAGCTAGACATTGAATGCTTAGGATACCATGCTGACAGAGAGTTGGTGATCAATCAGACCGAAGGGCAGATGATGACCGCTGAGAGCGTTGGAACAGCTAAACGTCAGGAACGAAGGATGCCAAGCTAACATTGCGGATCTGGAACCATTTGTTGTACAAACAATTAGGGGCGCAGTATCACTGGCGGCTTCAGCCAGACATATACCAGTCTAAGTTACCTGACAGAGACCTGGTGATCAACCAGACCGACGATGAGTGCCTCTTGGAGTGTCGACTCAGTTACATGTCGGGGCGTAGGATGCCATGCTATCAATGGTGCTGACAGAGAGCTGATATTCAAACCGATCGATCGAAGGACAGATGAGGGCCGGTGGGAGCGTTGACTCCACTGACAGAGAACTGGTGTTCAACCAGACCGAATATGATGGCCGCTAGGAGCGTCGAATCAGTCGGGGCTTAATATGCCATGCTATCAATGATGCTGACAGAGAGCTGATGTTTTCAAACCGATCGAATGACAGATGAGGGCCGGTGGGAGCGTCGACTCCACTAGACGTCGAAATCGTAGGATGCCGTGTTTGGCATCATGTTGAGTATGGATAAAAACGATTTTCGTTCCCTCATAAAACATTATTTTTTGAGAGGCAGAAGGGAAGTAAAACCGTTGGTCCCCGGTTCATGAGTTGATGGGTCGATAGATAGGGTCCAGGTGTGGGAGCTGCCTCCCTGGTTTCGGTAGCATTGGTGCTTAGCACGGAAAACAAGATCCACGGAAAACAAATCAAGGAAAAAAAGACACCTGGATCCACTATTACACCCCAAATAACAGAATGACTGCCCGGCAATGGGCTGAAGCCGGCACGAGTGCTCCGAAGCGGCCGAGGGAGGCTCGATGGGTCGGAAAGGCTATGGCGTCGGATTTCTGGGATTGTCATGGCATACTCTTCGTGGACTACCTCGAAAAAAGAAAAACCATCAACAGCGAGTATTACCAACCGGTGGAAACTAACGATTTAAAATTTGCTCACTACTTGACTAGCCTATTGGTCCCAAGCAAATCGATTAACGTGCCCCATTCTAGTTGAAATTCTAATACTACACTATGTTTGTTTTGATTCGCTATGAAAGTTTGACAGATAAAATGAGGGGTTCGTGGATTTTCCTATATTTCGAGGGATGCATCGATTAGCTTAGGACCGAAGATAGTACTAGAGCTGAGCCAAAAGTTGAGCATATTTCTTCGAAACCTGCTGGTCTTAGAGTTACGTTTATGGTATTACTGTGCATTATTGGAGCGATTGAAAGCCAAAATCGCTGCAAAACGGACTCACATGAAGCGAAAAAAAAATTGTTTTAGCAAGACACTGCGCCGGCGCACAAGAGCATCGTAACCACGGCTAAAATCAATGACTTACGGCTCCAATTGCTTCCGCATCCACCGTATTTGCCCGATTTAGCTCATTAAGACTATTATTTCTTTCCAAACCTCAAAACATGGCTCATCAATAATAAAAAAATCAGCCCACGGGAGGAAACCATCGACGCAGCGGAGGAGTATTTTGCAGACCTTCCGGAAAATTACTTTTTTGACGAGATCATAAAATTGAAAAATCGCTGGAATAAGTGTATCGAGCTAAAAGGGACCAATATTGAAAAAATAAGAAATATAACATTGAAAAAAAAAGACTACAAGGGACAGCCCTATGGGGTTGTACGCAATGGTGACGTAGGTCTACGTGGTCTTGTATAATCAATCTTATTCGATAACTGCAGCAGGAGCTTGTATTTTGTGTAGGAATAGGAATTTGAGCGGGGTTCTCTCTGTTTATACTCTTTAGTAGGACGACTTGACAAAGAAGGCCCACAGCGACTCACGAAGAGCTACTGATTCCGATCAATAGTGGTGCGGCTTCTTCCTCCTTCTAAGGATGCTCATGTGGGCTGCAGCTCACTGCTTGCAGGCAGCCTTTCGTTGTGTACTGGAGAACAATGTTCAACACCACGCGCCGATAACACTGCTGCTGCTGATGCCGACGACCGGACACCACCACACACGGTGATTGGAACTGAATTCGATCAGCGATTGAGGCCAGCCTTGGTAGCTAGCTGCTTGCGGGGAGCCTTTCGTTGAGTACTGGAGAACACCACCACTCACTACGCGGTGATTGAATAAACACCGTTTGGTGATACCGTATGGAATTCAAATTTGAAATCTGTGTTAGGGAAATCGCCTGTTGCAGGCAATTGGTGATCATTTTAATTATCAAAGCAACCGTTGCACATTCTTGCAATTTTGCAATAGTGACATTTTTAAAAATGATAAAGTCTTAAGTGGGTAGTTCACTTTGAACGTCCAAAAAGTAAGGCATTTTCGTTAATTTTTTTAAGCAATAAAACACTCAGAAAGGGCAAATATGTTATAACCTATTTATATGTCATCTTTCGAACTACAATTTGTATTTTTTTGAACTCGATTGGCGTCTCCCCGTGGCCGGTGCACCAGGTCGCGCGGGCGTCCTCGCGCGGAAGTCGGAAAACGGCGTGGGAAAATACTCCTTTCCATGTGATCCTGGAACATAAATCGAGCAAAAATCCTGATTAGTAATGAAATTTGGGTTAGAAATACGTATTCCAATTTTTTTTTAAATAATTTTTTCAAAAGTTGTGGCCTTAGGAAAAAAAAAGTCCATTTTTTCACCCTAGAAATACTTACAAAATTGTGGATTAAAAATCCATTTTTGAGAAAATCGAAAATGTGAATTCTGAACAAGAAAACCTATGCGATATCCAAATTGGATGATAACTGGTTAGAGTTATTTCCCACGCCAGTTTGAAAAACCCCGTTTCGAGATAAACGCGTTTAAAAATAAAATCTCTCTCTCAGCGCGCCGGTACATGTTTTAGGAAATCGCTTCGTAAAGCGGTAAGGAATATTCTGGCGGACTTGGAGTCTTTTTTAAAATAAAGTATACATCCCAAGGAACATTTTAAGCCAAAAAAAAAGCATTTTTCTGAAAAATCAAAGTTTACTCCCCTCTTAAGTTAAACAGATGCGTAGAAACATTACTAATCGATTAGTGATAAAATTATTGAAATTTGTCCAGGGGCAGCTGAGCTATTAACGTTCAAAATCTTTCATAAATTGTTACATGTTCCATTTTCGGTTTTCACAAAGTGTACCCTCATATAGAAATTACAGACGTAGTCCTACGTCAAAATCATTCCCAAGGAGGTTACTTTTCACCCCACCTAGTATACCAGTCTAAGTTACCTGATAGAGAAATGGGTTCAACCATGAAGATGATGGTGGCTAGGAGCGTCGAATCAGTTACTTGTCGGAGCGGAGGATGCCATGCTATCAAAGATGTTCATCCCGATCGAATGACAGATGGGAGCATCGACTCCACTAGACGTCGAAGTCGTAGGATGCCTTGGATGCTAAGCTGACAGAGATCTGGTGTTGAACCAGACCAAAGGACAGATGAAGGCAGCTGGGAGCGTTGACTCAGATAGACATCGGAAGCGTAGGATGCCATGCACTGTGCGATGGACAGATGACGACCGCTGAGAGCGTTGGAACAGCTAATCTTCGGAAGCATAAGATGCCATACCATCAATCATTTGGATCTGGAACCATTTGTTGAACAAACCATGTGGCAGTATCACTGGCGGCTTTGGCCAGACTGAGAACTGGTGTTCAACCAGGCCGAAGGGAAGATATGGCCGCTGGCGATTTACGCCAACGTAGATAGTGCGAGATACGAAGCTTTAGATGTCGTTTGATGTTCGCCTTGAACAAATCGATGGATTGCTGTTGTTTGATTACTGTTGGGATCTCGTTGTACAGTTTACCACCATGGTAACCAAACCGTTTTTTTTTTCCGAGTTCTGAATGTGGTCGGACCAATCGAATGCTACCGTTGAATCTACTGGATCTTTCTGAGAGGTTCATTGTGACTGTCATGTTGTGATGTGTGGCTGGATTTGTTACAATGTTATGCATGTGTGTTAATGTCTTGAAGTTCTCGAATTGGTAGAAGCGAATTCTGCAGATCTGTTCCGTTGGGTAAAGGTGCGGTTTTTTTTTAAGATAACTTTTAAGCAATGGTTTTGTAGTACCTGAAGTTCTCGTAGCCTGGACATGCTTGCGATTCCCCATAAACCCACTAAATATTGTAGCCACGAGTGAACCAATGAATAATACAAGTTCATCATCCAGTTCATTGGAACGAATGGCGATATTTTTTGAAACACTCCACACAATACCGACAGTTTGTTCTTTAGGTTTTCAATGTGATGCTCCCAGCTTAGGATACTGTCCAAAGTGAGACCCAGATATTTGAAGTGGTTTGGATAAAGATCGGTCAAAGCTATGTTGAAAGTGGTTTGTTTTGTATTTTATTCAGATTTTTGCCACCGCACTCTCACACAGTGAGCCAACCGGGTCAACCGGACGTTAACAATAAATTGTGGAGAGGCCTATAGCTCCACTCAAAACTTTAATGTAAATAAAGTAAAAGATGCGATTATCAAAAAACCATCAAGCATCAGCTGAATAGGTGGAACTATATCTCCGCCTTTGGAAAATCGCATGAATCTTAGAACGTTATAGTGTGCGTCACTCATTGCTACCCAGTCGCTCAAATGCAATGAAATTTTACAACCTTCTGTTGCGATCATAAATTATTCAACGGGAAGCCAAGCCAAGTCTGATTCCCAAGGCAAAGCATATGTGTTTGTGGGGCAATAAATATACAATGAGACATATTGTACCATTCTTAGCAGAAGAAATCTCACAGAAGTCCTGTTTCTCCGTGAATCCTGCACTTGAAAATAGGTAGAGCTCAGCCTGAGTTTAATCGCACCTATCCGGACGCACGAAAGCAGTCTTCAAGTTCACCACCCCAAAAACTCACTCATATACAAACATGCAGCCGGCAGTTTATGTGGCACAAGTGTGATAAATTGTCATAAAAATATGAAGTGACAGGTAATTTTAGCGCGTTTTCTGCTGGTGGCCCCCTTTTGCTTGCAGCTTGAACCCCCCCCCCTCCTTCCACCCACCACGGTGTGATCTTCAAATGATGCTGCACACTGATGTGTTGTGTACACTGCACACAAATATACACACATATGCGTTCGAAGGGGTGAGGGGGAGGGGGAGAGTGTGAGTTGCTGAGGTGGGACATTTTCCGGGTAAGAGTTTAGCATGAGTTGGCACTTGGTAGCAGCGAATATTTAATTTTATTCCATATTTTACGAATTTTTATAGCAGTTCCGACACTGTTCCACTGCCGGTGGTGCTGATGTCGTTATTTTAATGGAAATGTTTTTTTTTTGCTGTTTCACGACACTTGAGATTTGAGTGGCTCCATCTGGTGGTCCTTTTTATTTCATTCCGTTTTGGTGAGGTTATTTTCTAAAGTGCCTCATGTGTGGTTTTGGGTCGTAAAGTAAAGAGATTCTGAATATTTTCTAGCACAGCTGTTGGTGTGTCCTGACAGGAACCAATTGTTCTAATGGCCAAATCATGATTAACACCTAATGTTCTAGATGATATTTGCAAAAACAAAAAGTATTTCTATTTCAATTATTGCTTTGTACCGGCTAAACCCTGAACTGTTCCTCGAAATCCACGTCTCCTGAGTTAAAGCAAGAAAAATAAGAACATTCACAATCTGCCCGTAACCCGTTCCATACCGGGAGGTTAGAACATGGCAACAACAACAATCATTTTGTGGAGGAGATGAAGCACCTCTTCTAATGCCATCAAACTTTACGACCCCATTTTACCGCTTCAGAACCGTATCTGGGAAAAACAATCAAATCTAGCTTCACTCTTGACTGCAATCTACGCGAGTAGCAATAGGAAAAACGCTTTTCAAAACCGGTAGGAAATAAGAGCCACTGCAGTCATCTATCTTGTTTTAGATTTTATGCTCGTCCCAGGAAAGTAGCAAAATGTATTCGTTTGTATTGTACCGGGAAATAGTAGGTTTGCGACGCAGAAAAAAAAACGACATTTGCTATTTTAATTAGCGGAAAATGCTTTCAGCCCCTCGTCGTCGTCGTGGTGGTCGTCGTCGTCAACGTTGATTCCAGGATCGAATTACAATGTTTCACGGCGACGACGATAACGGTGAACAACACCCATTTTCCCTATTCATTATTTTTTTTTCGTTTTCGTCTGTCTGTACTTTCAGCTGCGCTGACTGTCACACGTCCTGTATGACCTGCAATGGATCGTCCGAGTCGCAGTGCATCCTGTGCCGTGCCGGACGCTTTGCCCACGAGGGACGCTGCCTGAATGTCTGTTCGGATGGGTTCTTCGGGGACAAAAAACGGCACGAGTGCATGCCGTGTCCGATCGGCTGTTCGACCTGCAGCAGCGGAAACATCTGCACGGGCTGCCGCGAGAACTGGACCATGAACAAGAAAGGCAAATGCATCGCCAACGGGAGCAATAACTGTGATGAATGTGAGTATTGATGAGCACTGGCTAGAATGGAGATGCATAATGATGATTTTTTTGGTTTGGGTTTGGGTTAGGATGATGTGAACCTATTTTTATGTTTAGTTTTGATTTGGTCCCATCCTAAGGCATTCCAATATAGGTATAATGAGAGATAAGTTGAACTTGCTAGTGAATAATTCTAGTATTGTTAGTTTTTTTTTCATTTAATACCTTTGAATATAACACAAGCACATATTAGTTTTTTTTGAAGATTATGTAGACTTTGATTTAGACTTGTAGCGTGTTTTAAAACCTCGATAAAACTTGCAATGTTTTTTGAGAGGGGTGGTAAAAACTCCTCTAATGATCAAATCCACGCCAAATAGCGAAAAACTAAACGACTTTCAGATTTTACTTCTCAGAATTCGATTAACATGTGAATAATTTTTTGTTAGAAGCATTGATCCAAGTTTGTGTTAGAAGAAAGTTTAAAAATTTGCGAAAAAAATTAAAGACACCGGTAGGATTCGGTCATTTTGACTCGCGCTTAATTGTTTAAAAAGGAATTTTCGATATTTTTTTCAATTAGGCAAGAAACTCGATAGTCTTTTCAGAAACAATAAGCAATGAAAAAACGCATGTTTTCGTGAAAAAAAAACTGTTAAAACTTCAATAACACAGAAAAGTGCATGTTTAAAATATTTTTTTAACACTTTATTTGTTACCAATTTGAAATTAATTACATTTCATTTTAACCTACACACTTAGAAATAACTAATTTTACTCACTGGTGTGCACAAAGTGTGGCAAGATGGGGGCAATTGCCCCCCTTTTATAAAATAAGATTGTTATTACCACACCCGGTACCCGGTATTGTAACCAGGCAAACTAACCATCTGTCAAGAACCCGTGCATACTCCAGTTTCGGTCAAAAACGAATTTCCTTTATAGGTCCCACGAAATATAATAACTTACCAAGACATCTTCAACAAATAACAAATATAAAATCCTCAAAAACTAAGATTTACTGTTTCTTAAAGGAACGAGTTTCGCAACTATTAATTTGATGCAATTGATGATGATGATGGTCCCACCTCTTACCCACACAAAGGTTTGAGCTGGACGATTTATCTTTAAGATAATTGAATATGACATTTTAACCAGGTTGGCAAACAAAATCGAACTGGTTTCAGTTACAGATATAAATTCCCTCTAGAGTTTACAGTTGCTTCACAGCGATATAAATGTGGAAAAGCTCAGGCGTCCACCTCTTAATTCGCCTTTTTGTCCACCTAAAATATTCATAAGTATTACAAGCAATCAAGAGTTAATGAATAATCAACAAAGCATCCTATTACACTAGTAACCCCGAAATCTGATGCTATCATAATTTTCAGCAATGTCAGGAATGCTCACGAACCACTAACATTTGCCAGAAAACTTACTACTAACTCAAGGTATCTTTCAAATAAGCTTCAAAATTGCATTTTTTTTATCAAATGCGTGCGTGGCTCAAACCTTTGTAGACTACTTTTTTTTTAATTAATCTACTATTAAATCAAATATCAAAAATCCATCATCACCATCGTGGTGAACAAAATAGGTTTTGCAGTGCTACAATAATTATTAAAAAGTCGTTATGACAGCTATCCATATAAAATAATCCGTTAGAGATAACTTCGTCAAGATACATAATTTGTCAATTCATAAAAAAATCACTGGATTACTGTTCAAAAGACAGTTTTAACGTGTGAAATGCAGTGTCTTTAAAATTCTGTAAGTGTTGCTGAACGTTTGATATGTCTAGGCATCGAATTGAAAACATTTATTCCTTAATAATATAATGAATTTTGTGAAGCACAAGTCAAGAAATGTGGTGTTCTTATTTCAACCGCGTTTCTAGTATTATATCTATGAAAGTCACTTCCTCTTTCAATTCGATCACACAAATATCGAGGCAGCAAACCGTTAACTACTTTAAAAATGAACACCATAGTCAAATATACAATTCTTTGCTTCACCGACAACCATTGTAAGGCGTCTTACATCAAAGTTGAGGAAGTGAATCTATTACATCTCAAAATCAAACGCATTATTTTATTCTGCAAGCGCTGTTATCTCGATATTTGTGTTGCATTGGCCAGAAATAAAATGGAAGGGCAAAAGTCAAGATGAGGAGAGATGATTGATTTGTATAGCTGTATTTTACTGGCAATAGTTAAATCGTTTTTCAGTCGACATAGAATTCCATACTTCTTGGAAATTTTCTTGATGACATTGTCAATGTGAGAGTTGAACTTAAGTGTGTCATCAATAATCACGCCAAGATATTTAATCTCCCGAACGCGATCAATAGTTACAACAGAGACGTACTCATTTACTCGATTCCGCGAAATTACCATAAATTTAGTTTAACTTGTATTCAATTTTAACTGCTTATACTTCAACCATCTACTTAGAGAACGCAAATCTTCATTCAAGTGTAAAACGGCATCATCTAAATCCTTAGCTGCAATGAATAACACAGTATCATCTGCAAAAAGATTAATGTCGCAAAATCGTAAAACACGTCGCAAGTCATTAATATACATAATAAATAACAGGGGCCCTAATACACTTCCCTGGGGCACTCCAAGGGTACTCCCCACGGGACTGGAAACAGAATCATTAAAAACAGTCCGTTGAGTTCTGTCAGACAAATAGCTTTCAAACCATTTATATGCAGTACTCGTAATTCCAAAGCGCTTGATTGATCTTAACAATAAGGGCCTAGAAATTGTTTCAAAAGCGCGTTTAAGATCCAAAAAAAACAGCAACAATCGTATCTTTACACTCCAAGTTATTTTTCCACTTCGCTAATACCAAATTCAACGCGGTTTCACAAGAATGACCTTCCCGATATCCCGATTGTTCTGGTATCAACAAACTATTACTATTTAAATACTCCAACAGCTGGCCTTTAACAACAAGTTCTAAAATTTTCTCTAATGTGTGCAACATGTTGATGGGACGAAACTCTTCGGCTTTAATCGTTCCAGCAACTTTTTGAATAGGGACCACTAAGGATTCCTTCCAAATTTGTGGCACATGTCCAGTTTGTGATGATTCATTAATAAGGTCCAGCAAGATGTGGCCAATGACATGAAAGCAATCTTGAATAACTCTAGCATTAACATTATCTACTCCATCCGATTTTCCTAATGAAAAACAAATGACTCTAAGTTCATCTAATGGGAGTGAAAAACTTCAAATCTACAACTACTATTAAATGGCTGTTTTATTTCCTCAGGTTCATCGACCAATTCAATAGATTGATTAATTAATGAAACGCTATCTACGAAATAATCATTAAACTTAGCTGCAATTACTTGTTCTGACTGTTCTAATGTGCCATTAAAAGTTATGGACCGCGGTTTGCAATTAGTAGGTTTTAATAAAGATTTCAAAATTTTCCATAACTCTTTGCTGTTGTTTTGATGCTGATAAATCTTCCTTTGGAAATATTCACAACGAGTTTTCTTTATCGATTGTGAATACTTATTACGCGCGATTGTGTACCTAGTCCAATGATTGTCATTATTAGATCTACAAAACTTTTTGTACCATTTGTCCCTTTTCCGTTTAAGACGCAAAAGATCCAAATTGTACCAAATGTTCGAGTCTTTCAAAGAAACAAACTTTTGCTCAACTAGTTGATTGGTACACGTTTTCAAAGCGTTATTAAGAACAGCTGTAGATTCATATAAGTTACTGGCCGTGAATGGAAAATCCAGGCTTCTCTCAACAAGATTCGAAACAGCTTGCATCGAATATTTCCTCCAGCACTTCAATTTTACAAAATTATCGTTATCGTTAACAAGGTCTAAGACATTAATCACTAAAGTCTCATGATCGGTTATTTTTAAATCAATATCCGTAACTGAACAAATGGAATCAAAATTGGAATAAACGTGGTCAATTAAAGTTCTCCTGTGCCTGGAAATACGCGTATACTCATTTACCGTTTACTTTAAATTAAAAACTCAGCTAAACGCTTCAAATGATTCTAATTATGGTTATCACCCCAATTAATATTAAAATCACCAGCCAATATATTTAATTAACTAGAATCAAGGAATGTCTCAAGCCAGTTCTCTAAAACTTCAACAAAACGCTGGTCACTAGAACTGGGAGAATGATACAAAACAACATAATTACCCATCTTCATGCCACGTACAACTGTAATGCCCAAGAACCAGTTACCATCAATAACTTCGTTGGTACGAAGGTTGAATTGAACTGATTCTTTGACATAGATAGCAACACCGCCAGTGTGTCTAGAATGTGATAAACAAGCAGCAACAATATATCCCGGAATACTATACTGATCAAAAGCTTCAGTTTCTACAATATGAGTTTCAGATAATAAAACTAAAAGAGGACGTTTTTCTTCAACAACCTGACGTAATGCTACGTAGTTTGTTGACAACCCCGCAATATTCAAGTATAAAAAATTGAATTAATTCACATTCCTGGAACTTGGCTGCTATTTATCGAAACGCAAGCTGCTTTTCTTCTGATCAAAAAGTCTTTTATAGAGCAGACATTCCGAGCTAAATGCGGCATGGTTGACGTCCAAGTTCATTTTTCGTTCTTTATTCATTTTCAAACAATTAATACATTTCAATACAGTTGCGGTACACTCCGACGTTTTGCGTTGTTGGCTGCACCTAGAGCATCTATCACAATTTTTGCAATCCATGCTCTTGTGCCCAAATTCTCCACATTTGAAGCATCTCAACACATTAATCGCGGGAACTATCGAGCACCGATCAAACCCTACATTTACTTTTTTCGCACATAACAAACATTTATAAGTATCGACATCGACTTCAATTACAACACTAAACTTGTTATAAGTGAAGCGTGGATTTTCAAACATATTCACTACTTAATCATCATTTATTATTATTTATTATTTTTATTATCATTCATATGTCAACCGTCACTAAATATTAAACGCTTTGCTGAAAAACAGTAGTCATATAAGAAATATTAAAACTTGTTGTTATTTTCGTTTCTTTTAAGTGTGCTTCTTTTAAAGGATAATTGTTTTCCACTAGAAGCACATTAATTGTTTTCTCAAAGATGTTTTTTTTTGCTCTCTCTCATTTGATATAAGTATTTAACATTAATCCTCAACCATATATCCTTTTAGTAATTATTTTTGTTTATTAAAAAAAAAAATGATATAAAATAACTTGATTTTATGATAACTTGATTTGAAGGTAAAATAACATCATTTCATAAAATAAGGGCCCTTAAAACCTTTTATTGCGTCAATTCCTTTGAGATGGTGCTTGAAAATTGCACCACAAAGGTGCATGAAGTGACAAACTTCAATGAAATTTTTTGGTCAAAAAATTGCACCACAGTGGTGTAAATTTTATTTTTTCAATGTCTTTCATGGAGGGTTAAAAGAAGAGGGTGAATGTTAGGTTGAAAAAATTCCCTTCACACAGAAAAAGCTTGTTATTGAATATTTCTGGTGTAAAAATTGCATCAAATTGGTGCATGGAGGAACTTATCAAAATGAAAATCGAAAAAAATGAATCTTGCTTAAAATTTGGAGGTTCACATTCAACTGAAAATTTCTGGTGGAAAGTTCGCAGCACTTTGGTGAAAGTACAGGCAAGGTTTATTCATTTTTCTGGTGCATAACTTGCATCGTTCTGATGAATGCAAGCTGCATTGAAAATTCATGGTGGAAAATTTGCAGCATTCTGAAGCATGATGAGGCAAGGCCTGAAAATTGCACCACAAAGGTGCATTGTGAAACAAACTTCCCTGAAAATTGTTGGTGCACCGTTCTGGTGAATTGAGAAGCATGCTTTATTGAAAATTTAAGGTGCAATATTTACATCGCTTTGATTAATGAAATGAACGGAAAACTTCTGGTGGAAAACTTGTACTGGGCTGGTAAATGAAAGCACAAGCTTTATTTAAAATTTAGCTATTTTGGAAATTTCTGGTGGAAAATCTGCACCGTTCTGGTTAACGGATGGGCAAGCTTTTAGGAAAAAATTTGGTCTTAAATTTTCATCCCTCTACTGAATGGAGAAACAAACGTTAATAATATTTTCTGGTATAAAATTTGCACCATTCCGATGTTTGGAGGGATGCTGCTTTACTGAAAATTTATGATGAAAAATCAGAAAATAGGGGCAAGCTTTATTTGGTAAAAAAAAAAACTGCAACATAATGACGATACGAGAAGCAAGCTGTATTGAAAATGTCTGGTGAAAAATGGAAAAAAGGAAATCTGCACCAATCAGAAGATTGGAGAAGCAATTTTTATTGAACATTTACGGTGAAAAATTTGCAACGTTCTGATCAATTTAAATTCTCTGGTGTAAAATTTTAGTGAATGGGCGGGGAACTTTAACTTGACTTCCGAGGAGAACCTCAAGGATATTGAATTCTGAGGACAGTTCTAAAAGAGTAGATTGCTGGGGATGATTCCATGAAAATTGTGCGAATAATTTCTAGTGAATCCTGCAGACAGTTCCAAGATTTTTTCGAAATGAATACCGAGAGAATCAAATTTTGAATGAAATTCCAAAGGGATGTTGAGAAAAATTACAAAGATTATTTCAAGCTCATTCTGGGAAGAATTTCTGGAGAATACAGAGGAAATTCTTCTGGAACTATAGGGAAATTTCAGTTCCAAGGTTTTGTGAGCAAAAAAAAGATCTAAGATATTCCGAAAAGAACCTCAAGGATATTCAATTCTTAGGACAGTTCCAAAATATTTCTGGGTAGAATTCAAAGAGAATTCTGCGGATAATTTCTAGTGCATCTTGCAGATAGTTCCAAGAACATTTCAAAAAGAATACCGAGAAAATCAAATTTTGAGTGAAATTCTAAAAAGATTTTAAGCAAAATTTCAAGAAAATTCCAAGGATAGTTTCTTGCTCATTCAGTTCCAAGGTGTTCTGAGAAAAAATATAAAGAATTCTAAATATAATTCCAAAGGACTTCTGAGAAGAATTTCAAAAATTCTCTTAGGAGGGTTCCAAAAAAAATACGAGTAGAACGTCAAGGATATTGAATTCTGAAGCCAGTTCCAAAGGATTTCTGGAGAGCAGATAGTTCCAACGTAATTCCGAAAAGAATACGGAGAAAATTAAATTTTGAGTGAAATTCCAATTATCCATGGCAATTATCCACGGCCCATACAAATTTTAACAATTGTCTACGCAGGGGGAGGGGGGCTCAAGAATCCCAAACAACTGTCTACGTAGTTAATGAACAGCCTCTTGATGTTATTCTGTGGGTGATTTATCACCAACTAACTGTTAAACATATTTGGTACCTCTATACAGAGATGCCAGATTTTTTTCTTTGCAATTCCGTAGACTTATTCAAATCTACGGATTTCTACGTTTTTTTTTCTGTGGAACTTCTGATAGGTGATATTTTACGTTAAATGATAAATCGATGAAAGAACTTTTTTAAAAATGGTTTCAAATTTCGATTTTGCGGAACCACTCTTACTAACACGTTTACACTTAGGTGTTTCATTCTGGAAAAAGATTGATATTTTTGATAGACCACCCCCTAGTTCAGTTCATAACACAAAACAAACATCTGTGCAAAGAATCAGCTGAATTGGTCAACGTTAAGAGGTCGCACCAAAGATTTCAATTCTATTCGGGATTTTCATCAAATTAGTATTGGAGAAAATGATGACCCACTTGGTTGGTTGTCGGTTGATTGTCTTTATTAAGGCTGAAAATCTCAAGTTTCATCGAGGTTTTAAAGCATGCTACAAGTCTAAATCATGGTCCCCAGTACCCTTATAAAATCAAAATTGTTACTTGGGTTGTCTTCATCCGTAACGCCGATGTATTTAAAGTCGAAAACTTGCAGCTCACTGAACTCATTATCGACTTGCTGCCAGTCTTCTTTGTCAATTACGTTGTTGAAATGACTGAGTAGATAGCCCAAACTAGTGGAATGCTTCAGTTTTTTCGGCTCCAAGAGGGTTAGATTCCTGAATACCACGTTATCCAATTGCAATCGCTTAAGCATTTGCTTAACCAGCTCCACATTTAAGCATAAACACCGGTTTTGAAATCCTGTAATTCTTTTCCTGTCGTATTTAACAGAGCTGATGAGGACTGATACTTTAACGCCAAAATATATTTCACCCAATAGTTTGAAATCGTTGTTTTCAAATCTAAGCTCTTTCGGATTAGAAGCAGCGAGCAAAACTTGAGGTATTACGAAATAGTCCAAGATTTGGTTTACTTTTCGTGTCAAAGTAGAGTGCATGAATATGATTTCTGGCTTCTCTGCTTGAAAAAGCTTATTAGTTTTATCGAAAATCGGCAAAATTAAATTAAGCAACTCCAGGTACAGCTCGGTAATTGGTTCTTGTAGCACGTTTCTATTTTCATTGCATTGGAAAGCGAACAAGAAATTGGTTGACAAGTTGCAGGGGTGTATTTTACTTTATGCTTCTTTCCCTTCAGAACCAGATTATACTCTAGATCGTAAAATTGGATTATGAAGGGAGGAAACTACAGTCAACAAATTCCACATGTTTGAGTTTTTTAAATGCACAATCACATTTACTTTAAGTGTATTATTTGGTTCAATGTGTTAGTAACGTTAATTTCTAGTGTTTTAAACTTTGAAATGTTGAAAATCTCTCACTATCTGTTCAAGTGCATTGCACATTGAATCACACTACTGTTCAAATTCACTACTGTGATATTGAATTGCTTACTCTTGTGCAAGACTTGTGACTTTATCCTATCAACCCGCCTCATATATGAGAACAACCGTGGCACAGTGAGATCGAACGAAGACTCCGGCAGCAGCACACCCCAACAGTCCATCATCGAATCCCAAATCAGACCCATTAAAAAGATATGTGAAAGCTCTGGCCTCTGGCAGTTTTGTTTATATATTTATCGATTCATTTTTAGAGTCGACAAAGTGGAAGTCGATAAAGTAGAATATTGTAGAATATTGAACTATGATGTGCAAAGCTATTGATATCACCATATGAGGCACATAGAATCCAAGTGTGTCACAATTCAAATCCATAGTGTTCAGACATGATTCATAGCATAAGGTTCACACATGAAATGGATGTGTTTCACAATAAGCGCAAAATTAAGTGTGAGACACATGATGATGACGCGTAGAATTTTTTGAGTGTAGTAAACTGACTTACACTGAATAAAACAATCCGTAGAAACTGTACCGCATTCCGTAGATTTTACCTACGGATCTGTATTTCCGCAAAAATTTGTCAAATCTGTAGATCTACGGAGATTTCCGTAGATCTGGCATCTCTGCCTCTATATATGCAATTAGATAAACATCCGAGGTCCAGAGTTGGTTGGAAATGCTTACATGAAGCTTTAGTGTGGTAATTTATTAGCTAGAGAATGATCTTTAGAAGAGGGTAGGTGGATAGTTCCGTTAGAGTACGGCAGTATGAAAATTGAATAGAAGTTGAAAATGAGCGAAGGGCCATTAATGCGACAGTTTTTAAAGATAGACGCACATCTTTTGCCTAACCCGTACGATGTACGCGGAGACTTGAAGTATGTATCCAAGTCTACAGGCAAAAAATGTGCATCCCTCTTTTGCTCATAAACTGACTGCGGCTGTGGAATAGTTCTAGCGACGTTTTCATCACTACCTAAAGCCCCACGTTGCGTTGCACACTGGGGTCAAAATCGAAACAATGTGTTAAAATTCAATAACTTCGGTGCTCGCAGGAACAAAAGACTAAACAATAGTCATTCTTATAGAAAAAAGTCTCAGGAATCGATTTGAGTGGGTTTCATCTTGGGCACGATAGGGTAAGTTGGGGGTTTTCACAGTTTTGCCCTAAAATCTCCTATTTTGCATGATTTGAATGCTGTATCTCAAGATACCGATGATATAGACGGATGATTTCTTCGGCAAAGTTGATAAGAAGGTTAAAGACTGTTGTATGATAGACAGAACAATTCGGAATTCTTCCGCTAGGCAGCGCTAGTGAGCATTCGAAGTGTATATGTTTGTGCTGCTGTATCTCAAGATCCTGACTATTTAGACGAATGATTTCTTCGGCAAAGTTTATCAGGGGGTCAAGGATTGTTGAATGATTGACAGAACAGTTCACAATTCCTCCGCTAGGTGGCTCTAGTGATTATTGAAAGTGAATATATTTGTGCTGCTGTATCTCAAGATCCTGACTATTTAGACGAATGATTTCTTCGACAAAGTTGATCAGGGGTCAAGGACTGTTGGATGATGGACAGAACAATTCGGAATTCCTCCGCTAGTTAGAACTATCTATGATCTTCTCTGGCTATTACGTCCCAACTGTAACTTAACGCCTGCTCTCAACTTAGTGCTCTAGATGCACTTCCACAGTTGTTAATTGAAAGCTTTCCAAGCCTGTTCAATTTTAACATGTGTATATTGTGTGGCAAGTACAATAATATAATATGCCCAGAGAAGTCAAGAAATTTTCCAATCTGAAATCCTAGACCAACCGGGATTCGAACCCAGCCACCTACAGTATGGTTTGCTTTATAGTCGCAGGCTCTACCGACCGAGCTTATGGAGGCCCCCTGATCTATGAATGTAATCAAACTAAAATGCGAGATGGTAGCCTAATTAACAAGTTTTGAGGACAATTTGGTGAACCTAGAACGTCTTAAACACATCGAATTCAAACGTAAATAATGTGCATGATATGTGGTAAATAATGTGCACCCTGTTTGGAGATGTTTTAATACAAAGGGCTTTGAATATGTGAACCTGGATGAGAATTTGATCCGAACTCAAGGACAATTTGGAGAACCGTTTACTTGACTGTGTGTCTAGGGCACTGTCGAAAGCACCTGCGGCTGTTGCACAAGGTGTTAAAAACTGGATTGGTCAATTTAATCGGCGATGGTCAAAAACCCACAGTAAGGATCGGTTCTTTAAGAAGAATGCAAAGTGGCTTGAAAGCATATTCGAGGTAAGAATCCCTGGGCGTGCTTAATTTTAGAAAGTAGCATTTATTAACGAAAAAAGGTTTCAATACGTTACCGTGGAACATTAAAAAAATTAACAGTTCGGAAAAAATGTACCTGTAGAGCGAAGTGCTAAATTTTCAAAAAAACAACGGATTCCAAACCAATTTAAATTGAACTTGAATGAAAATTAGTAAAAGCGTGGAAATGCGCTAATGTAGTAAAGCAAGACATACTACTGATGAAATCTGTTTTTGTTCATGTTACTAAATAATCAATAGCATCAACCGCGATTAGAAGAAGATTTGATATTTGTATGAATATTTTATAAAAATCCTAAACAAAAACTACCGACTCTAAATTTTACGAAAAAATGCTTGAATATAGTTCATCATCAATTATTTTATCAGGTCGAAGAGCAACCCTCAGGATCCAGGCCTTCGAAAAATACGTGGGTCCATTCAAGGAAACCCAAAGATCCCTCGTCACAATCATCTCCTATTTCACCTCCTTTTGCCACTCCGGATTTGGATACCAGTTCCAACAGTTAGCGAAGACCGTCAACCCTAAAGCCTCGAGGTCGAAAGCGCAAGGAGTTTAGCCAGTTGACAAGATTTTCGAAACACAGACGCAGTATCGGACTTTTCAAAGAACAAGGTCTTGATAACTTGCTGTATTCAGCCAAAATTGCTGGCATAAAGGCTGCTAATCCAGCAACTGCTCAAATCTTACAGCACTTGTTGAGCGGTGGTGAGGTTTGGGCAAAAGAGACTATCGAATCCGTTGACTCTGTTCGTGGAACATCTCTGTGTTCGGAGGAGTCATCTTTGGCGATAAAATCAAAACTTGGGTTAAGTAAAACCAAATATGGAGAGCTGGCTCGATTCACTAAGAAGCATCTAGGTATGGCAGTTTAATTAACTTATATATAAAAAAAAAACTAAGTAGAACAATTTTTTGTTTAAAATAGGTCAAGTTTCTAAATCTTTGATCAATTTTAGAGATGTACATTGTTATTAGTTCCTTCATATTGTCCCATTTAGGTATTGCAATTTTACAGCCCTGGAAAAAAGTAGCTGAATTTAGAAACGCCATAATTCCACCGTTCTCAACTCCAAACCGAGAAGGATACTTATCATCAGCGTTAGGTTTTACGCACTACAACCAGACTGGCTTTTTAAAAGAGGATGATTCTCTTCTCTCCGAGCATTTTATGAGCCTGTTGTTAGCATCCGAAAGAGGAGAGGATATTTGGCGGAACCCGAATCCCCAGTCAGATTCGTTCTGCAGAATACGCTCTATTAATTGGACTAAAGAGACCAACTCGTTTTTTGCAAAGGTTGATTCCTTGAATCTGGATCACAAACATATTCATTTCAAATGCTCACTAGCGCCATCTAGCGGGAGAATTCCGGATTGTTCCTTGACCTCCTTATCAACTTTGCCGTAGAAATCATCCGTCTTAATAGTCAGGATCTTGAGATACACCAGCACAAACATATACACTTCGAATGCTCACTAGCGCCACCTAGCGGAAGAATTCCGAATTGTTCTGTCTATCATCCAACAGTCCTTGACCTTCTTATCAACTTTGCCGAAGAAATCATCCGTCTATATCATCGGTTTCTTGAGATACAGCATTCAAATCATGCAAAATAGGAGATTTTAGGGCAAAACTGTGAAAAAGCCCAACTTACCCTATCGTGCCCAAGATGAAACCCACTCCAATCGATTCCTGAGACTTTTTTCTATAAGAATGACTATTTTTTAGTTTCTTGTTCCATCGAGCACCGAAGTTATTGAATTTTAACACATTGTTTCGATTTTGTCCCCAGTGTGCGTTGTTTTACATATTCTGCACAAAAGATACTTTCTGCCCCGCCCCATTCATAAAAAAAACGGTGGGAAATCCTGTCAGGGGTGGGGGGTACAAAGTATTTTTTGTGCAGAATATGTAAAGAAGGAGGGGCGTCGGATGTTAACCCAAATGCATATACCGTGCATCATAGAGAAAGAAGATCTATCTACCAATTGGGTTATTTAAGCATATTCGTAATCTACAGTAAACATGGAAAAGAAATCCGAAATTTGATCAAATTTGGAGCACTGGAACTATTTTAAATAAGTGCGATTACATTAGCCTCTCACCCCAGTAGGACTGATCGCGCCTTCCTTCGGAAGGGAAGTAAAGCCGTTGGTCCCCGGTTCATGAGTTGATGGGTCGATAGGTAGGGTCCAGGTCGTCGGTAGCAGTGGTGCTCAGCGGGGAAAAAAAGATTGAAGGAAAACAAATCAAGGGAAAAAAAACTTGTAAGCAATCTCGCAGTGAAGTTATTTTTTATATAGTCGGTAAAAAAATAAATTGTAGAAACTAATGTTATTTGAATTGGATAAATTAAACTAAGTTAAACCTGAAATCGAAAAATATTTTAATAGAAATATAGTTAACTGTTGATCTCAAGTGTTTTGTGTTGATATGCTTTTTTCAAGAAATTATATTTATACTCGTGGTTTGAAGAAACCTCTCTAATTTATGCCAGTGCATATTTCCGTAAGGTTCTGGAGATCCAGGCCATCAGCATGGTCCCAAAACAGGAGCATCAATCACCCTTGCTATACATCGAACTACATTTCTAACTACAACTTTTCTTTCTGTTCCCTCCCATGCAGCGGAGTATTACGAAAATGGCCACTGCCACACGTGTCACTCGACGTGCGAAACATGCACAGGCCCCACCGAGAACGAATGCCTGACCTGTGCCTCGCCGTTGCTGCTGCAGAACCAACGCTGCGTCAACGAGTGTAACGAGGGATACTACATGGAAGTTGGGGTCTGCGCCAAGTGTTTGCACACGTGCACCCAGTGCGTATCGCGCATGAACTGTACCAGCTGCCAGAAGGGCTTACAGCTACAGAGTGGCGAATGCCGAACGACCTGTGCCGATGGGTAGGTTTCTTTGCGCTGCGTATAGTTGTTGATCTTCTTAATCAACTCCATTCGTTGACAGATATTACAGCGATCGGGGCACCTGTGCCAAGTGCTACCTAAGCTGCAACACTTGCAGTGGACCACGGCGGGATCAGTGCGTTACGTGCCCGGAGGGTTGGCAACTTGCCGGGGGTGAGTGTCATCCCGAGTGTCCCGAGGGATTCTTCAAAACCAAATTTGGGTGCCAAAAGTGCCATCACTACTGTAAAACTTGCAACGGTAAGGGCTTTGATGGATTATATTTTGGGAAATTCTTAAGCTGACGTTTCGAATCTTCCTCCGCAGCCGCTGGTCCGCTGGCATGTACCTCCTGTCCTTCGCATTTCATGCTGGACGGTGGCCTCTGTATCGAGTGCCTCGGTTCACAGTTCTACGATCCACCGACGCAGACGTGCAAGACGTGTCACGATAGCTGCCGTTCCTGTAGCGGTCCCGGGCAGTACTCGTGCGTAACGTGCGCCTTCCCGCTGCATCTCGACCGTCTCAACAACCAGTGTGTGCCTTGCTGTGCTAGCGATGCCTCTCCCGAAGACCAGAGCTGCTGCCACTGCGACAAAGAAACCGGTAAGTTGGTGAATCATTTCTATGTCGTGGTGAAAGGTACACCAGTTGACGATGCCTTTGCTGCGTCACACTCGTTACAGGTGGCTGTATCAACTCATCGCCGGCCGGAAAACGGCGCATCGGTGCCGAGCAGCAACTGCTCCAGTTTGGCGAAGAAGCCGCCAACGCCGGCAGCGGTAGCAACGCGGCCGAAACTAGCGACTCCGGTCTGCGACAGTTCCTCCAGGGGGCTTCACCTTCGGCCGTCACTGTTGTGGCCGTATCGGGATGCTTGCTGATTGTGACGTTGTTTGCGGTGATCTTTACCGTACTGCAGGTGGGTTACGAGACATTTCTTTAATTTTTCGCTATCATTTATTGGTTATTTCCGTACTTCGTATTAAATGATGATAACATAATTGCACATACTATTTGGGTAAATATTGACTTCGACGATACCTTTACCTAATATCGTCATCAGGGGAGCCAACAAAGTCCTTCTAGAGCGCTTAATACACAACCATTAATATGTTGTTCAAAGTGCTTAAGTATTTTTTTTTATAAACATCAACAGGCTGAGTGTAGCCTCAATGATGTTTAAAGGAATAACATTAAAATACATAGTCTAGCTTACTAAAATACACCATACAATAAAATACATGGTCATTCAACGGTTTACTGCGATAGAGAAAATACGAGAAAAGCGCCGGCGTAGCATCTCTCGTGTCAGGTTTAAATCGAACACTGAAGAAACTCGATTGAACACACGTTGAAAGCCGTCTATAGCACCGTTCATGCTACAGTTAGTGCGATGCTGCGGCAATCTTAACGTTAGCGTTATTTCGCATTGCTCGGGGTTGGACGTTCACGTTGATCTTCTCCAGGATTGTAGAACAATCAATTCTACCCTGTAAACTATCCGCGATGATCAGGGCCCGCGAAGTGTCCCTCCAAGTACGTAGAAGCTCCAGATCAATCAGTTGACATCGACTTTCATAACTGGGTAGACGAAAAGGGTTTCTCCAAGGCAGCTTCCTCAGAGCAAATCGAAGATATCGACGCTGAACGGACTCAACTCTTTCAGCACCATTGTTATAGCTTGGGTTCACCATTAGCGTGCACAGGAATCTTGTGAAGGAGGGGCAATTGTTTTTTCTATGGTGTATTTAATCTGGGGATGCGGAGTACTCCAAAGTGCGTGGGAGATGGTGACGTCCACGCACCACTGTTTCCCTACTGTTCTTCTCACTTAATCCGGTGGTGGTTCATCTTCTTCAATGAAATTGACAATGTCGATGGTGATCAGTTCGTCAAATGGTTGCAATAGTAGGGCTTTAAATGAAATGATACAATTGCTGCAATGTTGTTGCCTTGGTGGTTGGATTCAGCTGACGTCACTTCAGATGGTGGTGATAGCACCGACAAACCGACATGAATGAACAAAAAGAATCGCATTCTTCTTTCGTATGCACACTGCGTCGACAAGTACGTGGTTCAAACAGTGCGCATAGCAGTGAACAAGCAGTATATTGCTCTTGATCAATCCAATCTTGATCAGTGGTGTTGTGTACTTGGCACTGATGAAGTCTGCAAGTAGTAGACGAAATACGCGTATCTATCAAAAGAAAATAAACAAACACACTCAAAGCTCTTCATAAAAGTATATTGCTGTTTTCGTCCTTGCACTTGGCTGGTACTCCAGCAGTGCTGCCAGCCATTGGGCTAGCACCGTCACTGCCATCACCTGCTCCCAAAAAATCTGCATCGCTGTCAGGACCTCAGCTTTAGTATTGAAGATGGTCGTCGCGAATGTTTTCAACACCCGTCTCACACCCACGAATGTTTCCGTCGGTCGATCATTATCATTATACCTGATGACAATCGCCAACTGCTCGTGGTGGCCACAATCGCTCGTCTCATCTGCAATGATTACCACTGGTTTTCCTCGCAAGGATTTTGCAATGTTCCGCAACATTACATTGTGCAACAGTTAGCCACGGTGGCACACTTTCTGCTCCTCCCGAATGTTCACGAAGTGGTCGGCCACCTTTGCAAAGTGTGCCCATAATATCGATTAAACGTTCCATTATATAGCGATTTTGTAGCCGCTTTGCATTACTAGGAGCAATCATACCTCTTTTTTTGGTGGTCCAGTTCTTCGGAATGACGAATAGTGCGAAGGATTGAGCATGTCAACCCTGTCCCGAAGTACTCTTCATGATTTTTTTCTCAGAACACTTTGGAATTCAAATTCTTTTGAGTTTCAAATTTTTTTCCCGGAATGAGCTAGAAATTATCCTCGCAATTCACTTGAAATTTTGCTTAAAACCCCTTCGGAATTTCACTCAAAATTTGATTTTCTCGCTATTCTTTTCGAAATTATCTTGGAACTATCTGCAGGATGCACTAGAAATTATCCGTAGAATTTTCTTTGCATTCTCCCCAGAAATATTTTGGAACTGTCCTAAGAATTCAATATCCTTGAGGTTTTTCTCTGAATATTTTAGAATTTTTTTTCTCAGAACACCTTAGAACAGAAATTCCCCTAAACTTTTAGAAGAATTTCCTCTGTATTCTCCAGAAATTCTTCCCAGAATGAGCTTAGAATTATCCTCGGAATTCCCTTGAAATTTTCCTCAACATCCCTTTAGAATTTCATTAAAACCTTGATTATCTCGGTATTCTTTTCGAAATTATCTTGGAACTATCTGCAGGATTCGCTTGAAATTATTCGCAGAATTTTCATGAAATCATCCACAGAAATCTTTTCTTTTGGAACTGTCCTCCGAATTCAATACCCTTGAGGTTCTTCTCGGAAGTCAAATTTAAGTTGTCCGTTAATTCACCAAAACGTTGTAGTTTTTCTACTAGAAGTGTTCAATATAGCTGGCCCCTCCATTCACCAGAACTGTGCAATTTTTACATCAGCAATTTTAAATTCAGCTTGCCCCTCCATGCAGAAGAATGTTGCAAATCTTACATCAGAAATTTTCAATACAAACTTGCCACCAGAAAATTTTTCACCAGAAAATTTCAATTGACCAGAACGATGCAAATTTTCCACCGTTTATGTTCAATAAAAATTGCTTCTCCAATCTTCTGATTGGTGCAGATTTCCTTTTTCCATTTTCCACCAAACATTTTTAATATAGCTGGCTTCTCCTATCATCAGAATGTTGCAGGTTTTCCACCAAATAAAGTTTGCCCCTAATTTCGGATTTTTTAATCAAAAAATTTCAGTAGAGCAGCTTCCCTTCAATTATCAGAATGGTGCATATTTTACACCAGAAATTATTATTAAAATTTGTTTCTCTATTCAGCAGAAGGATGTAAATTTAAAACCAAAAAAATTCCGAAAAACTTGCCCATCCGTTCACCAGAACGGTGCAGATTTTTCACCAGAAATTTTCAATTTAGCTAAATTTTAAATAAAGCTTGTGCCTTCATTTACCAGACTAGTGCAAGTTTTCCACCAGAAATTTTCTGTTCATTTCATTAACCAAAGCATTGCAAATTTTGCACCAGAAATTTTCAATAGAGCATGCTCCTCCATTCACCAGAACGGTGCACCAAAAATTGTCAGTGAAGTTTGTTTCACCATGCACCTTCAGGCTTTGCCTCTTCATGCACCAGAATGGTACAAATTTTCCACCATACATTTTCAATGAAGCTTGCATTCATCAGAACGGTGCAAATTATGCACCAAATTTTTAGCGCGATTCAATTTTAGAATCAGAGTTATTCATTTTGATTAGTCCCTCCATGCACCACCTTGATGATATTTTTACATCAGAAATATTCAATAAAAAGCTTTTTCTTCGATTTACTACCACGAAGGTGAATTTACCCTCCATGAACAACCTTGAAAAAAAAAATTACACTAGAAATGTGGTGCAATTTTTTGACCAAAAAATGTCATTGAAGTTTGTCGCTTCATGCACCTTTGTGGTGCAATTTTCAGGCACCATCTCAAAGGAATTGACGCAATAAAAGGGTTTCAATTTTACCTTCAAATCAAGTTATCAAGAAATCAAAATATTGTATATCATAACTTTGTAAATATGGAAACAAAAATTGTATTTATAAAAGGTGGGGCAATTGTCCCACCTTGCCCCACCCTGTGCACGCCAATGGGTTCCATACTGCAGAGCAATATTCCAGGGTGGACCGCACCAGGGAACAGTATAGCGATTTGAGACAATATATATCGGAAAAATTCTTTACAATCCTGAAAATGAATCCCAAAGATCTTGACGCCTTGTCGACAATGAACGAACTGTGTTAATAATATGTTAACTGGGAATCCAGAATAACTCCCAGGTCTTTTACGTGGTTGACACGGCTGATAGTTGTTTCCTGAAGTACATAATTGAACATGATCGGTTCCTTCTTGAGAGAGAAGGTGATAACTGAACACTTCGCAGGGTTGACCTCCATTCGGTTCAAGTTGCTCCAGTTAGCAAACGCTTCGAGCTGGCATTGGAGGAAGTGACAGTCATCGATAGAACGGATCCGGATATAGATTTTTAGATCATCTGCCTACGATAGACGAGGGCCTTCGAGGACCAGATTCACGTCGTTAAAGTACAACAGGAAAATCAAAGGGCCTAGGTATCCCCGACGTGGCTGGGTAAGTAGCAGACTGTCATTCACCAACGGTTACCATCAACTGGCGATCACTGAGATAAGAGCGAAACCATCGCAGGAGGTTGCCATTTACCCCGAGTCTATCTAGCTTAGCAATCACAATTGCATGGTTCAGTTTATCGAACAAGTCGGTGTAAATTACGTCTGTTTGGGCCGGTTCTGTCATGCTTTCCGTGACATACGATGTCAGACAAAGTAGATTAGTGGTAGTAGAACGACCGGAAACGAAGCCGTGTTGATTACTACTTAGATACTGCTTACAATGAGAGAGCAAGGGCTCCATGATGACTAACTCGAATAACTTCGAAACTGAACTCAACGATGTGATTCCACAGTTATTATCCACGTCCCGTTTGTTTCCCTTTTTGGGAACAGGAAACATATGTGCAAATTTCCAACAATTTTTAGCATTTTTAGGATTTCAAGGCATGCCCACGCAAACTAACATTACCGTCGGGTAGAGAAAGTCTTATCCTACATAATGGTGATGTTGATTTGCGTGAGCAAGCCTTAAATTTCGAGACATCATCGAAAGAAGTCATTGTTTAAAGAAGCTGTTACGCCTTAATTCCAGCTCTATCTGGATATGAGAACTGACATCCGATTGATGACCTTGACAAATGTCCAATAAATACTCTTTATCAAATTTATGGTGGTCCTGAACAGGACCGTTTTGTAGTGATGACTGAGTAATGCTGAGCTATTAGGGTATTAAACACAGATGAGGCTAGTGAGCTGTATGTTGTTTGGAATGAGCGTGACGCGCTTAGCATAGATGGCCCACAGCAACTCACGAAGACCTACTGATTCCGATCAATAGCGATGCGGCTTCTTCCTCCTTCTATGGATGCTCAAGTGGGCTGCAGCTCACTGCTTGCAGGCAGCCTTTCGTTGTGTACTGGAGAACAATGTTCAACACCACGCGCCGATAACACTGCTGCTGCTGATGCCGACGACCGGACACCACCACACACGGTGATTGAAACTGAATTCGATCAGCGATTGAGGCCAGCCTTGGTAGCGAGCTGCTTGCGGGGAGCCTTTCGTTGTGTGCTGGAGAACACCACCACTCACTACGCGGTGATTGAATAAACACCGTTTGGTGAGACTGTATGGAATTCAACTTTGAAATCTGTGTTAGGGAAATCGCCTATTGCAGGCAATCGGTGATAATTTTAATTATCAAAGCAACAGTTGCACATTCTTGCAATTTTAAACAGTTCAATCATTTTGAAAAATGATAAGGCCTTAAGTTTAACAGATGCGTAGAAATATTACTAATCGATTAGTGATAAAATTATTGAAATTGGTACAGGGGCAGCTGAGTTATTAACGTTCAAAATCTTTCATAATTTGTTACACGTTCCATTTACGTTTTTCACAAAGTGTACATCCACATAGTCCTACGCCAAAAATCATTTTTATGAACCGCAGCTTGTTTCACTACAACTTCCGGGAAATAAGTGAACGACAAAGTCCATGAATGACTGCTTTAGGCTGTCGTGCATTTTTTTTTCACCTGAATGTGCATCAAAAGTGAATTATTCTCACTTCTCTCAATTTATATATGGGGATTTTTATCACATTCTACCAGCAAAACAGCGCCATCTCTGTGGAAAATTGCCTTACGAAATGATTAATTGATTACTCAAAGGCATCATTTACCCCCCGACGATAATAGGTCATGCTATTACCGAAGCCATCATTATCCTTAATTATATGATCCAATGCTAATATGTTTGCTTATTTCAATAAATTTGACCAATGAATGTTAATCGTACAAGACCAACTAGGACACTTGTTTGCATAAGAAATTGGTTTTAAAAGCAACGTTAACACCGAATTGTTTGATCACATCAAGCTATAGTTTTTTCCCAATGCATTTTTTATTATGATGCTTGTAAATTTCTTTTGGAAACTATTTAAAGCCATATTGTTATAGGGTAGAGCACTTCTTCGTCGTAATCGCCCATTTCCGTTCTATCGATCAGAAAAGATCAATAAATTCAATGATTTCACCGTGCACAAATCGATAATAGGTTTGTTCCGATGCGTTAGTACATTAAATCCTGTTAGAGCGCAATGTATGAATATTTACGCTCATTATTCTCAAAACAAAAGAAGCGCTCCTTGCGAATCCCCTTCTTCTACGTTTAGCCGTAGGACGAAGAAAATCTAATTGCGTTTCAATGCATTAGGACGGAATTGAAACTCGTTGAACGAATTTTGAATCACTATTAAGCCCTATTAAATTTTATACAATATCTCAACTCTTTATCAAATCTAACGGAACGTATGGAAAGGTGATTAAATTTAGAAGCCATTTTTGACAGAAATATTCATTTTTTTATTTAAACTGGTTCAGAAAAGAGAGGTAAAGTGAGGGTTATGGTTAGTAGGACGGAAATTAGATCAAAAACCCAATGTAACGATTTTCTACAGACCTAAATTGATTTGATTTTGTATATTTCATGGCATAGTTATTTGTAAAACTGGCACACGATGATATTTTCCAGCGTTTGAGATTATTTAATAATTCAGGAACCGTGTATAGTTTACCAGAGGCAAATATTTCTGCAAGAATCAATCACTTAATGTGAATGCATAAATTGATGCCGTTTTTTTTATCTCGTGTCTACAAATTTTATTGAATGGATTTTTAAGACGATATTGCTCCATAAAATATATTAAACTACTTAAGATACAATCAATCTATTTTCAAGCATGGCGAACGCTTGAATCGGAGAATTTCAAACACCAAGGCAGTGCACCAGAATGCAATCCACAACCCTGCCAAGCAGCCATTAATATGATTAAATTTACCAACAAATCAAAACATACCCCACCCCCTTCCAACCCAATCAACTACCGAGGAGTGATTTTACAGCTTGCCGGATTTCAAATTTACTCAATCATTGAAAAACCCCCGGAAGGCATGTTAGGGTAGGCATTCCCAGTCTTCTGCATCGTTAGCAGCCACAGCCGTAGTAGGTCGGATCTCCATAGGTACGACAATCTCCAGCACCGCAATCCGTGAGGCACCAAACGGCAACGGTGGATTTCGTGGTAAACCAATCCACAGACCGCAAATCAATCTACCCGCCTAACCTATTTCACTCGGCTCAGCTTTCAGAACCGGATGGAATGCTGCGAATTGCGAATTGCCATACGACAGGAATGCTTCCGCTGCCAATGCCGCTCCAGCTTTCCCAGGAATGAATATCAATCAAAACAACAGCTCTTCTTCGATGGACGCAGTAGCAGCGATGGTGATGATGGTGGAAATAGCAAACCCCCCCAGGGATGACTTTTTTGATTAACCTACGCAGTTGGGTCGACCCCAATGAACTCGAAAGCTTGATAGCCACTGGCGGCTCCAGGGGGCAAGGGAGAGCACGTGTCCCCCTATTGTGGACAGTGAAGAAACACTTTTTGTCTACTATATTAATTTGACCACTTTGAACGACGCCGGTGGTGTAGTGGTGAGCGTGATTGCCTCTCACTCCTGCAGACCTGGGTTCAATCCTAGTCGGCGCCGCCCTGGGATGTTTTGTGTCCAATATTTATTTTCTCTGACTTTTTTTTTAAATTTAATGAGGTACCTTACCATAAAGGGGCTATTAGGTTGAATTACAAAAAAAACCCGAATTGATCCACCTATGAAATCTGACTCCGGCAAAAGTGCTCATCTCAAGTAACATTCAAATTTTAGTAGAGGAATTAAAGCATGTTACAAGTCTAATTTATGGTCTAAAGAACCCTCATAAAACCATTAATTTTACTTGGGATATAATGTGAGGTGAGAAATGAATTCTCATGAGAGGGGAGGGAAAGGCCGGAGAATACCTTTTGATAGCGAAACTTCGGTTTTGCGTTAAAGTTTGCTTCACTGCAATCGTTGAATTTAATTAGTTCATCATCATTATCATTGAAGCTACATTGTACTAACAAATTTAGTGATTCTTTGCAGGGTGGTACCTCTCCCTGCGCTTTTTGTTTTGGGTTAGCTTGTAGATGCTAGATATGTTTATAGGTTTAATTTAATAGATCTGATTAAAACAGCAAAAAAGGTTATCTTCCATTTAATTCCACTTAATTAATTTTGTTATCCATGACAGATATGTATTTCGATTAGAATGTGCAGTCTTCATCAGTGTCATTCCCACTTATCAAAAACCTGACCCCCTTAAGTATTCATCCCATAAGTTAAACTGTCAAGATCACAGGTATAAAAATGAAACTACAACTTGTAGAATCGGAGCCTACCTAACTAATAAAAACCAAAGATTTAAGTAAAGTAAAGTTAATACCGTACCGCATTTACTCCGTGTAATACGAATAGATTTAGAACCACTCGCTAGCGGCCCTAGTGGTACAGTGGTAAGCGTGATTACCTCTCACCCTAGCAGGCGTCGGGATGTTCTGAGGCATAACAAAGTCATGTTAGAGCAAAAAAGACTTGTATTTAATGAATTGAAGTTAAGTGGAGTTGGAAATGCATCCATTTACGCCGTAAACGTTAAAAGCAATTAATAAAAAGATAAATTTCGGTTACACGACAAATGAGGTCCACTCATAGTTTCGATTAGTTCACTCATATTCTTGAAAACGTAGTTAACTCATTGACGGAGTGAAACTTTCCGATATTTTACAGGGTTTGTTCTCTAAAATGAGCGACATTTCCGGAGACGAACCAGCCTAGGGCTGAAAATCTCCTTAATAAAGATATAAAAAAATGTGCGACATCTCGGTTTACATATGTAATTAGGACACGGAAACACGTTTAAATGTAGTTTCCATTGGGAATGTACATAATATTTTTCCATTAAAAAAATCAATCATATCTATCTGAATTTCTCATAACATTCATGTGATCACATCAGTTCTTTATGATAAATCACTAAAATGTTATTTGATACATAAGCTTCGTGTGATTTTGTGGTGCAATTCCCAATTATGATATCACATGAATGTTATGTGAAATTCTAATGAAAATTTTCCATTGCATATGTGATTTATTCTTTGAGTACATACTTGAGTGCATAGAATGAGTAAATTTTTGTCGATTTTTGTCATATTCGAAAGTTTTACTCAGTCTATAAGGAAACTACGTTTTCTAAAGATTGAGTAATTTAAACTTAAATTTGAGTCGATCTTATATGGATATCCGTTAGTTACTTAGTACTGGTCCTTTTGAACGCCAGCATCGGGGGAACGAGCACATCTTAGTGAGAGTTTCAACTTTCACCACCTTAATATGGAGAAATCGACAATCAAAAGAGCAATCTATAAGTTTATTAATACGATTCGTGCTCAAACAGTGTTGACGAATCAGGATAGAGGTTGTTGAAACGATTCAGATAGGAAGGTAAATCGAAATAAAGATCATTGAGAAGTGGAAAGTACTGTACAACGTAGCCAAGTACCAAGCCATGTGTTGCAACTATTTTACAAGTACAGTTTTAAAATAAGATATATCGAGCAACATATTCATTGCATTGTGCAAAATAACTATGGGGGAGAAAACTTGGCTAAATATAACACAATTTGCTGCTACCAACATGTTTGCCTATCTCGTACACTAAGGTGTACCGAAAGGCTTTGATATCATTTGAAAAACACAATTCGTTCCAAGACCCGGAGAGACGAATGGCAATATACCAATAGACTCATCTCAACGAGATCGAAAATTTTTTCTGTGAATATATGTATGTATGTAGGTTCGTATGAGTGTAACTCACTCAATTTACGCAGAGATGGCTGGACCAATTTGAGTGAAACAAGTTCCAGAAAAAACTAAAAACTAAAATGTCTGTAAATGTCTGTGAAAAAATAAAAGTCCGTAAATTCACAGACATGCATGTAAATCTGGCATCACTGGTGTAAAGTTAAATGAAGATCTTGTAAAGTTTCTGTATTTTTTTTAAGTTAATAGAACTTTTGAAGTTCTCTGATCTACATTTCAGCTCAAGAAAATTTTCGGTTGTTCATTGATCTGCATTGATTTTGACGGAAATTACGCTTACGGATCTTTAATCTTCCCAAATTTTCTGGACTTTTCTGAAGCTCTCGGAACAGTGGAGTTTCCTGTATTTATTAGAACTTCTATAATCTTCCTATGATCATCATGAAATTATTGCTCTCTGTGAAACATGGCTTTCTTCCGATAAAGAACTTAACTTCCACGATTTTAACATTATACGCCTGGATAGAGACTATTCTTATGGAGGAGTACTTTAAGGATCAAAAAGTGCTACCCTTTCTTCAAAATTTCCCTTCCTGCTCTATCAGGCGTCGAAATCGTCGCTTGCCAAATAAATGTGAAGAACAAAGACCTTTGCATAGCTTGAGTTTATGTTGCACCAAGAACCTACATTAGCCGTAGTCAACTCTGGAATCTAGTTTCGATTCTTCCATCCCCAGTATTAATTCTGGGTGATATGAACTCCCATGGTACTGGGTGGGGTGATCTATATGACGACAATAGAGCGGCTATTTTTTACGATTTATGTGACGATTTCAATTTGACTATTTTGAACACTGGTGAAGCGACACGTATAGCAAAACCTCCGGCTCGAGAAAGCCGACTCGACCTATCTTTGTGTTCAAGATCGCTATCATTGGATTGTCAGTGGAAGGTTATCAATGATCCCCATGGTAGCGATCATTTGCCAATCATCATTTCAACTAAGTGTGGCCCTCACTCTGCAGAACCATCTCGTGTTCCATTTGATCTTACAAGGAACATACACTGAAAATAAAATTTCGATTATACAACGAAATCGCTCGTTTGTTCTACGAATTTATTCGTTGTTTTCTGCAACGAAATAGATTTGTACATTGTATGAAGCTAGTTTCGTTAGAACTGCCACACTCGCTATCGCTACACCCAACCAGCGGGCCACAAGTGTTGGTTGTGGAAACCGAAAAATGTGGAGTGTGTGAGTGAGGATGGGTAAAAATAACTTCATCATTGGAAGGAATAAATATGACAAAAAAATAAAAATAAGTTTCAGACCGTACTCGACTCATGAACCTTGCGATCGTCAGCTTTGTGCTTTATCCATCGCTCTATCTGTGCTATGAGAAAAGGTAAAGCTAAAGGCAAATAAGAACCACTCATGGAACGGTAATTCGATTTCGCTTGCTTTTTCTGCTGCTTGCAAGTATTTTTTTTTTCTTTAACATAAAACCACCGTAACGGCGCCGGTGGTGTAGTGGTAAGCGTGATTACCTCTCACCCAGCAGGCCTGGGTTCAATCCCAGTCGGCGCCGCCGGGATGTTCTGAGGCATAACATCTCTGATCACGCCTTCCTTCGGATGGGAAGTAAAGCCGTTGGTCCCCGGTTCATGAGTTGATGGGTCGATAGGTAGGGTCCAGGTGTGGGAGCTGCCTTCCTGGCACGTCGGTAGCATTGGTGCTCAGCACGGAAAACAAGATCGACGGAAAAAAACAAACCAAAGGAAAAAAAAAAAAAAAATAAAAAAAAAAAAAAAATTAAACCACCGCGACGAGTAATTTGATTTATTGTTGTAGCTCGCATGTATTGGTCAAACCGACAATATTTCTAAAACAAAATGTCCCATCACCAACACACAATCAGCACTTTAGGAGACAATAAGCGCAGTTGTTGGTTTGATTGTACGAAGATGTATTTGTATATTATACGAATAAGGTGTAATATTGACATTGCGCCAGATGACAGGAAAAACGAATGTTTCGTACCATTTATGAAAGATGTGTTGTATGTACGATATTCATTTTTACGAAACGGTTTTCAGATAAATAACGAAAATACATTTTCAGTGCAACGGCGGTGACAATCGGTGCCGAATAAATAGATACGCTTCCACCATTGGAAGAATATCGATTCCTCGCCGATTTGATTTACAAAAGTTCACTGGAAGCACAAAAAAGAAAAGTTCCAAGTGCGCCCTTCAAAAGGAGACCAGCCACACCTGGATGGGACGAAGAATGCACAAAATTGTATGTAGAAAAATCTGATGCTCTCAAAGCTTTTCGTAGACACAAAACTTCCACATATTTCGAGGAATATTCAAAGCTTGAGACAAAGCTGAAACAATTAGTCAAAGAAAAGAAACGCGGTTATTGGTGCAATTTCGTCAAGGGACTCTCACGAGAAACGTCAATGAACACCTTGTGGAGGGTGGCTCGAAACATGCGTAACCGCTCATCTTCTAATGAGAGTGAAGAATATTCCAACCGATGGATATTCGATTTCGCTAAAAAGGCCTGTCCGGACTCAGCTCCAGTACAACACATTCTTCGAGAAGCGTCTCCAAGCGGCAGCTCGCTGGATAGACCATTCACAATGCTGGAATTCTCTATGGCTCTTCTTTCATCGAACTACTCCTCACCGGGAAGCGATATGATTAAATTCAATCTTCTGACAAATCTCCAAGACATCGCTAAAAGACGCTTGCTAGACTTATTCAATTCCTTACTAGAAAATAACATTATACCGCCTGAATGGAGACAGATCAAAGTAATAGCCATTCGAAAACCTGGCAAACCAGCGTCTGACCATAACTCATACCGTCCGATTGCTATGCTTTCGTGCATTAGGAAATTGTTGGAGAAAATGATCCTTCGGAGACTCGATCAGTGGGTCGAAACAAATAACTTGCTATCAAATACAAAATTTGGGTTCCGCAAGAGCAAAGGAACAAAAGATTGTCTAGCGCTGCTTTCCACAGATATTCAACTGGCCTTTGCGCGCAAGGAGCAAGTGGCTTCAGTATTCTTGGACGTTAAGGGGGCTTTTGATTCAGTTTCCATTGAAATTCTGTCAGACAATCTGCACAGATGTGGACTTTCCGGAATTTTAAATAATTTCTTGTACAATTTGTTGTCAGAAAAGCAAATGAACTTTTCCCTTGGACAACTGACAACTTCCAGAATTAGCTACATGGGGCTGCCCCAAGACTCATGGCTCAGCCCTCTTCTTTATAACTTTTATGTCAAAGATATCGACAACTGTTTGGCTGAACAGTGCACGCTAAGACAACTTGCAGATGACGGTGTGGTTTCCGTGGACTTGCAAGGACCATTGCAAAGTTCCTTAGATAACTTGTCTTCTTGGGCTAGGAATCTAGGGATCGAATTCTCGCTGCAGAAAACTGAACTGGTAGTGTTTACTCGAAAGCGGTACCCAGCCCAAATGCAGCTTAATCTTTTGGGCAGAAACATTACTCAATCATTGTCTTTCAAGTACCTTGGGGTCTGGTTTGATTCAAAGTGCACTTGTAATACCCATATTACGTATTTGAAGCAAAAATGTCAGCAGAGGATCAATTTTCTCCGTTCAATTTGCGGCACATGGTGGGGTTCTCATCCGGGAGACCTCATAACGCTTTATAAAACAACAATTCTCTCTGTTCTAGAGTACGGCTCTTTCTGCTTTCTCTCGGCAAGAAAATATCACTTAATAAAATTGGAACGAATTCAATATCGTTGTCTGCGTATTGCTCTCGGCTGTATGCATTCAACGCATAACATGAGTCTCGAGGTTCTGGCAGGAGTAACACCCCTCCAGAACTGTTTCTGGGAGCTCTCTCTCAGAATACTAATCAAATGCGGAGTGATGAACACACTTATAATTGAAAATTATGAAGAAATTCTTGGGCTGAGCACACAATTCATGAGAATCTACCACCACTACATATCGTCAGATATGTGTCTTCCTTGTTACACTCCAGACCATGCTCGCTTCACCAATCGCAGTTCCTCAATTGCATATGATCTGACCATGAAACAAGCAACTCATGGGATTCCCGATCAACTTCGACCTATTATTATCCCGCGTATTAATACTGAAAAGTACCAACACGTCAATTGCGTGAACAGATATTTTACAGACGGGTCTCGTCTCAGTGGATCCACTGACTTCGGAATCTTCAATGAAAACTCTAGCGACTTCCGCAAACTCAAAGAACCTTGTTCCGTTTTTGTTACTGAGCTGGCAGCAATCAACTTCGCATTGGGGATGATTTCCAATATGCCCACAGACCATTACTTCATCTTCTCGGATAGTCTCAGTTCGGTTGAGGCTATTCGGTCGATGAAACCAAGTAGGCACTCATCTAATTTCCTTTCAAAGGCAAGGGGGCTGATGAGTGTGCTGGTTGAAAGATCATATATGATTACCTTTGTATTGGACCCCTCACATTGCTTAATCCCAGGCAATGAGAAGGCGGACTCTCTCGCAAAGGTGGGCGTGCAGGAAGGCGCATTTTAAGACAGGCAAATTTCACACGATGAATTTTACCATTTAGTGCGTCAGAGTACCCTTTCGAGTTGACAAACCGATTGGGACAATGGAAATCTTGGACGGTGGTTACATTCAATTATTCCTAATTTTTCTTCGAGAGCGTGGTTTAAAGGCTTGGACTTAAGTCGTGACTTCATTCGCGTGATGAGGAGACTTATGTCCAACAACTACTCGCTAGATGCTCATCTCAATAGAATAAACCTCGTGGACAACAACATCTGTCGGTGTGGAAACGGTTACGATGACATCGATCACGCAGTTTGGCAATGTACGGATAATTACGCCGCCAGAGAGCGACTTTTGAATACCCTTGAGGCCCAAGGAAGACAACCCTATGTTCCTATCAGAGACGTGTTGGGAACTCACGATGTCTGCTATATGCAGTCAGTTTAAGTGTTTCTTCAAATGTCTAGTATAAGAATTTTATTCGTTTGTCTTTTGTCTCTCTTTAATAGTTTTTGTTTGTCTTGTCCCCCCGTCTCGATGAGTCTCATCGTCACCCACCATAGCCGGTCGAACTCCAGACGAAACTAGAACCGCACTACCATTCATACTGGCGACAACGCTCTGATGAGACAACGAAACCTTACCCCCAAGCTCCTCCCCTGATCCTATCCTTCGAAAATGTACCTCTCTAACCTCGAGTAAGCCGCGAGTATTCGGCCCAACTCCTACTAGACATAGAATTAGGTGAATTTTGTTACAAACAAAGAACAATGAACTATCGGCTCCGTAAAGCTAACGCGATTGAGCCTACCAAATAAACGAACTATTTAAAAATAATCATGAAATTAATGGAAATGTCCTAATGTTCTCCGATATGAACCTCGTAAACAATGAAGGTTTATGCTTTAACATGCTAAAATATATTTTAACGTTTGGATTATGATTCCGCATGTAATTTTTGCAGGGTTATGTTTAACATTTTTTGTTTAATTCCAACAAAAACTCGATACTCTAGGACAACAAAAACTCGATACTCTAGGACAATGACAATTTTGGAGATCTGTGGCAACTAACCGTCACTCGATTTGCTTCTTATTCTTCTTCTTGTATTCCTAAATCATCGCTTTCTAAAAGTATTGGTAAAATTAATTTGTAGCGTGCGTCGCCCTGCCAAAACCATCAAGGTATCATGTATATCAACTGGTATGGCGAGCAAAATCTTAAATACATCAGCAAATGTGACGTCACACCATCTAGGGCATAATAATGTCGTTGACAAAAAAATTACATAGCGGCGCCGGTGGTGTAGTGGTAAGCGTGATTGCCTCTCACCCCAGCAGGCCTGGGTTCAATCCCAGTCGGCGCAGCCGGGATGTTTTGAGGCATAACATCTCTGATCACGCCTTCCTTCGGAAGGGAAGTTAAGCCGTTGGTCCTCGGTTCATGAGTTGATGGGTCGATAGGCAGGGTCCAGGTGTGGGAGCTGCTGCCTCCCTGGCGGTAGCATTGGTGCTCAGCCCGGAAAACAAGATCGACGGAAAACAAATCAAGGAAAAAAAAATTACATTGTCATGCCGTGCTGTAGGCAATTTTTATTACACCCCCGAAATTAGAAAAACCTACGAAGAATACAATTGCAAGTGAATGTGTTTTACCAAGGAAACACTTGCTATAAATTTTCGGATGGCTAGTGTGTGAATGTATGAGTATACTTAAGATGATGATTGAAAAACTTTTCAAAAAGAAGACGAATAACAATTGAGTGACGGTGTCTTGAGCTTTAAAACAAGTTGCGGTATTCCGAAATAAATAAAAATTTAATCATGCATTAAAACCAACCGGACCGCTTCCATTGGAATTGTGCCCCCTACCCTTTGCATGACGCCTGGAGTCGCCTATGTTTGAAGCAAATGCTGAATCGAGACAGGATTTGCCGGTGGGCTTATCACAAACCACGTCGATGATCCTTGCGCGATGCCACAGCCAAAGCAATGAATTTCTGACGGAACGTGAGCCTTAATTTTCCCGCATGTAGGGTTGATGAAGTTTATGATGATGATGAAGATGTTGATGATGGTAATGAATTTCAGATTGAGGTAGTCGAATACACCATAAACTGCGCTGCAAACAGTGCCTTAGAGCACTAGGCTTGATGCATTATTATTGCATACGATGAGTCCTAAAATTGATAGAAATCATACCTTTAAAAATATTTTTTAAACTGTACTTTTAATGCGGTATAGAATATAGGAAAAACTACAAGGGACAGCCCTATAGGGTTGTACGCAATGGTGACGTAGGTCTACGTGGTCTTATATAATCAATCTTATTCGTTAACTGCAGCAGGAGCTTGTGTTTTGTGTAGGAATAGGAATTTGAGCGGGGTTCTCTCTGTTAATAATCTTTAGTATGTCGCACTCGACATAGATGGCCCACAGCGACTCTCGAAGAGCTACTGATTCCGCTCAATAGCGGTGCGGCTTCTTCCTCCTTCAATGGGTGCTCATTAGACTGATGCAAAATTGGAAATTTTCGCTCCACAGTGCTCAAACGGTTTCAAATCAGGTCATGCCTCCCAAAATTCAAACTCATTTGGTAAGAAACTGACTTGGCACAAACTATTCGAAGTTGATATGGAAATTACTATGGGAAAACCAAACTTTTTGTTCATTGCCTTCGACACATTTTCCATATTGCTTTCTCGTAAATTTCTATAACTTATCTTACGGGAAGTTTTCTAAGCTACAACTTTGCGCAATATCGTTTTTCAGCCAAATGTCAAATTAAAATGATATTAATTGTTTAAGAGATTGATAATCTTATGGCATGATGAAGCAGCTGTTCTATGGGCAACAGTGCATTCTTCAGTGTGACATAGTAGCCATGATATTTGTGCTCTATTCTTCGCACCAGAAACACCAATGTTGCCTGCTGAACAGTTGAATGAGCATAATCATAAGACATCAGTGACTTGAATCGTTAATAACTTTTGTTCCTTACATTTGATTGAAAGGTGAATTTTAACAAAGTTGTAGCTGAGAAAATTTGCTACAACTACTTTTATCATTTTTAAAAACATAGTGATGTGGTGAATAGTTAGATAGATATGAACAACAACATAAGTTTTCCCATGTTAATTCACATATAAACTGGAAATGGTTTGTGCCAAGTCAGTTTCTTACAAAAGTAGTTCAAATTTTGGGAGGCTAGGCAGGACCCAATTAGGAACCGTTTAAGCACTGTGGAGCGAAAACTTCAAATTTTGCATCAGTCTAATGCTCATGTGGGCTGTGGTTCACTGCTTGCAGTCAGCTTTTCGTTGTGTGCTGAAGAACACCACCACTCACCATGCGGTGATTGTATAAACACCGTTTGGTGAGACTGGTTGGAATTCAACTTTGAAATCTGTGTTAGGGCAATCGCTTTTTGCAGGCAATCGGTGATAATTTTAATTAAGAATCAAAATCCATCATCTCTGGATCAAAATCAGACCATTTTCATGCTGCGACCCCCAATGTTGCCTGCCTTAGAGAACATGGTATGTTAGATATAAACATATCTAGATAGATCTGGAATTAGGTGTAACAGCTTATGCAAACAATGACTTCTTTCGATGATTTTTAGGAATTCAAGGCACGCCCACGCAAACTAACATTACCGTCGGGTAGAGGAAGTCTTACCCTACATAATGGTGATGTTGATTTGCGTGAGCAAGCCTTAAATTTCAAGATCATCATCGAAAAAAGCCATTGTTTACAAAAGCTGTTACGCCCTAATTCCAGCTCTATCTGGATATGAGAACTGACATCCAATTGATGACCTGTGTCAAAATTTCCAAAAATACTCTGTTACAAATTTATCATGGTCCTAAAAAGGACCGTTTTGTCGTTATGGTTTAGTAATGCTGAGCTATAAGGGTGTTAAACACAGATGAGGCTGGTGAGCTGTATGTTGTTTTGAATGAGAGTGACGCGCTTGGCATAGATGGCTCACAGTGACTCACGATCAATAGCGGTGCGGCTTCCTCCTCCTTCTATGGATGCTCATGTGGACTGCGGCTCACTGCTTGCAGCCAGCCTTTCGTTGTGTACTGGAGAACAATGTTCAACACCACGCGCCGATAACACTGCTGCTGCTGATGCCGAGGACCGGACACCACCACACACGGTGATTGGAACTGAATCCGATCAGCGATTGAGGCCAGCCTTGGTAGCTAGCTGCTTGCGGGGAGCCTTTCGTTGTGTACTGGAGAACACCACCACTCACTACGCGGTGATTGAATAAACACCGTTTTGTGAGACCTTGTGGAATTCAACTTTGAAATATGTGTTAGGGAAATCGCCTGTTGCAGGCAATCGGTGATAATATTAATTATCAAAGCAACAGTTGCATATTCTTTCAATTTTCAATAGTGACATTTTGAAAAATGATAAAGTCTTAAGATGCGTAGAAATATTACTAATCCATTAGTGATAAAATTATTGAAATTGGTCCAGGGGCAGCTGAGTTGTTAACGTTCAAAATCTTTCATAATTTGTTACATGTTCCATTTTCGGTTTTCACAAATTGTACCCCCATATAGAAATAACAGACGTGTTCCTGCGTCAAAAGTTCAATCGATTTGCGGTCTTCGCCAAAGTTGTTCAGTACAGTTTCCTCAGTCTTAGTCGCATGTTTGGTAGAATTTGAGCAAAGATTGGAATAGTTTTGTTCCGTTTCCCATACATTTTCCCATACAACCTTTAAAGCTTGGTCGGAAATCCAGATCATAAACCAAAATTTTCAAATGTGGCACAGTTGATGGGGACCTCAATACGATTCGAAAGAACTTAGGGGAGCCAGGGGCTTTGATTCTCCATATAAACTTGACCCACTTTAGTGACCATCTAAAACCTCCCTTTACTTATAATTATTTGTTTGAGCTTTCACGATGTTCCCTGGATCTCATCTAAGCTTCATAATTTCTCAAAACTTGCGGTTAGAACCTTAACCTTTTCTAAGAGCTTTTCTGAATATCTGGGTGAAACAAAGTTCCCAAAACATTTATGAAGCTCCCTAAACTCATACAAAGATTTTTTTTCCTTTGGTTTGTTTTTTCCGTCGATCTTGTTTTCCGTGCTGAGCACCAATGCTACCGACGTGCCAGGAAGGCAGCTCCCACACCTGGACCCTACCTATCGACCCATCAACTCATGAACCGGGAACCAACGGCTTTACTTCCCATCCGAAGGAAGGCGTGATCAGAAATGTTATGCCTCAGAACATCCCGGCGGCGCCGACTGGTATTGAACCCAGGCCTGCTGGAGTGAGAGGTAATCACGCTTACCACTACACCACCGGCGCCGTAGATACAAAGATCAATGAAGTTCTAAGAAGTTTTTTTTTTCTTTATTAAAGAGACTTTCAGCCTTGGGCTGGTTCGTCTCTCGTTCTAAGTTCTAAGAAGTTTAATGCACTTCTACGATATTTCCTGAGCTTCTAGGAAAGTTCCTGAATGTCTACCAAATTTGCTGAATGGCTGCCAATTTTTCCAAACTTCCACTTAGTCCTGAACTTTTAAAAATCCCTGTAATTCTGGGAAGTTTTACTAAGGTCGAAGAATTTCTACGTACACTAATCTAATCGAATCTAACACCAACAAAGCCAGTTCTTGACAGTATCCTGGAAAATGATGGATAAAGGGTGATACGGTCAAAATATGGTCAAGGGAAAACGCGTGTAAATCGGTGAAATCGTTTATTTAAAAAATCAAATTAAATTTCTTTTTCAAGTTCAATTAGTATAAAATTCAGGAAAAATATTCAGTTAGGCTTCCGCTTTTCCAAATCCGAATTGCCGGGCCTTACGCTTGACCCCTGCCATCAGATTTTGTACAGCCACCTTGTCCACCTTCTTCGCCGCAGAAAGCCAGTTTGCCTTGAACTGCTGCTCGCCCTTAGCAGTTTTTTTGGTCTTCTTTAGGTTCCGCTTGACAATAGCCCAGTATTTCTCAATTGGGCGGAGCTCTGGCGTGTTGGGAGGGTTCTTGTCCTTGGGAACCACCTGCACGTTGTTGGCGGCGTACCACTCCATGGCCTTTTTACCGTAATGGCAAGATGCCAAATCCGGCCAAAACAGTACGGAACAACCGTGTTTCTTCAGGAAAGGCAGCAGACGTTCATTCAAACACTCTTTCACGTAAATTTCTTGGTTGACAGTCCCGGAAGTCCCGGTACAGATGGCTTGCCAAACCAGATATTTCTTTGCGAACTTTGACAGTTTCATGTGCTTGAAAACATCTGCTACCTTTCCCCTTCCTTTTGCCGTATAAAACTCCTGTCCCGGAAGCTGCTTGTAGTCGGCTTTGACGTAGGTTTCGTCGTCCATTACCACGCAGTCAAACTTCGTCAGCATCGTCGTGTACAGCCTCCGGGATCAATCTTTGGCCGTCGTATTTTGTTTATCATCGCGATTTGGAGTCACTACCTTCTTGTAAGTCGATAGTCCGGCTCGTTTTTTGGCTCGATGCACGGTTGTAGACGATACACCCAGCTTATTTGCGGCATCTCGGAGAGAGAGGTTAGGGTTTCGCTTGAAACTACCGGCAACTCTCTTTGTCGTCTCAGCGGCTTCCGGTTTTCGATTTCCCCCCGATCCAGACTTCCTGGCTGTCGACAAACATTCCCCAAACACTTTAATTACATTTGTAACGGTTGATTTGGCAACTTTTAGCGATTTTGCCAACTTTGCGTGCGAGTAGCTCGGATTTTCGCGATGCGCGAGGAAAATTTTGATACGCTGCTCTTCTTGCTTGGACGGCATTTTGACAACTGAAGAGTGAATTCCAAAATCAAAATAGGAGCAACATTCTACACACACAACACCTTCAAAATGAGGGGTGTTCAGGTTTTTTAAATGCAAAATTGAAAGAAATACGTCAAGTTGATATTGACCAAATTTTGACCGTATAACCCTTTATACCTCCATATTTTTTCTTGTCTATTTGATATATGTTACACATCAGAAATAATGTCGCATAATGTGCGGCATTTAAGGGGCAAGATGATTCAGATACATTGGGCCTGTTTGAATCTAAGATCCTTGCATAAACTATACAGAATTAAATTTTGCCAACTGTTGCTTCCACTCACTTGCTATAAAATAATTTTTTTTTCGGGTTTATAAAATCATTAGATGCTATAATGATATGTTGTACTGCTTACAAGGGTTGCTTCCACTCACTTGCTATAACAAATTATTATATCATTGGATGTAATTATGATGTTTTGTGCTCGTAAGTTTAAAGAAGAAGTTTTAATGTTTGTGTTTGACATATGAAACCTGTCAATTTCGCTTTCAGAGAGTCACAATCAGCGATCTTATGATTCGCAAGCGTTCACTCACAGTGAGCGCTCACGAATCGTTAAGTCACTGATTGTGACGCACTGAAAGCAACACTGGCAGGTATTATGTGTCAACCACATACTTCACGACCTCTTCTTTTAACCAACAAGTACTAATTATCATTATAACATCTAATGTTTACATGATTCTGAAAAAAAATATAGCAAGTGAGTGAAAGTAACCCTACTGTAGATCAAGTTTTTGAGCATCTCAGATGAATCAATTTATCAGGAAAAGTGAAAAAGTGCTCCGTTGCCTATGTCTCACGGCAAAAATTTCTAGTCACAACCAGGTTTGCTGTCACTCACTTGCTATAAAAAAATATATTTCCAGAATTTTGGAATCACTAGATGATATAATGGTATTTTGAACTTGTTGAAAACACATACTGAAGAGGTTGAAAATCAATTGTTTGACTCATAAAACCTGTCAAATTAGCTTGCAAATAATCACAATCAGCGATTTTACGACTCGCGAGCGCTTACTCTGAGTGAACGCTCACGAATAATACAATCGCTGATTGTGACACTCTGAAAGCGAAATCGACAGATTTTATGTGTCAAACACATACTTTACAAACTCTTCCTTTATTCTCACATGTACAAAACATCATAATAACATCTAATGATTTTATAATTTCGAAAAACATTTTTTATAGCAACCCTGCTCACAACACTCTTTTAGGCGTTCTGATATTCATAACTAGAGGCTGAACCGATCGCTTAGTTTCAATTAAAAAGACGTATATTTTCAACACTATCTATTTATCATAAATAATACTTCTACAGTCAGGAATCCTTATTGCCGGGGTAACGGGGGCTTGAATAAGGAACCGCGAATAAGGATACCCACAGCTTATGGGATTTTCACTAATGGGGGCTGTAGTGGATTATCTCATTTGTTTCAATACATAAAGCTATACTGTCTTAGACAAAGTTGCTGTACTGGGTTAGACCAACAAGCCTGTTCCATTGGATTCGGGTTAAATTGAGAACTACGCCGCTAGAGGCGCTTCACTTTTATGTTACTTATGACGGGCGCTATAATATATGGATCATATTTCCAACATAGAATATTTCATGATCCTGACCATATAGAAAGTTACTGTCTTCAGCAAAGTTGGGCAGGTGACCAAGTCCTTTTGGATGGTGGCCATATTACTTCAGAACTCTCTCACTACGCAGCGCTAGTGTGCATGTGAAATTCTTATATAAACTGTATCTCGAGAGCCTGGCCATATAGAAAGTTGCTGTTTTCAGCAAAGTTGTGCAGGTGAGCAAGTCCTTTCGGATGATGTTCATATTAGTTCAGAACACGCTCACTACGCGGCGCTAGTGTGCAAGTGAATTTCCTGTATAAGCTGTATCTCGAGAACCTGGCCATATAGAAGGTTACTGTCTTGAGAAAAGTTGTTCAGGTCACTAAGTCCTTTCGGATGATGGTCATATTATTTCAGAACCCTCACACTACGCGGCGCTAGTGTGCACATGAACTTTCTTAATATGTTATGCCTCCAAAGCTTGTCCATATAAGATGTTGCTGTGCAATGTGAGAACAGGAACCGGAAAAAGATGACGTGTAGAGGCCGGAAATCGATGTCAGATGCCATTTTGGAATTCAAGATGGCGGCCATCGGTTCAAGAAAAACTGTCAAATACCGTACAATATGGATATTTTGGGAAAGGGGATGACGTGTAGAGGCCGGAAATCGTTGCTAGGCGTCATTTTGGAATCCAAGATGGCGACCATCGGGTCAAGAAAAACTGTCAAATACCCTACAATATGGGTATTTCCGGATAGGGAACGACGTGTAGAGGCCGGAAATCGATGTTAGACGCCATTTTGGAATCCAAGATGGTTGCTGTTGTTGTTGTTGCCTGCTTTGATAAAACTTACACATAAATCAATTTTACGGATGTCCCGGATCTTCTCACGGACCATCTGGTGACTAATCAGAGCCATTGAACAGCTAATGTATCTAAAATCACCATTTAACTACACTCCACATAGTTGCAGAGTAAAATCAAGGCTTACTTTGATCAAATTTACACAGCAATAAATTTATCAGATTTTCCGGATCTTCCAGCGGGTTATGTCGTGACCACTCGGAACAATTGAACCGCTAATATAACAAAATTCACCATTTTACTACATTTCACGTAGTTGCAGAGCAAAATCAAGGCCTACTTATATCAAATTTACGCAGCAATACATTTTACGGATGTTCCGGATCTTTCGGCGGGCCACTTGGAGCCAGTGAACAGCTAATATATAAAAAATCATAATTTTACTACATTATATACAGTTGCAATGAAAAATCAAGGCATACTTTGATAAAATTTACTTAGCAACCAATTTTACGGATGTTCCAGATCTTTCGGTGGGTCATCTGGTGACCATTTGGAGCCAATGACCAGCTAATATTTCAGAAATCATCATTTTACTGTATTCCATATAATTGCGGAAGAAAATCAAGGCCTACTTTGATCAAATTTACACAGCAATCAATTTTACGGAAGTTCCGTATCTACCAGCGGACCATCTGGTGATAACTCGGAGCCATTGAACAGCTAACATATGAAAAATCACCATTTTACAACATTTCTCATTGTTGCAGAGAAAAATCAAGGCCTACTTTGATCGAATTTATGTAGCACTAAATTTTACGGATGTTTCGGATCTTCCGGCGGATCATCTGGTGGCCACTTGGAGCCATTGAAACGCTTATATATCTAAAATCATTAATTTACTACATTTCATATAGTTGCAGAGAATAATCAAGGCCTACTTTGATCAAAAATACATAATAATCCAGATTAAGGTTGATCCAGGTCATCGGAAGGCCTTCCGGTGGACGCTCAGTATTTAGAACCAGGTTATGGGTTGATTTTGTTAAAATATTAATCAGCACTACCCATAGATGCCTGTTGCTGTGGATTTTCAGCACCACCTTGTTGTAGACGACTGGTACCTTTTCTCCCCCCGATGGCCTCTCGGAAACCCGGAATAAAACCGGAACCACTTGGCCAATCTGTTCCAATTTTTAGTAGACCAAAATTTCGAACATTTTTCTACTCACTGTGAAAATTTCAACCAATTTCATGGTTAAACAAAAAAGTTATACCTATGCAAACATTGCTATTCGTATACCTTTTCGTAAAATTAAAAACTGGACAAGCGCGTTAGTCCCTCCCCAGAAGTAAAGCAGGTGGTGTTCGTTTGAAACGCTAATAACTTTTCGGGGATAACTCGGATTCACATCCGGTCATCAGCCAAGATGTTCCCAATACTCCAAAAGTGATACATTTTGTACACGAAGAAAATTGACCCACTACAGCGCCACCTAGAGCCGCGAATGTGAAAGTGGCTCGCTCCCCCATACATTTTGTCGATTTTCCCCATACAAACTTCAAGCCGTTTGAGCGAGGGGTTCCCGTGAACCAAATGACTTCAAATTTTGGCAGGGTGATTCTGACCCCCCAAACTACCATACCAGAGGGTAGCGTTTGAAATTCCAGACTTTGACTTTTTTTTTCCATATAACGCTGAAACACTCTAGTGACCATGGAAAACATGTTGCCGCCATATTGGATTCCAAAATAGCGTCTGGAATCTATATCTGGCCTCTACACGTCGTCCATTTTCGGAAATTCCCACATTGTAGTGTATTTGACAATTTTTCTTAAACTGATGGCCACCATCTTGGATCCCAAAATGTCATCTGGCATCTATTTGCGGCCTCTACACGTCGTCTCCTTCCAAAAATATCCATATTGTAGGGTATTTGACAGTTTTTCTTGAACCTATGTTCGCCATCTTGGATTCCAAAATGGCATCTGACATCGATTTCCGGTCTCTACACGTCATCTCCTATCCGAAAATACCCATGTTGTTGGGTATTTTACAGTTTTTCTTGAAACGATGGCAACCATCTTGGATTCCAAAATGGCGTCTGAAATCGATTTTCGGTCTCTACACGTCGTTCCTTTTCCGGTTCCTGTTCTCACATTGCACAGCAACATCTTATATGGACAAGCTTTGGAGACATAACATATTAAGAAGTTCATGTGTACACTAGCGCCGCGTAGTGTGAGAGTTCTGAAATAATATGACCATTATCCGAAAGGACTTAATCATTTGAACAACTTTGCTGAAGGCAGTAACCTTCTATATGGCCAGGTTCTCGAGATACAGCTTATACAGGAAATTCACTTGCACACTAGCGCCGCGTAGTGAGCATGTTATGAACTAATATGACCATCATCCGAAAGGACTTGATCACCTGCACAACTTTGCTGAAAACAGCAACTTTCTATATGGCCAGGCTCTCGAGATACAGTTTATATAAGAATTGCACATGCACACTAGCGCTGCGTAGTGATAGAGTTCTGAAGTAATATGGCCACCATCCAAAAGGACTTGATCACTTGCCCAACTTTGCTGAAGACAGTAACTTTCTATATGGTCAGGATCACGAAATATTCTATGTTGGAAATATGATCCATATATTATAGCGCCCGTCATAAATAACATAAAAGTGAAGCGCCTCTTGCGGAGTAGTTCTCAATTTAACCCGAATCCAATGGCACAGGCTTGTTGGTCTAACCCAGTACAGCAACTTTGTCGAAGACAGTATAGCTTTATGTATTGAAACAAATGAGATAATCCACTACAGCCCCCATTAGTGAAAATCCCATAAGCTGTGGGTATCCTTATTCGCGGATAGCCCGGCAATAAGGATCCGGCAATAAGAGATACCGGCAATAAGGAATCCGGCAATAAGGATTCCTGACTGTATCTCCTTAAAATTTACAATCAATTATTAATCCAAATTGATTCGAGCAAATGACCGACCACCGAAACTTAACCACTCAACTAACACATGTTCCCACATGTCTTCTTTCTCCTATTTCATTCCATGCCGCACAACATCTTGGACCCGAACCTGGCTGTCTATCCATCCGTGCCACCGTTTGCTGGAGGAAATACACCGGCACAAATTAAAAAAAAAAATACCAAACCCACATCACTCGCATCACGTGCGCGGACAACCGCAACCTCGATTCCGCCGGAAGCAGAAGCGTAACCGAACCGTCTACACTGGCGTACGGTACAACAAACTATCCTCATCGGGCGGGGCCCGAACCACAAGGATATCAATACCAGCCGATGGTGATGATTTATTAGAACCAATTGTAAATAATTCCGAAGACGAAGAGGAGGACGACGATGACGAGGACACCGAGAGCGGTGCTGGTGGTGGCGGCGACCGAGACGTGTACCATGATGATGACCACGAACTGCTCGATGGCGCAGTGGTTGGCACTAGCAACAGTGGCCACAGCAGCAGGCAAAGCCGGTTTGCGGCCACTGGTCATCACGGTGCACCACGGCGAGGGACAAGGCAGCAGCAGCAGCGTTCGATACGATTCGCAAGGACTTGAAAATGGCAGGCGCGCGGCCGGGAAAAAAACGGTAAAATGTGTGCTATAATAGGCGATAACAAATTACTATAAATATTTACTTAAGTGTGGGGGAAAGCGCCACCGAGGGAGGGGTAGAACTTGGTTCCACATAAAAGAGACAAAGAAAATGGAAAACATTCTGCCTTCCTTCAGGACAGTTCGTGGAAGCCTTGTTTGGAGAGAAAGAGAGACACGGTGAGAGACAGGATGCGATCGAAAATAAAATTTGAAGAAAAACACGAGATGTTTATGATGTTGATGACGGTGGGGATGATGATGATGACGAGATGGCGATAAGTGTGTATGTGTGTGTGTGTGTGTGTGTGTGCTTGTGACTGTGCGTGGGTGGTTGGTAAACAATCTTTTCATTTGACAGAAAGAAAAAAAAACTTTTTTGTTACTTTTATACACTATTATTACCGTAGAGAATAGGGAAACTGACAGAAGGCGTCGAGGCGCCACGATGGAGTGGAAAAGATGATTTATACACTGTTAAGGCACTTTTCAAATTCCGAACACAATAGACAGGGGACAGGCGGCGATTTTTGGAAAAGCTGCTTATGGAAACAGAGGGAATTGATTGTCATGGGAACGAGGGAAAATTGAGCGATTAGTAGCTTCGATTGAACTTTTCTACGAGGATGAGTGGCTGGCTTTTAAACATTGTTGGATTTCATTGCTTAAGACCATCGGTTCAATTAGGCCAATTGATTTTGTTTTTTTCGTCATAAAATTAGGTAAATTGCTTCGTGAATTCTGAATTTATGTAATTCTATTGGAACTTTCAAAATAATGCAGTGATGCGACAAAACACATCGTTTTTGATCATATAGTTGCTACTTGAAGCAATTGATTATTTCTCGTCATGGTAAGTACAAATTATGAGAAGCAGCAGTTTATTGCCCAATTAATGATTTTGCTCAACACAGTGCAATCGACTTCAAATCAAAATCAGATCATACCTGGGAACTGGTCCAGCGTAATGCTTATTATCCAAACCTTTCGCGTGAAAGGTCACGAGTTCAAATCTTATCCCCGGACAAGTCGCTAATGACCCAAATGCGAAAGAGTAACTATAACGCAAATGAAAAGTTCCTATCATCCTTTGAATATTTCGGTAAATGAAGATTGTAGTCCTAAAATGTACTGGCCATTCGTTTCGAATTGCAATAGGAAAGGAGGGCTGTTCTTCCCTCGCACAAGCAATGTGCACAAAATGTTTATTTAGTCCATGTAGGACATCCACCCATTGTTACCACATAGAGCAGTCGTACAACAATAGCACACTTGGAAATAACTAACGGAGATGGTAATCATTAGGGGAAATGACTCTAATGTTGGCCTATGGATCTAAGATTGGGCACATCGTTAAACATTTGCTATTTATCAATTTTATCTGGATGAACGCGTCATTGTGACGGTACTAATGGATATTTTCGGTCGCTATTGAAAATTTAGTCGATTACTAAATTTATGTATTGGCCCAAGTTAGGGGCATTTAGGCCTACATTACATCCATTTCCCCTATTCAGATGTTTTTCTTTATTATTATTATTATTATTATTATTATTTAATTTTATTCATCGGACTATTGTCTACATGAAACAACCTTAAAGCTAAAACAATTCAAGTGTTTCTAAACCGTGCCAAAAAGCGAGATGAAGATTCCCCAAATTCGAATAATTCTTCGACAGCCGTAAACGTACGCATCATAGTTGTTAGTGGTTCGTTGTAACCGAACGCCGTTCGATGGTACCGCGGTTGGAGAAGGGTACCACTTCGTAATGTTCTCGATGGTACTCGGATATCCAACAGCGAGAGAAGCCTCGAGCAGTCGACCTCACCATTCAATAGCTTGGCAACAAAAACTGCTTGCTGATTTTTCCGTCGGCATTTCAGAGTATCCAAGCTCAGCAGATTGCAGCGATCAGAATACGGTGGGAGATTTTGCGGATCACGCCATGGTAGATTACGTAATGCTATCCTGATAAACTTGCGCTGAACACTTTCGATCCTCAAGCTCCAAGTCAACTGATGAGGAAACCAGACCAAGGAGGCATTTTCCAGGATTGGTCGCACAAGTGAGCAATAGAGAGCTTTCAGGCAGTGTGGGTCAATGAAGTCCTTCGATATTTTCGACACAAAACCTAGCTGGCGATTCGCCTTTGTGATCAGAGCAGAGCGGTGGAGGTTGAACGTCAACTTATGGTCCAGTAGAACACCAAGATCGCTGAACTGGTCGGTTCTTTGAAGAACCACACCGTTCATGGCATAGTCAAAAATAATCGGCTGCCTGATGCGGTAATACGACATTACCATACATTTAGGTATGCTGAGGGTAAGCTTATTCCGACGACACCAATCAACGAACAGAAATACCGATTGAAGACGAATGCAATCCTCAGCAGTTCGCACCACGAAGTACAGCTTTAGGTCATCGGCATACGCAAGCTTACAGCCATCTCCAAGTAGAAGAAGTGCGTCGTTGATGTACAACACAAAAGCAACGGGCCAAGATTGCTACCCTGTGGTACACCTGACGAGTTCGTGAAATACGAGGAAGTAAGTTTTGATGCTGCAGAGAGATTAGTAATTCCTCTGTAGTTTTTAACGTCACGTTTATCTCCTTTCTTGTGTACCGGAACCATAAATGACTCTTTCCAGATTGCAGGAAATTTCGACTCTACAAAAGATTTGTTGAAGATTCTGCAAAGCGGTTCAACAAGCGCTCCAATGGTACGACAATACACTGCAGAAGGAATGCCATCTGGTCCAGGCGAGAAGGTACATTTCATTTTCTTGGCGGCATTAGTTACCATAACGGGCGTTATTTCAAAAGTATTTATGTCAACAAGGTTTGAAGGCACATCCGAAACAGCCGAGACAAGTTCAGTCGAGGTGATGGATTCTGCGGCAAAAACCGACGAAAAATGAGCAGCAAAAAGCTCACTTTTCTCCCCGCCTATCGACGATTCAACGTCATTGAAAAAAACGCTTGCAAGCATTGTTGAATTTTTCCTCTTCGAGTTTACATAGCTCCAGAAGCTCTTGGGGTTTCGCCTTGCACTCGTAAAACGTACGATTTGTAGAGCGAAGAGTTTAGATTACGGTACTCGTTACACGCCAAGTGAAAACTACGCTTATTTGCCAGGGAACGGTATCGCCGAAGTCTACGTTGCGAAGCATTTCTTTTTCGTTTTAGTTTTCGTAGCAAAGCGGTGCTCCACGCAGGAGAAACAGCAGGCCGACGAATCGGTACGTTTGTATCCATCCAATTATTTAGCACAGCACACAACGTTTCAGCCATTTCATCAGCATTCAGTCCATCGAAAAGAAGATCCCAGTCAGTGACGGAAAGGAAGTCCATTAGAACATCGAAATCAATCTTGCTATAGTCTAACGCAAGCTCATCACTCGCATTCAGCAGCAGTGCACCGTCATCAACTAGAGATGGTAAGCAGACGACTAGTGGCGGATGATGAAGATCAACTGGCAAGAGTGGTGAAACAGATCTCGAGATTTCCACAGGAAAGTCCGTATGGCAAAAGAACAAATCCAGGATGCGTCCTAAGTGGTTGCGCTCGAGATTTCTAAGATGCAGGTTGTGGAAATCCATGCCATCAATCAAGAATGAGCTAGCAACTGGTAAAGGAACAGAGTTCACAGGTCGAATCTCGCCATCAGCCCAACTCCAGGATATCCCAGGTTGATTGTAGTCACCGCATACCAGCAAGCAGACGCTGTCAGAGCCACTGTTACAAAGCTCTTGGATCGATTCAATATGCCCATTCAAAACGCTGAGATCCTTGCTCTTGTCTGGAGGAACGTAAATTGCACACAGCAATAGTCGCTTGGATCCAATCCTCGTCGATACACACACTTGTTCTATCGTTTCTCCGCTCGTTGCAACGACACTGATACTGATGAAACGATGATGTACGGCAATTAGAACCCCTCCGAAACGAGATTTGCTGCTGTTTATATGGCTTCGGTCACATCGGTACACATTGTAGTTGCTTCCGAAAAGCTGCGTCGAATTGATAGCCTCGTTAAGCCCCGTCTCGATTAAAATGATGACGTCTAAATTGCACTCCATGACGTTGCAGTAAAAGTCGTCGATCTTGGTACGCAGTCCACGTACGTTTTGGTAATAAACCCATAAACGACTAGCGTCACGGGTCGTGTTCTGCAACATGGAAATATTTGGCGCGGGAATATTTGGTGAATGGTACAGATACTCACCTCTGGTGGAAACCCTAGGGTTTCCACCGTCCACAGAATGTCGCAAAGAATGATTATTGATAATGGTGCTAACCCTAGGGTTTCCACCGTCCACATGATAGAGCCTTAAGTTTACAGTAGAACATCTATTGAGACCTTATTTCTGAAGTAAAATAAAGGAATAATCATATGAAATAACTCATGGCCAAGGTGACTATATATAGGTGTTCTAATGTGTAAAATTCATGATTCAGCCATGTTGAATTTTTGTATGGGACAGCGACCGAGTTTGTTTACAATTTGCTCTAAAACCGCACTTTTCCCCCCCGCGACCTCCTCGTCCATATAGTGATAAAGCTGTATCACCATGTATATACCCACCATGCTCATGGTTTTCTATTCTCTACATTTAGGTTATGGTTTGTCTCTATCTAGCGGTGCATTTTACCCCAATATTGTCGTGCGTTTTGCCACAATGTTATGGTGCATATTACACCATGAATCAGGCTATAATTTTGGAATGGATTAAAAAATGCATTGAAACTCATGAAAAATCATTATTTTGGAGTTCTAAATCACTCGATATACGTAGAAAACATTGTAATGAACCATACTCAATTAGTTTTTCCTTGAATTTAGCTTGCTAAACCACCATCATTGCATCATCCTACCCTACGACGTAAAGGTGGTTGATTTTTACTCTGCTGTCATGGTTCTTGTTGTTGCTGAACAGTCTATTGAGGCTTGGGCCAGCGTTGCCAGATATACCGATTTATCGGTATTTATACCGATTTCCAAACTAGATACCGATATACAGATAAGGTTCTTCAGAATACCGATTTTTAAGATTTCGTTTTTTATAAATAATCAAAACTATTATTGCCTGCCCGCGCTCGAATTTCGTAGATAATTTTTGTAAGAGACTTGTCTCTTTTTGAAAACCTCAAATTTTTTGAGCCTTCAAAATTCTAAACAATCATCTCTAAAGATGCCTTATGCTTGATGCTCTTTCGACTAATGTTTTTATTCATTTTTAAACTTCCTGAAGTTTCATCCAACTTCCCCTGGAATTTTCTTCCACCTTACCTTGGAAGCTTCTTCAGCCTTCACTCGAATGATTCTTTCATCTTCTCCCGCCAGTTTTTTTTTAACTTTCCCGGAGCTTCAAGGATGCTATCAGATTTTTTTTTAGATTCTTGACCCCCCCTCCCCCTGCGTGGACAATTATCCATACAAAAATAAAATTTTTGTAAGGGCCGTTTATAATTGTCAACCTCCCCTAAACTGTCTAAGTAGTTTACGGACAGCCCCTAAGAACTTCTTAGGGTGCCTTCCATTCATTTTGAATAAAACAATGTTGCATGGAATTATGGGTTCATAATATAATATGATGATATTTTGTATCTGTAAGTAGCAAGAAAATATTGTAAAGTTTGTGTTTGACACATCAAACCTGCAAATTTAGCTTAGACAGAGTCACAATGAGCGATTTTCTGATCGCCTCTTCGCGAAGAGTGAAGAGCGAAGAGTGGGTGAGATAAATCACAAAATCGCTTATTGCGACTCTCATGTGGAAAAATTGGTAGGTATTATGTGTCAAACACAAACTTCACAATCTTTTCTTATTGCTTACACAAACAAAATATTATCATATTATCCTATTATTCCATAATGTCATAAAACATTTGTTCAGTCAAAATTAATGGAAGGCACCCACTAAGAAGTTCTGAAACTTCAGAAAAGTCCAGGCGTGTGTGTAAGTTTCGATAAATTAAAGACAGTTTCATTAACTTCTGTTAAATTCGAAAACCCGGAATTTTCAGAAAAGTCCAGCGAACTCCGGTGAACTTAAGGAAACATCATACATATTTTGGAAACTTCACGAGTCCAAGGAAATTTAATGGTCTTTAGGAACTTTAGTGAAGCTCAGAGAACATCAGAACCGATCAATTAATTTCAATGAAATTGCTGAAATTATAAAGAAGTTCCGAGAAACTCAGGCAATTTCCGAAAACATAGGCGAAGTCATGCAAACTTAGGAAACGTAAGGAAAGTTAAATGAACATTAGATCATTGTGAGAACATTTTATGGGAAGTTTTATGCTTTTTAATAAAAGTGTCGATAACTTTTAAAAATTAAAAAAATTGGGAAGATCAGAGAGCTTTAATGTTGATGTTACAATAAATTCAAGAAAATTGTGAGAGCACTTATGATATTTGCTAATCTTCAAGAAAGTCCAGAGATCTTCTAAGATGATTAGAGATATTCGGATAGTCTTATTATAATCAGGGAAGTTCCGAGCACTTCGAGGATGGCAAGAGAACTCCAAAACAGCTACTAATTTCAGGAAAATTACAAGAGCTTTTAAGGAATTTCGAGGAACTATGGACTATTCCTAAGTGCATTTCAGGAATGTTCTGAAAACTTCAGGGAAATTTCGAAGTCTTCAGGGATGTTTTTTGAATATCAGGAAAATTTTCTGGATCATTAGAACATCCTCCAGGAATCTTTTTCTTCCGGAGTTATGTCCTTGTTTCTATCGACTGTTCCGTAAGCGCTCTGGTTTTCAGATGTTTCTTCCAATCTACATTAGGAAGTTTCTGCCAGCGTCTCCCGAAAGTTTATTTCGTCTTCTCAAGGAAGTTCAATTAAATCACCCAGAAATTTCTTTCGTCTTCTTCTGGAAGCCAAAGGTTTTTTGTTTGACTTCTATTGGAAGGTTTTTCCGAGCTTCTTCTGTATTTCTCTGGAAATGGCTACTTCTAGAAATTTACTTCCGGTTTCCGAAACTTTTTTGGCTTCCTTTGGATGTTACATCCGATTTTTTCCGATAGTGTATTTAAATTTTCGCCACAAGTTTCTCAATTCGTGTCGCGGAAGTTTCCCGGAGGTTTTTCCAGCTTTTCTCTAACTTTATCCAGGAGAGCTTCTTTCGTCTTTCTCTTGATGTTTTTTCAGCTCCATTCAGAAGCTAATTCAAACATTCCCCGGAGTTTTCTTCCGATCATAGTTCAAAAGCTAAAATTTTGCTTTGATTAACGGCTTTCTCAGTCTTAAAATACTGCAACGACTACGATGTAATATGCCCGACATCTCGGCCATAGGTTGTGACTTTTTTCAAGGGAAATTTTTTTTTGTCGTTATTGTCAATAGTTAAGTCCTTGTTGTGGCTGATTTTCCATATTTTTAATGCATTCAATGATTTTTTTTTTAATTTTAAAAATTAAATTAAAAAATTAAAGAGTGTTTTAAGACTGAGAAAGCCGTCTAACAAAGCTATTCCTCTCTAATTCCAGTCATGCACATGCATCGTTACAATTGTCGCTTTCAAAAATGGCAAAACATATAAAATAAAATAAATAGTAAATACCGAAAATAGCGATTTCTTAATACCTTTGATACCGATAAGCTTTAAAACAATCTGGCCACGCTGGCTTGGGCTGCAAGCTTCTTAGAAACTCACGTTACAGCTCTGAGCGTTTTTTATCTTTTCACCCACAGTGCGTATCAATATTTACTGTTTAGGCTGAGTGTGAAAGAACTGCACTATTCAATTCATTGCTCAGTCTAGATCGTTTGTAGGACGAGGCAATGAAAGAGCCAACAAAAACATTCAGTCACTCACGAACAGGCAACTCACACCGCTTGCGTTCGCTCACACAGCATGTAATTGAGTCATTTTTTCGTAGAAAATGTACGCTCAGTCATTCAAAACAAGAATTGGGTACCATCACGGATGAATAAACGTGCTGACTCTACTGACTGAGTGCTCGGCTGTCAGTGACTCATTTACTTCCCAATCATGCAGACTATCACGAGGCAGTGAATGATGAGGCGGATGGCAGTTCCTATTCATATGAAAATGACTCATTGAATCTGACCGTTTTACACACTGGTCACCCAAATAAAGGATGATACCTTCGCGTAGCATTTGAAAAGGGCCTATCCTCGTTGATCGATTCTCTTAATCGACTTTCTCTTTGCTTTACCACGGCAGCATAAACGGATTTCTCGCTAAGCTCGCAGCACAGTTCGACAGAAGATGATGATAGCTTGTGCCTGAAACAACACACTGAATGGGAAATTCAGTTGCAGTCGGGTTATTCGCGAAAGAGAATCCATCACGAAATAGACAATCTTCGGTTTCATGCTTTACCAATGTTCGTACCACTTCACATAGCGATGATTATGTTTCCACCTCGTTCGTCAGCTCAGATTAGCAAATGACGTTCTATATAATTATTTACGCCATCGTTTTGGATGATTAGCGTTATGGGGTTGAACCAATACCATATACATTTCAAATTGGGATGACAATCATTCTACCCTAATACAAATAACCATATGAAAGAGCTTAACGACGTGTTCGGGGTATCATCCAAATAATTTATGAAACAGTTTTACCATCCGGGTTACCGCTCGATTATGATATTTGTTTATTAGGGTACAGAGAGCATTACGTATTTATTTATTTGTCGTCAATCAGTGTAGACCGTTTTACAATATTTGCCCTAAATGTTATTGTATTTCAACTGAGGTCCTTTCGCTTGTCGTATCAATGTTTCTGATTACAAATCAACCGTTATTCGGTTGCAGCTATCATTCGAAAATGCTATTGAACAGAGGATGATGTTTTGGTACAGTGTAGATGAATTTAAAGTGCACTCCACACTAGACTGGCCCACAAAAATGAAAAGTTCTAATTTTCCACGGGCCAACCCCCCTCGATTGGTGCCATTAGGAGAGAAAACCATTATCCGAAAGCTTCAGCTCATTTGGTTTAAGATGAGCTAGCACTTTAAGTTGAAATTTTGTAAGGGGAATTTGCATCAAATACAGGAAAACATGACCCCCTAAATCGGTGTTTGCCCGCATGGTATTCCAACACGCTTGTGACGCAGTGGTTAGCAATCGTAGATCTTATGCCGAATACAGGGGTTCGAATCCAGGAAATTACTCTTTATTTTTTTTATGTTTGGATAGAATGTTGATGCACTGCATACGTATAAGAATTATGATTTATTCGGGCCACTGATCATTTCATATTTACGTACATTAAATTTTGTTACTAATAAAGACTTGTGCGGATTGCTTCATGTGGCTTGGCTTCTGTCGGAAGTTTATTTGAACTATATGGAACTTGAAAGTTCTGTCAGAACTTTATTCGAACTTTATGTAACTTGAAAGTTCTGTTGGGATTTTGTTCGAACTTTATGGAAATTGAAAGTTCTGTCCGAACTTTATTTGAACTTTATGGAATTTGAAGGTTCGGTTGGAACTTTATTTGAACTTGGAAGTGATTTTAATCGTTGAATGCGGAGCTTTTGGTTACTTGGGTTCAGTTTATCCCAGAATCTATCTTTATTTACGATCACCGCCTTCGACTAAGTCGCACAGACTGAACTACTTAATACTATTTTCTAAACTTAATTCCTAATCCTATGTGAAAATACAGTTTTGGTTGTCGTCAACTTCATTAAAAGCCCGGAGACACGAATCAAGTGGATTGTGATGCCCATAGTTCGTCCTGTGGTACGGAATTGCCAGTAGAGGTGAACTTCGGAAGCGACGTGGAGGAATGTTGATCGGTATCTGCTTAAGAAGTGCAGGACAGTCAATACCTCCTGTGATGACATCAAACACGAACATACGCTGCATTTTAATTCGCCTCGATGACAGACTTTCAAGTTGATCAATCGGCATCGGTCGGGTAAGAAGTCCAGGGAAGCTGGCGTAGATCGAATCGTATGAATTTCCTCTGCACACGCTCAATTGCTAAGATCTGCGTCGCGTAGAATGGTGTCCATACAGGAGCAGCATACTCCAGGATACTTCGCACTAACGAACAATATAACGTTTTGATGGCGTACACATCAGTAAAATCTGAAGCATGTCGACGAATAAATCCGAGTGCAGAAAATGCTTTGGCGCTTATAGTAGCTACATGTTCGTTAAACTTCAATGTTGAGTCAATAGTAACGCCCAGATCACTAATCGATAGAACTCGCTCCAGTATGACGGATTCCATTTTAAATTGTTGGACAATGGGCCTGGTGCGTCGCGTAAACGAAATAACTTTGCATTTGTCCCTGTTCACGCGCATTCCATTATCGCTACACCAAACGAGCATAACGTTTATGTCCTCTTGCAACGCCATGCAGATGACACGATGACACGATGACACGATAAATCTTCAAGTCGTCGGCAAAAGAAAGGTTAAAAGAAGAGAGCAGCATACACAAGTCATTTACGAAGATATTGAAGATCAGCGGCCCAAGAACGCTTCCTTGGGGTACACCGGACGTGATGTTGAACGGCTGGGATTGTGCCGCATTCACTACAACACAACCGGTTCTGTCCGACAGGTACGAGAACAACCACTGTGTTATCCATTCCGGAAACCCCATGTGTACCATTTTGTCTATGACCAAGATATGTGGTACAGTGTTGAAGGCCTTGGCGAAATCTATATAAATCGAATCAACTTGTTGTCCATGTTCAACTTCGCGAGACAAGGTGTTGACGTAACACATCAGATTTGTAGTCGTGGAGCGTTGTTTCATGATACCATGTTGGCTGCCGGAGATTAATGAAGATACGGCGTTATACGGAACGTTATGCACCAGTTTTTCGAAAAGACAGAAACACCTCGATAGTTCGTGACTCGATTACAGTTGCCGGATTTGTAGATTGGAATGATAGAAGCTGATTTCCAAGCCACTGGGAACATCCAGTCATGCAGCGAACGGTTGAATAGAGATGTTATGGGAGATGCAAGTGCGGTGGAGCAATTCTTCAGCAGCAAGGGTAGTAAACCGTACATTCCAGGTCCTTTATCAACGTCGAGTTCTTCAATGGCTTTCACCACTTCGACAACGGAAAACTGAACGTCGGGTAGATTTATGTCTGGTGAAGCAATATGGGCAAAGCGGTTGAAGCGAGGAACAGGCGATGACTTGCTAAATACGCTCTCGAAGAACTTGGCGAATAGGCTTGCTGCTTCCGAATTAGAGCTAGCGATGGTTTCGTCGTATTTAACGTTAGTTGGAATGCGAGTGGCCGATTTTTGGCTTCTGACAAAATTCCAGAAACATGAAGGATTTTGCTTGACATCTGATTGAATCTTAGCCATGTAACTTTCATACGTGAAAAAGAGAAGTGCCTTGTACGTTGTTTCCACTTCCTGAAGGTTATTCCGCTCACTATCGAACTTCATCAGAAAGAAACGGCAGCGTGCTTTCCTGAGGACGTTTCGTAGATGACGTAGTTCAGAGGTCCACCATAGCTTGTTGTAGACTGAAGAAGCTCGTTGTCTCTTTTGAGGGACTTGGTCACTAAAAGCTTCGTAAAGTTTATCATAGAAAGCTGATACAGACTCGTCCAATGATTCCCGTCGCAGTAGAGCATCCCATTCGATGTTTGAGAGCACGTCATCCAAACGATTAAAATCACACGACTGAAAATTAAAGTTGAATCTCACATCCCCATCGTCCGTTGTGATTGTGCCATTACAGCTTTCGTCAAGAAGCAAGATAAATGGTGCGTGATGGTCGTCAATTGGTAAAAGTGGAGTTGAGGGTACAATGAGGTCAAAGTACTCAGTACCATATAAACAGCATCCCGCGTCACCTAATCAGTCCTCTTGAGCTTCCGCTTGTTGATTGCCCAATACTATTAGATCAGGCGGAATTGCGGGCAGTTGAGAAGAGTGATGTTTTTCTTAAAATGAACTCCACCCCGTTGACGCAGTGTCACTGAAGTACTTCCCGATTGTAGTAGCAGCTTGCCAAATCTGACCAAAACTTCACAGGTGCAATTCAATCACTTCCAGATGGGATACAGGATTCAACCTTTTCTGCTTCAGCACATAAATCTACTTTAACTATTTAATCACTGTAATTTTCACAGTAAACCATTAATTTGTTAATATTGAAAACAATTTACCGTAATTTTTTAAACTCATTATTCAGATTTATTGGTCAATGAAAACTACCACTTTTATGTTAATGATAACAATCGTTGCAACCTTATGACCGTTTATTTGAATGCTGATTTTGAATGCTATTGAACGTGAATTTATGCAAAAATATCTACTTCTATGTTATGAGGCACTCATCAAAGCAATCATTGTAGTCTCATGATGACATGCTATCAAGATTTTTCTTGATATCTATCTCCTAAAATTGTCTACGTGGCAATTAAAAACGCAACAAATAATGATCAATTTTCTCCTGGATCAAGGAATGCCAGGCCTGCACAGATCTAGGATATTTTTCATTAAATTACCACTTATACCGATGTTCAGGATCTCCCGGATGACCACCCTTGGACGGTAGGGTGCACATTTTGATCTCCGATCAAAATTCTTTCATGTAGCATCACAACAATGAATTGCCACAAATTCACTAAGCTTTGGCATCTCTTTATTACGAATTTACCAGAATTACTGAAAATGGCTGACCAAAAGTAAATTGGAACGCACAAAAAAGACCTGTCATTCGTGAATCAATAAGTTTAAAAGGTCGATTAATCGTTGCTTTAAAGTACTTTTATTAAAACTTCAAAGTTACAGTATTAGATGGTTACATTTCTCCAGTTCGAACGAAATCTCTAACCTTCCTTTTGATGGAGCCCATCAGCGCCCGCTCAATGGAAACGGACACGGAATCAGCACATTTCTTCCATTTTGCTCGCATTTGCTGATTGTTCTTGACTGCCCCGCCGCTTCGTTGAAGTCGCTGCTTTGAAATTGAAAGTATTTTCCCATTGGTCGAAATTCCGGGAAAATCGAAGGCTTCATTAGCTTGGGGACAAAATCGATCTTGTTGGAAGCATACCACTACCACCTAGGAGTAGTGACAGCTGGCCAAATCGGGCCATAAGATGACTTAGCCCCTATGCTTGCGGATGAACGGCAATTTCAGACATTCTTCGATGTAAACTTGGGATGTCATCGTTGAAGATATTACGAATGGTTCCGTTTTCAGGCCACAACTGCAAATCGCTTGCCAAATCATGGCTTTCTACACGCACTTACCGACAAACACGAACTTGAATCTTTGCGGCACATCCCCACGTCCAGTCGCGATGTAAAACTTTTGACCGGGAAGCTGCTTAAAATCGAGTTTGACGTATGTTTCGACATCGATCAAAGTGCAGCTCTTGTGTTTCGTCAAAACACGGTCGTACAAGAGCCTTGTACGCTTTTTGGCCACGGAATTCTGCTTCATGTGTTGGTTCGGATGTTTACTGGCTTTGTACGACTTGTATCCTTCCCTGGCAAGGATGTTCCGCACCGTTTGAAAGTTGGCGTTGTACCTTCTAACACCATGTTGGATCGAAAGAGCAGGGTTGGCTTTATCGCACCTCAAAACCTTGCTGCGCAGCTGACAATCCCTGGTTCCAGTTTTTTCGTAGGACCGCTGATTCCTTTCCACACTCAGGTTTTCCTTGTAGGTTTTGAGCACTCGACAAACTGTTGGTTTCGGTATCGTCAGCACTTTAACTAGCTTGGAACCGGACCACTTCTGATTTTCCAGGTGTTTGTGCACAAAATATTTTCTTCTTTCGAGTTCCATTTGACGTTATTTCTGAACGCGGTCGACTACTTTGATCAAACTTGCGCCAGATGTTCTGTATAGAAGTGTTAACAACCCACTGTCAAATGTTTTCGATTTCCAACATTAGAGGCGCCTATTTATTTTTTGGTCAGCCTTTAGTGAAAAAAAATACAATTTACCTGTCACAAAAGGCCACTTCTGATTGGTCGAATTGAAAAACGCTTGCTTTCACACCATTGTGATAGATTACGAGGGGTCACTTTGTCGTTGACTTGGCCGTGCTGCCAGCAGTCGGTATATTTTCTCATTTTTTATTGTTGACAAAGTGGCAGCTGACCGCAAACAATCTTTTCCTTTGTTTTGCAGTTTTTTGTTTTTCGCATTTTAAATTAAATACGAAGTGCAGTTCAAAGTTAATAACTGTTATCAGTTCCCGAAGGATCTAATTGATCGCCAGGAGTGGCTTAAAGTCTGCGTGCGAGACGCAAACGAAGAAAATATTCCTTTTTCAAACTTTCTCCCCACAGCAGAATGTGCTGTGTAAGTGTAAATCGTAAATAAAATTAACTGAGTTTCCAGTTATCAACATTTGGATCGATTTATAATTGTAGATGCATTTCCTGAATGGCAAGAGGATTCCAAATGAAACCTGTAACATTTAAATTGACGTCACTCCGTTGGACGATGGTGAATTATTGGTTTTATCCTGATATATGTGGGCGACTTAGTGGTTTTAATTTATTTGAGAATTTTTATCAACATATTTGGCAAACCTGGAGTAACCCCCGTGTAAACACAAACATAAATTACACGAGGGAATCTATCGCTGAGCTGACACGTCCTGTCCTAGCGCATACATCACCCACTTTCGGGCTGTACTCAACGAATCTCACCGAGCATAGAATTGTTGAACATCTTGAACTCCTTCCGCACCTTCCTTAGATTGAGGCCAGCGTTTCATCTTTTTCGGTCTCCGCAGCAAGCAAATGTGTTCCATTTGGTGAATTTTGACTTAAATTTGACACTTTGAAAATATATTAGAATGATTGAAAATACCTCTGTTATTGATCCACCGATTTTCGAGAAGGTGTTTGTCATAATTGATTCCTTGCCTTGCAGAATTAGGGGGATGCGAAGGACACAATTTCGCTAGAGTCAGTGTAGAAGAGTCACGTCAAGAGTGGAACTTGCATCACGGTTTTCGAAAGATTCCCTTCCCATTCGTTTGGCAACAGAGGAATTCTGTTTCGACTTCAAATTACTTCTAGCGAGAAAGCAAATTAGCGGTTGTAGTTAATTATTATATCAGTGATTTTGTTGAACTATCGTAACAACAAATATTAAAAATGATCACAGTTGATCATTACCAAACGTATCCCATGATAATTTAAAGCTCACTGTGTGTTTATGATAATTTCTCCGATTATATTTTATATTTAACTAGTTGAGTGTAACCGGCCTTGGTCGGGATTGAATATTAGCTTGAGTTTATGCGCCAATTAAAAAAAGCATGCTGTATTGTACGCAGGCTTCCGGAAATTTCACGCGTACACAAATGCGACAGCGAGCTGTGAGACGGAGCGTCGCATGACTCTCAAATCCATGGTGTGCTACATTAATTGTACAAAAGAGAGGCCACAACGATGCACGCGACAAGCTACACGCTCTCCACAAATTCGAGCGTTTCAATTTGTTTTGCCTCATCGCATTGCTCTCTCAATGCGACGCATGTATTCAATCACATGCGACTGTTTCATTGAAACATCTCAATGCGCTCTCACCGTGCGCTGTTTCGCATGCTTTGACTCTCGCGGTCCCATCATATGTGATGTTGTCGGGTGACGAGAGAAGGGACTGCAAGGGTTTGTTCACAGAAGACTTGTGTGCCCTTTTCACATGTGGCTTTTGAAATGGGGTGAAGTTTTTAGATGGTTCCAGAAATATATTCTAGTATAGATTCAAGCAGGCTCAATACATGGTTCCAGAGATATACTGGAATCACCGTAAGATCATCACTCATGCTCCTAGGAAGACGCAATTGCTTGTCGAAAGGATGCTAAATGAAGGTAAAGGAAGACTACGTGAGCGGTGGATGGCAACCTTACAGTAGTTGGGATACCGTTAGCATGTTAGCATCCCAAATAATACCGGAATATCTCTGGAACTATGTGTCCTTTAACAAGTCCTTATGCGGAAATCTTCTAAAATACATTTTTTGAAGCCTCTGAAGCTTTCAGCCCATTTGGTGGAAAAATAAACGAGTTATTGCGCATTTACACCAAAGTAGACTGCCGCGCTAAAAAAAAATCCCTCAGAATATTTTTAAACAGACCAGTAAATTGACGGTTTTGAATGTAAAACAGCACTACATTTTACTATACGAGATCATATGGTCGGCGTTAAATCAGAAGGGACTAAGTAACAAAATAAAATCAAAAAAATGAGTTAATGATATCATATGATGCCGGCGCCGGTGGTGTAGTGGTAAGCGTGACTGCTTTCTTAACACCCCGATGGGTCTGGGTTCAATCCCAGCCGAGGTCGGTGGGATTTTTCTGAGGCATAAAAATCTCTGGTCACGTCTTCCTTCGGAAGGGAAGTAAAGCCGTTGGTCCCGGCCCATGTGTGTTGAATGGGTGCGATATCCTACGCAGGTGTGGAAGCTGCCTTTCTGCACATTCGATTGCTGTCAATGGATGGCAATCGATGTCCGTCGGTGATTGGCACTAGATTGCGGAACAGAGACCGACGTTAAATAAAGGAAAGAAGATATCATATGATCAAGAATTCTCTCAGCTACATTTCACTTTTTCAGCCAGATTTGAAAAATTCAACAAGTAGCAAAAGAAAACGGTCAAATGATTTGTCCTATTATTTAAGAAACAATATTGAACAGCCAACTTTAAATTCGTTTTTCCCGAAATCAAAAAAAAATTCACTTAGTTCGGTCTGACTTAGCACCGACCAAATCAACACGCTAGTAATGGTAGAACTCTGAAAATTAATATTTGTATTTTGTCTGACTTGATTGAACACTATTTTAAGGGACTGGAAGCCTGATTGTACGTAGCCCCCCCCCCCCACCTTATCTAAGGGGCTACTCTCTATGACCTCCACATGCCAAATTTGGTTCCATTTGCTTGATTAGTTCTCGAGTTATGCAGCAATTTCTGTTTCATTTGTATGGGAACCCCCCTTACAGCGTGGGGAGGGGTCTCGAACCATCATAAGAACCTTTCCTGGCCCCAAAAACCCCTGCATACAAATTTTCACGACGATTTGTTCAGTATTTTCCGAGTCTATAAGGATCATACAGACAGACAGGCAGAAAATCATTGTTATATATAAAACAGCAAAAAAGGTTATCTTCCATTTAATTCCACTTAATTAATTTTGGTATCCATGACAGATACGCATTTCGACTACAATGTGCAGTCTTCATCAGTGTCATTCCCACTAAAGAACTTATCAAAATCTAACCCCCTTAAGTACTCATCTCCTAGGTAAAAAAGTCAAGATCATAGGTATAAAAATGAAACTACAATGTGTTGAATCGGAACCTACCTAACTAATAAAAACCAAAGATTTAAGTAAGCTAAAGGAGAAAAATCTATACAACTCTCTAATAAGGAAAATCCCCAAAGGCTTGGTAGCCATCATAATGAAGTAATGAAATTGGGTTGTTAGCGGAATGCTTGTTAGCATTCCGCTAACAACCCAATTTCATTACTTCATTGTTATATATGTTTATAGATTGTAAATACCTTTCGTGGAGCTTTCAAAGCATCGTAATGCATGTTTATTTTGCACGATAGGTAGCCGGTTTTACAGTTCATTAGGTAGATTTGGCTTCACCCTTGGCGTGGCTCTTCAACACCGACTCTAAATTTTGCTTGTGCATCATAGATTCAACATGGCACCCAATGTTTTTGATTTGATTAGTTTGATCATCATAAAACACCAGTCATAGGATTTGATAGGCTTTCGATTGATCAGTACTCATAACCTAGGTCTGACGAAGACGTAATGATTTTCGAACCAACTGAAACTGTTAAAATCGAACCAGTGTTAACTAATATTTTAAGAAGGATACAGGTTGGAGTGAAAAGTCAACCGTTATTATTTTTTTAGGAAGTAACTTCATGAATATAAGACAAAAACTTATTTTCTGGGTTTCTTAAAAATATATAATTCTTATCAATTTTCTATTCAAAACAAACAAAATTACCAACTGGGAAAATCTTGCATCATCAAAGATTTGCTATTGATTCGTTTTTTCATAATGTTCATCTTCTGCATGTTTCCAAACGATATGAAATGAATGAATTGATCAGCTTAGATTGAATATCATGACATTCAGGCAAATCGATTGGAACTTTGAAAAGTAGCGAGATCATAGCTTTTTCAGCTTTCACAAATTGGATGTAATCTGATAAATTTTTGTTCAGCTCAAGAAAATATTGACACAGTTTATAGCTTATGAAAACCGTTTCCTGTTGACTGCTGAACAATGTGAACTTAACGAAACCAATATTGAAATAAGCTCCGTTTTATCGGTGCATTAGCGAAGTAGCTGCAAAACTTCGCCTAACATCGTATTTCAACTGCTTACGAGAAACGAGAAAAAAAAACGAGAAACTAGGTAGGGTTTTTGATCTAATTTCCGTCCTACTAAGCACAACCCACGCTTTACCTCTCTTTTCTGAACGAGTTTAAACAAAAAATGGAATATTTCTGTCAAAGATGACTTGCAAATTTATTCACCTTTCCATACGTACCGTTGAATTTGATAAAGAGTCACAAATTGTTGAGATATTGTTTAAAATCTAATACTGCTTCTTGATTCTAAATTCGTTCTACGAGTTTCAATTCCGTCGTAACGCATTGAAACGCCATTAGATTTTCTTCGTCCTACGGATAAACGTAGAAAAAGGGGATTCGCTAGGAGCGCTTCTTTTGTTTTGAGAACAATGAGCGTAAATATTCATACAATGCGCTCTAACAGGGTTTATGTTGTAGCTAATGAACTAGCGCATCGGAACAAACCTATTATTGATTTGTGCACGCTGAAATCATTGATATGATTGATCTTTTCTGAACGATAGAACGGAAATGGGCGATTACGACGAAGTAGCGCTCTACCCTACTGTCGTTACAAGAAAGGCATACATAGATCATGCACTGATCTGCTTTGTTTACCTTCTTGAAACCGAGGGGTGACAACGACACGTCTTCGCCAGACCTAGTCAAGGTTATGACTTGACAAATATTGACCCACGGTGAGGTTTAATTCATGTTTTATGCAACCGTTAGTAATGTTCCAACATGATGTGTTTAGATCAAAATTTCAACAAAACTTAACGAGATAGAAAGTTTGTTTGCAAATAGAGAGTTTTAGAGTGTTTTGATAGGCATCTTTTGGCTAGTTAAAACAATACGCTTTATTACGTACTTTTTGAAATAATAAAGGAAATCACGTAACCAAATACCAATTTTAGATATGTTTATCTCTCAAATGTAACTAAATGCAGCTTACTTGAGGTAGAAAGGACACTATTAAGCGGGAAATTTTCTATGCTGGAGGAACACAATGATGGCAATAAATTTGAGCTAAGTAGCATATTTTTCGAGTTAGAGCCAATTTATGGCAAGCATAGACCAAAACAGAAAAAGTTCAATAGCTCAGATTGGATTTGATCATATGCGTAGAACGATTTTTTTCATCAAACATCAAACATGACACGAAGGAACTGAACACCCTGTATATTGGCTTTGACAGCCACAGCATTCCCTTGGTCAGAAATATGTCTGGTTGAATAGTAGGGTTATTTGAAAATTTTCCATCTGTCAAATTTCTCAATAGATCATTACACGGTCCCTAACCTCACTTGTTGCTTCCTATCATGTTGCGTTTGAGTGAAAGAGATGGTTACGAATGGGAGCAAAAACTGTCAACATTTATGGGCGAGATAAGAGTGCGGCAAATCTTCATGGACTGATCACTTAGAAGCGTATAGGTCGTTTGGTGACAGCACATACAAGAGCCAGTGCTTCATTTTCGATCTGGCTATATCCGGATTAAGCTGAAGTCATACTACTGGAAGCATGATAGATGGACTTTTCTGATCCATCCGGAAAACGATTCCAATGTTCGTAGTATGTTCATGGCAGACTAGTAGTGGGTAAGAAGAAGAGGGGATCGAAGAATCGATTTGAGATGATGAGGCAATCACGCTTACCACTACACCACCGGAGCCGCTTTCACGATAACTGTTATCATATATACAGTCAGGAATCCTTATTGCCGGATTCCTTATTGCCGGTATCCCTTATTGCCGGATCCTTATTGCCGGGCCATCAGCGAATAAGGATACCCACAGCTTATGGGATTTGCACTAATAGGGGCTTCTTTGTTTCAATATATAGAGCTATACTATCTTCGACAAAGTTGTTGTAGTGGGATAGACCAACAAGCCTGTGTCATTGGATTCAGGTTTAATTGGGAACTAGGCCGCTAGAAGCGCCTCACTTTTATGTTACTTATGACGGGCGCTATAATATATGGATCTTAGGTTCAACATATAATATTTCGTGATCCTGGCCATATAGAATGTTACTGTCTTGAGTAAAGTTGTTCAAGTGACCAAGTCCTTTCGGATGGTCGCCATTTTAGTTCAGTACTTTCCCACTACGCAGCGCTAGGGTGCACATGAGCATCGTATATAAGCTGTATCTCAAAGTCCTGGTCATATAGAAGGTTACTGTTGTTCAGGTGATCATCTCCTTTTGTATGGTGTTGATATTAGTTTAGAACTCTCTAACTACGCAGCGCTAGTGTGCGTGTGAACTTCCTATATAAACTGTATCTCGAGAACCTGGCCATATAGAAAGTTGCTGTCTTGAGCAAAGCTGTTCAGGTAACCTAGTCCTTTCGGATGGTGGTCATATTATTTCAGAACTCTCTCACTACGCAGTACTAGTGTGCACATAAACTTCCTTAATATGTTATGTCTGGAAAGCGTGTCCATATAAGATGTTGCTGTGCAATGTGAGGAAACGAAACGGAATATGGATGGCTATCATCGGTTCAAGAAAACTGACAAATACCCTGCAATATGGGTATTTGCGAAAAGGGAACGACGTGTAGAGGCCAGAAATTGATGAAAATCGATGTCTGCCACCATTTTTGGATCCAAAGCACATTTAGTGGCTATGGACAGCCTCGTACCAGTTCAGCACAGGTAACGTGGACCGTTTACGGGGTAGGTTTGGCGATATTCCACTAGGAACATGAATTTTGTCTAATTAATGTTTTAGGGTATTTGGAACTCAAAATCAAGCCTCGCATTAATTTTTTAAATAAGGCTTACCAAGCATATTATCGCGGAGAATTCCTCAAAACAATTAAACGCTTTAGTTTGTTTTGTTTTTTTTTCTTAAACTGTAAATCTATTCCACAAAGTATTTCATCTTTGGATGACAAAGAACCAACCGGCGCTGTCATGCTTTATGCATTCTAGTCAACCTCGTTCTTCCACTCCTTGAGAAGGGTTTCGATTTCCCTTAGCAAATCTAGCATTTTTGCACTGTGTTCGACATTACTGTCCAATGTGCAGAAGATTTCGAACTCCGAGAGTTGACTTATTTTGAACCCGATTTCTGCCGTGGTGGGATGAAGATTTAATCCATATTCATTGTAGGTGGGTCCAGTTTGCTAACAATTTAATCTGCTGTAGCCGGTTCATCTCTAACGATATCGCTGTGGTTTTTTTTTTATCCCCGGCCTACCAAATTTTCCGTGAATTTGTTGAATTTCGGACATGTTCTGCAAATCCTCCTTGTCGTCTTCATTGCATTGTGAATTCGTGAAATACGACGGAAGCATTTTCTTCCAGCAGTTTACCAACACGCTTTGTTTTATGTCCTTTAGAACGACATCCAAGCAGTCGAAACAATTCAGTGTCAACATTTCAAAGGGGCGTTATTGCATTTGTAAACAATGGCTTTAGCCGTTGATTTCTCGCGAATAAAAGCTCACTCTTGAAAAATAATGACACCACCAGGCAGGCATGTCTAAACGCAACACTACACTGCGTACTGCCTTTTTTACACACCACCAAGAGCATTGAGTTGTACGCTCCGTACCAGTGCTCGATAGAAAACACCAAAAGCAGCAAACAAGGCACTGGTACCGGTGCCCGTGCATAATTGTTTGCACCGGTGTATGGATCTTCGGCAAGCACCAAAGCCGAGTGTTTCTGACTTCGGGAAACACCGCAGCCGAGTGTTTTCGATTTCGGAAAACACGCTAGCTGCTCGCAGGAATTTTCTTTGGGGACTTATGAAAGATTATGGTGCTACACAAGGTAGCAATTAAATGCGTCTAGAGCTGATAGACAAGTGGTCGAAACACTGGTCTCATAATTCCAATGTCCATGGATCGATTCCGATCTGTCACTCTCCAGTTTTTTCTGTCAACATTATTTTCAAAAGGTAATCTATAAAATTCATTTCGATTTCTTTTTTGGCGTAATGCAATCTTATGAATCTTATGAGCTCAAAGGATCATCTACAAGGATTATTAAAAATACGCAAATCACCCACTTCGGAAGAGCGTGTTTCTGTTGCCGTCAACCCACTGGTATTTCTTCGCTTTATGTTAACTAATTGAGCTGATTGTTTTCACACGATTTGAGTCAATCTAATAACGATAACTTATATCCAACAACAACAAAACAGCTACCATGGCTGATATGGAGCTAGTAGAAGGTAGAATGCGATCCTTCTTGCGCGCATTTTTATTTAGGGGAAAACAGCCCAAAATGCACCTCGCGCAAATCGCTTACTGCGCGCAAATCGCTCATTCCCGTTTTTAATTCATAAATTGGACAAGTTACAGTGCTAGTTTAGTACTTTCCTTAGCATTTCGGCAAAATTAACAGTGGAATAGCTATGAAAAATCAAAACGGGCGTTTGGCCCGGGGTGCATTTCGGGTTGTTCTACCCTACATGAATGGTGAGTAGTTCTGTTCACCCACCGCTATTTGGGTGTTTACATCTGTGCTGGTATGCTGATGCTAGTGAACTAAAGCTGTACTTATAAATAGTCAGCATAATGTAAACAGGACGTCAGCATCTACCAGCATGAGATTTCAGGAGCCTCTGAAATTCGTGCTAGTTAGTTGAGTTGGTTGAGCTAGTGAACCAGCATATAATATATTATTTATTATCTAATAGTGAACCAGCATGTAATATATTACATATTATGTAAACACCCCATATATCTTTACTATTATTCAATCAGTTGAGCTGTTTGGTTTGGTTGGAGATAAGTTATGATTATTATATTGACTCTAATCAAATTAAGTCAATCAGCTAAATTATTTGATGTAAAGCCAAGAAATACCAGTGGGTGGACGGCAACAGCAACATGCTCTTCCGGGCACGGGCACGGTACCGGTGCCTTGTTCGCTGCATTTGGTGTTTTCTATCGAGCACTGGTACGGAGCGTAAAACTCAATGCTCTTGGTGGTGTGTTTGTAGGCAAAACTGCCACCCGTGCAAAAGGGTTCAGTGTTTTTACCATGGCTGCCACCAGGTAGAGGAGTGTTTCCTCTACCAGCTAGTATTGTAATTTTGGAGAGGTAAGATTTCATTTGCGAGAAATTGACGGCTAAAGTCATTGTTTACAAAAGCAATGACGCCCCTTTGAAATGTTGGCACTGAATTCTTGGCATTGTTTTCAGATGGTCTGAGACCAGCGAATCCAGACACATAAAGCAACCAACGATACAGACAAAACGGTTGCTACGACTACCATGACAAACTCGCTCTCTAAAGCAAACCCCACACGCATCAATATATTGACGCGAAGGGGAATAATTGACAATAATATTGATGATGTGAATACAGAATTATTGTCAATACCGATGTATTGACGTCAATATAGAATGTATTGACAATACGATTATTGCTGGGGGCAAGACGGCTGTACTCAGAGTTAATATTTTCACAGCGAGCAAATTTGAGTAACTCATATTTACTCAAAAGTGATCAAAGTAGTCTCCCACTCACCAAGAAATTTAAAATTAAATCAGTATAAACATACATTATCTGTCAGAGTGACAGGGTAATCCCATCCGTATTTTATTTTTTGTATTCTTGCATCAAATACTCATTAATCCATGTGTTCTTGTTTTCAGTATGAATTACTCTTATATGCGTGGTCTCTACTATCGTGGGCAATAAATTTAACAAATCAGGAAAAGATATTTCCAATATGATCCGGAGAAATGAACCCGTTATTAGGCGTGCTTTATTACGAATTGCCAAGGGTGTGTTCTTTCGATGGTTAATTTTTCATTCTATTAGCAGTGTTGGCATTGACTCTTATAATGATCATACATTGGAAAGTGCTGATTAGACCTATTTTTAGTTTTAAGCCAGTTCAAGATTTGACCAATCAAGCAAAATCGGTGAAGATTAAGAATCTAAACCGCTTCAAATGTATGATTCAATTTCAGCATCTTATATAAATAAGTTAACATGAGTTGCGAATTCTAGTTTGAATTATTCTGATAGTGCAGTAAATTTTTATATTTGACTAGACAATGATCTTTCCAATAATCTCGGTTTAAACTTTGTGAAAACTGTAACTCCGCAATGATTATTTCTCTCCAAAGTCGCAAGTGAAACGCAATGCAAAGGAAGAGAAAAACTACACACTAAATTTTTTTACAGGAGTTAGTATTTTTTACTGGGTTTTGGAATTGCTGAAAAAGTCGGTAAAAATTCAAATGACCGTTATCCGTAAGGAATCAATGGAATCAACCAATTTTATTTTCTATCATTAAATGGGGTTAACAGAACTAAGTATGTACAAGTTCAGAACAAATTTTCTCATTAATAAATTTTCCACAGATTTTTAAACTTTTACCGAAAAGTTCCGCAATTCAAAAACTCGGTAAAACCGTACTGACTCGATTAGTGTGTACCATCAAAAATTTCAGTTTTCATTCGTGAGCAATACAGTCCTGGAATCATAAAGCGATAGTCTTTGACGCCTCTGCCAAAATGTGCATCATCAATACGTTAAATTATGTCAACTCCATATTCACTTGAAAATCGGATTATTATCATCGTAAATCAATGATAAGCATTCACAGAATTTGCAGACTGCAACACGGATTTTGTGGATGGCAATCCGGTATGTAATGTTGTTAAATGATGAACGTAGATTTTCCTCGTCAAACGTCTTTGCTTGACAATCGTGGAATGCAGTCCAAACTAACAGGTTGCTATGTCACCGTGCATTGAATATGGAGCAACTCGAGTTACTCAGAGTTACTCAAAATTTACTCCAATATTACTCATTATCAAGAGCTGTCTCACCCCTAGGATTATTGTCAATAAAAGCAAACGTGTAGGGTCCGCTTAACATAGCTCGATCCTAGGGGTAGAAGGATAATGATATATTGCTTGCCTGCTTTGTTGCAATATACACGGATGAGGACATAGCTTGATATGAATCGAGAAAAGACATAACAAAAAATTCCCATTAACACACGTGTATCATGTTCGGCTTTACTTCGTGAATCAGCTTGCCAACAATTTGCTCGTTTCCTTCTACCGCCCCGAGTGAGTTGTGTCGCACGGGCTGCTTGTCATCAAAAAGAAGGAAGAAAATTATATCATTGTTGCTTTGCACTTCTGACATAGCGTTATTATTCGGTTCGTTGATCGCTTGTCATTTTGTCTTTGGAGATATTTTTGATTCCTTGTCTGAGACATAAGATCTTTGAGGCGTTTTGTTTTTGTAAAACAGTTTTGTTCATCGCAGTTGGTCAAAACACTACTGAAAAATTTAATTTTTTTATGACCAACGATCAAATGGGACCGGAAATACCCATATTGTAGTATATTACAGTTTTTCTTGAACCGACTGTTGCCATCTTGAATTTTAAAATGGCGTCCAAAATCGATTTCAGGCCTCTACAACAAGCTTTCCATACATAAAATATTAAGGAATTTCATGTGCACACTAGCGCCGCGTAGTGAGAGAGTTCTCCCTAGTAGCACGCTTGTTACAAATCAATTGTAGAAACTTATATACGACTTATTTCAGTCATAAACAAGTTGCGGTAACTTATTTTGATGAAAGTGTGCTACTCGGGCTGAAATAATATCACCACCATCCGAAGGGACTTGGTCACCAGAACAACTTTGCTGTAGACAGCAACTTTCTATATGGTCAGGTTCTTGAGATACAGTTTATATAGGAAGTTCACATGCACACTAGCGCTGCGTACTGAGAGAGTTCTGAGCTAATATGAACACCATACAAATGGACTTGGTTTTTTTTCCTCTGTTCGGGACATAACACCACTGCGACCAGTAATTTGATCTATTGTAGTATATCCTGTGTCCTTAGTTTAGTGCATGTCGTATTACTCCATCACTATTGAGAAATTATGAAGTTTGATACAGTTGTCATTCTTGCCTTCATCGCAAGGAATCGATTCTAACTGAAAGGTTCCGCTATTTATACCCTTCGGAGTTGGAACACCCTCCAAAGGCGCGTCCCTTTGTCAGTCAAAATTGGATTCCTTAACAACAAAAACAAGCTATGACACTGATAATGACCATGCATCAGAACCCTAGTCTTAACCACTTCAAACTAGGGAACAACGATTAGAAGATTAGGAATCACATAGGTGAAGACTAACTAGCTCATTTTTAAGATCCAGGCAACCCGAGGACTTATCACTATCAACAAGGCATAAAAAGTAACAAGGACTAAGATGTGTTCCTTTGATTACTGAAAAATCCTGTTCCCCTAGTTTGAAGAAGTCAGGACTAGGAATCGGTGGTAGATCTTACATCCCGTAACGTACCACGAAAAGGTGATCTACCCACGTTACGGGGCTACGTTACTTGGTTACTTGAACAACTTTGCTGAAGACAGTAACATTCTATATGGCCAGGATCACGAAATATTCTATGTTGGACCTATGATCCATAGCACCCGTCATAAGTAACATGAAACTGAAGCGGCTCTAGCGCACAGTGGTTGAAAAGTCCATTTTGACGCTCTTAATTAATAGCACCATGGATAGCGGATTTAGAGTAATGACGTCTTCAACAAAGTTGATGAGTATGACATGCTTCATATTTTATAAGCATGGGTTTTTTGATTAATCCCCCTAAAAGTGAAATGAAAAATTTATTTTTCCAAAATGTCGAGATAAATGGTTGACGTCTTTAGCAAAGTTGTAGCAAAAATGATTACAAACAACTTTGCTCAAGTCATAAAAGTCCTAAATTTCACTCAAATCGAGATAGAGAGCGTTGTTTGAGGACGGACCCCCAAAAACACGTTTTTCATCAAAACACATATTTTCTTTAATTTTAGGTCCTCATTATATTCAACAAAGTTGATTAGTATACTACAATACACATCGTTCTAGAACATACTATACCTGCATAATTTTAATAGGATGAGTTATTGATAAATTTTCTTCTATTTTCCTCATATTTTGGCCTTGCGTATCTTTCTTAGGTGCAAAAAGGTGCAGATGAAATTAAATGCATCTAAAACTACATTAAAAGAGCTTTCAAATGGTGGTAAATTTGTCCGTCCACGACCGTCTGCTGGGGAGTTGTGATCAAAACAAGTCTTTACTCTGTTTTATGGTATAACCAGTATAAAAAAGATAATCAACTTCAATATATCCACATATTTTTCTTGATTAAATTCTTTTTGTTCGATTGGTTTTGCATTTTTGTTGTCAATATTTTGTATTCTATTCAATTATCATCATTATCATCATAATCATAACCATTAATATAATCATTATTGTTTTCTTCAGCTTCTTCTGCTAGCAGCTGTTTAGCATCGCTCGACAAAGGCTTCTCGTGCTTTTTAGGCCATCCACGAATGCTAGTAATCAATGGATCTGATAATAATAGGAGCCAGTTCAATAGATCACGATTTGTAAGCGATCTTGATTGCTTGTGGGTATTGAACTCTTGGTATCTTTTAAATAAAAGTTTTATTAATTTATTCGTTGTTATTTTGGTTGGATACATGTACCTCTTCCAATCCTTGTTCCTTGCCTCCTGTGCTTCCTCAGAAAACTGACCGATTAGAACAAGGAAATGTTCAATCACGGCTGATCCATGTATCAATACTTTATGAATTCTAGCTGGCAAGTAATACCAGGTTCGATAGGCTGGTTTTGATTAACAAAGCTTGTAGATCTGTGTTTTCAGGTATAGGGTTGCTCAAGGACTTCTTCAAAGAATGAACCAACTTATTTTCATCTGCAGGACTTGCGTGAGAAACGGTTTTCAGGATATCCGTCACCTTTTTCTCACCTGATTCTCTCATCTTCATTTGTGTCGCAAATGCTAGCTCATTAAGATGGTAGCTATTCCGAACCTCTGCAGTTTTCTTCCTCTACGTTGTTTCACAACATTCTTCGAAAGGAACAATCTTCAGTCCTGTCACACTTTTTGCATTTTCAGAAGTAGACGGAAGCAAGTTTAAAACGTTTTCAGGAAGCGTAAACGGCGTGACACTTGACAACCATGCAAGAGCATGTTTGGTTCAGAGCTTTTCAAAAAAAGTCGCACATCGTTTTCACGGGTTTTCCGACATGTGCAGCCACATCCGGCATAATATTCACATTTATGGCATAACACTGGAGTACCTTCTTATAAACGCAGTTGAATTTTGATGATCGGCCTCCACTCGTTTTTGATGTGATAAGAGATCACGCTTATCAATTTCAACTTAAATTGAATCAAGAAAAAAAAAAGATCATTGGCACTTGTTGTGATCTAACGATGAATTGAAAAATTTAAAAGAAATTAAGCCCTGCCAGATAATGTCATTTTAATTCAAAGCACTGATCTCGTAGCTTCCTCTGCTGTCCGGTTTCTTTGACAGAATTAGTCTCTCTCTCCTTCGCTTGGCTTCCGCAGTTCTTCTATCTTACATGCTTTCATATACTTTCACAATTCTCGATAAACATTTCAAATGGTCCTATCTGCTTTGATCGATTATCTTCATCGACTTTCTCTTTTGATAACCACTGCTATGCAAACAGATTTCGCGCTAATTATTCAACATAGTTTGATAAAGGAGTTAATAACGGAAGAGAAAGTCGATGAAGAGAATCGATCAATGCAGATAAGAGCTTTTGAAATGTTTATCTAGAATTGCTTCACGCTTGATGAAAAACAGTGATGAGCACTATGGAAAAACACTTATCGACTCACAAGTTTAACTGAATTTGACAGTTTTTTTTTTGCTTCAGTTTTGCCTTCTGGGCAATTTTTGGAAAGAAAATGTGCCGTTCTTGAATTTGATAAGCTCTGAGAAGTGGGAAATTTGTTTATTGAGTCGGTTACTATGGAAACGAATTTATTACGCGGTATAAAACACAGTATCCCCTTGTTGTTGACATGACTTCTATAAAGCCTATCAACGGGTGTTTGTTTTGATCATAACTCTCCAGCAGACGGTCGTGGACGGACAAATTTACCACCATTTGAAAGCTTTTTTAATGTAGTTTTAGATGCATTTAATTTCATCTGCACCTTCCTGCACCTAAGAAAGATACGCAAGGCCAAAATATGCGGAAAACAGAAGAAAATTTATCAATAACTCATCCTATTAAAATGATGCAGGTATAGTATGTTCTAGAACGATGTGTATTTTAGTATACCAATCAACTTTGTTGAACATAATGAGGACCTAAAATTAAAGAAAATATGTGTTTTGATGAAAAACGTGTTTTTGGGGGTCCGTCCTCAAACAACGCTCTCTATCTCGATTTGAGTGAAATTTAGGACTTTTATGACTTGAGCAAAGTTATTTGTAATCATTTTTGCTACAACTTTGCTAAAGACGTCAACCATTTATCTCGACATTTTGAAAAAATAAATTTTTCATTTCACTTTTAGGGGGATTAATCACAAAACCCATGCCTTCAAAATATGAAGCATGTCATACTCATCAACTTTGTTGAAGACGTCATTACTCTAAATCCGCTCTCCATGGTGCTATTAATTAAGAGCGTCAAAATGGACTTTTCAACCACTGTGTAGCGGCGTGGTTCTCAATTAAACCTGAATCCAATGACACAGGCTTGTTATTCTATCCCAGTACAACAACTTTGTGGAATACATTATAGTTTTATATATTGAAATAAATTAGATAATCCACCACAGCCCCCATTAGTGAAAATCTCATCAGCTGTGGATATCCTTACTCGCGGTTCTTTATTCACGCCCCCATTACCCCGGCAATAAGGATTCCTGACTGTACTTTCGCTTGATCGAGTAAACTTTTGCCTAAAATGACAAATAAATGGCCAATAGACGATTTATGGGCTCTGCGTACCTCAACCCCGTTCGGAGAAGAAGCAGCTTCTTTTAAATTTCCCGGATTTACGTCAAAATAACCTACTGATAGCCAACTGCGTTCTATTCTGCGGAACTCATCCCACTTTCGGCGACAGTTATAAATCGTTCTTTTTTCCCTCGTTCTTTATTAAATGCCTGAGCAAGTCCTGATAAGTGAATTGTTATCAATAATGTAAAAAGTTTGTACAGATAAAAATCTAACAGTTAAGGTGAAAACGAAATCAAAAACTAACCAATTGGTGGGACATAGGTGGGAATACAATTAAAACTTAAACATCTGTACATGTACCCTTATTTTCCAACATTCATCAAACCTATAGAAAGAAAGATAACGGATAAATTATGCTGGCAACATGTAAACCGGTTGGTTCATTCGAGCTTACTCCTATAGAGCAGTTCCAGGTGAATCGAAAGAAAAATATACTCGATCTTCTTCGATTTGCATGAAATTTTGTGCATAATTGTTTGTTATAGGCGTTCACATTTGTACCGAAATTCAGCCATTTTGAGTCTTGAAATGTTTTACAAAATGGCGAATTCGACATTTTTTCAATAAATCGTTGCATGAAAATGTCACTTCAAATCGATTGTATTTCTTTTTTTAAAGCTAATGAAACCTGCTATCTGTTGATATGCTGAAAACTTTGACCACATAAAACGTGGAAAAACTACATTTGGATTTTTTTTTTGAACTCTTTGCAAGTGTTTTTTTTTTCGATAGTTTAAAATGTTTTTTTTTTTGCAAACAATACTAAAATATATTAAGATTTTTGTCAGTTTTTAAATGGACGTTTCAAGTGTTTTCGTTCTTCATACGTTTTTTTTTATAAAAAAAAATCAGATCAATGATTTTTTGTTATTTGAGTTGATCACATTTATTTTGATTTGTTACACACAATTACATAAAAACATCGTTTATATTTCTTCTAAAAGAACTGCATTTTCCCTAACAGCTTTGTCTCAGACGACATTTCGATTGGATGTGATGGTTTCGTGCTACGATTTATTGAAAAATGTTGAAGTCACCATTTAGAAAAAAAAAATGCAATATTCAACAAGGCCTGATTTGACAAGACAAATGTTCAATGATTGCTCAAAATAAACAAATAAGCAAAGTTTTATGCAAAATCGGAGAAAAACGAGTCTGTTCAATTCGCCAATTGACGTGGAACTGCTCTATATCGATAATCATTGTTTAGTGGATCTAATGAATTAGTTGTGGCATCTCCTGTAAATACACCGAATTACTACTGATGTTTCTTATCAAGTAATTGCATGGAAACTCGATCGTTAACCAAATCCAAAACAAACCAAGCAAAAACAGTGATAAATTTATTCAACCCTAACTGTGTAAACCTTCCTTGTATAGTTTCAAACTATTTTTCAGAGCGTTTACCAATGAGTTGCGAAATTAAAACGTTGAAACTTAACACGAATGATGATCGAAAACCAACCTCTGCATCCAAACCGAGCAAAGTGGCTCGAGCAGTTGATCTAGACCTAGGATAATTCTACTGTGTACTATAAACATACTTACATACTGAATGCTACTTGCGAACGCGAACAAATTCTGGGTGATACGGTGTTAAATAGTTAATTGTTTATAATTTATATACATACATACACACATGACCATAGGGTTAACGATTCCCGAGAAGAAGAAAAAAAAACGGGAAAACGAAAACAGATGAGAGTGGGAAGCACGTGAATTTGAATCGTGCTTTAAATGTTTAGGTTATTGAGTAAATTATATGGATTAAACACTAAAAAAATGAGAGGATTCCAACAAGTACGAAAGATCATGGAAAACTCAAAGGTAAAAAAAAACGAAAAAGTTAAAGCAAAACACTATTTTGTAAAAAAAAAAAAAGATCAATAAAAATATTAATTCAATACGAACGATTTGCCCCTAAATGAAACAGAACGAAAGAAAGCTGGAAATCTATGGCTCTTAAATTGGGAATTAAACGGAATGAACCGCCAAACAATCTTGTAGCAATAAATCGTACACTACCACACAATGGGATTAGCGTTTCTGGGTTGCAATCTTACTGAGGCTGACAGAGAAGAAGAGCGAGAAAGCTCCGAGCACAACGAACGAAGGACTACAGGCATATCGACGATGGCTTCTGCTATCGGGCGGAGCTATTATTCTTGTTGAACCGGTAAGATAAAGGGGAGAAGGGTTGTTTTCCTTGGAAATTAATGTACTTAACACGACGAGTGGGGATTATAAATTTAACAACACTACTGTGATTTCTTCGTCGTTGGAGTTGAATCAGCCAGAATGTGGCAGACCGAATGTCACCGATTTCATCATTTTAGATCACTTTCTAGAAACGATTAGGCCGCTTCAATGCAATTATTTTTCGGTTTTCTTATTGTTCGCGTCAGTGGCGTAGCGTGCCCTGGTGACACCCGGGGCGGATTTTTTTGGGTGTCACCCCATGTTTTATGTGCACATGAGTACTTACCATAAATTAGTGTTTCCTTAATAAAACAGAAATAAAACATCTAGTTTACCAAGCCAAACACATCATTTATTTGAATACAAACCAAGAAATCAGCAAATCTTTACACGTCTTAACTTAACTGCAGCAAATTTTCTTATTACTTCGTCAAAGTCAGTGGAGTTAGCGTATTTGCCTTCAATAGACAACAAAACCAACCCGGTTAAGCGCGATTGTGCCATAGTTGTTCGTAAATAACTTTTTATCAACTTTAACTTGGAAAAGCTTCGCTCACAGGACGCCACGGAAATACAAACGGTTAGAAACAAGTTCAAACCAACCGTGAGATTTGGAAGTGTTTCCTGGAAGTCCCATTTGACGATGAACTGTAGCACATCCACTGTAGACCTGTGCGCCGATCAAAATATTTTCTGCCGGCGGCAGGGGCGTGGTGGCGTCACGCCGTTTGCTTTCGGCAGCGGTGGCGTGGCGGCGTGGGTCGGCGTGAGTTTATTTTTAATGATTTAGAAAAAAAAATACTTTTCAAACTAATCCCACATTTACAAAAAATGCTACCCACATTTGAGTTCACATCTCACTCCGTCCTAGCAAGAAGTACGGTCGACTTAGTTCGCGCTCCGCTATTTTGGAAGTTTTCTCGCTATTCGCTTTATTTAAATTGTCAGTTTTTTCTCGCTTAGAGTTCCCAGCTAAATAATTAACTAAAAGTAAGTTTTTTCTGAGAAGAAAGTGTGTTTTCGGCATCATCGGAAGGAAAATTGTTTTTGCGATTGCCAATTCGCCAACCATTTTGCGCACCATCGGTGCGTGGTAACGCATACACGCACACGGATCATCGCATTTACACCGCTCATCTATCATCGTGTGTTCAGCTGAGTGCCGACCAGCGTTGCCAGTATTCCAGATTTATCTGGATTTTCCAGATTTTTAGTCGTCTTGATAGATACACAGACAGACCACGTATATTTCCAGATTTTTTAAATAAGTTCCAGATTTTCCCAGATTTTAAAAACATGTTGCTTTAAAAATATCACTGCAATTGATTTACCCTCTAATAAAAAAAATAAAAAGCCAAACTTGCTACTTTAATTATTAAAGGCCATCAACGTTGGTTATTATTGGAATTTTAAGGTAATTCTGAAAATAGTTCACAGTTAAGTGTGAGGCAAATTCTTTGTGAAATCAAAGGAGAATTTCAAGCTACTTCTGTGTAGAATTACATCCATCTTTGTGGGCTTCGGAGTTGTGCGGCGTCACCCATCATTTAGGCGTATTGTGAGTGCCACGAAGTGAAGGTTCGATTCCCGCTCCAGCCGGTGCAAATTTTGACAACCTGAAAATTTCCCTACTGTTCTAATGGGTGTGGTATGTTGTCCGTTGTCTAGTGTTAAAAATTACTATGAAAATTATATTACAACTATGATGACAATTTCATGGAGATTTTGTCAATAAAGGAAATACAATTAGGAAGAGAAATCATTGAAAATTCTTATGTTGAAACTTAAGTAGTATGCTACCCAAGAGTGTTAAAGTGACTATAATAAAAAAAAAGTAGTATGCTGATACGAATCGTGAGAATAGGTTTGGAAGGCCCACCAGCCGATAAATAAAGGTTTTTGTAATAATTTATATTGAAGAATCCAGGTTTGAAAATTTCGAGCATCTGAACACCTCTCTTTTCGCGATTAGAGCCATATTTAAGGAGATAAATAGATCTAAAGGTTTGGAAGGCCCACCAGCCGACAATTAAAGGTTTTTGTTATATATTATACTGAAGAATCCGGGTTTGAAAATTTCGAGCATCTGAACACCCCTCTTTTCGCGATTAGAGCCATATTTAAGGAGATAAATTGATTTAAAGGTTTGGTAGGCCCACCAGCCGACAATTAAAGGTTTTTGTAATATTTTATATTGAAGAATCCGGGTTTGAAAATTTCGAGCATCTGAACACCCCTCTTTTCGCGATTAGAGCCATATTTAAGGAGATAAATTGATTTAAAGGTTTGGTAGGCCCACCAGCCGACAATTAAAGGTTTTTGTAATATTTTATATTGAAGAATCCGGGTTTGAAAATTTCGAGCATCTGAACACCCCTCTTTTTGCGATTAGAGCCATATTTAAGGAGATAAATCGATTTAAAGGTTTGGTAGGCCCACCAGCCGACAATTAAAGGTTTTTGTAATATTTTATACTGAAGAATCCGGGTTTAAAAATTTCGAGCATCTGAACACCCCTCTTTTTGCGATTAGAGCCATATTTAAGGAGATAAATCGATTTAAAGGTTTGGTAGGCCCACCAGCCGACAATTAAAGGTTTTTGCATTATTTTATATTGATAAAGCTGAGTATGAAAATTTCGAGCATCTGAACACCCCTCTTTTCGCGATTAGAGCCATATTTAAGGAGATAAATTGATTTAAAGGTTTTAAAGGCCCACCAGCTGAGAAATAAAGGTTTTTGTAATATTTTATTCTGGAAAATCCGAGTATGAAAATTTCGAGCATCTGAACACCCCTCTTTTCGCGATTAGAGCCATATTTAAGGAGATAAATTGATTTAAAGGTTTGGTAGGCCCACCAGTCGACAAATAAAGGTTTTTGTAGTATTTTATATTGAAGAATCCGGGTTTGAAAATTTCGAGCATCTGAACACCCCTCTTTTCGCGATTAGAGCCATATTTAAGGAGATAAATAGATTTAAAGGTTTGGAAGGCCCACCAGCCGATAAATAAAAGTTTTTTCAATATTTTATATTGAAGAATCCGTGTTTGAAAATTTCGAGCATCTGAACACCCCTCTTTTCGCGATTAGAGCCATATTTAAGGAGATAAATTGATTTAAAAGTTTGGAAGGCCCACCAGTCGACAAATAAAGGTTTTTGTAGTATTTTATATTGAAGAATTCGGGTTTGAAAATTTCGAGCATCTGAACACTCCTCTTTTTGCGATTAGAGCCATATTTAAGGAGATAAATCGATTTAAAGGTTTGGTAGGCCCACCAGCCGATAAATAAAGGTTTTTGTAATATCTTATACTGGAAAATCCGAGTATGAAAATTTCGAGCATCTGAACACCCCTCTTTTCGCGATTAGAGCCATATTTAAGGAGATAAATTGATTTAAAGGTTTGGTAGGCCCACCAGTCGACAAATAAAGGTTTTTGTAGTATTTTATATTGAAGAATCCGGGTTTGAAAATTTCGAGCATCTGAACACCCCTCTTTTCGCGATTAGAGCCATATTTAAGGAGATAAATTGATTTAAAAGTTTGGAAGGCCCACCAGTCGACAAATAAAGGTTTTTGTAGTATTTTATATTGAAGAATTCGGGTTTGAAAATTTCGAGCATCTGAACACTCCTCTTTTTGCGATTAGAGCCATATTCAAGGAGATAAATAGATTTAAAGGTTTGGAAGGCCCACCAGCCGATAAATAAAAGTTTTTTCAATATTTTATATTGAAGAATCCGTGTTTGAAAATTTCGAGCATCTGAACACCCCTCTTTTCGCGATTAGAGCCATATTTAAGGAGATTAATCGATTTAAAGATTTGGTAGGCCCACCAGCCGATAAATAAAAGTTTTTGTAATAAATTATACTGGAAAATCCGAGTATGAAAATTTCGAGCATCTGAACACCCCGCTTTTTGCGATAAGAGCCATATTTAAGGAGATAAATCGATTTAACGGTTTGGTAGGCCCACCAGCTGATAAATAAAGGTTTTTGTAATATATTATACTGGAAAATCCGAGTATGAAAATTTCGAGCATCTGAACACCCCTCTTTTTGCGATTAGAGCCATATTTAAGGAGATAAATCGATTTAAAAGTTTGGAAGGCCCACCAGTCGATAAATAAAGGTTTTGTAGTATTTTATTCTGGGTTTGAAAATTTTGAGCATCGATTAACCTTCTTAAATATAACTCTAATCGAGGGCAGTCAAAACAGACTTCATGGCAAATGCAATTTCACTTCCAGAGTGGCAGAGATGAACTAGCCTATGGCTAAAAATCTCTTAAATAAAGATTAAATAAAAAACTTCCAGAGTGGCACAATTAGCGGTTAGCTATAATGATGAGCGCTCTCTTGTCGCGATTGCTCATTACAGCTAAAATCGCTAATTGTGACCCTCTGAATACTAAATTGACAGGTTTTATGAGTCATACACAAACCCAACATCCTCTGTTTGCATGTTACATATCACTATTATTATTATAATTTCTCATGGTTTCATAATTTCGAAATGTGGCATTTTAGCTGTAATGAGCATTTGTAAGCTTGCTCCATTCCCCATTCAATTGATTCATTGTGCAATTTCACTGATTCTGATCAATCAAGGAGTAGCAACCATTGATCTGTGCAGTCTGTCTACGCTAAGCTAAGCTAAGTTCATGGTGGTTTGTGAACAGCCCCTGTAGCAACTATTAAAAACTTGAAATTAAGTGTTCAAAATTTCTTAAAGTAACAAACACTCAGCTTAACTGTGCAGTCAAAGCATCCAGATAAGCACTACTGCCGTCAGCTTCATTTGTTTGGAGCAAAGATTTCCCTTCATTCCTTCTACGTAGAATTGTAGAAAATATAGCATGGCTATTAATCACCACCGTGCACCACTATCTATCCGGAGCTAGAAACGAACGTCGGACGACGACAACGACGACGATGAAGTCTCGTCCGTCAGCCGATGATGGCGTGTGCATACATACCTAGGGAGATCTGCGAGAAAGCAAACTCAAACCGTTTTTCCCCGTCTTTCGGACCCACGGACTGCAAAAGACATGCTCTGAATTTCCCAAAGTGAACCGAGCGCGGGAGGGCAAAAAGTTGATGTGCACTTTGTCAGCACCACCGCAGCACTACCTACGGACTACTCCTGCAGGATGGTCCCGGAGCTGCTTTATTATTGTATTATTTATTCATGCTCACTTTTCAGCTTAACTAATAATTCATTTCCCTTGATGCTTGATTTTCTCCTGTGGCGATTCGTCGCCGCCGAGTCCGATTGCTCGTTTCCTCTGCTCTGGGACGTTTGTTGGTTTTTATTCGTTTTGCTCTCCGCTTGCAATTTGTCTATGCGCGCTCACCTGGGAGTCATTTCCGCTTTCGTCAAGTTTGCGAGAATTCTACGAATAGGGTGTTTCAGAAGAAATTATTGGAGCTTTGGGATTTCTTTTCGACATTCGGTGAAATTATTGCTTCTGTCTTCAAAGTTCAACGATAGAATCCCAATTTATTTGATAATCATTCAAATCTAACAGTTTGCTGCCTTACAATTGCTCTTATTTCATTTACCTACCGCCAGTAGTGATCCAAATTAATCAACCTGGCACCTTCAGCCGGTTCGACCAAGTAGAACCGAGCTCGGTATTTGCCACCTACCTTACGAGAATAAATCGTATCGATCTCCATGACGGCATCCTCGACGGCGCTCTTGTGTAGTAATGTCACGGTGCATCCACCGAAGCCGCCTCCGGTCATCCGAGTTCCCAGCACACCCGGTGCGCCGAGTGTAGCTTCGACCAGAATGTCCAGCTCGTGGCACGAAACGTTGAAGTCATCGCGTAGAGATTTGTGCGATTCGTTCATTAGTTTTCCCATCTTTTGTGTCGTCGGCACGGGAAGGCGACAGCGGATGACGGGTCACGGGGCAACCACGTTGAGTGAGCGGAGCCATTTCCGGCGTTACAAATGGGACGTCATTTGTATTTGTATTCCGTTGGCAGCATTGCACAGGTTGTTTGCATTGGAAGTTCATTCGGCAGTCACCCATTGTCGGTGTGATGGATAGGGATTGTTTTTATTTTTATTGATAGTGTGTTTCCCGGTCATAAGGATTGAATGTTGAAAACATGAAAATAGAGATAAATTAAAAGTAGAACAGGTGTGTTAAATTTATTATCTGAATGAATGGACAGGTCAAGATATTAGATATTATTTATTATTATTATTATTATTATTATTATTATTTATATTATTATTATTATAATTATTATAGGCACTTAAATACTGTTGGGTCATTCGAGATTTGTCCGAGGAAAACAATTAAACCTGAGACTTTGGCGTGAGAGGTATGGATATAACCCACTAAGCACAGTGGTCCATAACTATGAAAAGACGGTGTTCCCCAAAGGGTAGGTCACTCCGAACACTTATATTGGGTCATCTTTTTTATCAGTGTGCCGCAGGTGTGCCGATTGTACCAGTCATAGAGCTAGCTGCTGTTTGTTTGTAAAACACCCATCCCGGCAACCCGGTATTTCTGACACCTTGAATGATTTGGTTTGAAATCGCAAGGATAAATCGGATTGAGGATGAGGCGGGAGGTGGTGGGTGTGCAAAATTTGGGTGTTTTGTGTTCGTATGATAATAAAAGTCCTGTGTTTACGGTTTTATGAAGCCTTAAAAGGCAGCAACGGTCTATCAGCGGCAGGAAAGAATTGGAACCGGTGGGAAACATTGTAGGAGACCGACTATAGAGGATGATGAATAGACTTCTGTAGTTTGTTTCGTGTGAGTTGCAGCATTATTTGAATTAAGTTTACTAATAAGGTCTGATTAATTGCCTCTGTCTCTTGAGCCCACTCTAGAACCTACATTTCGTATTTAGATCTATAAGTGAACTACTGGTCTGAGTTTCTCTGGTATATTCAATTAGAGGATGTTCCTGAATAACAGCACGTAATGTTGTGAATAAATTCAATGACAGTTGTCCAGCAGTGCTCCCAGTTTAATTACAACAATCCAATGCCTACGAGATAGTGCTGAAGGTGTGCCAATGTATGTGCCCAAGCTAGGCCGAATCTAGTTTCGGCCCAATGGGCTGAGCGACTACCCCTTGGTGTCCTTGGGAAAGCTTCTGAATATAAAAAGACCCTTCTTTTAACATTGACAGATCAATCACTGATGCCCCTAATTAAAGAAAAATTGCATAGTTAGGATCGATGTCTTCGGCAAATTTTTAGAACATATTAAAGTAAGAAATTTTCTACAGATACCATATGTTTTGCTTTAATCACTTTTTTCTTTATTATACAACCATTCCATAGCAAAATGATATATGAGTATGTGTGTGTATTCAATCTAACCCCCACTGGCCGGCAACAACAATCCTTGATGTAATAAGTTAAAGCACGTTTAGTCCGGGTGTTAAAAGCGATAGCTCTACTGCAGATTCAGCAACCTATTTCAGAATGCCTGGTAATTCACGTCCATTCCGAGGTTACTTTTACATACAATAAGCCCTGCATGTAAACAATACCGTTATCATATGAATAATGGTACTAAAAACACACTTTCAGATTTCGAAATGTGATGTTTCGAAATCTGGCGCGTATTTAGTAATATTTGGAAACATGCATTTATGATTGATTTATAATCAGATGGATCTCACCTCCGAAAATGCACCGGTTTGTTCACTCGCGGTAATCGAATGAAATCTTCCGCGTTGGTTTTACAACCGAACACAACATTTTGAATCACATGCGAAGTTTTTCATTTGCACTGAATTTTTGCCTAACACGTCATTCGCGTGCATCATCCGGAAGGCAGAACCCCAGCACCAAGAAGAAAAAAATACCCGGTAAAACTCTTCTTGGCAGGGAGACAAAGCACCAAAAACAAGCGAAAATAAAAATCTACCAACGTGACACCACAGCAACACATCTACCCGAAACAAATTATTGTCCCAGAGTTTTCACGTTAATAACAATATCACTAAAAGCTTATTAAAACGTGATAGATTTTTATTTACGCTTATCCACACGCGAAAACTAATATTTTTTGACTTGGTACAATTAAAAAATATGCGGAAACAGATGAAATCAGCGCCAGCGAAAACAAAACCAACCGTTCGCGGGCAGAGCCTACTTCGAACTTCCATAGCAAAACGATATAGGAGTATTGAGCAAAAATCTAAAACTTGATAACATCAAAAAAATATCACTCAAAGACGAAAAAACACATCGTTGAGTTTGTGGTATAATTGATATAATGTGTAATAAAGCCTGAATTTTCAAGGAAAAATATAAAAAAAAAACATATATCGGCCTCTATCTACAAACCATGAAAATCATAAAAAAAAACACATGCAAACTGTGTTTTTCTTTAAAAAATCTCAATTTATATTTTTTCCTAATTTTTTTTTTAATTATCTTTAACGGGTCGAGGTCATCCTTATAACAACATAAAAAACTACAAGGGACGGCCCAATGGGGTTGTACGCAATTGTTAGGTAGGACTACGTGGTATGATATAATAAATATTTTTGTTAACTGCAGCAGGAGCTTGTGGTTTGTGTAGGAATAGGAATTTTAGCGGGGTTCTCTCTGTTTATACTCTTTAGTATGACTATGATTGCCCTGAAAAGAACCTTTTAATATGAATTTTAGTTGGGGCATGTTCAGAAAATTAACTCTTTGGAAAATGTTGGTGGCCTTGAGAAGGGCCGATGGTAGTACAGGCTTTGGAAGATGATGATGACTGAATAGCTGCGTATTCAGTGACAGCATCACGCATCACACCACCACGTCGAGCCAGACGACGAATGGCAGGCAGAGATGCCAGATCTACGGAAATCTCCGTAGATCAACGGATTTTATAAATTTTTGTGGAAATACGGATCCGTAGGCAAAATCTACGGAATTCGGTACAGTTTCTAAGGATTTTTTCTTCAGTGTCGTCTCCCTTCAGAATCGAATCTTACAATCTAGAGTATAATCTGATTCTGAAGCGAAAGAAGCATAAAGTAAAATACACCTCTGCAACTTGTCAACCGTTTTCTTGCTCACTTAGCGAACATGCAAAAATTACGTAGCATTTGAGGTGGGGAGGTGGGGGTTTCAGAATTTGTGACCGGCCATGTATTGGATAAAGCAAAATACGCTAAAAGGGGGAGGAGGGGTCTAAAATTGATCAAAAACATGCTACGTCATTTATGGATGCTCCCTTATCCACTTTTTGAGTAAGCGAACGTCAGACTGTGCGTGAAACATGGCGCCCTTCGTACTATCTCTTCACTCCGCCAAAAGTTCCCATAATATACCGTCAATCTTTGCTTGAAGAGAAAATTTTTCGACGGTGCCGTGTGAAGGCGAATAAAAGTCGTGTCGAGACCAGTCTTGTAAGCGGTCACCGTTGTCGACGCATATTCTGTGATAATCGACTGCCTTTGCTTCCGAAAATTTCCAAAAGAGTTAAATTTATGAACATGTCCCAACTAAAATTCATATCAAAAGCTTTTTTCAGGGCAGTCATAGTTATACCAAAGGGTCTACACAGAGAGAACCCCGCTCAAATTCCTAATCCTACACAAATTACAAGTCCTGCTGCAGTTAACAAATATCATTTTTCATACAGGGTGTTCGGTTCCTTAGTGCAAATAATTTAAGGGCGATAGAAGATCATATTTGAAGTAAAAAATTGTTTTACGCATATGATCAAATCTCAAAGAATACTGAGATATTGAAGTTTTTCTGTTTTGGTGAATAACTCAGTAATCTTTGAGATTTGAGCATATGCGTAGAACAATTTTTTACTTCAAATATGATCTTCTATCGGCCCTTAAATTATTTGCACTAAGGAACCGAACATCCTGTATAAGAAAACGTAGTCCGACGTCACAATTGCGTGCAACCCAGAGGGCTGTCCCTAGAAGTTTTTCATAAGTTCTATAATCGATTTATCATTTATCATATAATATCACATTAGAACTAAAAAAAATATCACCTTCGACTAAAATAAATCCGTAGATTTGAATAAGTCTACGGAATTGCATAGAAAAAAATCTGGTACCCCTGGATGTTATCACACGATGACACTTGGCGACTCCTTTACCAAATCCTTTGCTACCCTTGCCACGAACGGGTGAATCGCAACTAATGCTATTGGCGTTGACGCTACCGCCAAAAAATCGTCTCTTTTAGCAAAGATTGACAGTTTCTTATGGAAATTTTCAGTGGAGTGAAAGGATAGTACGAAGTCCGCCATGTTTCACGCACAGTCTGACGTTTGCTTACGGATTTTACCATTGGAGTAAAGAGCTACAGAGTCGCCGTCAACGTCAGTACACAGTAACCAATGAGAGGTGAGAAAATATGGTACCGGCAGAGCTGGTTGTCTATATAACAGGTAGCTAACTGGGCGTTCGCATTAGTCGTGGCAAGGGTGGCAAGGATTTGGTAAAGGAGTCGCCCGAGGTGTGCCGAGAAAATGTGATCCTTGATGCCGTACCTGAACACGCCAAGCGCAGACAGTCACGGCCATGGATGTCGTCTACGCATCATTATCACCAACAACCAAGTTCGTTCAAGAAAAGAGTTAGAGTAGAATTTTTAATGAACTACAAAAATAGTTTTCACCATTAAGTCAAGGCTATTTTTTCTCATTGATGGCGCTGTTCCATTGATAGTAAGTTCGAAATTTGAAAAAAGTGGATGGAACGCTTCGGATGCATATTATGGTCAAAATAAGTCAAGAGAAATCATTCATTATCGTTCAGTTTTTTCCTAGAAATTTTTGATAAATACATGGAATGTTGAGATATTGAGATCGTGAGAGTGTAATTTCTCTTTCAAATTTGAATGTTTTTGCTCTCTGGGGATTGGTAGTAAAGCGGTTAAAAAATGTATGGGAAAAAACCTTTTTTATTTAATTCTAGGTTATTTAACAAAAATTTTCTGGAAAAAACTGAACGACAAAGTCTATACACGATTTCTTTGGGTTTGTCGTCAACTTTTTTTGGAAATCTATGTGAAATTCACATGGATTTCATGCATTACATATGTGATATATTTTTTGAGTGTTTGGTTACAAGATTACAACTCTGGAGAGCATTTTGTGTGGTCGTTGGGAACGTGTGGTTCTGAATATGGCGATGAGTGTGCAAAATATTACGCAATTCCATCCTCCCTATTCGCACGCGCCCGAGGATCGGAGGCGAATGCCACTTCGACTTGTTTCGTCTACTTACTACTCTCTGACGACTGTGCTGAGGAAGCAGCATATGCATGTAGGTAATTGGTGGATTTGTTAGTTAATTCAACGCTTTTGGACAATGCTGGACATTTAACAGTTTTCAATAGTTTCTTGTTGAGAATCAACATTCGGAAGCAATGTTATTGATGCGTAGCCATATTTCTGATCGATTGGTGATAAAATTATTGAAATTGGACCAGGGGCAGCTGAGTTATTAACGTTCAAAATCTTTCATAATTTGCTACATGTTCCATTTTCGGTTTTCACAAAGTGTACCCCCATATAGAAATCAAAAACGTAGTCCTACGTCAAAATACGGTTCTAATATTTTGCGATAAGGAACAAAACTACAATTTTTTACGAAATTCTGAGAACTGCTATATCGCTTTGCTATGGAATTGCTGTATAGAGGCTTTCAGCCAGAGGCTAGTTCACCTCTTTAAAAAAGGAGAGAACTTCAAATACGTGGCCCAATAGTGTTGGTTATAACATTGTAACAAATTAACATAATAACATTGAGCATGAGCATGAGCATGATTGACCGCCCACGGTTGCTACTCTGTTATTGCCAAATCAACTGAAATTACACAGAGAACAAATAGACAATGCTTGGGACTAGCAATCATCCTCAATGTGGAAAAACTGGTGAAACTAGACAATAGCAGCGCTGGCCGTGCCCAAACGCAGGTCAACAAAGGAATGGATAGGAATGTGTTGTCGTAACACTCGCTTTGATGGAAGCCAATACATCTTCTGCACTTCCACGAGGAATCACTGGGATGTTGGGTAAAAGCGCTGGGTTTGCAGCAGGGTTCGTTTTGGTAAACGATAAGCTGAATTGATGTCGTAACGATCATAAGTATAACGCGAAAGAGCTTGGGATTGAACCCACGGTCTTCTGCTCAGTAAGCAAACACTTTTGCCGCTAGGCACACGAGCTCCTTTTTAACCATAGAATTGCTGTTATTACCATGTAGTCATATTAACAAATTAAACCATTGACGAATCTTGAATGTGCATAGGCCTGATATGTTTTGCTCAGTAAGGAAAAAACGGTCGCTATAAGGCCACCGAGTCCCTCATATCGCACCACCTGGGGCCACGTTTTTTCTGCTCAGTAAGCAAGCCACTGCAACGGACAATCTTTCAAATCCGAAAACTTAAAGCTACGAAAAAGTACTTAAGCCTTCATTAAGTTCCACTTTCACGCGACATTCAATGTTTTAATTTGCTCGTTACGCATTATTCTGGCTATCATAATAAGCTATGACCGACGTGACGATTGTTTACGCCCTGGTTAAATAAGCTATTCAAATGAAATTACGTGCTCGCTTTTGTTATGTTCTAACTAAAACCACAAAAATAAATCACGCGCGATCGAGGTTTTCGCGGCAGGAAACAAACGGATTGTTTTTAACTGGAGCAAGCTCACCAAATACAACCACCATTGTAACACAACCTTCAACAAATTTTGGAAAGTCAATTTGATACGCAACTTGCCGCTGGGTTCATTAAAAAATATCACCAACAACCACTTTTACCTTACACTGAAGTAGATAAGCGCTGAGCAATTCACGCTGAAACTTATCCAAAAGCATTCCTTTTAAAAAAAAAATTAATTTTAAATTTAAATTTGATTTAAATTATCTTTACAATTCTACAGGCATTGTGACTACTTCTCCGAGTATTTTAATTATTAACAAAGCATAAAAAGTAACACGGACTAAAATGTGTTCTTTGACTACACCGACCGCCGAAAATGATATCAGTAGAGAAATTTAAAGACGCATTATGGCAGTGAATCGTGTCTACTTCGGACTTTGGGGGACGCTCCGTTCGAAAAAAAAATTTGCTGCCGCACGAAGTTGACTGTCTATAAGACGCTGATTAGACAGGTGGTCCTCTTCGGCCGCGAGAGCTGGACTTTGTTCGTGGAGGACCATTGGTGTTTTCGAACGAAAGGTGTTGCATACCATCTACGGTGGACTGCAGATGGATTACGGAGCGTGGAGGAGGCGAATGATCCACGAATTGCACCAGCTGCTGGGAGAACCATCCATCGTCCACTCGTCCACATTGCAAAAATTGGCGACTACGGTGGCCTGGCACGTCGTATGAATGTCGCACGACGACCAAGTGAAAATGGTTCTAGAAAGCGACCCAACGGGAACAAGAAGAAGAAGCGCGAGTTAACGCCGGTGCCAACCGCACTTGGCAAATTCCATCGTCGGTGCTTTCGTCAGCATCTAGAACGGATGCACAGAACAGCAGCGAGCTTCATCAGCATTCCGCAATCGGGCGATCGATTGGACTCCGGACTTGCATAGTGGACACTTTTCGCGAGTGCTAGGTTCTCTGTAGGAATTATTGATTGAATAAAGTAGTCTTTAGGTAGCAGCAGTAGTGAGTAGATATTTTTTAAAAGGAACCTCCGACGTTCAAAACTGTAACTCGCGCAGCGGGCAAGGTGGATCGACCAAGTAGAAGGCGACCTGCAGACCCTTCGCAGACTAGAGTGGAGACGACTTCTTCGGACAGCAGAGGACAATAAGGCCTTAGCCTGATTGGTAAGGTAAGTTTGACTACAGAAATATCCTGCTCCCCTAGATTGAAGTTGTCAGAACTGGGGTTCGGAGACAGATCTTATACCAGTGTGCTGTACCCAAGTTGTCTAGAACATCTCTCACCGTAAAACATATTAAATTATATTTACATTTGCCTAAACAGCCGGGATGAATCACCAATTCAGATAAAGTAGAGAAGGTAGGTCAGTTACGAACGAATAGTATTGCAAAAGTGCATACGGTATGTTTTGCTGACTTTCCTCTTTTACCTACTGGCGGTCGTTCGTTCCACGGCGAGTAAAGAATCATATTTCAAAACAACGTTGCGTACCGAAGGTAGTTTATTATTATCGTTTAATATTATCAAATATTGTCACCGCCGTCCCAGGCGTTTCTATCCATCATAGAGAATCGATTTTTGTAAAATTGCAAACATCATCATTAATTAGCTATAAAGAGTATCTGAACAATGAATTAAACAGAGTCTTTCGACAACCATCGAGGGTGACTTTCAATGTGCTCCGAAAGGACACCACATTCCGAAACCTCAAAGATTCCCAGTGCTCTGGCCCGGACTCGTTCCGGCACCCAGATACCACTTACTCAATGACAACCAAGTCCGTTTAAAACTATGCAAACCGGACATAGTTTATGGCGACCGTTTGGCCAGTTGTGTGAAAATTTTTCCCAACTGTGAACCTGAGTAGCCCGCGAGTCAGACCGCGTACAAAGTCAAAAAAGTGCCGCGTAAAAGTATATGTGAATTTCGATCATCGTGCGACGAATGGAAGCAAGCGCAAATAAACTGGAAGTGCTACGAACAGTAATCGGTGTGATTGAAGAAAAGCAAATTTAACAGTTTGTCGAACACAGTGCAAAGAAGAAACATGGATTTTTACGCTACCAAAGTGACAGTGGTGTGTGCCAATACAGGGGCCATAGTCACCTACTACACACTAGAGTATGTGCAAAACTAATGATAGAAGAAAATCGGCTGAGAGAAATTCACCACGAATAAAGAACTAGAGAAACCAACTTTTTTTTGCGTGTGTGACATAACAACAATGTGTAAACTGTAAGCCCTGCGAAGAAAAGTGCACGAGTGAAATCTTAAAGAACATTTCAAATTTCCTGCAAGCACGTGAGTGAAAAACTAAAACTTTCAAAATGGGCAATGAAGAGTCCAAGTCTAGCGTTCACCACGATGGTGACATGCAAATAAAAATAATAAATAAGCAAACCGAACATTCTACTGCGCTAGAGTACCACGAGTTGCTACTATGGTACATACTAGCCATAGTTCTAATAAATCTGGCTATAACGCTAATAACAGAAGCGCGTCGTTACTTCAACAAACAGGCGCTGAAGAAAGCGAAATCACTAGTGGCACTAACGGACATAACAGTGCAAAAGTAAAATTGAAACGGACATAGTTTATGGCGAGCATTAGTAAAAGCTCATGAAGAAAAATGGCAACAAGGAACGAATTTAGTTACCTAGTGAAGGCCATCAGAAGAGGCCGAAAAAATAATGAAGTTTTAGTAGTGAAGGCAAATTCAAAGCCTGTCGAACAGTTTCTATGTATACTACAGAAAGAAGACTACCTAAAGATTTTAAAAGTGCAGTGCAAACGCTATTCAATAAAACTGGTAGGAGAAACACACATAGTACTTTACGACAGGATAGTACTAAAAGCAAAGGACGCTTTACTATTCGGAGCAGCAGAACTGCCAACGATCAGAGGAGTCGTAATCCTCTCAACAAGCATGGGTTCGATGACCCACATTGAAGCGAGCGAGCGCAACCTAGGAGGACGTGTCATCGCTGTGGTGTTCTAATCAACTCCAACGAGAAAACCAGGCATACAGCATCAAGCACCAGCGTCAAACAAGGTACTGTAATCACGAACGGATTTTCAGCATATAAAAGGGATTTTTTTTATAATATATTTGTAATGTCATTAGAAAGCTTAAGATTAATCGAAGACACAGTACAGAAAGAATTTAAAAATCTGAGCAGAAGCAAATACAGACCCAGGTCGAGGAAAAATACGTTAGAAAAATTAGACAATTTAAAAACTTTAGAAATCAAATACACCCTAACTTTAGAAGCATTGAAGGAAGAGCTTCCGACCGAAGACTGGTACAAGGAGCATCGAACTTTCGAAACATTAAAAGCAGTGATTAACTCCTGCTTAGAAATATTAAATAATTCAGTAAGACATATTAAATTTAAAACGTTAGTTAGAACCACTATTTTATGCAAAAGACTAACAAAACATAATATAATGCCGACTGTAGATATCAAATTGGGGACGGCACTAATACAAGTGTTCGATGGTTCCCCAGATAATGTGAACGCATTCCTTGATGCGGTTGAATTATTTAAAACTACAGTAGATGGAGAATTCGCAGGAGCTACACCAGCCCAAAGAGCGTTAGCAGACGACACTACCCTAAAATTTATAAAAACCAGACTGACGGGTACTGCTCGTCAGGCAATAGTAGGGGCAGAAAATTTGGACCAAATATTGGCCAAAATAAAAGAACAATGCTGTTCAAAAATAAATTTGGACAACATACAAGCAAAGTTAAAGTCCTTAAAACAGAAAGGACCTTTGGACGAATTTTGTGAGCAAGTAGAGAAATTTACTCTACGACTCGCAACAACATATATAGACGAAAAAATTCCAATTGACAAAGCTAACCAAATGGCCACTAAATGTGGTGTGGAAACTTTGATCAATGGCATTACCGACAGCGATTCAAAGTTAATACTAAAGGCTGGTACGTTTACCAGAATAAATGACGCGACACAAAAACTCCAAGAGAATCACTCAGGAGACAAATTAAAACCCGCAAGCGCCATGCAAGCACAAATCTTCATGGCTAGAGGCAACCACCCGCAGCGCGGACGCGGACGTGGAAGATTTAATGGGGGGCGTGCACAATTTAACGCGCCCAACAGAACATTTAATGGTTGGCAAAATAACCACCCATCACGTTTTCAGAACTACAATAACCAACAGCAATTTAGATTCCCTAGCCAGCGAGGCCAAGGAAATCGAGGAGGAGGGTATAGACCTTCAAGGTACTTTTACCCTCAACAACAACAGCCAGCCATGTATTTTGCTCAGATGCAACAACAAAACACGCAACAGCTACAGCAGCCTCACCAACACTGTGTACAACCAATACAACAGCTACAAAACGCACCTTTGCAACAGCAAATGGTGAACCAGACAACACAACAACATAGTAACCCTAATTTTTTAGGCACGCAGTATGGACCGCATGTACAATAAATGCGTCCATTTCAAACTATGTTATCTTAAATACTGATTTATCAGACACCCAGTGTACTTTTATTATAGACACCGGATCTGATATATCTATTATTAAAAACCAAAAAATTAAATACACACAAATGTATTACCCTGATGATAAATGTATTATATCAGTTTATTATTATCGTTTAATATTATCAAATATTGTCACCGCCGTCCCAGGCGTTTCTATCCATCATAGAGAATCGATTTTGTAAAATTACAAACATCATCATTAATTAGCTATAAAGAGTATCTGAACAATGAATTAAACGAAGTCTTTCGACAACCATCGAGGCGTGACTTTCAATGTGCTCCGAAAGGACACCACATTCCGAAACCTCAAAGATTCCCAGTGCTCTGGCCCGGACTCGTTCCGGCACCCAGATACCACTTACTCAATGACAACCAAGTCCGTTAAAATTATGCAAACCGGACATAGTTTACCAGTAACGGACCATGAAATAGTGATCTACCAGCGTTACTGGTTATGTAACAAATTAAAATAATAACATTGTAACAAAAGCTCAAGATTTGAGATTAGTCGTCGTCCAGTGTCGTAGCGTGGTTCTTCTTCAAGGTGTTGTGATTAATTTATGTTTTGTTCATTGTCCATGTTAATTGCGATGGTCTGCTATCATGTGCCATGGGTAAAACGTGTCATTGTAGCGTGATGTCCGTCAAATTTGATTTCAGATTCCTTCCTTCACGAAAGCCAGTAGAGCCTCCTCTCTCCACAGGGGATGTGGAAGGTTGTCCCCCTGTAATGGTGTGGGAGAGAACCTGCACATCCATCCATTCGCCAGTTTCTCCTTATTTTTTTTTTTGCAGGAGCTTCTATTCTCGTGCCATTCAGCACTCCAAACTACACCTCTGACCCATGTCTTGCTATCAGCTGCAGGAATTTCTCTTGTTGTGAGGGCAGACTCTCTGCCTAAAGCTGCCAGTTTGTCCGCTTGCTCGTTTCCTCTGATTCCACAGTGACTTCCTAGTCACACACAGTAAACCCAATTTGTTTACTGTTCTAATTGTTTGTACGCACGGGTGCCGGATGTTGGGTGCTTTGGATGTCAGGTAATCTTCGATGGATGCTCAATAGAGTGATGCAAAATTTAAAATTTTCGCTCCACAATACTTAAACGATTCCAAATCGGATTCTGACTAACCTCTCAAAATTTGAACCCATTTGGTGAGAAACTGAGATGGCACAAACCATTTGAAGTTTGTATGGGAATTACTATGGTAAAACCAAGATTTTTGTTCATGTCTATCTAATAATTCACCATATCGGTCTGCTTCAAAAGATTTCATTTGTACTTGTAGGAAATTTTCCCAGCTACAACTTTGCTGAAGACCAGTTTTTGATTAAATGCAAGGATTGAAAGTTATCAATGGTTCAATGCGCTGATGTCTTATGGTCATGCTCAATCAACTGCTCAACATTGGTATTTCTGGGGCGTTGAATAGAACACAAAAATCATGGCTACTATGTCACACTGCAAAATACAGTGTTGCCTACATAGCAGCTGGTTGATCATGTCATAAGTTTATCAATCTCTCAAATAAATAATAACTTTTTCCTGTCTCGTTTTATATAGAAACGATCTTCTGCAAAGTTGTAGCTGATTTTTTTTTCTATAAGACTGGCTATCGAACTGTTTCGCAACTAAATACGGAAAAAGACTAGAAGGCAATGAACAAAAAGTTGAAATTTCCCATAGTAATTTACATGTAAACTTCAAATGGCTTGTGCGAAGTCTGTTTCTAACCAAATGAGTTGTAACTTAGGGAGGTTAATCAGGACCCGATTTGAAGCCATTTAAGCACTGTGGAGCGAAAAAGTCAAATTTTGCATCAGTCTAATGCTCAACTGGGGTCCCAAAACTCCAAAACCTACTTTTCCTCCAGCTTTGGATCCGTCCGTAAAAATGAGTTGTAGATCGCAAAATGTGTTTGCTACACACTATTTTTATTTTGCTGGAAACCAGCAAAGTTTTGCTGGATTTTTCCGAGCTGTAAAATCAGCAATTCTTCCAGCAAAATATTGTTGCTGAACGACCAGCAAAATGACCCGACGTAAAAGTGACAGCTGTTTACTGAAACATCAGCAATATTTAATGGATATCCAGCAAACCCGAGAGGCAATGATTTTGCTGAAAGATCAGTAATTTGTTGTAATACGATTGAATTGGAATTGCATTTAAAAATGAAATAAAACACAATATAATGTGGTATTATATTACGCACTTTTAAATTTCGCATAAAAATTACACATAGACTAACTAACTAAATAACTTTTGTTCATAATTTTTAAAAAGGTTAATATTTCCCTTTGATCCGCTTTGATCCATCGTACACTGGACGATTCTCATTGACTGTCTAATCCGACAATTGTTGCAGCTACAATAAAGCAGAGAATAGAAATATTACGAGCAAGATTTTAAATTAAATGTAGAGTTCACAATAAATTTGCAATTATTCTCATTGTTTTTACCTGTAATTAATGATAGCTGGCACTGTTGAAATTGCCAAACAGAATACGCGGGAAAGTGAAGGGTGATAGTTTGAGAGCTCACACACGTTACTGAGCATCCAGCAAAATATTACAAATTACTGAACATACAGCAGAACATGGTTTTGCTGGAAGCTGTTCAGCAATTTGTTTTGCTGGAACTTCATTTCAAAATTGAGTGTGTACTAACTCGTTGAAGAGATGAACAGCTGTTGCTGTACTAGGGTCACTTCTCCTTATATGTTCCAGTGACCAGTCAATATGCGGTGGCGAGGAATCCCACTCAAATGCGGTGGACCCTGTACACCGGAGGGAGTTCCTGGTGGGCTAGGTCACTGAGGAGTTTGTTGGCCCCCTTGAGGAGGAACATGCCCTCATCATCTCCGTCTGTTTTTTCCAGGAAATTTAGAGACTTGGTGCAAACGGTTAATACGAAGATATATTTAAAAGGCAGCACTCCTACCTCGACACAGGTTGAAGCCGTTGGTGTACATGGAAGCAGACCAGAGATGGTACGGATGCTGCGGCTTTATGTTGGGCTAAACAATTCTATTACTCGATCAGCTGCACGGCAAGTACATTCCGCTCCATACTTGCTATTAACGATCGTTTTGGCCACACTGAGAGCGAGTATTTCCGGAAATGTACCGCAGCAGCGCCAGTCTCGTCTCGCATACCTTCTTGATGTCATAATTGATGATGATGTCACAGTGTTTTGTGAAACTTAGATGACGATCCAGATAAACTCTAAGTATGCAGATGACACTGTGAAATGGATTTGCGAACCCATTGATTTAAGCAGGTTTCTTCCCGGCACGGTGCCCTCCATTGCAAATGTGCGAGAATTGGCTCTTGCTAGGTGTCAGCTGAAAGCCTGCCAATTTTGACCACTTTGCAACCTCCGTCGGACCCAACCCGATGATTTACCTATCACGGGCAGCACAATGTCGTCCGCAAAAACAAAGCTGTAGATGTCTTTGATTAAGTGCCCGGAGACCATATTAGAAAGAGTGTCACAGCCGGAACGGAATCCTGCGGAACTCCGGTTTCTTCAGCAAATGTGTCCGATTTTCCATTTCCCACATAGACCTGAAAAGTTCTGCTCTGCAGGAAATTTCGGATGAAAGAAAGGATATTTCCGGTAACTTTCCACTTGATTAATTGATCGAGGATTTTTGGATTCCAGGTCCTGTTGTAAGCCTAGGAGTGGTCCAACGTAGCCAAATCCACGTGTAGATATTCGCTCAAAGTGTTGTCAGTTACCTGACCGATGGTGGCACAATTAATACTTGTGCCAAAACCTTGATGAAAGGCGTGCTGACGGATGTCCAGGTAATCGGTAAACCGGTGATTTATCATTCTCTGCATCACCTTGCATGTACAGTTTGTAAGGGAGATTGGACGGTATCCTTTTAGGATGGTACGGGTAGCGTTCTTTTTTTTTTTGAATGGGCACCACCAAGCTGTGCCTCCACTGTTCAGGAAAAGTTTTCTTCCTCCAAATCTCGTTGAAACTGTTTAGTAGTGCTCGCTTCCCGCTCGACGGAATGTGTTTTTTTTTGTTTTAAGGATAACCAACATCATCGGGACCGGGCGATTTGCCATTAACGGTTGCTAACGCGAAACACATTTTAGTCATGGAGAATGGTATGTTAATGAAATTTAGATCAGGAAGAATTATATTGCGTACGGAGTTTATCGAGATGTTGTTATGCTTGGACAGTTGGTCACCATAGCTATCAAGAGATCTAAGCTCAGAAAAGTTTGAGCCCAGCTTATTGGCAACCTCGATGGAGTCCCTAGTGACCCCACAAGAGTTGCATTTTGCTAGTTCCGTGTTCCTACGTTTTCCTCTGAGTGCGTTCACTCTGTTCCATAGCTCGGTTGTTGACTTGTTGCTATCTATTTCGTTAAGGAACTCCTCCCAGAATTTTGATTTGCCTTCTCTAATCGTGAAACGGTACTGGTTCCGTAATCACGGGCGGCTTCTTCAGCGTCCGGATAGTCTATGGGTAATCTTTTTAATCTCCTGAGTTCCTTTCTCTTGGCTTTTACCATAGCGCGAGTCTCAGGAGACCACCAATGCAAGGCTCTTCGTCCGGAGTATTGCGTCCTTAGTTGTGGATAGTACTTACCTTACCAATCAGGCTAAAGCCTTGTTGTCCTCTGCTGTCCGAAGAAGTCGTCTCCACTCTACTTGATCCATGGCCACACTTCACCAGCCTCGTAGTCTACGAAGGGTCCGCAGGTCGCCTGCTACTTGGTCGATCCACCTTGCCCGCTGCGCGCCTCTTCTTCTTGTTCCTGTTGGGTCGCTTTCTAGAACCATTTTCACTGGGTCTTCGGGCGGCATTCTTACAACGTGCCCAGCCCACCGCAGTCGCCCAATTTTTGCAATGTGCACGATGGATGGTTCTCCCAGCAGCTGGTGCAATTCGTGGTTCATTCGCTTCCTCCAAGCTCCGTCATCCATCTGTACTCCACCGTAGATGGTACGCAACACCTTCCGTTCGAAAACACCAAGGGCACGTTGGTCCTCGACGAGCGTAGTCCAGGTCTCGTGGCCGTAGAGGACCACCGGTCTAATCAGCGTCTTGTAGACAGTCAACTTCGTGCGGCGGCGAATTTTATTCGACCGGAGCGTCCTCCGGAGACCAAAGTAGGCACGATTCCCTGCCATAATGCGTCTTTGAATTTCTCTGCTGGTATCATTTTCGGCGGTCACCAGTGAGCCCAAATACACAAACTCATCGACCACCTCGATTTCGTCTCCGTCAATCTGAACTCGGGGTGGGAGGCTAACATTGTCTTCCCTAGAACCTCTTCCTTTCATGTATTTTGTCTTTGATGCGTTGATGGCAAGTCCAAACCGACTAGCTTCAGCCTTAAGTCTGATGTACGTTCCCGCCATCGTCTCAAAGTTTCGTGCCATGATGTCAATGTCATCGGCGAAACCAAGAAGCTGGATGGACTTCCTGAAGATCGTGCCACTCGTGTCTATCCCAGCTCTTCTGATCACACCTTCTAACGCGATGTTGAATAGCAGACACGAAAGTCCATCACCTTGCCGTAGCCCCCTTCGAGATTCAAAGGAACTCCCCGATACTCGATCCATCGTCGCCTTGACCAATCGAGTCAGTTTATCCGAAAATCCGTACTCGTGCATAATCTGCCATAGCTGAACTCGATCGATTGTGTCGTATGGGTGTCAAATTTTGGGTGGGTGTCGTATTACAGGTAGTCATTATCGTTGACTGGAAGGTAAATGCTTACGATGGAAATTGGAAACGGGGTCTGCATGCGGACCGCTACAGCTATGACATCCGTTACAAGGCTTATCTGGGAAAATGGGCCGTTGATTGGTAGACATTTCCTCCATCCTTGACGAATCAGTTGTATTTACTCCGCAATGTTTTATTCATGCGTTTCTGGTTCACTCTGTGTACCTCCTGTAAGGCCAGGATCAGAGGTGAATTATTGAGCCTCGAGATCACCCAGGTTGTTGTGAAAACCGTTTCGGGGTTGTTGCCTGGCTTTTATTAGTAAAGGGACTGTTGGGTGTAGTGCGTTTCGGAAACGCAAACGAGGTATGGGTGATGGAATTCTACCAACAGAGGGTACCGGTATAGCATCCAGCGTAGTCAGAGGGTCTTTAGCTGAAAGAGATGTATTGGAAGCAGCTTCAAGGTTGTGGAGTGTGTCCACATTAGTTGGAACTTTCGATTGGGGTTCGTTCGGAAGAAGGCATCATTGGTGGGTTCCAGGTTCCGGTAAGGGGATTCCAGCACGTTGCTTATGCAGTGTTGTTGCACCGGATAGGTTGTTGATTGGTAGAGTAGTGGCGGTAGACCATGAAGATGGCCCTGCGGTTGTTGTGGCAATTCCGGATAGTTCGGTCTGAAGTGTATCGTATTCCAGAGCGACGCAGATGGCGTAAGCAAGAATTTTGATTCTGGTGTCGTTGGTGTGGACTTGTTTCTCATGGTGTTCAGGGGAACGGGGGCGGCAGGTTATCAGGTAATCAGGTTATCGATGTTAAGATGGGGGAAGGTGAGGTGATCACGTGATCCAAGTAAATTGTTGTCCTTAAAGGTCTTGTTAGGTGTAGAGCTCCACCAGTAGCAGGTTTTGTGGAGCGACCCACAGCTGGCAGAGGTGACCAGGCCCGTTCGGAGACTATTATATTGAATTCCTTGATGTTCTGTGTGGGTTATTATGGTATTTTCGCTCCCTTCCATAAAGGAATAGGAGCAAGCTCCCTGTCCGTTCCTCTTGCCGGTTTTGGTGCTTTCTTGACTTCCGCACCGAAGGGGCATCGACTACGCCGCGATCCAACCGGGTTGATGGGATAAGTCGATCCGAATGGTTTGATTTTGTCTACAGAGTATGCCAACGAGTGCTGAGGGTTGTCTGTCTGTTCCGATTATTCGTTAAAGTCCGTACTGGCAGGGCCGCGACTACCCGAGGCCTTATCTGAATTAGTGGTGGTGGCATCGGTGATTGTGGAATTAGTAGGCTTGTTCCTCTTCGTATCTGTGGTGATTGGTGATGGATCCATTGCGATGGAACGGGTTTTATGGTTAACTTTCGGTCGATAAGAACGAACTGGGTTTTGCATTGCTGTGGAACGGTCTACAGTTCCGACAGCGGATCCTGAACGTCTTCCAAATCTTCATCGGACGAGACTGCCAAGTCTGAGGTGATGACTTGGCTTAGTGCTAAGGAGCTTTTTGCATTCGGAGATTGTCATTAGGGCTAAGGAGATGTTTGTATCCGGAAGGTCATTGGAGATTAACTACCTTTAACCCGTTTTGGCATTTGTTCGTTGCTGTCCTGTTTGGCTACTGTTTTCTTCTTCGTTTCTTCGGTTGTTCTTTGGCTGTTCTTGTGTTGGCTGTTCTTGCTGTCTTAAGGTACGTTTGAGTTGAATGGGGGGTGGTAGCGGTCACTGTCCTCTAAGAACTGGTCGAGGCTCGGAGGGAGCTAATTTCTTTATCTGTCTGATTTGATGGTGAAAAGTAATACTCAATTGTAGATACAAAGTGTTCGGTGTTGATTGCATGTACTCACGCATCTGGTCAAATTTTTTGAACCATAGTTCAGTACAATTTCATTTCCGAAATCATCTAGTAGTTCCAATATGTGGAGGTAATTTGAAGTCAAAATCTTGAAAAATGACAAAACCCGCGCAGTTTTAAGAAGAGCCCGTTTTTGATAATGTAGTTTCAATAACACAAATTAAATTTTGATAAATCTATCAAATTTAACATTAAAATCCCTGCGTTGTGGGTCAGGAACATTAATTCCTTGTTTGGTTGTGTAACAATCTCTATTCTAACATATAATTTAAAACGATCTAAAAAAAAATCCAGAGTTGTAGCCCAGAGGGAACCAAGCACTTTTGAGTAAAATCCAATAAGGTGTTTTCTAAGATTTTTTTTTTGTAATGCTGCCATAGTTTGGTTGAAATCGGCGACACTTTGTATACACTTGTCCTGGAATGATCCACATGTAACACTTTCAAAATCACAGCACAGTTTTTTCCCCATCCATCTTCCACTTACCCGGTCGTAGTCATTTGCTCTCAAGGCCTCGGCTGCCGCGACGGTGCGCTTGATCTCGCTGATGACGTGACGGGCCCGTTTCAGCAGCACTTCATCGGCACCTTTCAGTGCTGATGCAAGATGTTCCCGGGAAACAACGGAGGTTTCCACAATTTCAAACCCATTCCCCGACGTCGGAAAACGTCGCAACGTACGTCAAGTGTGGAGGTGTGTACGTTTTCACCCGGAACAGCAGCAGCAGGATCCCAGGAAGTAACGGCATGAGGTGCGAATTTATTTGGCATCGCAGCGTTAATGAGCAGCATGGGGTGGATTTTTGCATTTAAAAAAATAGAAACGGGGGTAAAGTTCATCATTAGTACAAACTACGGAACCGTGTAGCAACGAGGCCTTCATATAAAAATAATTAACCGGATAGCGGCAGAGGTAGAATATAATTATGTGAATGAGTTTGGAGCGAAATACCATTAAATACATTCCATCATTTTACCAAAGTCTTGTGTACAGTATAGCAACATTTTGAATAGAAAATTTTTGCTCATTTTTACAAGTAAACCCGAGGTAAAGTCAATTAAGATATCACGCACAGTACAAACCTTCCAGATTCTTCTCCGTGGCTTCCCGGTAGCTCTTAAGTCCCATCATTTCCAGCGCTTGTTGGCACTGCTTACGCCTGGCAGGGTATTCACTAGAAGACAGTTCGTGTTTCACGTTCGAGTTGCAAATTAACACCGCCAGCCCAGACATTTCGAAGGGGATCAGCTCCGTGGTGAGGTTTCTGTTGAATGCGGAATATAGCAAAATGAACCTGATTAAAGATCACAATTTAAACAACTAGAATCAGTGAATTCCGCCATAAATGCTACCAGACAGAATTAGAAACGCTAGTGACAGAGTCATTCCAATTTGGTTAAAACTCTTTCATATCCTTATATTAGCATTAGCTTCCAATTCTCGGAAAACCTAACCTTCCGACTAATGCAAGAGGCTCCGATTAACGTACAACGTTGAAACATGTATGCCGGCAGACATGCACTGCTGTTACCCGGAGTTCACAAAGGTTGTCCTTTATCCGAAAGAGTAACGTGTGTCCTGTGTGTGTGTGTGGTGCGTTGTTTGTTGTTCTCGGATCGTTCCATGTCTCATCAAAAGAGCCCCAAGTCTTAACACTCCGCCTCGGTCGGAAGAGTGGTACTAATCTGCTAACATTGCCAATAGATTCCATGTGTACGTAGAACATCACCTTTGGACTGCTCCGTTCGTCGACGGAAACAAGAGCAAGCTTTTGGCTCAATTCGCGCTGACAAAGAAAGCCACATGAATAATTTGTAGCCACTGAGCCGAGTGGGTAAGTTGCTTTTTGTTGTAGTTGGCTCCTAGTCTTCGGCGTCGTCTTCGATGTAAAGCTTGGCAGATATGCAGGCAGCAGGTTAGTGCAGGAGACTAAACAAAACGGTGGGGGAGGTGAAGGTGAAGAGCAGGTGCCAGCTCCTATGTTCGGATTGATGTTAATTTCCTTGCAAGATTCTTTGAAGAAAGCCGAACAACTCTACCAGGATGAGCTGCCAGGGTGAGGACATGTGACAAATTGCTTTCGGTTTGGCTGAATGGTTGAAAATCTGTCTGCAAGTTTGCAGATGGGTGAGCCTTAATCATTCCGGTGAGGAAGGAAACAGAGCAAACTGGCGACCCATCCGAAGAAAATCTTAATCCTCTATTGAAGGCACTCAGAGAAAATTGCAGTTGTTTGATTTTCAGGGAAAGGAAATCCAATTTTGAATTACGGTATGCCAGTTGAGCCTGGTTGATTGAATGAAGAGACTCTAGTCATAACAACAGACCACAATAAAACTCTTATATTTTCGTTCTGAGTGCCTCCTTTCATAGCCGAGTCCAATATGTGTACAGCAAGTGGAAATAAATTACATCCTTTCCATACATGCAACGAGAACAAGCCATCAACCATCCGAGGTTCCATCCATCGTACCGTGTTCAAATAATACAATGCCCACATACGAATGGCAAGCGCCCGGTGGCAAGGACACAGGACACAGGATGTCAGAAATCATTTGTGTACCTTAATTAAAGAGATATGCATCAAACAATTTTGCCTCGTTTGTACAGGTCACGTATAAGATGATAACTTCTTCCGCAGAAAGCAGCTCAAATATAAACAACTTTGTGTCCCAGGTGACTGTAGAACGGTGTTACCTTGCCATGTCACGTGAAGTTTACATTGTGCATTGTGCAGCTCTTGAAGCGGTACGACGATTATACAGTAATCCTAAACGAATACACATTGTTCGAATCTACCGGTCGCTTCTGTGTTGTGTACAAGTTTTACCTCTCTAGAACATGCACAGAATGAATTTCTTATCCGTTCCCAGTATCAACTCACCGACAGTCAATCAACAATGCCCGGTTCTTTTGGCCACAGACCGAGATAAGCTGGTCCATGATACCACAGGGCATGTTTGCAAATGTATGCTCAGCTTTCTGGCAAATCAGGGCCTTATCGCTATCCCTGCAAATACAAACATTGGTCACAATTATACGGTTCGAAGATTTACTTTACAAGCTATTTCAAAACTACCCAACATTGGGTGGAATTCACCCAGTTCAAACAAAACTGAACGTATTCAAAAATCGGAAAACTAAGTTCAGACGTGCAAGTCGACAAATTAACTTCATCGATCGTATTCAGGTCGATGTTGCTCAATTGTCAACTGGTAACTACTAACATAGTTTACCCATTTTTGGGTAGGATCAGTTTTGACTGAACTGGGTTCATCCTACCCTAAGAGGAAGAGGAGGCAACTGGTTTCTTTTTGTCTGTGACGTGTTTTTCTCTCATTATGGGCGATGCAGTCGACTATCAAAATACTAGAAAATATATTCCCTGTTGTGAAACTTCTCGCGTTTCTATACTTCGCGCGACTAATCAGGCGCTGGTTCGCATTTGACAAAAAAAAATGGTACATAAAAGTCCCCCTATTGCCTCATCTTCCTCTTACATCCCACAGTGTTGCTTTTTGTCGTTTTCGTGCGCTTTTTTAATAGCTTCTCAAACATTGATTTTAGGGGTATAGTTTGTTTAAAGATATTTTTGCATATGCTTATCCGCATCTTTTGATGTAGACGGTTTGGTGATTAATCTAACTTAAAGTATGTATGTATGTATGTATGTAAGGTAGCCACCATCCCTTCAAAGATTTTGTCTTGTATGCAGCTCCACTTAATAGCAAGATCAATTTGAGCTACCGATCTGAATTCACAATATCGCTGTATGAAGGGCCAAAAACGGAGGGGCGGACCCGTAAGTAGAGACACTTACGCGAAATCCACGGAAATTTAAGAATCTCCTTCCAACGATACGATCCAACAAATCGAATAACGCAGTTCGCAATACTTATTAAGCTTCCTACAGCATTGTTTGTTAAGAAGGGCGCGTCAATCTCACTGAAACTGTTGGAGTAGAATTCACACCACCACAATCGAATCGGTAGGATAAAGAAAATGATAGTGTTTACTCCCTCCTAGACTCCGGTTGTCATACCACTCCATCGTACAGTTTCAGGTCAAATGATACCCTGATGCTCCCTCCCAACCTAGTATTTATTTATATGAAGTAAATATATGTAATGGAGAAATGAAATATATCCGAACATTACAATATGAAATAATGAAAATACTTTTATGTGGATAAAATAGCTGATATTCTGCAATGCAATTAATAAATGTTTTACATATAGTAATATACAGCTTTATGTCTCCTCAGCTCACAGCATCAGGTGGATGTAACACTGAAATCTCAAGGTTATATTAAGCAAATACACATTTTTAGCTCGAATCATTCTTGATACTTTCCTTAAAATAATGAAAAAAGTGTAATGTTTAACTAACAAAACAAAAAATAAAAAAACGAATCTCATCTAAATGATGTCATGCATGACGAGAAATAACCTGTATAATAAATATTTTGCATATAATGTTATGCATTGTTGTCGCTTCCTCTGCTTCATCAGCTTAATTTTAATTTCGATGAGTAATGCGATACTAAATAAATTTATAAATATTGAAATAAACACGAATAATTGATATTGATACGTCCAATGTTTCAGATATGTTTGGGATTTTTTCTGAATGGATGGATTATTCTTGATTAATGTGACGTATGAATATCTGAAGTAATGAATGGAAAAGAAGAAAAATCTAGGTTATGATTGTAAATATTGAACACTCTACAAAAGTATAGTGATAGGTTTAGATAATCTGTAATGCAATGGTTATATTAAAGAATAATTGAAATTATCTCTAATGATGTAATGTGTTTTTTTTTTCAGCTGTTGGTTAATATGTAAGCAACTAATTAATTAGTAAATTCTGCACTAATATAAATTTATATAATGTATAAGATATTAAATTATAATAATATGTATTCTTGAATTAATTGGACTATCAGAGAGGCTGTATGCTACAAAAGAATTTAATAAGAGTGTTATACTACTTATATTTAAACGTTGCATGAATATTACTCGATTGATGCCCATGAAAATCATATAACAATTTGATCTTTTAAATATTGATGATCTGAAAAAAAAATAATTATAATTCTGTTTGAAAACATAATAATATGAAGTATAAAATTAAATTAATTGATGTAATACTACATGCAGTAAAATATCATTCCTTGAAAATATATTACACGAAGACTTATATTCACCTCCAAGATCCCGGCGGATAAAAAATAATATAATGATATAAAATGTATAATATAAAGGAAGAAAATAATATCACAAAATAGTCAACTCTAATAATATAAAAAAATAAGTTATAAAATAATATTACAGGATGTAATAAAAAAAACATATTTGAAAAAGCATTCCTTGTATCCATTGCGTACTGACGGGAAATAATTACATATAATTAGAAATAAATTTGATGATATGTTCAGCGTCAGGCGTCCAACGATAAGCATGAATATAATCCCATTCCAGAGACGTCAGTGATGACCTGAGAAATATTGACCGCTTCTTCTAAAAACAAGTACTAAAATAAAACAATAAAAAATCAGTAACATTTGAGCAAAAAAAATAAACTAATGTAAAAAAAATAATGGTATCACTAATAAGAATAAATTACCTGAAATGTACAAGTATGTCTAAAACAAATGTAATAAATGATAAAAACTACTTTATATGAACATACATTGGTGGCCCTTAAATCAGCACAACAGGCCGACTCTCATACAAACCAAAATACGAAAATCGGCCCATTGTGCCAATCCAATAGTAACACAATACATCAAATATGACAAACAGGTGGTAAACTTTATGCGAACGTCAAATTTAAAAATACATAAAAAAAAATCCACAGTAAAAATAATTGTGAGTTTTTTTTTTATCTGATGATTAACTCTGTTGTTTTCCATTCACCTAAGCTAATTTTTATGGATGATGATGATGACATGGAACTACCACTCACTGTAGCAAGATAACTGGTCACAGACTATGGACCATCCTCACTGCTCGACCTGATCAAGTCCAACAGCCTCCAATTGCATTCCACCCGCCACTACATGAAAGGCCAAAAACGATTTGGGTGAATCCGTGGGCAACATCGCCCACGCGCATCCATGGGACAAACGATAATCTCCCTCCAACAACAGGATCACACAACCGGCCATAAAACAGGCCTTCCAACAAAGGGACGTGAGTGGAGAGAAGAGCCCGCCCTCCCCTCACGAAACTCCACAAACAGGAAGTCGGCACCTCCACTCCCCCCATCCACCTCACCTAAATCGGGTGCCCTGGTGAACCCTACCGTACCCAGCATATAATGTTTCATATAATAATGGAATGAATGTTAAGAGAAAAATAAAGGAAAGATCTCACCCGATATGTTGCAAAGGGATCCATGACATCACGATGTTTTCGAAGAGCTCCCATAGATATGCTGCCGCTACTTCTTCAACCGGTGTTAAAAACAGCACTCTCGCCTTTCCTTCCTAACACAGCAGCGGAAACCCTCAAAAACCCAGTAACTCACACTAGCTGCTCCAACTGGAGGGATCTCAGCAGAGAAAAAATGGACTGCATCCACTTTCCATCACCAATCACTCGCGACACAATGGCTTTAGTTCGCCAGCACAGTCTGTAAAATGCAGCGCAAGCACCTCACCGGCAGAATAAACTCGCGAGTGGCCGAAAACAAACGCCATGGCACCCTTCGATTGTATTACTGAAACACAACCTCAACACACAAACACGATGACGACAACGTTTAGCAAGCGCTTTTCGTCCGGGAGGTGGAACGCCAGCACACAGCAAGCGAAGGAGAGAAGAAAAAAAATGCACAGACAGCTCGAGTTGAACTGCTAACGTTGACAGACAAACGCGAACTGATTAATCTACCTTAAAGTGAGATCAAAACAATATTGTTTTACCTGATTCAGATAGAGACTTAACGTCTGCAATAAAGTTGTAGAAAATGCGAGCAACCAGGATCAGCGATTCTTGGAAAAGATCAGAAAGTATACTCCTTCAAATAATTGTTTTAAGTGTTACTTTTTTCGTAGATTTTCAATATACTTAGCATATTGTACAAAGTTGTTTGCCGTACAAAAATACATATTTTTGCTGAACATTTTAACATGCTATCTAAGAGATGAACTAGCCTATGGCTAAAAATCTCTCTAATAAAGAAAAATGAAAAAAAACATGCTATCTCTTAAAATTAAAATATGTATTCAAAAATAAGACATTTGCAGGAGTTTTTTAGTTATTGAAAAACACCTAAACGATCGCTTGCTGCCACATGTTTTTATAATTTTTCGGCAGTAAAATAAGCATAGATTCATAGATTTTGCGCCAATTTGCGCCGGAAATATTTATTTGAGAAGCAAATACCCCTAAAAATATCGATTATTTAAGAATAACTTTTTTGTTTCAAGAGATAATTAAGTTACAATGTTCAGCAAAAGCATGTGTTTAAACTTGCAAAATAGTTGTAGAAGAAACAAAAATTGTAGGATGCCTAGAAAATCAGTTATACTAAAAAACATGATTTAAAGGGGCCTTTCACGAAAAATGATACATATCTCGCAATTTATAAGAGCTAGTAAATTTTAGGTGTTCAGCAAAGTTGCTTAAAATAACATTTTCTACAACTTTATTGCAGAAGTTAAGTCTCTATCTGAATCAGATAAAAAATATTTTTAAGATCTCACATTTAGGCAAGGTTGCAAAGACTCATTTCAGCTAAAATAATGTTTTTCGCAATAATAAAACCAAAAGATGGTATGATGGCATGTTTTACTTGTAACTTACAAGAAGAGGTTACAAAGTATGCGTTTGAAACATAAAACCTGTAAATTTTGCTTTCTATGAGTCACAATCAGCGATTTGCTGATCGCTGAGTGAGTGAGTGAGTTTGTGAAAAATCGCTGATTGTGACTCTCATGAAGTGAAATAAACAGGTTTAATATGTCAAACACATTCTTTGCAACCTCTTCTTGTATCCTACCAATTCAAAATTTGATCATGGCATCTAATTATTTCATAATTTAGAAAAACATTGTTTTAGCTGAAATGAGTATTTGCAACCTTGCAATTAACATATGCAAAAACATCTTTAAACAAACTATACCCCCAAAATCAATGTTTGAGAAGCTATTAAAATAGTGCACGAAAATGGCAAAAAGCAACACTGTGCATCCTAACCAAATTTGTGTAGTTTTGGAAGCAAACGATCCCAGCTTACTTTTCTATTTTCCTAGCTGTCAATTGCTGCAGAAACGTAATGGTGGCCACCTCCAAGGCGGCGCTGCTCGATAGACCACCACCGACGGGAACATTGGAATGTACGACTGCGTTGAAACCGGGAACCGATTGACCAAACTGGAACATGACGCCCTTCACATAGTTGAGCCATCTGGAAATGAAAAAAAAAACGGGAATAAATCATAGTTGAAGATACTTATTTCAAATAACAGACTAAAGTGGTAATTTTTATACGATAGATGAGGAGATGAAAGTATAGAATTGATAGTTCCGTTAGAGTACGGCAGTGTGAAAATTGCATATAGAGAGTAGAAAGCGAGCAAGGACAACTTTAGGAAGGTACAAATTGGTTTGATCATCTATCTTTACCAAACTCCCCCGTTTGAGAGGGATGGTGAGGGGTATTCCCACCTATGGGTAAGTCGTTTATTTTGAAGGTTAGAAGACAAATATGTTGTTCCTAACAAATTTTTTTTTTCAATCAGTATCGCTGAAACACCTACCAAACGATAGCATATCAGAATGGCAAGTATGCAAAACCAGAATGTATTTTTCGAATAAATGCTCCTTTAACCTTTAAAAAACACTCAATTACTGCATAGCCACTCATATTTACTATTCTGCCTGTTTTTTTTATTAGTTAGAGGAGTATTTAGAGCAGCGGGCATGAGTCTTTTATTTTGGAACCTCCTTTGAGAAGATGTTTAAGCCCGTTCTTTTTTTCCTCTAATTAAAATCAACTTTCAAATTCAGGTCATGGAAAAAGCTCACAAATTCAAGCGGAAAATGTCAGCCTAGCAATAACTAATTTTGCACGTGCCGAAATTATCTTTTGACATAAAGTATGAGACGTAAACATCCCAAGTAACAATTAAGGTTTTAGGAGAGTTCTGTAGACCATGATTTAGACTTGTAGCATGCTTTAAAACCTCGATAAAACTTGCATTGTTACTTGGGATATGCCCATGTAATGTAAAATTATGTGCTCTAACACTAAGTACGTTGGATTATGCTGCATTTTGCGACCAAATTTTATGTAAAAATTGACGCTCGTAAATATGTAAATGTCATTCAGTCAGTCTCAAAGCACTTAAATACAGTCAACTCTTTACAACTCGATATTCTATAACTCGATATTTTCTATAACTCCATGGATTCTGCGCTCCCTGCGCTGGGAAAATGATTTCATTTTTTTACTATCCATAAAGCGATATTTCGAGAGTGCGTTGCTGGTGCCACCAAGGGGAAGTGCCAATAGTTAATCAAAAAAATTAATCGATAGAGTAAGTTGTTTTTAAGTTTCTCCTCCCATCCGCACACAATTTTCTTTATCTATTGTGCAGTGAGGTTGATTGATTGATTGTGTATGCGGGAGGCACATATAATTTTTGTTTTTAATGCGTTTATTTTTCTAGGCTCATTTTCCGTAGCTTTTCGGAGCCGATATTCATCGATTGGGTTACAAAATTACTTAAAACTAACGTTAGTAAAGCGGAGGCCGATTACTCGCGGCTATCTCGAGGTTAGGGGTAACAAATTGTAACAAACGGGTGGCAGGGTAGGGATTGAGAATACAAGGTTTTTTAGAGCAATGTGCTCTTGATCTAGAACTAAGCGACATACTGGAGAAAACGACAAACATGGGGGTACACCGATGGAGACCTAGCAACTTGAGAGAACACAAGATGACACTAACTACTAAATCCTCAGATCGATCCGTTTTGAAAACACATAAATTAAATTAAAATATTCGAGATCTCGGCTCGCCAAGATGTCTCTAACGGGCCGCAAAGGTTGCTTTTCTCGAGCCTTGAGGGATGCGGATAACTCGGATCTAGCAACACAATGGAGGGTGCATAACCACTACCACAAGCGCACAAATTGCTGCCTGCGAGCCCGATTCGGAAGAAATGCGAGTCTAACGAGTAGTGATTAGTTAGACATGAGCCTTGACATGACACGTATAAAGTCACGGCTCATGTCCAATCCTTTGAACCATGGCTTGTTCGATACCTGTGGGAGAATAAAATGTAACCATCTTCCCAGATCCCTCTCATTCCATTTTTTTTACCAGTCGGTAGATGCTGGGTAATGCGCAATACAGATCCCATTGAGATCACTAGCCTCTTCCCAGCAACTCCTATCCCTACCTCCCCGTGGTTCCGGCCGGGAACTGTGAGCAACCTTAGGGAAGATCTGGTAACCAACTTCGGTGGGAACTTTGGTCATAGGCTGACAGGGAAGGGGGGGGGGGTGTTTGCTTCGGCAAGCCTGAGCGTCTGTTCTCCAGGAGGAGCGGCTCACAACAGCGTCTGTTCCCATGTTAGGGGCGGCTGATCTAAGGTCCGAGTGCCAGTGAAGGACTCTAAGCACAACTGTGCACCCTGGTCCTCCGGAAAGTTAGGGGGTTGGTGTCAGGCCCTGCGAGCCAGCCGTAAAAAAAGCATTGCAACGGAAAATCAGCAACAGAGGAATACGAACCGAGACCAACGGCAACGACCCCAGCGACGAAATAGGACTTGCGATTGGAAGCTCGGCACGTCGAACTGTCGATCTCTCAATTTCATCGGGAGCACCCGAATACTCGCCAATCTACTGAAGGACCGCGGATTCGGCATCGTAGCGCTGCAGGAGGTGTGTTGGACAGGATCCATGGTGCGAACGTTCAGAGGTAATCATACCATCTACCAGAGTTGCGGCAACACACGCGAGCTGGGTGAGCGAAATGCAGAAGCACGTGATCGGTTGGTGGCCGATCGACGAAAGAATGTGCACAGCCCTCACTCCGGAAGCACTGATGATGACAAGGACGCATTTTACGCGCAGCTCGACCGCGAGTACGATCGCTGCCCAAGCCACGACGTCAAGATAATCATAGGAGACCTAAACGCTCAGGTAGGCCAGGAGGAGGAATTCAGACCGACGATTGGAAAGTTCAGTGCCCACCAGCTGACGAACGGGAACGGCCTAGGACTCATCGATTTCGCCGCCTCCAAGAACATGGCCATACGTAGCACATTCTTCCAACACCACCTCCCCTATCGTTACACCTGGAGATCACCACAGCAGACGGAATCGCAAATCGACCACGTTCTGATTGATGGACGGCACTTCTCCGACATTATCGACGTCTGGACTCTGATCACTACCTGGTGATGGTCAAACTGCGCCCAAAACTTTTCGTCATCAACAATGTACGGTACCGACGCCCGCCACGGTACAACCTAGAGCGACTGAAGCAACCGGATGTCGCCTTAGCATACGCGCAGAATCTCGAGGCAGCATTGCCAGAGGAGACTGCTGGAGTACAGTAAAAGCAGCCATCACCGACGCAGCCGAGAGCACCATCGGGTACGTGGAAAGAAGTCGATGGAATGAATGGTTCGACGAGGAGTGCAGAGCGATTTTGGAGGAGAAGAACGCAGCGCGGGCGGTAATGCTGCAGCATGGAACCCGACAGAACGTGGAACGGTATAAACAGAAGCGGAAACAGCAGACCCGCATTTTTCGGGAGAAAAAACGCCGCCTGGAAGAAGCGGAGTGCTGTGCCGTTCCCAAGAAACACGGAAGTTCTACCAGAAGCTCAACGCATCCCGCAACGGCTTCGTGCCGCGAGCCGAAATGTGCAAGGATAAGGACGGGAGCCTCTTGACGGGCGGACGTGAGGTGATTGAAAGGTGGAAGCAGCACTTCGAGGCGTACCTGAATGGCGAGGAGAACGTAGGCGCGGGAGACCAGCGCAATGGAGGAAACGACTACGTCAGTGCAGCAGAGGACGGAACTGACCCAACTCCCACGCTGAGGGAAGTTAAGGATGCCATTCAGCAGCTCAAAAACAACAAAGCAGCTGGTAAGGATGGTATCGCAGCCGAACTCATCAAGATGGGCCCAGAAAAGTTGGCCACCTGCCTGCACCGGATGATAGTCAAGATCTGGGAAACAGAACAGCTACCGGAGGAGTGGAAGGAGGGGGTAATATGCTCCATTCACAAGAAAGGCAGCCATTTGGAATGTGAGAACTTCAGAGCGATCACCATTTTGAATGCCGCCTACAAAATGCTATCCCAGATCATCTTCCGTCGTCTATCACCTAAAATGACCGAGTTCGTGGGAAATTATCAAGCCGGCTTCATTGACGGCCGATCGACAACGGACCAGATCTTCACCGTACGGCAAATCCTCCAGAAATGCCGTGAATACCAGGTCCCAACGCATCATTTGTTCATGGACTTTAAGGCGGCATACGACATTATCGGCCGCACAGAGCTATGGAAAATCATGGACGAGAACGGCTTCTTGGGAAGCTGATCAGACTGATCAAAGCAACGATGGACGGTGTGCAAAACTGCGTAAGGGTTTCGGGTGAACTATCCAGTTCATTCGAATCCCGCCGGGGACTGCGACAAGGTGACGGACTCTCATGCCTACTCTTCAACATTGCTCTAGAAGGTGTAATGCGACGAGCCGGACTCAACAGCCGCACGGAAACAAACCCGATTCCATTTTCATGAATAAAAAATCATGAAATGAAAAAAACTTGCCATCCCATGAAATCGTAGCAATGATTCATGATTTCGTCTTGGAAATTCATGATTTCATAATGCAGTGGAATCAAGCCCACTACAAGCGTTACACGTACTTGGCAAACCTTGTTCATAAACCACACTACATAGGTATCTATTATACGCCTTTTGTCTTCCAACTTATACAAGTACTGATAGTCTAGTGGTCAAAGTATGGGTTTGATCTCAAGGTTCTTGGTTCGAATCCAGTCTGATGCATTATTTTATTCTTTTTACATTTTTTGGTTTAAAGTAAAACCCATGAATTTAGCTCATGATTTCAACTCGGATTATTCATGATTTTGGGAATGTTTGTTGCGTTACGGAAAAGTTGATCATGATATCATGAATATTATTCATGGTGTATTTTCATAACATGAGAACACGCTGTGTGCATGAAATCATGAGTCATTTTTCTCATTTCGGAGATCAGATTTTTTCCCGTGCGGGGTACGATTTTCACGAAATCCGGTCAATTTGTGTGCTTTGCGACGACATGGACATTATCGCAAGAACATTTGGAACGGTGGCCGAACTATACACCCGCCTGAAACACGAAACAGCAAAGGTCGGACTGGTGGTGAGTGCGTCAAAAACATGCTAGTAGGCGGAACCGAAGTAATGTCACGATAGACGGGGATACTTTCGAGGTAGTGGAGGAATTCGTTTACCTTGGATCCTTAATGACGGCTGACAACAATGTGAGTCATGAAATACGAAGGCGCATCATCAGTGGAAGTCGTGCCTACTACGGGCTCCAGAAGAAACTACGGTCAAAAAAGATTCACCCCCGCACCAAATGTACCATGTACTGAACGCTGATAAGACCGGTGGTCCTCTATGGACACGAGACATGGACTATGCTCGAGGAGGACCTGCAATCACTCGGAGTTTTCGAGCGACGTGTGCTAATGACGATCTTCGGCGGTGTGCAGGAGAACGGTGAGTGGCGGCGAAGAATGAACCACGAGCTCGTTGCACTCTACGGCGAACCCAGCATCCAGAAGGTGGCCAAAGCCGGAAGGATGCGGTGGGCAGGGCATGTTGCAAGAATGCCGGACAACAACCCTGCAAAGTTGGTGTTCGCTACTGATCCGGTTGGCACAAGAAGGCGTGGAGCGCAGAGAGCACGATGGGCGGACCAGGTAGAGCGTGATCTAGCAAGCATTGGGCATGACCGAGGATGGAGAGCGGCAGTCGCAAACCGAGTATTGTGGCGTACTATTGTTGATTATGTCTTATCTTAAATGTGATGTTGTACAAATAAATGTATGTATGTAATGGTGAGGAAGTGCTGACGGGTAATTGAAAAAAATCCGCAAAGGCGATTTGTCGATCAAAAATATCGCCTTCCATAGCGCCCACCTTAGCTAGCGAGTCCGCTTTCTCATTACCCGGAATTGAGCAATGAGATGGGACCCAAACTAAGGTGATAGTATAGGAGCAGTTAGATAAAGTACTCAATTTAGCTAGGATTTCGGTCAGGAAATACGAGGAGTGCTTCATCGGCCTCATTGATCGAATAGCCTCCAACGAGCTAAGGCTATCAGTAAATATAAAATAGTGATCAGATGGTAGTGAGGCAATTTGCTCTACTGCGTAGAATATGGCTGCTAGTTCCGCAACGTATACGGAACAGGGTTTTTGCAATTGATATGAGGCGCTATGAAATTCGTTGAATGCTCCAAATCCAGTGGAAGCGTTTATAGTTGACCCATCTGTGAAAAAACTCTTATTGTTACTAACATGGTGGTACTTGTTTGCTAAAATTAAAGGAACTACCATCGACCGATGGTGATCTGGTATTCCACGGATTTTATGCAACATGGTCAGATCAAAATTTACGGAGGAACTATAAAAGTCTTGGAGGCAAACACGAGAGGAATTGAATAAAGAAGGGCCAATCTCCAGTGTCATGTACTCGTAATAGAGACTCATGAATCTTGTTTGAGGATTTCTGTCGAGCAGCTTCTCAAAGTTTTCTATTACCAATGGGTTCATTACTTCACAACGGATAAGAAACCGGAAGGACACCCGCGAGTACTTCGAGGCTCATCGTATGCGTCGAGTGCATACAGCCAAGCGCGATTCGGAGGCAACATGGTTGACAAGATGGTTGTTCGATACAACCTGATCAGATCTTCCGGGTGTGCTCCCCACCAAGTTCCAGTAATTGTACGAAGAAAATTGATTCTTTGTTGGCATTTTTGTTTCACATACGCAATATGTTTCCCCCCACGTGCTTTTGGAATCGAACCAGACACCTAAATACTTGAAAGATATCCTTTGAGTGATTGTTCTACCCTTTAGTTGAAGCTGTAACTGTGCAGGATGATGCTTCCTAGGAAAAAACAACCAACTCAGTTTTCTCCGGAGAGACTTCGATACCTAGCTTCATAGCCCAAGTAGACAAATTGTCTAAGGTATTTTGTAATGGTCCTTGCAGTCCGGTGCACTTGGCCCTATAACGGACCCAACCTTGTCATCTGCAAGATGCCTTAGCGAACAATTTTCATCAAGACAACCATCAATGTCTTTTACATAAAAATTGTAAAAAGGGGGCTTAAACATGAGCCCTGGGGGAGACCCATGTAACTTATTCGTGAAGTTGTCGAGTTTCCATGAGAGAAGCTCATATATTTCTCAGACAACAAGTTGCTCAAATAGTTGTTCATAATTGGTGAAAGCCCACTATCGTGGAGTTTATCCGAAAGGACATCGATACAAACAGAATCAAAAGCCCCCTTAATGTCCAAGAAAACTGAACCCATTTGCTGTTTTTGCGCATAGGCCAGTTGAATTTCACAAGGAAATCAACGCAAGACAGTCGCTCGTTCCTTTGCCTCTCCGGAATCCAAATTGCGTATCTGAAAGTAAACCATTCGACTCGACCCATTTGTCTAGACGAAAAAGAATTTTCTCCAACAATTTCCGTATACAGGACAGCATCGCGATGGGACGGTACGAGTTATAATCCGACGCGGGTTTACCGGGTTTTCGAATGGCGATAACTCTTACTTGCCTCCAGTCGTCCGGAACAATGTTGTGCTCCAGAAATTGATTGAATAAGTTCAACAGCCGTCTCTTCGCGACGTCTGGGAGATTTTTAAGCAAGTTGAACTTGATTCTATCCATTCCTAGAGCTGAATTGTTACATGAAAGGAGAGCAAGTGAGAATTCCACCATCGAAAACGGGGAATCTATTTCGTTATTACCCGACGGACGATCACGAACGTTGGTTTGAACCGACACCGAATCCGGGCAAACTTTCCGCGTGAAGCTGAATATCCAACTGTCCGAGTACTCCTTGTCTTCGTTAATCGGTGATGACGCGTTTTGCATTCTCCTGCCGACATTCCAGAGTGTTCTCAAGGAAGTCTCACGCGACAAACCATCGACGAACCGACGCCAGTAACCGCGTTTTTTGGCTTTAATCAAGCCTGTAAACGTTTTCTCGAGGTCGGTGTACCGCTCGAAATCCTCGACCTTACCGTGTTTGCGGAAGTGTTTAAACGCGGCGGTGAGGTAACGCTGAGCCCGAAAGGGTCACACGAAACGAGTTTGACAAGGAATACGATTTTTTGGAGCCTACGATGGATACTGACTGCATTTGAAGGCAGTCCAATATCTTCACCTTCGGCAGAGCACGGTTTTTAAAGATTCCGCAGGAATCGGGACCCATGAAATCATCACTAGTCAAACTCGCTTCGGTGACCACTCCTTCAATTTCTACCTCACTACTGGGTATGTAGACTCGGTATTCCAATGAAAAAAGCTCGCACGCAACAATTTGGTTAGCCTGCTTCCGGTCATCAACGGTAACGTGCAGTTTTATTGGTGTTACCTTGAAAATATCGGTAACGGCCGAAAAATGTGTTGTTAGATCCTTAGAGATCCTCGGAATGTTCAAAGGTTTTTGTTTGGGCCGGAAAAAAACAACCCATGGGCCTTTCGAGGCTTCTGGATAAGCCTTCAGGTGGGGCCGGGGAGCGCAGAGGTTTTCGGGGGCAATGGTGTGGAGGGTGCGGGTGGACGAGGAGGAGATGGCGAGGGAGAGGGTTGTGGGCGATACCTTTTCTTGGGATATGCTCCAGTATTTTTGCTGGAGAGCGAGTCAACTGGAACGTCAAGGGTTTCCATTTCAACAACTTCCTCGAGACTTTCGTGTGAGGTGGAATTAAGAGTTTCGTCGTCTGAGATAGAAATCGACCATCCCCCGCCTATATCATTTGCATCCATTGCGGTTAAATATCGCCGCAATGGAGTTGTTAAGTGTTTGTCTGTCCAAAATAAGTTCAAAGAGCTGTAATTATTTAGTATGTGCATTTAAATTGCTGAAATTTGGGCTGCTGGTTGATCAAATATTCAAAATTTACCGGTATTTTTTAGAGCGATGATGAGTTGACTCTACATGAAGTATGAATAATTTCAGTAAAACGAGGCTTTTTTGAACACCGTTTAAAAAATTGTAATTTATTGAATCACAATCAATTCTTAATTTCAATTCAACTGAATAAGTTCATACCGTTAAATTTTTATTATTTAACAAACCAGCAATAACAATTTCAGAATTTCAATACAAATATTAAAAAGTTGCAGTCCATTAAACTTGTTTAGAGGGACAAAATTCCAGCATTAGTTCCTTAATATGACCGGTACTGTATAATTAAATTTGAAGGCTAGGTAGTAGGGTAGGGTGCTACTTCGTCGTAATCGTCCATTTCCGTTCTTTCGAGCAGAAAACATCAGTATAATCAATGATTTCACCGTACACAAATCAGTAATACGATTGTACTGATGCATTAGTTTACAAGCTACAAAACAAAGCCTATTAGAGCGTATTGGGTGAATATTTACACTCATTGTTCTCAAAACAACAGAAGCGCTCCTAGCAAACTCGCTTTTTCTACGAAGAAAATCCAATGGCGTTTTAATGCGTTTGGACGAAATTGAAATTCGTAGGACGAATATGGAATCAAGAAGCAGTGTTAGATTTTTAACAATATCTCAACAATGTGTGGCTCTTTATCAAATTCAACGATACTTTGGAAAGGGGAATAAATTTAGAAGTCATCTTTGATAGAAACATTTCATTTATTGTTGAAAACCCGTTCAAGAAAGAGAGGTAACGCGTGGGTTGTGCTTAGTAGGACGGAAATTAGATCAAAAACCCTAGTATCCGTTAGAAAAGATTACTGCTTTTTAATTGGACGTAACCCAATAGACAAACTACCAATTACCGAAAGGGAACGTCATTAATTTTTAAATTTATTCGGTTTAAACGAAAAAAAACTGCTTTTGAATTTCCAAAAATTTATGACGTCCCCTTTTTCCTTTAAATAATAATGATTATAATCGAATTGATGACGGCTACGCTACACTAAACCTTTTGAAAATCATAAATTTTGAGTAAGTGCATATGTTTTCAACACGTTTGATAAAAACTCGTTGTCCTCCTCCATTGATGATGCAAAATATATACTATGTCCTTCCTTTTCTCTAAAATTGAAATGAAATGTCCTCCTTTTCAATTTTTTGAAATGGTAACCCTAGTGATATCGCAGCTCAGAATATCAAGCTAACAAAACTCACCAACTGCAAATCTCACCAAACTGTGGTGAGATTGAGTTTAATGATTTTTGCTTTACACCCGAATGCAACCGAAACTTCCATAATGGCTTGAAGCAGTCCCTTCGCGTCTGCCATCGGTGAAGATTAAAAAGAGATAGTAAACTATGCTTTCTCTTTCTAAGAAAACTATGTGCAATGGAATCATTGGTGTGTCGAGTCAACTCTCAGCTTGATTTTTTGCACGTTGTGAATAGTCTCGCAATATCAAAGAAGCTTGTAAAATCAATATCAAGCATGATATTTTGTTCCAATATCACGCGTGATATTGCGAGCGCATGAGAGCGGAAAAATATCAATTGATTTCTGATTTTGCCAACACTGATCTTGTTTATTCTATAAGTCACCAATTCCATAATTCGAAGGTCACCTTAATATCGAGTTATGGAGAGTTGACTTACTACCTTCATTTATCTAAGTAATTAAAATTGAGTGATGTTGATTGATTGATTGATTTATCTGCCTGAGGCTGGTTCGCCTCCAATGAGTGATGTAATTAGACGTGTGGAATGATGAATTTCGGATTACGCCAGGTAATGTTGTATTGTTCAATTTTTGACAACATGCTTCTTGTTTTTCGCACGGTCGATCAGACCTACTCAAAATTTAGTCGAGTCGATTCAAGTTCGGAAAAAGTGGATTTACTCAAAAGTGAGTTTAATTTTCCAGGAAAAAGCCGTGGAAAAACACGAACAAAACCTCAAATGTGAGGAAATTTTCATTAAAATTTTCCCCCTTCTAAGAGTATGACAATAGACTGAGTTAAAGTTCTATCGGTTTTCCTCATATTCGAGATTTTTTTCCTGGAAAAGCTTTGGAAAAGGAAGATGCATAAATGACGTAGCATTTTTGGGTGACCAACCGTGTAGAAAAATACACTTCAAGGGCACGTGAGACCAAAGTTGATGCTTCATCAAACGTAAACAAACATTGGTCCCCTTGTAGCGTTTTTGTACCTAGTTGGTTACCCTAAAATGCTACGTCATTTATGCATCTTCCCTATTGTTGTGTCTCATATGGTGGTAAGCTTCAATTCGGACTAACTTTTAATACCGACCTTGTTTGGATGATCAGCAAAATGTTTGCCTAGAGCAGGGTTGCTTAAACTCACTTGCTATAAAAAAATATTTTTCGGAATTATGCAATCATTAGATGTTATAATGATATGTTGTACTAGTAAGTAACAAGAAGAGGAGGTAAAGTATGTGTTTGACTCATAAAACCTGTCAATTTCGCTTTCAGAGCGTCACAATCAGCGATCATATGATTAGTGAGCGTTCACTCAGAGTGAGCGCTCACGAGTCGTAAAATCGCTGATTGTGACGCACTGAAAGCAATATTGACAGATTTTATATGTCAAAAATATACTTCATGACCTCTTCTTGTAACTTACAAGTACTAATTAGCATTATACTATTTCATGATTTCATAATTCCGAAAAACATTTTTTTATAGCAAGTGAGTGGAAGTAACCCTGGCCTAGAGTAACCATGATGTTTAAAGCAGCTGGAAATTCTTGATCGGAATGTAATCCGAGGATAATACCGGTTGGAGCTTACCACCAATAATGCCTTTTCTATGTAATACGCAGCAAAGAATACCTTTTATATTAAAAGCCTGTAGACGGTTGTACGAAAAATGGTCGAATGACAAAACGACGAATGACAAAACGTCGAATGACAAAATGTTGAATGAACAAAAGGTCAAAGGGGGGCATCAGGTCGAATGGCCCAAAGAGTGACAAAAAGTCGAATATACTAAACGTCGAATGGTGATAAAAAGTCGAATCATGGAGTTATGATTCGAACTGGAGGGTGGCCTATCATAAATTCCTGTTTTTTTTTAATCAGGCGAGAAATTCTACCCCTGGTACGGCAGTGCAGTTACAGTAACACATTGATGTTGGTAAGGGTCCGGTAGCCCAACAGAGGCATCAGCCTTAATTTGGATTTTTTTTTAGGAAGAATCCACTTCAAAGTAGAAGATTTATAATCCCTCAATCATGTTATGCGTAAATGTTTGTGTTTGCGCACCTGAAAATAATTATGATAATAAACCATGCTGAGAGTGGGAACATTGCTTTGAAACCTTGCATGACCCACCGAATAACAGCGCGAAATTTCCTCCATAAAATTAATCAATTTTCCAACCAGCAACAACCACTGTGTTTGTACAGCAGCGTATATTTTTCGAAAGATCTGCACATCTGCTTTTTGCATACATCGCATGCACACAATGCACAACCCCCCGGACTCAAACACGCCCAAAGCAGAGCAACGAAATGGCTCCACCAGAAGCAACAACCGCCCAGGCCTTTGGGTTATGCTCTCACAAAACCCGTCGTCGTTCGTTGGGTTGGGACGACCACGGACGGCCATGTCCTGCCTCCTGCTCTGTCAAACAGTGCGTGTGAGTGTGTGCACATGTATTGTTGTATTCTGTTTTTATTTGAGCTGCGCGGCCGCCTAAAATTTGCATGAATTATGAACACGTTTGCACATTCATTATGCGAAATTTTCCGCGAGTTTTGATGTCGTATTATTTAATTTAAATACATGAATATGAAAATGAGACGGCCTACTGGAGAAGGCTGAGAAAGGGGTAGGGGCGAGGCGAAATGTGATGTTTCCCGCTTTGCTGTTATTATCTCGCCGGTCGATGAACAATATGAACAGGACGACGACGGGCAGAGCACCAGTAGCAGCAGCAGCAGTAGCATGAAGTGCCGGACATACACGCAACATCGCAGAAGAGCATTGCAATATCGCTCGCACGGTTGGTATAAATCCCGAACGGTGCGACGTGGTGGGCGGTTGGGCAAAGTTTGTTTTACGCACCCAACCGAAAGGGAACATCTTGTATGACGCATGTTGGGAGGCGCCTTGCAATTTATAGGAATCGACTGTACCCTGAAAATAGGAGACCTGGAGCTGGTAGGAGCTGGAGAGGATGGAGCCCAGAGAGCATTATCTCGGAATACAGTTAACAAATAGGCTCCGGTCGGAGGATTGACGGCACTGGTCCGCAAGTTTCAATGCGTGACTCAAACTTTTTCACGTTAAAGACTAGTTATAATAACATTGTTTAAATCGCGATTAAGGCCATCTTTACGGAGATAAACGGGTTTAAAATTTGGAAAACCCAAATCATCTTTTACCTTGATCTGTTTCCGTAGATCTTGTTTTCCGGACTGAGGACCAATGCCACCGACGCCAGGGAGGCAGCTCCCACACCAGGACCGCACCTATCAACCTATCAACTCATGGACCGGGGACCAACGGCTTTACTTCCCTTCGGAAGGAAGGCGTGATCAGAGATTTAGTTTTTAACTATTACTTCGCCGCAGGTAACTTTCATAGATTCACAACGATTGATATTCTGATGTTGATTCCGTGTCAGACTTAAATATGGATGTAGGTAAGTAATTAAAGGAAAGCTTATCGCTCCCAAAAAATATTTACGTTTGATTTTTCTAAACACATTGGAAAAAGATATCAAAAATCTACAATAATTGTTTTTTTTTAATTTTTAAAAGAAAATTCATATGCATAAAGTTGGCAAACAAACTTTTGAATATAAAAACCGATGAACGTTCCATAAAAAAATATCCAAATGATCCATAAAACATCAGAGAAAATCCTTAAAAAGTGTGAATGATGCATAAAAAATATCAATATGATTCAATGTTTATGTAAAATTTATCAACACAATTGTAAAAATGTACCGCTAAATTTCTTAAGAATGAGCATTGAAATTGTACGAATTACCCATAAACATATTGTAATTGATCCATAACACATTCAGCGGTGAACCTTAAACTAAAGAAAGTGATTCATAGATAATCATGTTTGCGCACTTAAAAATATAGCCATGTTCGGATTAATGAAATAAACTTTCTCAGAGCAGTCTTATTTTGGACAGCTTGAAGCTGAAATAGGTTTTATTAAACTATTAAAGTCCAAACCAATCTTAATGATCATAAAAAAAACATATTTCAGCTTCTAGCTGCCCAAAACGAGACTGCTCTGAGGAAGTTGCTTTCATTAATCCGAACATTCTTGAAGAACAACATCGGATATAACCTCAAAATGTCAGAGGGATCAAGACCACCGTTGAGTGAAGAACAGAACAGCGATCGAAACTGTACGCTTTGTGAAGGCCATGAGCACGTAGATGATATGCTCCAGTATTATGTCTGCGATTTCTGGACCCATTATAGTTGTACAGCTGTAAAGGAGGTTCCGTGCTCGAAGTGCACAAATATGCTGAAGGTGCCGAAAGGAACCAAGAAGTCTGTCCCAAAGAAACCACCTAGCAGAAAGAATAGTGCGAGGAGTGATGCCAGATCCGAATCTGGAAAAGGAAGTACCAATGAGGTCAGCCGGGAGGAATCCCTAGGAGCAGGAGAAAAGCGCAAAGGAGAAAGCACTGGAGGAAGACAAATTCCTCCACGAAAAGCAATAGGAGGCTAAGCGGAAATTTTTCAAACCGAGAGTTATCTTCCCTCACTCTTTCAACAAAGATTTGGCTAGATTTAGGATTTAGGGATTCAATTACTATTTTAGTTAAGCGCGAGAACGATGTAGAATGAGCTACTTACTAGTTACTAAGGGTAAATCAAGTATATAGCGTTTAGGAACAAATTGTTGGTTACCAGATTTTAGGATCAAATTGTAGTATCTAGATTAAGCGAACATAGGGTTATTAAATTCAATATTTTCACGAATTCCACCTCCAACTAACCTACTTCAGTAGCTAGTCCACTACAAATCACTACAATTTAATTAAACGATAGGTATAGTAACCAATTTAGGCAATTATCTTAATTTAGCTGTTAAACGTGTTCTAGATGGTTTGGAATTGTACATTCTTTTCCTCTTTTTTCTCGTTCTTACTCCGACCTATCTAAGGTTTGGTTCAACGGAACTGTGAGTTCACAGTTCCGTTGAACCAAACCTGACGTCTGTCATTTCTGACAGCGACCGTAACCGTAGCTCTCCGAATCTCCCACAGGGTTATCGCTGTGCTTGACGGTACAGGGTTATCCCTATATTCTGAACAGCCATGATCCATAAATTAGACGTATATTATTCACGTTTTGGATACTATATTATTAATTTCGATCCATAAACCATGAAAAATTGCTCCATTACTGCGTCACTACTTAGATATACTGTCCTGTCGTGTTTTTTTAGGTAGAATATAACTAAATAAATTAAGAATATTATTAAAGAATCTTCTGTTGGAAGCTAACTCTAGACGCTTGCCCGTCGCTTCGCACATCTACTTAAAATACACGGGCAGGTCAGTAATTCTAAGTATATACGCAGTGGAGCAATTTTTCAAGGTTTATGGATCAAAATTAAAAAAAATAGTGTCCGAAACACGAATAATATACGTCTAATTTACAAATAATGTCATGCCTATATATTTAAGTGCGCAAACTTGTTTTTTTATGGATCACTTTCTTTAGTTTAAGGTTCATTGCTGAATGTTGTATGGATAAATTGCAATATGTTTACGTGTAATTTGTACAATTCCAATGCTCATTATTTATAAATTTAGCGGTAGACTTTTACTATTGTTTTGCTAAATTTCACATTAAATATTTATAATATTGATATTTTATATGGATCATTCACACTTTTTTAGGGATTTTCTCCGATGTTTTATGGATCATTTGGATGTGTTTAATGGAACGTTTTTCAATATTTTATGGATTGTTTTATCAATTCTTAAGGTGCATACTTAGGGCTGCCCATAAAGTTGGACTGAAAAAAAAACCAAAAAGATCGACTTTTCGGTTTTGCTAAGAGTCCAATTTTTTTTTCATGATGGGATAGAAAAAAAATGTTTACATATTTTTTTGTCAAGAATCTAAGAAAGAAATTGATTTTCTTGGATTTTCGATTATTTTCTCAATATTTTCGGGGCCCTTAAAAGTCGTAGTACTTGGTACCATGAATTGCTTAGCAACAGGTAGTATGTTAGAATTTTAGCAACAAGTCAATACGTATGAGGTTAGGGTGGGGCTTATTTTTCAAAATCGTTCGGGGACATGTTTTACCGATTCTGTGACACTACCCCCAATGTCACTACCCCGAACGCCATAACTCCCAACGCCGTTACCCCGAATGTCCTACTACCCCGAATGGCCATTACCCCGAATACCCTACTACCCCGAATGACCATAACTCCGAAATTAAGACAAACGGAAGAACAGCATGTGATCAAAAGATGGGTAAATTTTTTAGAAGAAAATTTTCTTTTGTAGTTTTAACTGAATACAAATGATAACAAAAACAATTTAAAATTGATTCATGTAAATCAGTGATGCAAAAGTTCACTATGATTCGCGAGCTTTTTCCTAGGTGAAATCTCTATTGAAAGTATGCCAGTTGGGCAGGAATGTCAGTAAGGCTTGAGCGTCAGTTTAGCTATTTATCAAATGTTGTAGTGAATGTGTGTAGTATTATTTATGCTATTTTTGAATCTGGAAGAGATTTAGTATAACCAAATGTATTTTATACCAAATGAAAATTCTATAACATTCCCCAGAATACCATTCTCCAGAAAACCATCCCCCAGAATGTACCATTCTCCAGAAAAGTATGCCATGTATTATTGACTATTTTTGTTTATTATAATCACTCCAGGAATCTTCTTTCGCGTATTTAAAAAGAAGAGAAAAACTTCTTAATGGGTCAAGGGGTTTGAGGAGATCTTAATTAATCAAGGGGTTTTCCCTTCTTTGAAAATATAAGAAAAGGAAATAACAATTTTTTTATACACGATAAAGAAAGGAATATTCCCTTCTTTGAATATAATAAAAGAGAACATCATTAATTCGATAAATATATAATAAAGAAGGGAATATTCTTTTCTTTGAAAATATAACAAAAGAAAATAATTAATTCTCTGGATATACGATAAAGAAGGGAACATTGAATATATAAAAGAGAACATCAGTAATTCAATGGATAAACGATAAAGAAGTGAATATATCTTTCTTTGAATATATAAAGGAGACAATAAGTAATTCTTTTGATGTATGATAAAGAAGGGAATATTCCCTTAGTCAATACATGGCATACTTTTCTGGGGAATGGTTCATTCTGGGGAATGGTGCATTCTGGGGAATGGGATTCTAGGGAATGGTTTTCGGCGGAATGATTTTCGGGGGAATGGTTTTCTGGGGAATGTTTTAGAATCCAAATGACCATTATGCCAAAGGACCATTATGCTACGTTATGTTAAGCCAAGTGGATTTATGCCAAAGGCGTTCCCCTATTAATTGTTAAACCGACCCTGATTGGATGATCTTCTGTAAAATGTTTTCTTAGTATCGTATTGACGTTAAAAAAAAAAAAAAGTCGAACACTTGGACTGTTTGACGGGAATCGCCCTGTTGTTAATTAATACATAGGTTTAACTTTTTGATCTATTTACAATATAGTACCAGTGTTTAACCAACAAAAGACAATTAGTAAAATAAACAGCTTTTGGAAATGAATTCGGGGTAATGGCCATTCGAGGTAATGTTCATTCGGGGTAGTGTACTATTCGGGGTAACGGCGTTCGGGGTAGTGTACCGTTCGGGGTAACGGCGTTCGGGATTATGGCGTTCGAGGTAGTGACATTCGGGGTAGTGTCACAGAATCGTTTTACCATATGGAGTAATTAGGTAACAAATCAAAAATTGATCTTTTTCGTTGACATTTACATGTGGTGCAAGAGATCTAAGTCCAAAATGTGGAACGATGAACTTTATCGAATAAAACAAATACTTCTATAAATAAACACGTGATTTTGTCCATTTTGCGATATCTGCACTAGTTCTCGAGATATATGGCATAGCGATGTTCCCGCATACGGACTTACGCTTACATAATTGATCTATCGCAATCACCATCCTTGTCCTTGCAGTGCTTTATGCAGCGTGAGTAAATATGAGAATGCGAGGGAATAAGAGAGAATGGAAAAGAAAGAGTGATAGAAAACAAGAAAAACGATAGGAAGAGGAGCAACAATAGAAAAGGACCCATCAGCATTTGAACAAACCGTTCTGAGGTTCCCGGAGACAAATCATTCTTGGCTGAAAATATGCTTAATAGACGAGTGCACGGATGGTTCACTAACTCGAAAAAAAAGTGACACAATAGCGGGGCCCTGTATACTAAAAATCAACGCATGAATAATACTCGTGTAACATTTGAAACGGGCCTATCAACTGTTGTACACAAAACTTGTTAAGACCTTTTCGCGCGAACCGAATATGCCCACGCAAACTAACAACACCATCGGGATCGGGAAATTCTCCCCTTCCCGATAGTGCTCTTGGTTTGCGTAGGCGTACTTCGGTTTTCATGAGAAGGACCTGGCAAATTGTTGACCAAAGTTGATAGGCCCTTTTCAAATGTTACGCGAGCATTATTCATGAGTACACTTTTAAGCAAACCCCACACGCATCAATATATTGACGCGAAGGGGAATTATTGACAATAATATTGATGATGTGAATTCAGAAATATTGTCAATCTCGATATATTGACGTTAATATAGAATGTATTGACAATACGATTATTGTCAATAAAAGTAATCGTGTAGGGTCCACTTTAGTCAACAGGGTCCCGCTGTTGTGAAATTTATTTTTCAGTAGATGAACAAAAGTTCACCCGTGCACTCGTCTATAAAGAAGCAACAACATCAAAGCCTATCTGGAGTTTGGCAGTAAGAGCTCCGATGACTCTTTCCTTGTAGACGATGGATCTGCAAACAGTGACCATCTGGGAGAGTCAGAATATCGGAGGCGAACAAGTTGAAAAGGTTGAACAGGATGGAAATCAACGGTACTTTCTTGTCGAAGGACCGCGCCAATGTTGAAGGCATCAGAGAGGAAATTTAGGACTATCCGAATGAGCTGAGAATGAGAGTGGTTTTCTCACCTCATGACACATGGTTTTCTCACCTCGTTACATGCCTCATTTTCAATTTATTAATGTGATCCCCAGTATAATAAAGAAAAAAGGCCGTTTCTCTTTCTTTCTCCCACGAAAAAGTGCAGTGAAACGGACGCAGTTTACGATTTTTTTTCATATCATAACCGGTGCTTCTAGAAAAATGTGTTTGATTGATTGGGATTGGGTGAGGTGTAATTGTGCAAACGATGTTTTTGTTTGTTAATTAATTTATTTGATAAGGCTCAACAGAATTAACTTTACAGAGCCGAGGATTCTTGGTCACTATACAATACATCTTAAAACTATAGTCAAAGGTACAACACAATAAATACTTTATCTTCCGCTATCCAAAAAGCCTCCTCAATCAGAACTGGAGCCGCTTCCAGTGGTTTCATTGTATGGCAGTTACGCCATCGTGGGGCAAAGCGCTTCCATTGCAGCAATGGACGCAAAACGTGGTCAGCACTCACACATTCATCACTAAACGGTTGCTTTCCAAAGTCGACAATGAGGAGGACCACACAATGGTTGCTGCCGAGTAAACAGACGATCGCATGACACACATTGAGAGTAGTCTGCTTTTGTCGACAGCCGAGTGAACACTGTGCAAACGATGTTGATAATAATAACTATTAGTGATTACTCTGGTCTGATTTGCACGGATTTAATAAATGATTTGTACATGTATTAGGAAGCTTGCTGTTGAGAAATTTCGTGGAGAATCCTTCTTGACATTGGGGAATCCACACATCCACATCCAGTAGTACACTTTACGGTTTTGTTTCAACTTACAAACATGACTTTTATAAACAGCAATAGTACAGAGATAGTACAGTGTTGCCAGTAAATTCGAAGATCATGACAATGTCCAACCATGGGTGCCAAACATTGCCATTGAGTGTGTCATGGTGTGCCCTAATGTTTTCGGCACTCTGTGTAGAGTGAACAACCCCTGGGCAGGGATTCAACTTCAGGTTCTCGAAACTTTCCAGAAGTATAATTACTTTTATCCCAGAATTTAAAAAGCTTCTTAAAGTTTAAATAATACCGCAAACCAGTACTCTATCCGAAAGGGGAAAATTCCCGCTACCTGATGATGTTGTTGGTTTGCGTGTAAAGGGGCTTATAACTTTTGCTTACATAAGCTTTTCTGCCGTTTTCAAATGTAACGCGACAAATGCACGAACATAACTGATCGATTGTTTCTTGACGCCCCGATTTTGATCACATTAGTGCCATTTTTTTTAAATTAATTAATTTGATAAGGCTCAATTGAATTAACTTCATAGAGCCGACGATTATTATTCACTATACAAAACATCGTTAAACTATAGTCAAAACGTACAACACAATAAACACTTTATCTTCCGCTGTTCAACAAGCTTCCTCCATCGGTACGAAATTCGCTTCCAGTTATTTCATTGTAAGGCAGTATCGCCAACGAGGGACAGAGCGTTTCCATTACAGCAATGGACGCAAAACATGGTCATCATTCACACACTTATAACGAAATGGTTGCTTTCCAAAGTTGACGTCGCATCGACCGAAAGAACTGCTGACGAAGAACAATGAGGAGGACCACACAATAGTTGCTGCCGAGTAAGCAGACGATCGCGTGACACACTTCGAGAGTAGCCTGCTTCTGTCGACAGCCGAATGAACACTCAGCACCATTTTGAACTTGTTTATATGAAGCCTTTAAATTTGTCGAACCTCTTAACGGAATCCCTTTATGCAGAGCTTTGAGTGGGTTGGTTTATTTTCTTTAAATGCCGTTATAATTGCTTATCTTTTGACAGATACGCGTATTTCATCTACTACTTGCAGACTTCATCAGTGCCAAGTACTCAACACCACTGAAGAACCCAAGTAACACTTGCAACATCTTGCATGAAAAATTAAAAAAATCCAGTTGTAAATAAGTTATATATTAATTGCTTTTAAAACATCATGTTTTAGACGCGTTGCATTGTTGTTTGTGAAGTATTCAACCTTTCTGACAAGCACTTGTTATCTTGAAGTTATAATTCGATATTGCATGTCTCAATTGTTAGCTATGGGAACTCTCAATTGCCTATTTAAAACACTTTTATAACTGATTGTATATTGTGAAAACTGGCTAGCCTAATGTACAACATGTTTTCATATGTCATTATTAGAAACATGAATACATCTGAGTTATAACTTATTGATAACCTGTTTATTATTGTTTGCGAGTTTTACATTCCCAAAAATTGGATTTGTAGTTTTCACCACAATTTGAACATTTAAATTTCTTAGGATCTTCCTTCACAGGACAGTCGTCCTTTGCGTGAGAGGAATCACCAAAATGCATGCATTTAGCTGACATGTAGCAACTTTTAGTTCCGTGATCCCATCCCTGGCACTTACGGCACTGGGTGAGGTTTTGGAAATTTCCTCCAGTCTTCCTGAAGTGTTCCCACTTCACTCGGACATGGAGCATAAGGCTAGCTTTTTCCAAGGCTTCAAGGTTGCTTAGTTCACTAGACTTGAAGTGTACTAAATAAAATGCGCGAATCGCCAGGACGGGATTTCATTTTCATTTTGATTACTTGGAGTGGCACAACTTCAAGTAATTTTGCCAGTTGATCTTTGATCTGATTCAGGGATTCACCACTGGGCAGTCCTTTCATGACAACCTTGAACACACGTTCAATTTTGGTGTCGTAAGTAAAAAATTTGTGCTGCTTCTCAGTAAGATACTTGCGAAGACATTTAAATACATCCAAGGTTTCAGCCAATACACGGCATTCACCCCGACGTCCAATTTGTAGTGAAAAATCAACTTTCACGAAGTTCAAAAGTTCCATGCGAAGAGCATGGAAATCGGAAGTGGTTATCACAATAGGGAGAATATTTTCCTTCTTGGCATAGTCGAGAAAGTTTACTAGATTTTTTCTTGGATGATGGATCATTCTCATCATCCGTGAGCAAATCAAATTGATTACTCAAATTAATTTCGTCAGAAGGGGGGTCAAGAGTTTGCCCCTTTTTTTTATCCAAATCGACTTCCAAGCAGATTACTATAAGAATCTGAAGGATCGAAGAGGAATTTTCCAAATCAATATCCAAGAAGGATTACCACGGGTAGGGTCCAAACAAGGATCGAAGAGAAATAAGAGTTGAACAAGATAGAAATTTTACAGGCTGAGCACTGAAAAGTGCTGTTTAAATTGGTTGTAGCCTTAGGTAGTAGTAACACTTCCTTCAGCAAAAAGCAAATCGTTCCGCACGGCAAGAGAGCACAATGTGGACTGAGTATCAGTTTCCTTGATCTCTATTAAGCAATGCTGATGGATTATGTTGAAATATTTCTAAACTTTCTGCTACGTCTAGCTTCCAAAGCGAAGATACACTCCGCAGGATATTAATGTTATCCTTTGTCAAATTGTGCCCCTTTGTAGCGATATGTTCTGCAACCTTGGATTTAAATTCATAATAAAGTCCTTTATCCATCTCATTGTAAGCCTTTTTTACATCTGCGATGTGTTCCTTAAACCTTGTTTCCAAAGTTCGTCTGACCAATGTAGATTTTTTTTTTAATTATACTTTAACGCTCTTGGGTCATTCGTGACTTGTCTGGGGGTGAGATTTCATCTCGTGACTTTGGTGTGAGAGGTATGGATGCTAACCACTACGCCGGGGTCGCCCCCACCAATGTAGATTTTATTACAATCTGGATAGGAGATTGCGTAGACTCCGGCTTTCCCTAAGAAATTTATTAAATCTTTTGTTGATCCTTACAGTGACTTCATCTCATTCGCCCAGCTGCTGAATACTAAATCTAGGCCAAAACTTCTAAGCTTCGAAATCAATGGTTTGGTAATGTTTTTGTCGATACGCCTAAAATGATCCCTTGTTCTTTTATCGATTACTGCTTAAATTGTTTTTTCTTGATACCTACTAGCGATTTCAAAAATGTGAGCTATTTCCTTTGATTTGCCTGTATCGCTAAGAGGAAGAGTTTGCATTCTGTGAACCATGTGGTGAAAAGCGGCCATTTTGTGATGATGGGAATGGTTTGAAGTGCTTGGTATTACTCTCTTTGTGTTTGTTGGTTTCCTATATATTTCGAAATTGAGCGAAGACGTTTCCCTGATGATGAGAAGATCTAAGAAGGGGAGTTTGCCGTCTCTCTCTCTTCTTCGTGAGTAAATTTGATGTCCTTGGAACGTTGCTTATGGCCTCCAAAATGTTTGATAAATCTTCACTTTTGACAATGCTAAAAATGTCATCCACGTACCTATACCAACATTTGGGAAACAAATTCCTATCCTCCAGAGTATTTTCTAGGTTAGCCAAGAACAATTCACATAAAAATGGAGAAAGCGGATTGCCCATAGGAGCCAGTCCTCTAAAAGGCTGATGGCTTCCTTTACTGGTACACTCGGAAAAAGTGCTGTGACATCAAATGAAACCATGACTTCATCTCCCCGAATCTCTCCTGATGCCTGAAGCTGACTTGCGAATTCCTGTGTGCTGTTAACTGAGCGAGTGGAAAAGGGTTTAGGCATATTTTGAAATTCCTTTACTAGCCATTTGGCAAGCTTATGAGTGGGGGATCCTTCAGCCGAGATTATCTCCATCATTTCGTTTCCTGGCTTGTGAATCTTTGGTAAACCTTTGATCCTAGGTAGAATAGGATTTGAAACTTTCAATTGATTCGTAGTGTTGCCAATAAATCCACTCAAAGCTCTTGTATATATGATTCATATTTCGGACACGTTCATCTTTCGTACAGTGTAAAATTATATCTTGAAATACTTGTAACGTAATGTAATATCCACAAAGTATACGAAATTTTAATCTTTGCAGCTTTAGTTAAATAACACTTCTTCTCGAAAAGATTTGATTTTGTCACTTAAATATCATCGTAGTTAGTTCAATAGCAGGGTTCTTAAATATAATTTATTACCATTAATTTTAAGGCTGTTGTTTGAAACACTGTTGCCTAAAATATGAATCAGAACGGTGCTTGGCTCAAATTTTATGACAACAGCACTGAATATGATCATGATTACCCAAGTAACAATGTTGGTTTTATAAGGGTTCTGAAGACCGTAATTTAGACTTATAGCATGCTTTAAGACCTCGATAAAACTTGCAATGTTACTTGGGTACCTGAGATATGTCAAATAAAGTAAATACTTACACCGCTTGCATTGAAGAATACACACTTAGAAAAAAAAAAATCATGTCAATATAGGTGCTCTGAGAGTGACATACACGAGTGTCAATTTTGACATAAATTTGAGTCATAACAGACGCGAAATATAGGGGAAATGACGGCTTCGGCATGACAGACTATTTTCGGCAACCCAAATTGAAACACTTTTTTCACTGGATTTTCTTACGAAAACACTTCGCTGAATGCATGCAAACGATTCTTTATGCTTTCAGCTTCAATTTGACTATATTTTTACCACTGAGAAAAAGCAATCTAGCAGGGTTTTCTTGAAATGAAACACACGCTCTACAAATTGTAGCTGATTTCGAGTTGCCGATAATAGAACAGCAGATTTACATGCAGTTCAAATGGAACGGTTGCCGAAGAAAAACTGGTTGCCGACAATACTCGCTCTCAGTAGAGAAGATTGGAGCTTTGTAAAAGCGTTTCAAAACAGTTTTTGACAATTCTTTCGACTGAAATTGTTAGAGCAGCTGGCAGCAAAAGATTGTAAACAAACCAATACTGCATATGTGTGCGTTCCATAGAGAAAAAGGCTATAGAAAGAAGGTCGCTGCTTAGGTTGCCGAGAATACGTAAATTCCCCTAGCTCAATCAAACGTACTTTTCGTCGAACAACGAACTTTTTAGTCTTAGAGCACCTAATATTACATGACATGACATCTTTTATGTCAAAGACGGATTCCGTCACGTGTAAAATTAGTTATGTGACAGATTTACAAAAAAAATATGGATGATTATATACTTCGAGGGTGGTCTAAAATCACTTAAAAATAGTCGAAGTAGGTAACAGCCCATTATAATAATGTTCAGCAACAAACGTTACACGCTATGTCTGAAGGCACTTTTTTGCAACTTTCATGTACTTCAGTTTTATCTTCCCAGGAAGTTAGTATTGATCCTAATAATCAAATCTGTGAAGGTTTTAAAATAGTTCATCTTGGGTTTTTGAGAAAAAGTATTTTGAAGTATACCTAGCCGTTTATGAGGGCGTATATGGACTATTGACGATACAAAACTGTTACGAATCGAAATATGAAAATGATTCAAAAGGGGATTAAAGTAGTCAAAATATTAAGTTTCAATGAAACAGTAAGATACCGTCAGATATCGTAGCTCTGTCAGGATCTCATAATGTTTAAATTTAATAATAAATAATAAATTAAACAATTGTTTAGTCCCTAAATTTACTATTATTCCGCCATTCCATAGCAACACGATATTGTGGTTCTCAGAATATGGTAAAAAATTGTAGTTATGTTTCTTATCACAATTTTAAATTATTTTGTCATAAAGGTGAACATTTCAACGTAAGGGTGGTCCAAACAATCGATTTTATTTTCAAAAATGACGTTTTTCAAAAAATTATAACTTTTGAACCACTAATTCGATTTCAAAGATCGAAATATTAAATGAAAGGTAAAAAGAAACAACTGTAAGAAAACATTTAATGGTATTAAAAAAATTGAAAAACATTGATTGTTTTGCTCATGCCCTTGATCACATTTCACAAGGAAAGCGTAAATGAGAAATAGGTATAGCACGAAATTCTCTCTATTGTACCTGGTTTCAAAGACATGGAGTGAGAGTTGTTTCACCAACGTCCCGATGAGACAGCTTATGGAAGTAACATTCAAGTTCAATGCCCTGTTCATAAGTTTTTCCTTAATTTCGTTGAACTTCGATGAAATTCTTTAAACGTTCCTGAAGTTCTTTGAACGTCTCTGAGTTGGCATTTTTTTCTTGAAATTCTCAGGTATTTCTTAAAGTTCACAGTACTTTCCTAATGTTATAAAATTTTCCCTGTTGTTCACAGACCATCCAAAAGTTTGCAAAATTTTCCTCACGCTTAAAGAACTTTTTGCAGAGCATTATTGAAATTCATATAATGTTGCTATAGTTCACAGAACTCTCTTAAAGTTTGTTTATCTTACCAGGAGGACATTGAACTCCCCCGAAGCTCACAAGACGTTCCTGAAGTTCGCATAATTTTCTTGAAGTTTATAGAACTTTTCCTCTGAAGGTCGAAGCACATCTTTCAAGATTAAAGAATTTTCCTGAAGTTTGTAGAGCTTCCTTGAAGCTCAATGAACTTCTCTGAAAGTTGTTGAATTTCGTTGCTTCTTTGGAAGAACTTGTATAAAGTCTGCAGAACTTTCCTTATATTCATAACAGATCCCAAGCAGAATTTACTAGAAAGTCACTGAACCTTCCTGAAAGTTTCCTTGGACAAAATATGGGAACTGCAATGAAGCTCTAGCAATTCTGTAGTAACTCAAGGAAAAGAGCTACCTAAACTCACTGGGCAAGAGTAGCTAATCTCATGTGAGTTTCATTCCTGTATTATGTCATTATCGGATAAACGATTTTCAAACAAATTCGTCATGGTTGCCAGAATTTATTTTCGATCTCACCGTTGAGTTAAACATCTCTATTTATTTTTAAAAATCCAAGAAAATTTTACACTCCTCAGGATGTGTTGGTGACAATGACAAGTGCTACCTTCACCACTTGCTGAGTACCGGACAGAAAACTTCCAGATACCTGACATATCCTTCATTGAACTCCGGTAAAAATCTTTCCACGACGACAATGGCGACGTCTGTTATGATTTTTTTACAGAGTCGCTTTTTCGAAGCACATCAAGCGAACTATCAATTTTCTTCATGAGGTTTCTTAGCTATTCCAGATTTTCTACACGATACATCTATAAAAAAAAAACACACGAAACAGGACGAAAACCAATGCCTACTATGATTACGTGGCTGTCACGGACTGTCCTGCTCGTTTCTTTTTTCTTTTACTCTCATGAGGAAAGAGAAATTAAATAAGATATTGTGTTACCAAAAAATATAAAATGATTTTGCGCAAAGTCGTCATAATCAATATGGATCTTACTTATAAAGAGAACTTCTTTAATGCCATTTAGATTAATTCAATCAATTTATGAACCTTATTTAACTGTTTTTTTTTTTTAAATTCATAAAAGTTTTGTGTGGTACATAATCCATATGCGTCTTCATAGTCGACTCTGTAAACTTCAAAACACGTTTTCTCAAAAAACCCTAGATGAAATATTTTAAAACCATCTCAGATTTGATTGTTAGGATCAACACTAACATCCTGTGAAGAAAAATCTGAGGTACATGAATGTTGCAAAAATAGTACCTTCAGACATAGCGTGCGTTAATGAGATATATTTACTCGAGACCTTCTGAACATAACACGAGCTTATAAAATCAAGTACAAGATTCACAAAACACATTTTTGGAGATGTTTGACTACATCCTTGACCATCCAAAAATCCATTATTTGTTGTCAAATCAAATAATGAAAAATAAAGTCGATTACTAGTCATAATTAGTGCCAAGGACCACAATAGCCTAACTCGAGCTTGTCCCGAAAGGTTCCGGGATATGGCTATGATTTAAGACTACCATCTCGGGTGGATCCCGGACGAGATCGTCAACCTCGGGGAAGAACTCGCACTCGTTGGTTTTTGCAGTTGAGGAATACATTGAATTGCTTAACATCCAATGAAAGTGGACAATGGAGTGGAGAAAAATCTACATTCTGTGCAGACTATCAATTGAAGCTGAAAACGTTACAGAGATTATTGTCTCAAAAGAACTCAATAGAAGAATTAATGAATAAACATATTTAAACTAATAAAATCCAACACAAATCGCCAAATAAAAAATTTCGTGCACCAGTGTCAAATTTGTATTTGCAGCGTCTGGATGCATCCAATGAGCAGCAGTAGTAGCAGCACTGTTTCGTTCTGGTGGCTTTTGAAGATAATGTTGGTAGGGCTTAAAATTAATCACTATTCTCTGGTGGTTGTCTAGCATCATCATCATCATACAGTGACTTACTTTGGAGCACCTTTGGCAATGTTGGTGCTATCGAACTGGGCACGTTTTTCCTCGTGGACCCCATCGTAACAGGTCAGGACATCGCACGACGAGGCAGTGTAGTTCTTCTTGCCGACAATCACCGTCACCATCGGCAGGGCCTGGAAGAAGGAATCAAATGAGTTCGGAGATAGATAGGCCATCCTGGGTTCAAGGAACAGAAGGGAGTGTTCAAACAAATTGGTGAATCAAAAAGTGAAACGTTTTTCTGCTCAAAAAACGATGCGTTGTGGAGGTGGCTCGGGATTTCTATACGCACTCACATTATCATAGCATGCTGACTATCTTAACTGCAGGCAGAAGATGCCTTCTACCGCTAGGTGCGCTAGTCTTCGCCAATGAAAAGTGGCGCCACTTTTTGATCGGAAGTTCCACTTCTGTTATGTGCTGGGTTGCTAATTGATTGCCAAACAGATCTGAAAGCAAGTGACTGGGAACTGACGGCAGTGGGACCGAAATAGGCCAGAAACTTAAAAATAGTGAAAATCGTTCTCTGACGAGATCAATAAGTAAAAGCTCTGTGGCAGAGGTCTAAACTCAAATATTGAGTCAATTTTTGCTCAGTGTAAAAAATCACAAAAAATAAGGATGAACAGGATCAATGGCGCTGCCTGGTGGGAGTGATCCTCCGGGGTGTAATTTTTAGGGGGGCGACACCCAAGAAGATAATGTGGTTAAAATTTTAAATGTACTATAAACTTAAACTTTTCCTACAAAAATAATGAAAATATAGATGTCCCTGATCTGAAAAATAATGAAAATATAGCGCCTCTGATCAGGACGGTTCATTGAATCGATTATGCGGTAAAAAGCAAAATTGATAATTTTAATCACCTCTGTGGGCTCTCTCTTTCGTGGTTGGTTACACCGAATGATTGAAATTGATTCAATATTTTTGCTATCTAGGACAATTAACGCGACTTTTTTTTCAGACTGCAGCTGATAACGCAATCATCACGCTGTGGATGAGTTCACTATCAACCGAATTAGCACTAACAACGAAGAGTGTGATGGTGTAAACCAGCTTCTTAAAGCTGATAAGTAATAACGACACACACAAATCCACGTCACCATCATAATTCATCACTCTCAAAACGATATGAGCGGCAAGTGGAATTACCAACAGCAGCAATACTAGCCGTATTGTTTTGCTGGTAAACATGTATTCGTTCTGTACATATTGCAACAGTCTGTGCCCCAGGGGGTGAATTGAAAGCACTTAACCAGCCCAAAGTTGTTCAAACTCCAAAGCCAGTTGATGGATGGAACTGCTTTGTTGCCGCACCTGAACGAAATGTGCAATCAAACGTGCAGATTGGGGGCCAGTCATAAATTACGTCACGCATTTATAGATGGAGGGTTGAAGGAACGTGATAATTTGTGATACATGCGGGATGGGTACTAAGCTCAAACGTGACATCACATTTGTTGACGTTAGAATAAAATGCATAAAGAAAAGTTGGATTCCGTAAACGAAATTAGATAGGGTAGAGCGCTACTTCGTCGAAATCGCTAATTTTCGTTAAAGGGGAAATGGATGTAATGTCGGCCTAAATGCCCCTTATTTGGGACCATACATAAATTCAGCAATCGACTAAATTTTAAATAGCAACCAAAAATATCCATTAGTAACGTCCCAATGACGCCTTCCAATTTGAAATCTACTTATATTTTATCTTACTCATAATATACACCATTAAAATCTGAAAGGAAATGGTTAAATATCGCCAATTGGTTTTCAACATATTACCCAACATTTGAAGTGTTTGTGTTTGTCATAATTAAGTGATGGTTCTTTTTTTTCCTTGATTTGTTTTCCGTCGATCTTGTTTTCCATGCTGAGCACCAATGCTACTGACGCCAAGGAGGCAGCTCCCACACCTGGACCATACCTATTGACCCATCAAACTCATGAACCGAAGACCAACGGCTTTACTTCCCTTCCAAATCAGAGATGTTATGCCTCAGAACAACTCGGCGACGCCGACTGGGATTGAACCCAGGCCTGCTGGGTGAGAGGTAATAACACCACCGGCACCGCTAAGTGATGGTTCTTTAAATTCTAATGCAAATTTAATTATTTTTTAATTCTAGTAAAACAAAATGATCTTCCGTGAAATCGAAACTTTCAGAGTAAGTTTCATATTGACACATTGAAGAGATGATGAAAATGGACGTGGCGACCCCGGTGACCGAAATCGACACCGAACCACAACCGACCTGGTGCCAGCAACGGAAGCAGCATTGGAATTAGCTATACGAGTATGAAGCGATGGAGAAGAAGCAAGAAACAGGAGAAGAAAAGTTAAAAACTCAATCCCCCTAAACGTAAATTAAAAAAAATGTTAGTCCCTTGGCTCCGTTTAGCTCCTAGCGACTATGAGATTTTTAAAGAAAACTCATAAAAAATACATTTCTTTTCTAAATGTGAATATAGCCATTCCATAGCAAAACGATTTAGTTTACCTTACCCATCAGGCTTAGGCCTTGTTATCCTCTGCTGTCCGAAGAAGTCGTCTCCACTCTACTCGAACCATGGCCAAACTTCGCCAGCCTCGTAGTCTGCGAAGGGTCCGCAGGTCGCCTTCTACTTGGTCGATCCACCTTGCCCGTTGTGCGCCTCTTCTTCTTGTTCCTGTTGGGTCACTTTCTAGAACCATTTTCACTGGGTCGTCATGCGACAATCTTACGACGTGCCCAGCCCACCGTAGTCGCCCAATTTTTGCAATGTGGGCGATGGATGGTTCTCCGAGCAGTTGGAGCAATTCGTGGTTCATTCGCCTACCCAACGTTCCGTCATCCATCTGCACTCCACCGTAGATGGTACGCAACACCTTTCGTTCGAAAACACCAAGGGCGCGTTGGTCCTCCACGAGCATAGTCCAGGTGTCGTGGCCGTAAAGGACCACCGGTCTAATCAGCGTCTTGTAGACAGTCAACTTCGTGCGGCGGCGAATTTTATTCGACCGGAGCGTCCTCCGGAGTCCAAAGTAAGCACGATTCCCTGCCATAATGCGTCTTTGAATTTCTCTGCTGGTATCATTTTGGGCGGTCACCAGTGAGCCCAAATACACGAACTCATCGACCACCTCGATTTCGTCACCGTCAATCTGAACTCGGGGTGGGAGGCTAACATTGTCTTCCCTAGAACCTCTTGCTTTCATGTATTTTGTCTTTGATGCGTTGATGGCAAGTCCAATCCGTCTAGCTTCAGCCTTCAGTCTGATGTACGTTTCCGCCATCATCTCAAAGTTCCGTGCCATAATGTCAATGTCATCGGCGAAACCAAGGAGCTGGATGGACTTCCTGAATATCGTGCCACTCGTGTCTAACCCAGCTCTTCTGATCACACCTTCTAACGCGATGTTGAACAGCAGACACGAAAGTCCATCACCCTGCCGTTACCCCCTTCGAGATTCAAAGGGACTCGAGAGTGTCCCCGATACTCGAACAACGCACATCACACAGTTTGTCCGGAAATCCGTACTCCTGCATAATCTGCCATAGCTGATCTCGATCGATTGTGTCGTATGCGGATTTGAAATCGATAAACAAATGATGTGTGGGCACGTTCGCGGCATTTCTGCAGAACCTGCCCAATCGCGTAAATTTGGTCCGTGGTAGCGCGGGCACCCATGAATCCCGCCTGGTATTGCCCCACGAACTCTCTTGCATATGGTGACAGACGGCGGCATAGAATTTGGGAGAGTACCTTGTAGGCGGCGCTCAGCAGTGTGATCGCGCGGTAGTTGCAGCTATCCAATTTGTCGCCCTTTTTGTAGATTGGGCATACGACACCTTCCATCCACTCCTCCTCTAGGAATACCCCCCTCTGAGGTATTCGGAGACGAGCCAGCCAACGGCTGAAAGTCTCCTTAATAAAGATATGAAAAAAAAAATCCACTCCTCCGGTAATATCTCCTCCTCCCAAATCTTGGCAATTACCCAGTGCAGCGCTCTAGCCAGTGCTTCACCACCCAAGCAACACCAAAAACATCTCAATTCTTTAATTTTTTTATTTAAGTTGTCCTGAAATCCCTTTAATGGTACAGGAAATACATCTTGATACGACAAAGTTTCAACTTTGTTGCTTCATTTACTTTAGGTCACAATAATGAAACTCAACTGTTTCAATGTACTGCTTGGATAAACTGTCAAATCATGCCTCAATTGGGAGGAGTAAACATGTTACACTCAAATTGGTATGAAGTTATATGCTACGTGATATTGTATAAAACACTTGAGCAACAAATCTAACTTGTGTTGTGTTTGTTGAATGAGAGTTCCATAAAACATTATGTTTCTTAAAACTTTGGTGCAACAGAGTGTGAACTATATGTTTTTTGCACCTATTGAGTAACTGTTTCGAAATGTTACTAAAAAGTTGACGAACCAAGATGTGTTAAAAAACCTATTTGCAATCTTGTTCCAATTAAGCGTATGAATCTGTAAGTTTTCAAACTTCGTTTTGCAACCAACTGAATCAAGTTGTCACTGTAAAGGTTTGTTATAACCATCTAGTATCTACCATGGCTCAAATATGATTTGTCACTTTGATGTTGTAAAATATGGTTGGACAACATTGGCAAAAGCGGAGAAATCGTAATGCATGCCCTAACATCTGCATAGGAAATGGAAGACCACGACGAGGATGATAGGATTACGGATGGCGGGGGACGATGGTGACTTTAGACGATGCCAACAGCGGCTTGCGTGGCCGTAGTCTATCAACCGACCGGGTGTTCCAAAGGGCTAAATAGAACGGTGAGAAGCCTCAAGTGACGATGGATTGGTTGTTGCGTGAGCTGGGGGAAGCAAATATGTTGATACCGCCGAACGGAGATTGTTGCCGTTGAAGATCCGTTAGAGACGGAGCTCGTATTTGCCGGAACTGCTGGCGAACTGGAAACGGCACCAAATAGCGGGTGGATTGCCAGAAGTAGTGGCTCATAATGCTGAAACCTGATGGCTGCTGGCGGAGGAGCTGTACCGATGTCGCTACCGCTCGATGTCACATTGCACATTGACAAGTGACGTTTAAAACACACACATACTCAACAAATTCTATGATTGTTTAAACTACGCAGTTGCTACTTATTTTCAACATAACTGGAACATGGATACCATCGGTAATACGTAATGGTGCAGCTATGTTGACAAATCGTTGCGGTGTTGTTTTGCAGTTCAATATGAATCATTACTTTTAATATCCACTCATCTGCAACGTAAAAAATACTTGTTGTAAACTTTTCATGATGTCTTGAAAAATAGCTACATTATTGTAACGTACTATTTGACATGCTTGCAACAGTTCAGTGAGCTGGATTATATCTGGATGAACCGTACACTACCGACCAAAATTATGTTGCTATAATGGAGAATGTTCACAAATTTTCCAAATATTAAAAAAATTAAATCAATTCAGAATTTTACACGTGTTAATGGTTATGAGAGGGCGTTTCGATGTGTTATCGGTGCAGGACATTAAAGAACTATATTAAGTTCTTCATTTTGGTTGACTCTATTTTCTTATGGTGTAATGTTGTTCAGGCTTTGATTTGAATTTTGTCAAAATTTCGTTATAAATCTTTGCTTTATAATTATAAGCTAGTTTTTTAAAGATCAGTTTTTATGATCAGTGATTATGAAAAGAAGTCTTACGGTTTGCGTAATCGACGTAATGAAATCGCTTTAATTCTCGCGCAATAAACTGGGAGTTTGAATCCTTAGGGTTTGAAGTATGAACTTGAAGCGTTGAAATATTGATCCCATTAACTAATTATTGGATAGTAATATTATAATCGACCAATGGGTGAAAAAGCAAGGATTTATGTATTAATCAGAAATTGATGATACGCAGCAGCTAGCTGGTATATTTATTCAGAATCCGTAACAGCTCAAGTTTTCTCATTTTTTCTAGAGAATATTGACGGTTAAATACATTTTTTTCAGACATCATCGCACAAAGATGGACTCAAAAGCCGCAGAAAATCAACCTTTCGCTTTTGTTGGGAGTCCATCTTTCTTCGATGAGATTTAAAGCGTATTGTTACATGCTAATTTTCTATGAAATCTTTGGAAAAAAAATGATTTTCTTGGATTATTTTTTTTTTACAGCATTTGGGATCATCCACAAATTTAGTAACGGAATGGGGGAGAGGAGGGTTGACATTTTCATACATGAAATTTAGTAGGTGAAAAACATAATTTTATCATAAGTGATTTAATGTCAAAACACCTCCAAATACATTAAATCCGCAAATGCATGTAAAAGTTTACCCAAATCGATATCTAACGATAGGCTGAAAATTTTAAAATCTTAGAAAGATTTTCGGGGGATGGCTTGCGAACTGCAAATTTAACAAAGTCTTACAAGGACGGGAGGGGGATTGAATGATCATTCAAAAACCCTTACACAATTTGTGGATGTCTTCCTCTTAGAAAATCAAAACGCACCTAAAAAAATCGAACCGGTAAATTTTCGTTTGATTTTCAAACCCCCAATGTCAAAAATTTACACTATTTCATTTCATAATATTTTCAGAATCAAAAGATTTTTTAAATACTGCAATGCTCATCCAAACTTGAGAAGTTTGCGGTTCTATTGCAATGGATAGATGAAAATATTTTGTTCAAAAATGACGAAATTATGAAAGTTTTAGCATTTTTCAGTAATAGACAGTGGAGGTTTGCGAGTTAAAGTAATTTATTCCAAGCTTTTTAATTTTTTTTTTTATTTTATTTATTTTTTTACTTATTGATTGATTGATTTTTAAAATTGATAACAATAAATAACATTTATTTTATCTAAAATAATATGTTTAAGTTTAAATAGATGCATAAAATACTTCTTCAAACTAGTTTTTAATCATTTTTGCGTTCAATAAACTTTCTGTCAGCTAAAACAATTAAAATTAAATGGATCTATCGATGTGTTAAAGTTGCCCACTGATATGACGGTGTGTGGCATCTACCAGCTTGTCAGAATAGCTTGTCAGAACAGCGCGCTACCTTGCCTTAGAGAGCCAAAAAAGTGCCTGGGTACATTATTTAGAGTGACCACTAACCATCCCATTAATTATTACTTTTTATAGACATAATTTTAAATTTTAAGTACTCATCATCATGCTAATTTCATTCGGTTAGAATGAAACCAAACATTAATCACATTCGCAAACACAACCGCACATACATATAAATATGGTTGTACTGAACATGTTGACCCGCAATGTACACAATTAGAATGCTGTTGGTAAGACTGGCAGCCATATGTTATCCACCAGACACAAACATAATAAACTTATTTTTCAATTTATTTCTGTTTCACACCCTATTTACATAAAAATGTGAAATACTTATTACAGCTGTAATGTTTTCCAATAGTTTGAATATAAATATTTATTTTAGAGATCAATTTTTTATTTAGACATGCGAATTTGTGGCATCAATTTGTAAGTTTTTGAAGGAGTATATATTTAATCGAAGCAAAATGTGTAATTTCACCATAAAACTAGATGCGTTTGAAAAAATGGACTAGTTATCAATATTTGAAAGTAATTAATTTCATAAATTACTTTTTCTACGATTGTCATCTCCGATTTTGCGGTCTAAATAAAAACATCAGTATGCTTTTTCTGCAACACCTCACAAAAATATTCAATACATATGTGTGGTTAACTTGAATGTCATTTACATGTATTCGAAAACATCACTGTATTGTTTTAAATATTTCAGTGAAACATTTCAGTTAAGTCAGTTAAAACCTCATTTACAACTTGTGTCATTCATATATCATGTTACATGCACCTTATTTGCAACACCTTATGCCACAAACATAAGTTGCAAAGAGACTCCACCTTCTGCGCTTTTTAAGGTACAATGAAGTTTTATATGCGGTGCGTTGTCCATAATTTAGACCGTCTATTAGTCAAACTAAGGTTGTTGTAACTCGCTTAGAAACAAATGGTGTTGCTTGGGCACCGTATTTCAATAGCTCACTTGGTAGTTGATCTACACCAGTTGCTTTGTTGTTCTTCAGCCGACCGATCTCCTCCTCAACTTCTTGAAGATCAGGGGCCGGTAGTCTGTCGTCTTTTGCGCGTGCTCCAAGGTCTGTTGCCGTGCCACCTTCGTTTTCTGCTGCATCACCGTTGAGGTGCTCGTCATAGTACTGCTTCCACCTCTCAATCACCTCACACTCGTTCGTGAGAAGGTTACCGTCCAAGTTCTTGCACATATCGGCTTGCGGCACGTAGCCTTTGCGCGAACTATTTAGCTTCCCGTAGAATTTCCGTGTGTCGTTTACGCGGTACAGATTTTCCATCGCCTCGCGATCTCGGTCTACCTGCTGACGCTTCTTCCTTCGGAAAACCGAGTTTTGTCTGTTCCGCGCTTGTATGTATCGCTCCACATTCAATCTCGTGCGGTGTTGCAGCATTCTCGCCCGTGCTACATTCTTCTCCTCTACTAACAGTTTGCATTCACCGTCAAACCAGCCATTTCTTCGGTACAGGATCGCAGTATCTAGTGCCGCTGCAGAAGTACTACCTATGGCGGAACGGATGTCCCTCCAGCCATCTTCAAGAGAAGCTGCTGCGCGTAGTCCTGAGCAACTCCGGCGTCCAGTAATTTCTCAATGTTGGGTCGTAGCGTTCGACTTCGACGGGTGTGATGCACCGTCGAGAGTTTTGAGCGCATGCATACTGTAACTAGGTAGTGGTCCGAATCTATGTTCGCACTGCGGTACGTGCAGACAATGATAATTTCGGAGAAGAATTTCCCGTCGATAAGAACTTGATCGATTTGGTTTTCTGTGTGCTGGTCAGATGATCTCCAGGTAGGTTTGTGGATATCCTTGCGGGGGAAAAAGGTACTTCGGACTACCATAGCACGGGAGGCTGAAAAGTTCACGCATCGTTGGCTGTTGGCCCGATTGCCGGTCTATACATTGCCTCCCGTCCTACCTGAGCGTTCATGTCGCCGATTTTGACATCCCGTTGCGAACAGCCGTCGTACACCTGCTCCAGCTGCGCATAGAACGCTTCTTTCTCGTCGTCGGGTCTCCCTTCGTGTGGGCAGTGCACGTTGATGATGCTGTAGTTGAAGAAACGGCCCTTAGTCCTCAACTTGCACATCCTCGCGTTGATCGGCTGCCAATAACGCGTTGGCGCATCTTACCCAGCACTACAAAGCCGCCCAAGTAACCAACAAGCCCGCTGATCGCCCTTTTTGCAATATAACGCTGATATAATGCTGATTTATGGCTGATATAATGTTTTAAAGCCCTATAAGAACCTTATATTGCACAAAGGGCGATAAGAGGGCTACTAACGGGCTTGGTGGTTCCTTGGGCGGTTCCCAGCGCGTTGGTGGTGCCACAGCTCTGGTAGAAAGTAGCCGCTCGATGCCCGCTTTTCCATACCTTTTGCCCCGTCCAGCAAAGTTCCTGCAGCGGTACGACTTCGAAGTTGCGTGGTTGAAGTTCGTCATAGATTAACCTATCGCAGCCCGGGAAGCCGAGCGATTTGCAGTTCCATGCTCCGAGTTTCCAATCGTAGTGCTTATTTCGTCGCGTAGGTCTGTGCCGATTGTTCCGATTGTTGAAATAATTTCAAAACATGGTCAACCTTGTTTGAATGATCAAATCTTGTCATTTTAGTGGAAATTTAGTTTCAAAGTAGCTGAAAAGCAATTGAATTGAATTGTATAAATTTTACCGAACAGTTCAGGTGTTCAGATTTCGGTAAAAATTACCGAAGTCGGCGATAATTTTTAAGTGCATAAAGGGCGAACACGAAATTATTGCGACACCGAAAATGTCATGCCAATTTTCTTATAATGTTTAGAATCAAACCAAAATTTTAGGGTAGTTTTATACATATATTTACTTCAAAAATCAAAAGAAAAGTTAATCGATGGAGCCTTGAGTGTAAAATTGAACGCATTTTCGCTTGATGCCCTCCATCAAAGTCTTTACAGTGTCATCCGGTACCAGTTTCTCAGTTTTTTTTTCCATTTTCTTAACATGTCCTTCTCGTCTTTGACTGTCTTCTTGCTCTTCCGAAGTTCCCGCTTCATTATTGCCCAGTACTGCTCCACCGGGCGCAGCTCCGGACAGTTTGGCGGATTCATGTCCTTTGGAACAAAATGGACAGAATTGGCCTCATACCACTCCAGGACACTTTTAAAATAGTGGCATGATGCCAAATCTGGCCAAAATAGCGGAGCTTCGTCGTGCTGCTGCAAGAACAGCAAAAGGCGCTTCTCGAGGCACTCAGATTTGTAGATCTCGCCATTTACTGTGCCCTTTGTCACGAAAGGCTCACTCCTCAGTCCGCAAGAGCAGATGGCCTGCCAAATGAGATATTTGGAGGCGAACATCGACATTTTCTTCTTCTTAAATTTGTCGTCCACATCGAAGTTGCTCTTGCCGGTGAAAAACTCCAACCCCGGAATTTGCTTAAAATCGGCTTTTATATACGTTTCGTCGTCCATCACACAGCAGCCATATTTTGTCAGCATCTTCTCGTAGAGCTTCCGTGCCCAAGTTTTAGCCGTCGATTGTTGCCGCTCATCGCGGTTTGGGAAGTTCTGTACCTTGTATGTATGTAGTCCAGCTCTCTTCTTTGCATTCTGGACGTAGCTCTGCGACATGCCGATCTTTTTAGCCAAATCACGGCTTGAGACGTTGGGATTTGCTTTAATCATCCGCTTCACCTTTCTCTCCGTCTTTTTGTTCTCCAGTCCTGGTTTTCTTCCAGCTCCTTTGCCGTGGTCCAACGTCAACCGCTCCTGAAACCGCTTCAACACTGTGGAGACGGTTGAATGGTGAATGTTCAACATTTTTCCCAACTGCCGGTGCGACAGGTCAGGAAATTCCAGGTGTTTGGAAAGAATTTGTTCTCTCAACTCGCGTTGGTTCACCTCCATTTTCGTTGAATCGAAAAACACGACTTCGAGTTTGACAGCATGTACACAATACACATGAATGAGAAAGTATGCAAAATTTGGTTGATTTTTACCCAATGGTAAAAAAGTTATGCCCTGTTGAATGTGTCGCAATAATTTCGTGTTCGCCATTTAGTTTTGTGACACCTGAGAATTGCATCGTTGTTGGTGACGCAGAGAACAATCGTATTGGATCTTGTGAGTGAAAAGTTGTCCCCACACGGATAGTTACGGGTCCGGACTACGCCGTGGTGACGACAAAAAGAAGTCTCCCTCGTGCCAAGTGATCTCCAGACCACTAATCGTGGGCTGTCTGGACAATTTCAAGTGTCAGGCAGGTAGAAGTAGTTCTTCTGCCAGAAGAACAGTGCTGAGGGACTGTGGTGACACGTAGTCGGTGTAACGATAATCACGGGGCGAACTGGACGATTGCCAGTGAGGTTCGGCGATCTTGGTTGGAGTGTAGAGTCTCCTCCAACAAAAGAAAAGGACAGTGCCGGTGAGGCGGTGGAATAAAGCCGTACCGTGTCGGTAGACCATTCCAAAGTGCATGGAGAGAAGATTTACTTCGAACCAGTGCTGAGTTTCATCACGGTACTCACAGTCTTTAGATTGACAAAAGAGATTCCTACGGTTAACAATCAAAACTGAGAACCCTCTCTCCGTAAAACTTCTCACCAGTATGACACAACAACCGTGAGATATCGTTATTTTACTTTTCTCACTCATTCGCAATATCACTAACATCTGTCATGTGGTACCATCATATCACCGAGGAAAAATAAAAAGACATATAAATTGACCGTCATCTCATTTCGAGCATAAATACGGTTATGACGGTCATTCCTCTTCCAAAATCACGGATAAGGCGATAGTTGTGATGTATCAAGGACGAAGTCTTACCAGAAATTATTATTGTGAGAATTTATATCTGCATGAACACGTACTACCTGTAGTCACGAATGCTTATTCATGGATAGAGATTTTGCAGCTATTTATTTTTCCGGATACCGTGACGCTTGAGCTCAAATAATAAGGATGCTGACCGCATACCGCACATTACCGAAGCCCAAGTATCAAGGGATCCGTAAAAAAAAACCCAGCGTAAATAGGAATTCCCCTCTAAATATTGGAAGTGTAGGTAGAGGTGTTATTGCTGAGTAATCAAACGTTGAACTGTTGACCAAGTCATTATATATCTTAAGGTTAAACACAATACAATATTTGCTTGGCTTAATCCAGTTCAGGACAAGGGTCATACAATAACGTTAGCAGTTTTTCGGGATTTTTCAACTCGCCCTCTTCCAATGTAAGACTTTGTAAAATCATACCAATTGCTCCTCCACCCTTATTAATATCCTACAACATTCTGCATTTGATTTCTTCATTCTTAAATAAAATATGACCCTCTCTAGTAAAGATATCGTTAGAAAATTGCAAGCACCCCATCCCTCTTAATGCTTACACAATTCTAGACCAACAATTGAAAAAACCTCAACTCCATTTTGTAAAAAAAACCTTGTAAGACCACGAAATTTGTTAATTTTGTTAGTTTGCTTTGGCGGACTTCGGTTCACGACAAAATAGCTCTACAAGGTTTGTTTACAAAATGGAGTTAGGACCTTTGCAATTGTTGGTCTTGAATTATTGCACGGTGCATTATAAATACACATTTTCTTCACTTGAGGTTCCATTAATAGCGAATTCGTTTATTATTCAGTTTCAACCTGGATCGGGTATCAAGATTGGACCTCCATGTTTGTTCGTTTGCTTTTATAACCCAGCTCAGGTTGAGGTTCGCACTGACAAAAAGTTCGGTTTCGCGCTGATTTTGTCGAAGGTCCAGCTGCTGGTTCCATGATGGTCCTTGTAATTTTTCGGAGCAATTCCAAAATCTAAGATTTGTCGCTTCACTTTTCGCACAAAACGTAACCACGTTGAAAATATATTTGTTTAGAGAGTAAAATTCTCGTGAGCTTGTCAATTGTGAGTTGTGTCAGTTTTCAGATTTGTTAAGAATCGTACACAATGACGCGTACGTAAAAGAGAATTGATATTGTGTGGTTTTAATTTGTAAGTTAAGAAATAGCATTTTTGAAGACAAACGGATATGTTTGTACATTGTAACGTAACAGCACCCACATATTTATTTGTTACAAGGAAAATGAAATCCAACGTTTTCTTCAAAAATTTTCGTATGTTCTGAACTTAACAACTTTTAGCAAGAACAGAAAAATGAGGGAGCATTATTTTCACTTCCTACTTATAAATCTTTAACAGAGATGATGATTTTGCTACTCTCTACTTGTCATTAAATCTAACTGTCATAGATGGGTTTTATTTGTTTTTTCTACCCGATGGTGATGTTAATTTGCGTTGGCGAGCCTTGACTTTCTAGAAATCATCGAAAGAAGTCATTGTTTACAAAAGCTGTTACGCCCTAATTCCAGCTCTATCTAGATCTGTTTATTTAATAATTCAACTGACAATTAATGTCCCAACAAACAATTTTAGCTGCAGACTAGCTTATACAGGCAAAAAATAGCTGTATAAGCCAATTTTTGGCTGTATAAGCTAATCTGCAGCTAAAATTGTTTGTTGGGGTCTTAATGAATAAAACTTAATCTAAATAGTTATGTTCAACGAAACAAAAACGGTCAAGTAACCGGTGACGAAACACATTTGCTGATACGTTAAAGTCAAATTCGCAATAAAAGTAGTTAAATTGTCGGCTGATTGCACGAATTGGCTCATTCTGCGTATAATTTCTGCCTCATAGCTCTAAAAACAGAAATTCGCGTTGACGAAGAGGTCTCTCAGGAGCATACATATTTAGCTGGGCCAGCAACGTTGGACAGTCGATGTCATTGAGCGACCGTCCGTCGCACCACTAGCGGTTCGATGCCCAGAAGACGGCAACGCTCCTCGTACGGTGGCAGGTTCGATGAGTCACGCCAGTTCAAGAAACGAAGAGTATATCTCACAAACTTTCGTTGAACAGATTCGATTCTAGCGATCCAAGTGGCTTGGAAAGGGCACCATACAACTGCACTTGATTCTAATATAGACCGCACAAGTGAGCAGTAAAGTTATCTGAGGCATAACGGGTCCCGGAACTCATCGGCAATTTTGAAAATAAAACCCAGTTGGCGATTGGCTCGGGAAATGATGTCGTTATAATGGATTTTGAAGGTGAACCCGCAGTCCAGAGTAACACCGAGATCCTTTATTTGTTCTACACGGGCAATGCAACGTCCAAAGAGCACATAGTCAAACATAATTAATTCGTTTTTACGGTGATAGGAGATGACGTTGCATTTTTCGATGCTCAGGCCCATCAAGTTTCTCGTGCACCAGTCAGCGAAAATACATAGCATACGCTGGAGATCCCAACAGTCCGAGAGGCTTTTGATAATTTTGTAGATTTTGGCGTCATCTGCGTAGAAAAGACGACATCCAGATGGTAACAACAGAGCGATGTCGTTTAAAAAGATCGAAAACAGCAGAGGTCCCAGGTTGCTGCCTTGCGGGACTCCCGAGTTGTTTGAGAAAACATTTGATTTCGTCGCGCCAATCTTGACTCGTACAGAGCAATTCACTAAGTACGATCTTAACCATTTCACAGCCGTAGACGAGACACCTAGTATCTCCAACTTAGCAAGCAGGATTTCACGATCCACCCTGTCAAAAGCGGCTTTTAAGTCCATGTATGCAGCATCAACTTGCCATCCCGCATCCAAGCTTCGCAGACAGTCAGAGGTAAACTGCACCAGGTTCGTGGAAACCGATCGCTTGGGGTAAAAACCATGTTGGTCCGTATCGATATAATTTTTACAGCACATAAACAGAGCATCATTTACAATAATCTCGAAAAGTTTAGAGCAGGCTCACATGGAGGAAATCCCATGATAATTAGCGACATTCCGTTTGTCTCCTTTTTTGTGAATTGGAAATAGATAGGAAAGCTTCCAGCGGGAGGGGAATTCACTTTGCTGTGCCGAGAAATTAAAAAGTCGCGCAAGTGGAAGACAGAGGTTGACTGCACATCGTTTTAAAACTGACGAGGGAATTCCGTCAGGACCAGCGGCGAATGAGTTCTTCATTTTGCATGTTGCGGCTTTCACCATGTCTTGAGTGATGTGAGGTATGTCAAAACTAAAAACATCACGTGGCATCCCGGAGGTTGCGACCAACACCTATGTCGGTGAAGCGGAAAAATCGTGGAAGACTTGTTTGAATTGACGAGCAAACAAGCTGCATTTATCACTTTCGCTGCAGGCCGTATCATCTCCGAGGAACATGAAACAAGGCAGCCCGGATTCTTTTCGTTTTGAATTTACAAACGACCAAAAACCTTTCGGGTTCGACCGAAGGTTCGCTTCCGTGCGTCTCATGTGCCGATTATAGAGGAAGTGGTTGTAGTTTCGATAGCGACGACTTGCGAAATTAAACTGTTGCTTGTAGAACGGTGAGCGAGAGCTGCAGTACCTTCGGAGTGCGGCGGAGCGCTGACGTTTTAGTTTACGTAGGCGTGGGTTTGACCATGGAGGCTTCTGCGGGGGACGTCTTGCTGGGACAGTGCGGAAAATAACTTCTTCCAGCGCAGAGCTGAAACAATCCACAGCATCATTGACACTAGCGGCCGTTTCGATACAGTGCCAATCTATTTCCGCAAGCGCATTGTTCAATGCAGTGTAGTCGGCCCGGCGAAAGTCCAGAAAGCAGCACTCGGAAAACGGTATATATTCAATTGGAGTGGATAAACTTAGTGACACGACGAGAGCGGGATGGTCGGCATCTAGGTCGATCAGTGGCTCGACCGGTAGAGAAACAGAAGTGTCTGGTAATGCTGAGTCATTTGCCAGAACAAGATCTAACAAACGTCCATTACGGTTGGAAAAAATGTTCGCCTGAGTGAGCCCATGAATGTTAAATCCGTCCAGAAGTTCACAGCAAGCAACCGGCATATGCGATAGCAGAGGATCAATGAATGGTGTGCCACTGTCAGAGAAACGCCACTGTTAACCAGCTTGGTTGTAGTCGCCAAATAGGAGAGCGGGAGAATTGGGGCACAATTGAGACGAAATCGAGCCAAACGAATTAACGTGCTCATGGATGATCGTGCAGTCGTTTGTTCGGTCGGGGGGTAGGTAGACTGCGCCTACACTGAGCTTGGTTCTTGGCAGATCCACAGCAATCCAGATTTGCTCTAGCAGACTTGAAATGGGCGAGGTACTTAAATAGCTGGTCAGTTTCGTTGTGACGGCGATCAGAACCCCACCACCACGCAATTTTTGGCTGTTTAGGGGAGAGCGGTCGGTTCTGAAGACGGAATAATGCGATCCAAACAGCTGCGGTGAGTAAATCCGGTCATCCAGCCACGTTTCTGTCAGAACAATCAAATCGTACTCAACCTTCGAGACAGCCAGGAAAAACGGGTCGATTTTAGTCCGCAGCCCACGCACATTTTGGTAGTAAATCCGGTGACCACTCAAGATGCCACTACGCGAACTGGAAGTTGAAGGGAAATCAGGTACCGAAAGTTCGAAATCGCAATTATACTCGCCTGGAGTTGCAGGCCGAAAGCCCCCGATACCACCACCGACCACAGGACCGGCACGATGACGATGGCGGATGTCAGCAGCAAGCGCGACTGGGTCGAGGGGCTCGAGAGCTTCCTTAGTGCCTGTTTTAGGGTGTCCCGGATCCGATGAAGTTGTGGCGATGGTGTCAACAGCTGGAGAAACGTAGCACGCTAGTTTTTTGCCGAATCAATAAACTCGCGAAACTGTAATCCGACAGGCCAGGAATCCGGATCGAGTGCAGCATCTTTCAAACAAGGATCCAAACCGATCTTGAATGACACAAATGTCATACTGGATACGACTTTTCCTCTGGGAACCAAACGCACCACATCGACAGGTTCAGTTAAGCTCAAGCAGCGTGACACAATACTCTGCACGTCGTTATCGGTGATGAGCGGGTTCAGGCGAGAAAGGTAAAGCCAGAATTTCTCCGGAGGTGCACAAGGAGCAATAGAGGGAACGGAAAGACCACTCAAGTCAATTGTTTCCGTTCCGTTCCGTTTCCGGCACGTCAATATCAGGCCGGTCTTCACGACGGCGTTTTGCACCCGGTTTGGGCCAAACTGGTGTAGCACTCAGTGACGGGTTGCGTTGTGGCTTAGCAGAGAAATTGTCGACTTTTTTACTTAGCTCAGCCACGGCATCATGCAGTAGCTGAACCTGATCTGGCAACGAAGCAAGCGAGGGGGGTTGCATTTGTTGTTGCTGCTGATCGTCGATGAAACAGCGGATAGAGCGGCCCTGTAGAACCCCACGACAGGAATTGCAAACGAAGAGTATCTTTCCAGCTGATAATGGTTCCTTCAGATTGCGGAAATTAATACCGCAACACTGCTGGCTGATGTGGTAGAATGTTTCGCAAAAACCACAGCGCAGCGGCTCGAGCTCGTTGATAACGAGCTGACATTCTCCGCATTGTTTTTGGTCCATTCTGCTTTGACGGAGCTGCACAGTGAAAAGATGGAGACGGGTCGGGATTCGATGATGCGAGGATGACGTGTTGATTACAGCAAACGACAGCACGGAATTTATCGATATTCCACACGTTTCGGAGAGATTGTCGAAAATAGTATTGTTTACGCACAATTTTGAACACTAAAAACCAGATTTACACACACAAATTCTATGGTAAAACACGAACGTAAACAAGGCGAACAAGGCGAACGTCAGCAAACGTCATATTATGAAGACGGTCTATTGAGGTAAAGGTGTTTCCAAGTGATATGCTAGTTGACCGTCATTTTTGAGAGGTGACGGTTATGTAAGGGTGACCGTCAAGGTACAATAACCGTTATGATAATGCACAGCACTACTTCGAACGAAAAGCCAACCAGTATAAGCCGTGAAGCATGTTAGCAGGTGAGCGGAGAAGAGATGACTGGTCGGGTGACGAAGCAGGTGGCCCCAACGATCATCAATGCATGTACACAAAACTAAATTTGTAAATAGTGAAAAAGTATTCAATTATTTTTTATTAAGTAAAAGAAAGTGTCTTAAACCCTAGGTATGGCCCACTCTATTTCCCAGAAAAGAGCATGCCGGTAAGTAATGATCAAGAAGTTGCTTTGTATAAATGTGGTATATTACTGATTCTATAGAGTAGGGAATCATCCGATAACAAACACTATTAGTTTTCCATCAATTGATACCACTTTTTTTTTTGAAAACAATCCGTTCAAAAATAAATATCTTGCTTAAGATAGGCCCATTAGATAAAATCCAGGCACAATTTTTAAAGACCGATCATATATCCTACCTTGACATCTGCATGAAAACAAGTACGTTTGTGAATTGTGCTTTTCGCAAAAACAAACAAAACTGTACGTGTAACATAAAATCTGAGTTTATATTTAGATTCAACGAGACAAAATTTATTAAACTTATTGCCAAACAAACTGCGGTTTTGACAACCAGTGAAATAAATAATGAAGGCCCCCCCTGGCTATAATTGCGTGACGCAATTTTCAAAAGGGGTGGGAGAAGGGGGTTAGGTGATTTATAAGAACGGTTGTCATTTTCCAATAGACAATTGAAAATTTCGACGGCTTTCTTCTGTTCCTTGACCATTACGTCCCAATGCGATAAATTGCTTGGCCGCACTTTCTTTTTAGTTACGCCTCTTCTGACTGATCTAAGGGAGACCCCGGTGGCAGCCATTAACGGAATGGTTTCACCCGGTCATATAATTTCATCGTATCATACTTCTACCGTCAACACTTTTTCGCTCATACCAAGCACATCAATGTGCCTTCCCATATTATCAAACTATTTCCCCTTTAGAGTCCACCTGGCACATATGCCATAAAGGGATCTTCTTCACTTCCAAGCTATCTTGTTTCCATTTAACACTCAACCTCATCTAGCAATCTAGAACTATGAATACGAACGTGTACGAGGTAGGTTCCCATATATGTACGTCTTGAAGCAAACGACCATTCGACACACTTACCATCGGCAGGACGAAGCCATCGTTGTAGTCCACATGCTCTCCGATCAGGTTGACACGGCCCGGTGCACAGGCGGCAATGTCGGGCTCCGAGCCGAATGTGTTCCGGAATGTTTCAATTGATGTTTTAACAACCTCATCAAAACTAATTACTTTGGAGACCATTTTCGTGTCGTCTTTATTTCTGCAATTACACAAATTTCAAAACGGGAAAATGAGCGAGTCAGTCGGTGTGGGTTTTAAACAGAAACCCGTGGTAAGTTGAGGGGGGGCGATGATTCGTGTAGAAATGAGACGGTGGTTTTCATGATGTGGTAAGGGGATTGATATGGATTATTTGAGAACTCTTTTTCGGTTTTACAGGAAATGCATTTGTGTCTTTTTTTAAACGAAGATTTTCTCATGAGAATATAATTTATTATATGATGGTCATATTTCATGCACTAAAGATCGAATAAGCTATCAAACTTCCTAAACATTAGTAGATAGAGAAGAACAGCTCATAATGCATGCGGTAGGGTAAAATGCCCACTTGTAAAAAACAACGATAACTTTCCTCAGATGCTTTTTCTGGGTACCGGCAATAGAAAAAATAGTTACATTTTTTGAGAGTGTAGTTTTTTTTTAAATAGTTTCAGATGTTCATTACAACATTGCTAATGGCACCAAACCGATTGGACACACATTTTTCGAGTAACAGTTTTCTGAAATAAGCTTAACATCTGTCTAAAGGCCCTTTTTAAAATTAAGGCTCTATTTAAAATGGTGATATGAAGATGCAAAATGGTATTTTTGGTCATAAGGAACGATTCCGGAAATTTTCAATCAAATTAAAATATATGAAAATTAATGGATTTGTGACTTCGTCTGGAATCGCTCTTATTATCTAATTTCATTATACACTAAAGTCTCATGATCGGTTATTTTCAAACCACTATCCGTAGCGGTACAAATAGAATCAAAATTGGAGTAAACATGATAAATTAAAGTAATACTGTGCCTGGAAATACGCGAATATTCATCTACCGTTTGTTTTATATTGAAAAAATCTGCTAAACGCTTCAAGTGATTCGGATTATAGTTATCACACCAATTAATATTAAAATCACCAGCCAATATATTTAATTTACTAGAATCAACCAATATCTCGAGCCAGTTCTCTTAAACTTCAAGAAAACACTGGTCACTGGAACTGGGAGAATGATACAATTCCCCATAATTACCCATCTTCGCACAACTGTAATGCCCAAGAACCAGTTACCATCAATAACTTCGTTGGTACGAAGGTTGAATTCTTTTCTTTGACATAAATAGCAACATTGCCAGTCTGTCTAGAATGCTATAAACAAGCAGCAACATTATATCCCGGAATATGAACAGATTCTTTGCTCGACTGTGGAGCTGTTCAGTCCGTATTTTCGCTCGACTTCTCGATTCGATTTTGTTTCGTTTTGTGCTGTCGCGTTACGCCGTGGACGTGTCGCCACCTTCTCGCGTTCTGGCAAGTTTACTTGAACTTGCAAACACGAAACAAATGGTGCGTAAAAGTGCCAATGAGTCAGCAGCGGGCCCTTCAAAGAAGGTCCTAATCAAGCCGGAAAACGGGTACTGCAAGCCAACCAGTATGCAGTACTCCCGGAAGAAAATGGCGTGTGACGTCGTTCCCGTTGCAAGAAGAGAGCGGATTCCCCCGCTTTTCACGGAGTGAAGGATGTTGTCAAGCTGGGTGCCGAACTGGCAAAACACAAGCTGCTGCCTCGCTTCAAGCTTTGCAGCATCGGTTCCAAAATCATGTGCTCCAGCCTGGAGGAGTACAAACCAATAGGATGTTTCCTGAAGGACATCAACGTGGACTTCTTCACGCATGATCTGCCATCGAGCAAGCCACTGAAGGTGGTTTTGTGTGGATTACCGTCGTTCGAAGCGACTGCGGTGAAATCCAAGCTGGAGCGGTTTGGGCTCAAGCCTGAGGCAGTGTACCCGATGAACCGGCGTCCCAACCACAACACCAGCTACCGTGATCAGTTGTTCCTGGTGCATTTCACAAAGGGATCTACCAGTCTTGCGGCTCTGAGATCCAAAATCCGGGACCTGTTTCAGCTCATCATCAGTTGGGAGCATTACAAACCCCAACATCGTGATGTAACGCAGTGTATAAACTGCCTCTCAAATGGACATGGCAACAAAAACTGCCACATGAAGACAAACTGCGGCAAGTGTGCTGGAACTCACTCAACTGCGTCCTGTGAGCAAGTCGATGACATCGAGCCAACGTGTGTCAACTGCGGTGGAAACCACCAAGCCTCCAATCGCGGATGCCCCAAGCGAGTGGAGTGCATTAATATCCATCGGAAGGCCAAATCATCGTTCACCTCCTGTACTCACGGAAGTCCAGTACCCAGCTCTCCAGCCCCGTCGACATGTTCCGAACCTAGCCCCGCTTCCGCTCAACAACCAACAAGCCAATCCTGCGAGTATCCAAATAACTCCCAACAGTCGGACAGTTTAGCATCGTCTAGCTGCCGCTGCGGCCCCGCCAATTCCAGGTTCATCCACCGCCCCTGGTTTATCATACGCTGGTGCTGTCTCAGGTGAGCCTGTCGACGATTTTCCGTTCACCTCGAAGGAACTTGAGACGCTCATGGCCGAGGTCATCATCATCATGCGCACCTGCAAGACTCGATCTGAACAGCTACACGCTGCCCTGCATCTTGCCACTAAGTATGGACCGTGAAGCCATCAAGATCATTAATTGGAATGCTTGCTCCTTAAAGAGCAAAATTATTATTATTATTAAATCTTTATTTTAGAGATTTTTAGCCTGAGGCTAGTTCATCTCTTTAAAAAGAGCAAAAACATCGAGTTTGTTGACTTTCTCAACGAACGGCACATCGACATAGTCGTCATCACCGAGACTCACTTGAAGCCCGAGCTAAACGTCTTCCTTCCCGACTTTCGGCTCGTAAGGCTTGACCGCACCAGCTCCGGGGGAGGGGGAGTGGCCATCGCTGCCAGCTACTACCAATCTTCCAGCTGAAAATTATCGAAGCCATCGGAGTTGAGGTGAGCACATTGCTTGGTCCAATCACCATCATCGCGGTCTACTGCCCCATGCAAACCAACATTAGGGACGGCTCGGCCGCAGACCTCCGAAGAGACATCACCAAGCTAACACGACGGCGGCAAAATTTCGTCATCGCTGGCGACCTGAACGTCAAGCATCAAGCCTGGGGCAATAGTCGGCGAAACCCGAACGGCACAATATTATACAATGATCTGCAGGAAGCCCACTACAATATTCTGTGTCCGGACACTCCCACCCGGTTGAGTCGATCCGGAGCTCATGCCACCATCGACATCTTCATCAGCAACATTGGTGATAACATCTCTCAACCTATCGCCTACCAGGAACTGAGCTCGGACCACTATCCGGTGGTGGCCGAATAAGGTTCCTCGGCAAATAGGTTTCAAGTTTCCCGGTGAAATTACCATCGTGTCAACTGGCAGCAGTATCAGCGTTGTGTGGACACAGCAATTGACTAAGACGTCATAACGGAGTCGTTCGAAGAAGTCGATCAGTGTCTGCAAACCATCGAGGAGGCGATATCCCGTGCCAAGGAGCAACACGTACCAGTATCCAGACAGGTGAGTCATACTCTGAACCTTAACAACCCAACCGAAGATCTTATCAGGCTCCGTAACAGCATTCGTAGGCAGTACCAGCGTTCTGGGCTGCCCCACTTGAAGACCAATGTCAAAAAGGCTAACCAAAATTATCCAGGCCAGGATGGTGGAACTAAAAAATAACGATTTTGCCAACAAGATTCGCTCTCTCTCAGATTCGAATAAGTCGAGACCGATCCCTCCGCTTTCCTCTGTTGACCCCAGTTGAAAAGGCCAATGCTCTTGGCCAACATTTTGTGATTTCACATAATCTTGGCCAAACCATGGTGAGCCCCCATGGGCCTGCCGTACTGGAGGCAATGTCTAGATTCGCTGACACCCCCGTAGTAGTGCATGATGATAGTAGAATATCGGCTGATGAGGTGATAGCAGCTATCAGAAGCACTAAAAACATGAAGGCCACGGGTATGGATGGTGTAGTCAACCTCGAGTTGAAAAAACTTGGGTATTGACTTCTTCAACCATCTTACAATTATCTTCAACAAATGTTTGGAGCTTGGATACTTCCCTGCATGCTGGAAGTTAGCCAAAGTGATTCCAATATACAAGCTGGGCAAAGATCCTACCAGTGCCAAAAGCTATCGCCCCATCAGCCTCTTGTCCTCCATCTCGAAGCTATTAAAAAAGTTGATACTCAGCCGTCTGCTGGTGTTTTCAAATGACAATAACATCTTTCTCAAAGAGCAATTCGGGTTTAGGAAAGGCCAGTCTACCATCCACCAACTCACACGGGTTGCTAACATCATCAAGCGGAATAAGTCCGTTTCCAATACATCTGCCATGGCATTGTTGGACGTCGAGAAGGCGTTCGACAATGTCTGGCATGATGGTCTAGTGTACAAGCTGCATCGATACAACTTGTCGGGCAGATCATTCCAGATCTTCTTAAACAATGTCCTCTCTGATACGTTCAACGTTGATGCAGGGGTCCCTCAGGGTAGCCTGCTTGGGCCTATCCCATTCATCATCTTCACGTAAGACGTTTCTCCCCTGCCAGGTGGTGGTATCGTGTCAATGTTCGCAGATGACACCTCCATCATATATAAGGGTCGAGTGATCCGTGCTCTGGCGAGTAAACTACAATCAGGCCTGGATGTTCTGTCCGACTATTTCAAGAGCTGGAAGATTTGTATCAATGCAGCTAAAACACAAACCATTTTGTTACCACACTCGAATTCACCTCGGCTTGTTCCGTCTGCTAACGTCAAGGTCCATGTTGATAGCACTCCTATTGAATGGTCGAGTGAAGTAGTCTACCTTGGTCCCATCCTCAATAGCAAATTGCTATTCCGATCCCATGTGGACAAGACATCCACCAAGTGTAACATCTTGATCAGGTCGCTCTACCCTCTGATAAACAGGAAGTCCACCCTGTCCCTCAAAAACAAGCTTGCTGTCCACAAGCAGATCATTCTGCCGGCTATTGAGTATGGTATGCCAATCTGGGAGAGTTGTGCTAAGTGCCACCACCTAAAGGTTCAGAGGATCCAAAACAAAATCCTCAGAATGATTCTTAACAGTCCACCGCAAACTCGTAATTCTGAGATTCACCACCTGGCCGGTCTTCAAACACTAGAGGAGCGAAAGACTTCCACGCTGGAAAGGTTCATAATCGCCTGTCTGTGATCGAACCACCAGATCATTCGTGATTTGGCAACCTAGTTTAAGTAGTTAGGCAGGTTCCTGTGCTCAAGTAGGTAGATTATCAATTTTTTTAATTCAAACCAAAACAATCCCATAAAGGGTATTTTGTAAATTAGCGCTCAACGCAATCATTACATTAGAATAACCAATTAACTAGAACAAAGATGAAGAGCCAAAGGCTAATCAATTGAAATGTTTAACCAAATATTGAAACATAAAAAACAGAAAATAAACGTAAATTTTACTACCACTATCCCGGAATACTATACTGATCAAATGTTTTCAATTTCTACAGTATGAGTTTCTGCTAATAAATCTAAAAGTGGACGTAGTTTTTTGACAACCTCGTAAAATTCAAATATGAAAATCGAACTCATTCACATTCCTCCTGGCACTTGGTTGCTGTTTATTGAAACCCAAGTTGCTTTTCTTCTGAACAAAAAGTTGTGAATAAACGAAACATTCAGAGCTAAATGTAGCATGGTTGACGTCGAAGTTCATTTTCCATCGGTCGTGTGGTCATATCGTGTGTTGAGCTGCTGCGTGATGAACTTTCGTAAACTATGGTTCCCCAAAACACGACCGAAGTTCAAATGGAATTGCGGCTTCGGCTTGTTTCGTTTGGTACTATCTATGTGATGGCTCTGTTAGGAAGGACACCTTGTGGTCTAAGCAAATGTATGGGATAATTTGTTGCTTCAAATTTTCGTTAAATTTCTTAGTTGATTAAATAGGTTCACTATTTCTACTATATACTACAAAAATGATGGATAAATTCCCCTTCGAATGGCATTTTGCATGACATATTTTACATTCTTTGGAGAAGCATGCATTTGAAAACACCCCCATTTTTGTTACATGCAGGCTGCAAAACATTCAGATTCAATGAGTCATTTTCATATGAATATGAACAGCCATCCGCACTACCTTGTGAGAGTCTGAATGATTGGAAAGTAAACGAGTCACTGATAGCAGAGCACTCAGTCAGTAGCTCAGTCAGCACGTTTATTCTTCCGTGATGGTACCAAATCTTTGTTTTGAATGACTATGGAAAAAATGCCTCAATTACATGCTGTGTGAGCGAAGGCAAGCGGTGTGAGTCACCTGTTTGTGAGTGACTGAAAGGCAATGCAATTTCATTGCCTCGTCCATAGGGTAGAGCACTACTTCGTCGTAATAGCGTATTTCCGTTCTATCGATCAGAAAACATCAATTATATCAATGATTTCACCGTGCACAAATCAATAATAAGTTTAGCATTAGCAGCATTAGTTCATTAGCTAAAAAAAATAACATAAATCCTATTAAAGCGCATTGTATGAATACTTACGCTCATTGTTCCGAAAACAAAAGAAGCGCTCCTAGCGAATCCCATTTTTCTACGTTTATCTGTAGGACGAAGAAAATCTAATGGCGTTTCAATGCATTAGGACGGAATTGAAACTCGTAGAACGAATTTAGAATCAAGAAGCAGTATTGCTGATTGCATCTGAAACTGGACTGTCCCAAAAATGCAAAAAGTGTGTTAAAAGCGCACGTTTCCGTCAAATCGTTTTGATGTCTTCGGAGCTTGTGCTTGCATCATAAGGAAAAAGTGCACCGAAGACACCAAGCCGATTAGACGTAAACTTGCAGTTTTATCACACTTTTTAATAAGTGAAAACGCGCTTATTAGTCCAATTTGGTGTGAAATGCGCAATATTAGATTTTAAATAATATCTCAATAAGTTGTGACTCTTTTGCAAATCTCACGGTACGTATGGAAAAGCGAATAAATTTAGAAGTCATTTTTGATAGAAATGTTCCATTTTTTGTTTAAATTCGTTCATAAAAGAGAGGTAAAGCGCGGGTTGTGCTTAGTAGGGTGGAAATAAGATCAAAAACCCTACGGTCTGGATAGAGCCATGAATTGAATGGAGCAGTGCTTTCACACTCAGCCTAAGCAGTCAATATTTTTACGCTCTGGTTACATGCCTCATTTTCGATTTCTTAATGTGGCCCTCAGTATAGTAAACGTGACTTATGAATGTTTTTTCATCAGCGATAGCGGCAACCAAAATGTTTTCATTAGAATTGAATGACTTCGATTCTGAAGTGAACATATGTTCTACAATAAATACTTCAAATGTATAACAAATAAAATGGGACCTAGAATAGTTTCATCTTAAATACGTGCCCCGTGTTACAAACATCAAAATTAACAAATAAAGTAATTCAATGTTTTTTATGCCAATTTATTGAAATATTTTTAGTTACAGGGCTGGTAGCGATTACTACTGTCAAAATAGTGATTTTAGTGACCATGTTGAAGAAATAAGTGATATGCAGTCGATTTTTGTGTTTCTTCAAATGTCTAGTATAAGAATTTAATTCGTTTGTGTTCTGTATATCTTTATAAGTTTTTGTTTGTCTTGTCCCCCATCTCGATGAGCCTCATCGTCGCCCACTGGTCACCATAGCCGGTCGAACTCCGGACGAATTTAGAACCACACTACCGTTCATACTGACGACAATGCTCTGATGAGACAACGAAACTCTACTCCCAAGCTCCTCCCCTTTTCCTATCCTTCGACAATGTACCCCTCTAACTTCGAATAAGCCGCGAGTACTCGGCCCAACTCCTACTAGACATAGAATAAAGTGAATTTTGTTACAAACAAAGAACAATGAATTATCGGCTCCGTAAAGCTAACGCGATTGAGCCTTACAAATAAACGAACTAGATAAAAAAAAAGAAATTTGTGGTCAAATAGTGACTTATAGTTGTAAAAATAGTGACTAAAAAGTGACCTAAGAGAAGAAAAGTAGTAATTATGACGGCACAACTAATGAATGATTAATGTTTTAGACATAGTCAATTAGTATCTCATAAACACTTATGAACGTTATGAAGCTTTAAAGCGAAAGATTCAATAGAAAGTTTATGTCCAAGCCGACGGTATTGGCCAGGGTGTCTACTAATTGCAAAAACCTGGAAAACCGAGAATCCTCATAACATTTCATTTGTCCCTAAAATATCTGGAACTCTCAGAGAATTTAATAATTTTCTTACTAAGGATGTTTTAAAGAAAATAATGAATTTGAAATACAAGCATTTAATTTTTTTTCGTTATTTTCATTCACAATTTGAACTTTACAGATCCACAGTGGATTAATCTTTAGTAACAAATATATTGTAAACAAATGTTTTTTTTTAGTTTTAGAACATGCATAATTCCTAGAAATTTTAAATTTGCACTAGCTCTGGACATAAAGGCTGTAATACTAACAGAAATTTTCAAGAATCTGGAGTCAAATTTCATGAACAGTTTTAAATGCTCGTTGAGTTTTATTATAATATCTCCCATTCCAAGGGAGTTCTGGCGAAAAAAATCTGTCAGAAAAACATCAAATGCAATCTGCTTTCAAGGTAGCTCTGAGGAATTTTAGCTTTCATGGGAAGAAGTTTTCTCAATTTTTCTAACGATCATGGATCTACTCTAAAGGTTTAACAATTCGCTGAAGTTCTCTAAACTTTTTTTTAAATTGATGTGACTTCTCTAATGTTAACGAAACTGTTCTGAGGTCCTGTTTTTTTCTGGAATTCTCAAAACTTCTCTAAAGTTTTCGCAGTTGTCATGAAGCATGTGGTACTGCGCTGAATTTAATTGAACCGTTTTAAAAATGTTTAATCTTTAGTGAACTTCTGAACTTATGCGAAGACCTCAATTAACTTTTTAACGTCTCTGAAGTTATCTGAAAATATGGGAACTGCTATAAATTTCCCACTCCCGCATTTTGTTAATGTTCATAAAAATTCCTGAAGTTCACGGATCGCAATAGAATCATCAAGTTGCCATAAGGCACGGAATGAGACTATTGCATGGCTGGGTAGTCAAAGTCTTTCATTCGTTAGTCATTTCAGGTGGATTAGAACAGGTTTAGGTGGGCGTTGGCCAGATTTGGATTTTTCAGATGTAATCCTGGATAGGACCCTGTCATTGAACGTCGCGTGGAAGTGGAACTTAATGAAGGCCTAAGTACTTTTTCGTAGTTTTTAGTTTTCGGATTTGAGAGATCGTCGGTTACAGTGGCCTGCTTACTGAGCAGAAAAACGCGGTCCCAGGTCCTTACATATCAAAGAGATTTATGGTAAAATCGCTTGTGTATCGTGTATTTTGCGAAACTCGTTGTTGTCGTTGGTTGCGGGTTTGAATGGATACACAAATTTGAGCAACGCTATTATGTGATATGAGGGGCTCGGTGGCCTTAGAGCAACCGTTTTTGCTTACTGAGCAGAACATCATGAGTCTAATCTGAGGCCCATCCACATTCAAGATTCGTCAATCGTTTTATTTGTTAATATGACTACATGGTAATAACAGCAACTCGGTGATTGAAAAGGTGCTCGTCTGCCTAGTGGCAAACGTTTTTGCTTACTGAGCAGAAGACCGTGGGTTTAGTCCCAAGCTCCTTCGCGTTATATGATCGTTACGTCATCAATTCAGCTTATCGTTTACCAAAACGAATCCTGCTGCAAACCCAACCCTCTTATCCAACATCCCAGTGATTCCTCGTGGCAGTGCAGAGGTGTTCTCGGCTTCCATCAAAGCGAGTGTCATGTCAACACAATCCTTCCCACTCCTTTCTTGACCTGTGCTCGGGCGCGGCCGGCGCTGGTATTGCCTAATTTAAGATCACCAGTTTTTACACATTGAGGATGATTGCTAGTCCCAAGCATCGTCTATTGGTTCTCTGTGTAATTACAGCTGATCTGGCAGTAACAGAGTAGCAACCGTGGGCGGTCAATCAAGCTCAAGCTCAAGCTAGAGCCTTTTTTTTTTTTATTATAGTCACTTTAACACTCTTGGGTCATTCGTGACTTGTTCGGGGGTGAGATTTGAACTCGTGACTTTGGCGTGAGAGGTATGGATGTTAACCACTACGCCGGGGTCGCCCCCTAGCTAGAGCCTGTCAATTTCGCTTTCAGAGTGTCGCAGTCAGCGGTTTTATGATTTGTGAGCGCTCGCGATTCGTAGAACCGTTGATTGTGACTGCAAGTGGATTTGGCAGGTTTTGTGAGTCGGACGCTTGCTTTTTGACCTATTCTTGTGTCTAACATGTGCAGAGTATCATTATAGGGTCTAATGGTTTTGAGATTCCTGGTTGCATGAAATATATTTGTGAGAATATCTTTTTGAGATTTTAGTAGTCACGTTTTGTTTGTAGTTTATATTTTATTTCTTTCATGTAATTATCGTAAATAATAGTTATTCAATGATAGATAGTTCATCCATATATTCGGACTTTGACGTGAAGCGCTGTGGATTATGAGATGCTTGATGACGCTGGAGGGATCGATTTTGCTTACTGAGCAGAAAATCATGGATTTAATTTCAAGCTCTTCCACAGCACAATAAATCGCCACCATCATTTGTATATTTGATATTGAACATTAACCTTGGAAACTATTTGCATATCAAGCGAAAACGTAGTCCTGTATTGTCGCGAAGCGTTATGGTTCTGAGATGCTCGATGACCCTGGAGGGATCGTTTTTGCTTACTGAGCAGAAAATCATGGGTTTATCCCAAGCTCTCCGTCATGACTCTTAAAATTCATGATCACTAAACAAAATGAATATGTTCTTTCGATAGCCGGCTATCGAGAGATTAAATAAACAACAAATAAACAATACATACTTTTGGTTGCATCGCCAACTTGAGGTGAATCCTAACCGAATACCCTACCGAACCCTCCAACTCCGTAGCACTTATGAGGGTGTCGCTAAGTCGGTGGCCTCTCGTTAAGTAAGTACTACATCAACATTTCCTTCCCTATCCCTAGTTATGGTTAAAATGGGCGTGGCCGGGAATAGCGACAGTCATGCTTCTGTTACTCTTGTTTAGATTGGAACCAATGTTTACTCCCCAGCATTATTCTTGAAAGTAGTCTAACTGAGAATTTCAGAAGAGACGTGAGTGTCGCTAGTATCCAATCTACGAAGTATATCATAACAACGCTAACGCTGACGCGCTAACGCTAACGCTAAAATTCCTGAAATTCACGGATCTCCCCTTAAGCTCCATAGATTTTTATGAAGTTCTCGAAATGTTTCTGAAGACCACTTTCCTTCAGTGAAGTTTTCTAAGTTTTTCTTAATTTCTGGAACTTTTCTGCTCCCGCAATTTCCATGGAATTAGAACGAAATAATTAATATGGTTCTATGATTTTCACTGAATTTATCTGAAGTTCATGAAACTTTCCTTAAATTATAGACACTAATTTAAAACTTCTTCAATAGTCTAGACTTTCCTGGTGTTTTTAAAACTGCCAAAACGATTACTGAATGTCTTTAAAGTTCTCTAGACTGTCCTAAATTTATCAGTATTTTTTTAAGAACCCGCAATTTTACTGAAATTAATTTAATTTGCCTTGAAGTTTCGACAGTTTTCCTAAAGTATTATAATCATCATAAGCGGTTTCTAATTTCCCCTGAACTTATTTATGCTTATCTGAAGTTCTCCAAATTTGTTTAAAAATCCGGCAAATACATTCATAATTCCCTGACGCTTCTGACGTTTTCGGGTCAATCATAGAATTCTTGTAATACCCCATGATTTCACGGAACTCTTTGTATGTCGCTACAAATTTGCTTTAGTTAACGGGAAATTCTGAAGCTATCTGATCGTCATCGAAGTACTCGGAACTTCGCTGAATATCATGAAACTATCTACAAATATCTGAATTTATTAGAAGTTCTCTGGAATTTCTTCTAGATATCGCTGCTTGCTAAAAGTTCTCGCATTTTTTTTATTAATGGAACTTCGTTGATGTTCTTTAACCAACTTAGCTAAATTTTCGCATTTTTTTAAAGTTCTTGAAATATCCATGATATAACACCCTTAAAATACTCACACGTTTTCCGGATGTTCATATAATTTTTATCATGTTCCAGAAATTATCTCGGAGCTTTGCTGAATTTTGTTATTCACTGCGTGTTCTCTCTCTCTCTCTCTCTCTCTCTCTCTCTCTCTCTCTCTCTCTCTCTCTCTCTCTTAGCCTACAATGCCCCAGGTCCCTGGTCTGAAGCCACGGGGACCAGACGGGGTGGGCTATCCAGCAGCCTCTTTTGCGGCGAATAGCTCGAGCTTGAGAGACGGAGCTGTGTGTGTGTAAGGGCCGGCCGGCACGTGGATCTCTGCTGCGGGGAATCGGACGGGGCGGCTACGAGTGCGATCGGATGATCGCTGATATTGCTGCACGTCGGCGGCGTCGGCGTCACTTGCGCTGGACGCAGGGGACTGCTGGTTGAGTGCGATGAATGGCACGGTTGCCACGGACAGTGGTATCAGTGCAGGATGGCACGAGGTTCTGTCGCTGCGAACTCCTCATGGTACCAGGTTTCCTACCAAGGTTGAACGTCGGCTCGTTGGCACGTATAGCCGGTCGATCGAGCACTACCTGGCCCAGTGCGTTCTCGGGCTGATTTCACAGACCGTGGCCTGACTCAGGCTTTACACCCGGCTTTGAGATAAAACTCAATGGGCCCTGAGGGCACGTGGGAAATAGGAAAAGGGTCTGATGAAGGCTATGCTACCGGAGTCCGTTTTATATTGTCCTACCTGATTCTACGGTTTCAAAGGATTAGGCAGCTTTGTTTTTCCACCCGTATTCGACTGTTCACTATTTATTACTCTTTGTTCTTCAATTTGGTGAACTTGTTCTCTCAAAGGTTGGCATGGAAAAGAACTAGTGCTATTCTTCGGACCGGTAGCAGACCATATATTTCCCTTTTCCCAAAATGTCCCTTTTCTTCTTGATAGTCCCATTCCAAATTTCCCTTCTCCTCCATGATCCGGGTGGTGGGTGCTGTTTTCTGTATGCTAAGTGTAGGTGTATAACAGTTGGTGTGTTTCTGTATTTAATTCGACCGTTCATACTGGAGTTCGTGTTATTCAGTTCTCTAATTCCTATCTGTTTTATATATATGAATGAGCCATTAGTGCTTTACTATTCATTCACTGTTTAGTTTTAGTAACAATATGAATACTAATATCATTAATTCAAAGCAAATATTAGATCAATCATTACTGATTTACACAGTTGAAGATGCTAATTTCAAATAACAGACTGTAGTGGTAATTTTTATACGATAGATGGAGTAGATGAAAGCATAGAGTTGATAGTTCCGTTAGAGTACGGCAGTGTGAAGATTGCATATAGATATTAGAATAGAGAGCTAGGACAACTTTTAAGGAAGGTACAAATCGGTTTTTCATCTCTCTTTACCAAACTCCCCCTTTGGAGAGGGATGGTGAGGGGTGTCCTCCCTCGCCACCACTGGCAAAAAGAGATGAAAACCGACAATTTTTCGGAAATTTCCTGAGTTTGTCGAACCTTCTTTAAGGTTTCTACAATTTCCTTGAAATTATTTGAACTGCCCTTTGATTCTTTGATCTGTTTGATGTTCTCTTAGTTTCTCTAAAGCTCTCAATTCTATTGAAGATTTCGGTTCTGCTCGGAAATAAATGGAATTCCCGTAAACACCTTTAAATTTCCCTGGACTTCTGTGTAGCTCCTGAAATATTTCTAGAGTTTTCATAAATTCTCTGAAGGTCTCTGTACTTCCTTGAAATTCTTGTAACATCTTAATAGTTCTCGAATTTTTTTTCAGCACATCATGGCACTATCCTGATTTTTTTTTTATAAATTTACTATTATAGATCTTTAAACTCCTCCAAAAGTTTAAACTGAAGTTACGAGAACTGCTCTGAAGATCTAAAAAGCCCCAAAGAACTCTAGATCTAGCTTGTGTGAGGTGCTTAGAACTTCTTTAAAAAAAATACACAATACCTCTCAAGTTTTCAATATTTCTTAAGTTCACTTGACACCTGTAAAGTTCTCTGAAACTCTAGGAACTTCATAAAAGTTTCTGAAAATTCATCCAGAAAGTTTCCCATATTTTCAGTGTGTTAAATTCCTTTATGTTCCCGCTGTTTTCTTATGGACCTTCATTCCTCAGAACTTTCCTAAAGTTTCTACCATTGTTGTGAAGTTAATGGGACTGCCATGAAGATCGCTTATCTTTCATAAAGTTAAGTTAAGTTTTCTTTATTAGGGAGGCTTTCAGCCTGTGGCTGGTTCGCCTTCCGGTCTTCATAAAGTTAATTACGCATTTTTTCCCCTAATTCTGGCACAAAATTTTCAATATCTAGAAACTTGTTCATGGAAGCAATGAAAATTCAAGGCATTGAATTGTTTTAGATCTTGGACGTACTCTAACTAAGTAAGCTTTTTAGTTTTATTAAAGTGAGAAATTAAATATGTGTTAACATTCAATGGATTTTATTGTAAAACTGTTTCTGTAAAACTGATTGCCATGTTTTAAAAACGTTTAAGCTATTTGCTGTAGTTTTTGATCTACAAAAAAGCATATTTTAGCGCATTGAAAAAAAGCTTTCTTATTATAAACGTTAAAGTTCTGGAAAAACCTGGAAAACTCAGGAAATTTTATTTAGAAAAATGAGCAGACACCCTGTAGATAGAGAAAGACGACTAATGTCACAAAGCAAAGAATGCTCAATCTTTAGTGACTTGGTCCTAAAAAGGAGACTGTTTAGTGACTGGCTTGAAAAAAGCGACCAAGTCACTAAAAAGTGACTCGCTACCAGCCCTGTAGTAATCAATGCAATACTTTCACTAATAACAGCAATGTTTATTTACTTTGCTTGTTTGAATCATCGTTTAACGGTTCAATTGATTATTTTGGCTTCAGTCTTTGCGTTCGTCTCTGGTATTCCACTATTTAAATCATCAACAACACATCAGAAAGGCCTATAGTCCTCTCCAGCCGGGTTCGTATTGGTGCGATTTGCGTGTGTTAGTGAGATGAAATTTTTTGTTAGCTGTGAGATTTTTTTTGTTTGCTGTAAGAACTGTCATTCTAAAGTAAAAATAAACAACAAAATGAAAACAAACCCTACGCTTGCACGGTAACAGTCAAGTACCCTTTTGTGAGTAAATGTTAACCCAGTTTTGATAAAGATGGTTTTACTCATTAATGAGTAAATTATTTTAACAAAAATGAGTTTCTGCTAACACTAGGTAACAGTTACTACTCAATTGGCATAATGAATTACTCATTAATTAGTGGTGCCGCTCTTATTTACAATGGGTTCACTTTTACTCATAAATGGATGTTTGATTCTTACCGTGCACATGACAGTATACGCTAGTGTGTGTAAAATTATGCTATTAGTGTAGTGTTCGTGAGATCCTGCTTGGAGAACTCAATAGACGAATAATGTATTCAATGGCTTTGAAAGATTATTTCTCGCAAATCAACACACATTGATTTAATTTTGGAGTAAGGGCCATCTGACATGTTGTAACTTTGATGTAGTTGATCGATACTCGATACCCGTTTTCACTTATGGCGAATTTGTTTATTATTCAGTTCCAACCTGGATCGGGTATCAAAACAAGCTATGCTTGTTTTCTAACAAACGTCAGTTTGACCGTTTGTTTTTTAAACCTTCTTCAGGTTCAGGTTCGCACTGACAAAAAGTTCGGTTTCACACTGGGTTGGACCTGGTTCCAACCCCGATAATAAACAAATTTGCTATTAGGAATTCGTGGTGAACTGATAATTGTGTTGTCTCTCTTGTCTAGAGTCAAGTGTTTCGTCAATAACTTACGGAACGAACTCCATGTTGATCTAGTAGATTATGGTTGCCAGTATCACTTTATCTTCCCTGGATCAGTTTGGCTTTTGAACACAACGTTTATTCACAGTTCAGCAGGCTATCAGAGCAAATCTCCTACAGCACTTGCTCTATTATTATTTTCTTTTTTCGTTAAAATGGTTACTGAGAACAAAATTAATTAAAACTCCAAATTATGTCCAAACAATTGCTCATACAAACACATCCGTTTTAATCAAAACCTCGGACGCTTCATTCTAGTCAGGCTTCCCAGAACACAAACAATTTGAATAATCGCAATATGACGGCCGAGCCACGTTGGATCACACTGGTCCAGAAAAATTAATTTTTGCTGCGCACACACTGCGTGGTTCAGAACACAGAGTCACAAGAATCACGGGATGAACAATTCACACTCAACGGTCTGCTCTAAACTCTCATTTCTTTTTTTGCCAAAGCCGACCGTTTGCTCTCGCGCCTTTTTTTTCTCACTCTATGTTTTTGTTTTGGTCCGCCGTTCTGACAGAGGGTTATATGAAAATAATTATAAATTCCACTGCAGAAGAAATGGTCTCTCCAGACAAGCAACGCTACCGTCCGCCACAACAGAACTGGTTCATATCATTCCAGCATCGAATCGTGTTTGTGGAAGATTTCCTGCTATAATAATAAAATGAAGGGGATGACGGGGTAAGATGACCACCCTAAGCTTTAAGTAAAATGTCGCCAAAACTATGTAAAATTTACGCGATTAATAACTGAATATTGATATTTAGAACACTTTCACTAAGTTCATTGATTTTCAGGACGCACGAGGCAAAAAAGTCTGAATGAAGCAAGGTCATAAAACATGCGGTCTTGCGGTCCAAGGGTAAGACGACCTCATGGAATATCACATGATCCTGGCCATATAGAAGTCTACCGTCTTCGCCAAAGTGGTACAGTGGGTCAAAGTTAATAGGTTAGATAACAGTGCTAGATAGAGCAGGAATTAGGGCGTAACAGCTTTTGAAAACAATTACTTCTTTCGATGATTTCTAGAAAATCAAGGCAAATCAACATCACCTCGGATAGAGGAAGACTTTCTCTACGCGACGGTTATGGTTTGCGTTGGCGAGCCTATCTTATAGAGATCTTGACTATATCGGAAGTTCCCGACTTTGAGAAAGTAGTTCAGCTGACCCAGATCTTCTAAATTGTGGACAAATTAGTTTAGAATTCACTCACTACGTGGCACGTGAACTTCACATGAACGTTGATGTCTTCCCAACCAAAAATGTGTGATGGTTAAAGGCTGAATAGGCAATATTTTAGCTGAAGAAGTACATTTTTGCCTAAATAAGGTCATATTCTGCTTCCAATGTTTGCTGGGTTGAGCATCTAAGAAATTGCCCGTGGTTGAAAATCTCTTTATTTATGAAGTTGTTGTCTTCGGAAAATGTGTGCCGATTTGGCCTTCATTATGGCCCAAAATCTTATCACCGTACGAATCTCTGGTGAATTTGGGGGGTTGGCGGTTTTTGGTACAAAAACAACGTTATTGTCTCTGTACCAATCCAACGTCGATCGCGCGTAATGGCATGATGCCAGGTCCGGCTAAAATAATGTCTCGCCTCCGTGGGACCGCAGGAAGGGCAACAGACGCTTCTAGAGGCACCCATTGTGATGTACGGTTTACTCAGTTTACCGCTTTGGCATATGGCCTGCCAGAGCAAGTATTTTTTGGCGAATTTGTTCACTTTCTTCTTCCTTATTTCTTCCGGAACATCAAACCGTGATTTGGCAACGTAGAACTCCAGCCCCGGTATCTGATTTGCGTCTGCCTTGATGTAGGTTTCGTCATCCATAACCAACCACACACATCGGTTTCGTTAATCACTCTCGATACAGCTTCCTTGCGCGGGATTTGGCCGCCGTGTTTGATTGATCACGTCGGTTCGGTGCTTTCCGGATCTTGAATAGACGAAGCCCAGCTCGTTTCATGGTTTGCTAAATGAACCAGGCGGAACACTTTGCCTTCAGAGCCGCGTCGCGAATCGAAAGGTCCGGATTACACTTAAAATAATCCAAAACCTTCCGGGCCTTCACAGGGTCAGCTGTCTTCGATTTTCTTCCACTTCCAGCCCGCCGCTCGGTCGTCTGGGACTCCTTAAACGATTTTACCACCCGAGACACAGTTGTATGGGTGATTCCCAGTTGTCTTCCGATCCATCTCATGGTCGCAGTCGGATTTTCCATGACGGCGCGCAAAATTCTCCGGCGATTTTCTTCTTTTTTCGATGACATCTCAATAACCACTGAACCGATTGTTATGAAATTTTGCACATGTAAACAATTCACTCCAAACTAGTTATACCCAGATTTTCATCAATTTTTACCCACGGATAAAAAAAGTTACACACGGATAAAAATGGTGCATTTTTTTTTCGAGTACAAACCTTACAAGCCTGATGTGCATCAGAAACGAAATATTGCTAATTGCTGCATTCAGTTGCAACCTTGAGGTATAAACACATCCCATCCAAAAGTGGCCGTCTTACCCCGAAACAAGTCAAGGTGAAACAGCTTTTGAAATACCTCACACATAAGTAAGTACATCGAACAGACTTATGTTGTTCTAATTGTAGCATAAACACAAAATATCAAGTGCCAGCCGCCGCCATACTCAATTTTGTTGTAGTTAATTCTGACGATTCATCTGGTGTCAAGCTAAATGTGTTTTACAACATCAACTTCACTATAACAAAGAACTTTTAAAATATATGTTTTTCAAGAGTTGATTGTTTCAAAAATCCAAAAGATGGCCGTCTTACCCCGTCATTCCCTATGCCGTACCCCCGTCTTGCCTGACTGGATGGATGGATGGATGGATGGATGGTCATAAAGCATTATCAGAGCAGGTCAACGCGTGAGTGGTAATAATGTACACACGAGTACGACTGGCACTTGCTATCATGTAGATGATGGGTACAAATATTCGGTCGTATGCATATGTTCGCACGGGAACAGGGTTGAAGTGGCGGGGTAGGCTTCCACCTTTTATTACTTATGGCTTCGAAATTTATTTAGCTTTTGAGATTTGATAAAGAGAAACAAGTTGTTATGATATTGTTTAAAGTCTAACACTGCTTCTTGCCGCCAAACTCGGCCTACGGATTCTAAACTCGGCCTAACGCATTGAAACGCCATTGAAACGCCAATGAATTCACTTCGGCCTATCGGATGATGATAAAGATTGATTGGGTCGGAGCGCTTCATTTGTATTTGGAAATTTTGGGAGCAAACATTCATATCACGCGTTCTTATTGACTTCGTTCGATAGCATTTGAACTAAAGTATTTTACCAAACGCACAATTTATTATTTATTGCACGCCGTCTTCGACTACGTCGTACAGACTGATTACTTAAAACTAAATCTTTTTTAATCTAAACCTCTTATTCTATTACTAAACACATTTTTGGACATGGTAAAATCAAACTCATTACAAACATCATTAAAGGATCGCAAACATGAATTAAAACAGATATTGAATCCAAAGTTAGTTCTGTAGGATGGAATTGCCAGTAATGGGGAGTTACGAAATCTTCGAGGAGGAATGTTCCATGGAATCCGTTCCAGGAGTTCGGGACAGTCCACATTGCCGGTGATTATCTCGAAGATGAACAGTCGTTGCAATTTGATACGTCTTGCTGAGAGAAATTCCAAATCAATCAGCATGCATCGGTCTGGATAACTGGGAAGAATGACTGGATCATTCCATGGGCGCTGACGTAAAGCAAACCTCATGAAGCTTTTCTGAATCCGTTCAATCGTAAGAATATGCGTAGTGTAAAATGGAGACCACATTGGGGAAGCATATTCTAAGATACTACGAACCCGCGAGCAGAATAGTGTCTTGAGGCAATAAACGTCGGTGAAACCAGAAGCATGAGGATGAATGAAACCAAGCACAGTATATGCTTTGGCAGTTACGATGCTTATGTGTTCGGAAAACGTTAACCTGGAATCTATCGTAACGCCTAGATCGCAGATTGAGTTTACACGTTCTAGGGAATCCGGTCCCATGCAGGGGGAGAGGTAGCTCATCGATTCTTCCGGTTCGCCTCCTAGCATCGTGCTATAAGGTACCAGGCGATAACCAGGGTAGTTGATCGATAGCTCGATGACGTCATTTCGTTGGCGTCTGCAATGGGAAATTATCATAGCAGGCGTTGACGATGGGACGTTGTCGAGTTGTTGAATAGCAACTATCGTGGTAACTCACCGATTACCTGTCGATCTGCAAAATTTGGAAAGACGTCTGCATTGAATTGTCTCATATAATAATATTCCGCCCACTATATCACAAGAAATTGCGAGTAGCTGAGCGGAATGGAGATAAGTTAAGCATTGGGTACAGGACCAAGTCTCCCCTGGGTGGTGCCAAAAGATGAGCGCAATAGAATCATCAAGTTGCCATAAGGCACGGAATGAGACTATTGCATGGCTGGGTAGTCAAAGTCTTCCATTCGTTAGTCATTTCAGGCGGATTAGAACAGGTTTAGGTGGGCGTTGGCCAGATTTGGATTTTTCAGATGTAATCCTGGATAGGACCCTGTCATTGAACGTCGCGTGAAAGTGGAACTTAATGAAGGCCTAAATACTTTTTCGTAGTTTTTTGTTTTCGGATTTGAAAGATCGTCGGTTACAGTGGCCTGCTTACTGAGCAGAAAAACGCGGTCCCAGGTCCTTACATATCAAAGAGATTTATGGTAAAATCGCTTGTGTATCGTGTATTTTGCGAAACTCGTTGTTGTCGTTGGTTCCGGGTTTGAATGGATACACAAATTTGAGCAACGGTATTATGTGATATGAGGGGCTCGGTGGCCTTAGAGCAACCGTTTTTGCTTACTGAGCAGAACATCATGAGTCTAATCTCAGGCCCATCCACATTCAAGATTCGTCAATCGTTTTATTTGTTAATATGACTACATGGTAATAACAGCAACTCGGTGATTAAAAAGGTGCTCGTCTGCCTAGTGGCAAACGTTTTTGCTTACTGAGCAGAAGACCGTGGGTTTAGTCCCAAGCTCCTTCGCGTTATATGATCGTTAGGACATCAATTCAGCTTATCGTTTACCAAAACGAACCCTGCTGCAAACCCAACCCTCTTATCCAACATCCCAGTGATTCCTCGTGGAAGTGCAGAGGTGTTCTCGGCTTCCATCAAAGCGAGTGTCATGTCAACACAATCCTTCCCATTCCTTTCTTGACCTGTGTTCGGGCGCGTCCGGCGCTGGTATTGCCTAATTTAAGATCACCAGTTTTTACACATTGAGGATGATTGCTAGTCCCAAGCATCGTCTATTGGTTCTCTGTGTAATTACAGCTGATCTGGCAGTAACAGAGTAGCAACCGTGGACGGTCAATCAAGCTCAAGCTCAAGCAAGCTCTAGAGAATCCGGTCCCATGCAGTATGGATGAAGAGTAACTCTATTGCTGCGGGTGAAGGATATCACTTTGCATTTTTTGCTGTTGACTCGCATGCCGTTGTCACCTCACCAGACTAGCAAACGATTTAGGTATATCTTCTTGTACTGCAACACAGTCAGCAGGAGAAACAATTACACGGAAAAATTTTAGGTCATCAGCCTAAGACAGTTTGGACGATGAGAGCAGCTCACACAAGTCATTCACATAGATGATAAAAATAAGAGGACCGAGAACACTGCCTTGTGGTACGCCAGATGGAGTGTCGAAGGTCCTGGAGCGTACGGAATTTACCACCACGAAAGCATTGCGGTCAGACAGGTACGAGTTGAGCCATTCCGTGATCCAGGTGGGGAATCCAATATGATTCATTTTTCTAATGATGAGGTTGTGCTGAACTGTATCGAAAGCTTTCGCAAAATCGACGTCAACCGAATCCACTTGCTGTTTTGATGCTATATCACGTGATATCGCTGACACATAACACATTAGGTTTGATGTCGTTGAGCGGTGATTCATAAAACCGTGCTGGCTGTTGGAGATGATCGGGGCAGTAACTCTGCAGAGAGCTGTGTGCATCAGTTTCTCCAACATCTTACTGAGAGTGCAAAGTATTGATATACCACGATAATTGGAGACACATTTTTTATTTCCAGACTTGTGGATCGGTACTATGGATACTGTTTTCCATGCATTTGAGAACGTTCTGTCTTGAAGCGCAGGCAGGCTGTCCGTTCCGGGTCCTTTCGTTGAATCGAGATTTTCGAGGGCTTTCTGAACATCGTCTGGAGAAAACTGGATGCATTGTAGATTTATGTTATGAGACGGAATCTGCCCGAAGCCTGCTTGACGTTGAACAGGTGATGCTTTACTAAATACGCTCTCAAAGAAATCAGCAAAGAGATCTACCTGTTAACGCCGAAATCATGGATTTATTTGATGTTTTCTGCTTTATAGGTCCAAAATGGGCGCTTAGGCCGAAGTAGTTCTCTACCCTATTTTCTGTTTTTTCAAAACAAGTGACAACTTTGTTAACTGAATGGATCACGGATGGAACGTGGTGGAAGATCGAGGAGCATTTGCTTTCCAGGCCGAGAAAGAGTGGAATAGAAATAGAGGAGCCAAGGTCGAAACTCATCAACGGTATTCGGCTCTATAGAAGGAAGTCAAGTGTTCTAGTAGACGGGACCAGCGAGCGTGGTTGGACTCCCTGACGAAGGATAGAAAACTGCAACAACTAGTGATATTCCTCAACGATATCTCAAAACACTTGAGTGAAGTGGAGTGGAGTGGAGTGGAGAATGAACCCAACGGTGCCTGTGTAAGACGCGACTGGTCAGCAGCTTACCAACCCCACTGATTGACCAGCTGAAACGTTGGTTTGAACACTTCAAACAACTTCAACAAGTTTCAACGACCAACCAGCCATACTCGCGTCAGCTCCGAGGTTCAATAATTGCAAGAGATAGAAGCAGCTCTCCGAAGCATGAAATCCAACAAGGCCTTCGGGTCGATCACATATACGCAGAGATGCTGAGACACATCGAATTTTCCAACGGACTGGATTCAGGGCGCCTAAGTGAACCTTCCTAAGAAGGAAGACCGGAAAGTGGGATACTATGGACGAAGCGTCATATTACTGTGTTTTGTTCTCAAAGCTTTTTACAAAGGTATCTTGAATCGGATACATGATACGGGTCTTCGCTGGTCAACAAGATCTTGGATGGTGCAATTGACCGTGTACCAGCCTATTAATATGGAGCACCTCATCGACTTCAATTTGGCGGATTATCTGCTTGCCCGTAAGCAGTTCAGTTTGGTTTTTGCTCGCTCTGTCGAGTTGTTCGATAAGTTAATAGTTTGTTTTCCAAGCGTTCGCAGATTTACTGCGCGTTTGTTTGCGTCGTCAGTAGTGCCGAACGCATCGTATGATGGGAAGATAGCGCTCCCGGAGCAAGCTCCGAGAGAAAACGGAGAACAGTGGTGAGGGTGCGAGTGGCCGCGACGGTGTTACCGTGACGAACGTCATCGACATCGGTGATTTCGGCGATGCCGCCGAAAATGAAAATTCTGCGACGAAAGATAAGCTTCCTCCACTAGTGGTGATGCTCCGTACCAAAGCGGAGTATGAAGTAACCGTGAAGTACCTGTAGGATTCCAAGGCGAAATACTTCACTCATGACATCCCCGGTGAGAAGTCCTTCAAGGTAGTCATTGTGAACCTACCGAACTTCGACCCCAAGATGATCGAAGCCGAAAGCAAGGATCGGGCTGGCCCCAATCGTTGTCTTTTGTATGACGACACGATACGGAGATATGAAAACGTGAAGATGTACCCGGAAACGTACCCGGATGTACCCGGATTGCCTTTTCCTTTTCAAGAAAGGGACGGTGACGCTCAATGCGCTGCAAGCCATCCGATCGATCTATTCCTTCATCATACCGTGGCGGCCATCATGACGTAACGCAGTACCAACGGTACCTCAATTTTGGACACGATACCCGCAACTTTAACTTCAAGCAACGCTGCATCAATTGCACTGAAGAACACGTCACTTCCGACTGCCCTGTGGAAGGAGCCGTGGCGTTAAAATGCGTCAACTGTTGGGGTGCTCATCAGGGTTCCGACAGACAGTGCTCCAGATGATTTTCCGCCTGTTCGTGCTGCTCAGCATGTGCAAGCGAATTTACGGGTGCATCCGCTCAAAAAACTTCAGGTGATTCTGCTGGCCAAAGATCTCCCCCCTGGATTCTGGTTCAACAGCATAAAACAACAACCCGATCTGTTCTCAGCAGATGAACTGATGGAAATCTTCGTCAATATGACCGGTGCTCTTCGGGAGTGCTTCAAGAAGCCCGAACAGATCCAAGTCCGGTGACAGATTCTGGTTACCTGACCACAACATTATCCGGCTTGATCGCACCAGCTCCAGGGAGTGGTGTTGCGGTTGTCGTCAAGAAAGGAATCTAGTTCTACACTCTGCCTCACAACCGCACTTTTATCATCGAGGCTTTTAGTGTGGAGGTGGAATCGCCAACTGGAAATGTTCGGTTCATCGCTGTTTACTGTCCTCGGCGGTGTGCCGCCATCAACGGATTAGCAAGCAAATTCAAGGACGACCTGACCGCCATCACTCGTACTAGCTCCCGATTCATCGTTGGGGGTGACCTGAATGCCCGTCATGAAACTTGGCGAAACTACCAGCGGAACCGGAACGAAAGTCTATTATTCGATCACGCACAACATGGACTGTACACTGTGCAGTTTCCGGGAGAACAAACTTTCATCTCTCCTGCGGCAAATCTCTCCACCCTGGACTTTTTCCTGTCGAACATCGGATAATTCAAGCCGGAGGTGCACAATGATCTCAGTTCCGACCACCACCCGGTGGTGCTTGAAGTCGGCATCAACGTGGCTCCTGCTCCAAGCCTGCGCAAAGACTACCACCACGTCAACTGGGTGCAGTTTGTTGCTATTGATTACCATACCCAATTACTGATTCGCTTGAGAAATGTTCGTAGACTCCAGTTTCAGAGGACTGGAGATCTGGACAAGAAACGTGAAATGGCTGATCTTAACAGGTAGATTGCTTGAATGGACTCACTCCGAAATGAAAGCATCTGGACGACCGCTCCAGACCATTCTGGTAGGTAGCCAAGGCATTGAAAACTCATCCCAAACCCATTCCACCTCTCAGAGACGAATATGATGACGATTAGCTCTTTATCACCCCAAAGGAGAAAGCAAATGCGATCGCCAGCGTACGTACTGGTAGGGTTAACTAGCCCATTTCCGGCCTATTAAGCACAACCCGCACTTAGTCTTTCATAATATAGCTCAGTTTAGCACCAAACGGAATGTAATTATCACTGATGGCTTCCAAATTTATTTACCTTTCCGTACGTACCGTAAGATTTGATAAAGAGAAACCAATCGTTGAGATATTGTCAAAAGTCGAACACTGCTTCTTGACGCCAAACTCGGCCTACGGATTCTAAACTCGGCCTAACGCATTGCAACACCGTTGAAACGCCAATGAATTCACTTCGGCCTATTGGATGAAGATACAAATTGATTCGGTCGTAGCGCTTCTTTTGTTTTTGAGAATTATCGGTGCAAACCTTCATATCACGCGTTCTAATTGACTTTGTTCGGTTGCTTATTAGCTAAAGTATCGTACCAAACGCATAATTGACTTGTTAACCCTGAAATCATGGATTTATTTGAAGTTTTCTGCTCGTTAGGCCCAAAATGGGCGATTAGGCCGAAATAGTTCTCTACCCTACTGCTCACTTATTCATTCCATTGATGGTTTTCTTGTTCCGTTCGTTGTCGTAATGGCTGCTTCCGATCCTTCCGCTTGGGTCTGGAATGCATCCCCTTTCGATTGAGGAAATGCAGCGAGTTGGGAATCTCCATCCATATATAGACCCGGCACACCTGTGTGCCTGACGAAGCCCAAGTCAGCTGGGAATTTCTCCTGAACTACACACTTTACATCACCGTATTTCCCTAGCACCACGCTATCTGGGAATTCTGGTGGGAAGTACTCACACATATTCAACGGTGCCCCCCGCAGGTTCCATGCGTACCTAGACTGACTTCCCATCGGCATAATGAAAAGATAATCGCCAACGGTTCACAGTGGGACCATTCTGAAAAGATGGTCAAACCTCTTCTGTCATCTTTCCCGATGTTTTAGCGTTCAACGTTGTCTGCGAAGAAGCTTCTTGAAATGTTATTCTGCATATTCTGAATTATGCATATAAATGTGTGTTTAACACTTTGAATGCTGGCTTGTTATAATCACAATATAATATGTTAATGTCTTCGGCAAATTTGTAGAACTATGAATTTCATGAAACTTTGCTCAAGACACCAAGTTTTTACGTCATAAGTCTAACGAGACATAAATGGATTTTTGTCAGGACTAACTTAAAATCAGTTTTTGGCATTATAAAACTTAACTAATCGATTCGACATGTACTACATGTTTTTCAATATCATCCAAATATGCTACTTTTCTAAAGACAGCAATATTGCAATTCACTTCGTTTGCTTTGTAAAGCGATTTTAAAGGAAAACTTTACTAATTTCTAATTAATATTTCTCTGAAAATTGCAAATTTTGGCAGCCAAAATTAACGATATTTGATCAATTATGATAAGAAGTACTAATGTACCAAAAGTCACTGTCGGGTCTACTCGGGTACATAGATTTTTCCAACAGTCTTGTCGGTCGAGTTGGTTATACAATCAACTCTCCATAACTTGATGTCCACTAACTCGATATAAATTTATATAACCATAGTAAAATATAATGTCATGGCTACTGCGATAGTTATTTTCTATGTGATTGTTGTTCTATAATTCGATATTCTATATCTCGATGGTCCCTTCAATATCGAGTTACATAGAGTTCACTGTTTTTTATTTAGTTTAGCTATTTTTACATACATTTATTTTTCCTCCAATATGCGATAAGTAGCGATTATATGAGTGGGACTCACGTCCAGCGATTTCATAAAATTCGCAATCTCTACCATGGAGAGCTTTCAATTGCTAGCCGCCAAACTGTATTCAATCGTCAGATTTATTTACACTGACACCTCCACTAGTAGTTTGCTTGCAACGGGGCAATGGAAAAAGCGAACGAACTTCCAACAATGAGAATCCACCGCAACAATGAGTTGCTATCGAACAACAGACTATAGCGTGACTCGCACCGAAAAAAAAACTACAATGAACAGCCCTATTGACCAATGCACGGAATGGACTGCACGAACAAATTTGACGTTTAAGCGGTACCGTGTTTACTAAAAATGAACACATGAATAATGATCGCGTAACATTTAAAAAAGGCCTATCAACTTTTGTACACAAAACTTGTTAAGCCCTTTTCGCGCGAACCGAAGTACGCCCACGCAAACCAACAACACCATCGGGTAGGATAAGTTGTCCCCTTCCCGATAGTGCTCTTGGTTTGCGTGGGTGTTCTTTGGTTCGCGTAAAAAGGGCCCAACACATTGTTTATAAAGTTGATAGGCCCTTTTCTAAAGCTACGCGAGCATTACATCATGTGTTCATTTTTAGTAAACACTGCACCGCTCAAACGTCAATTTTGGTCGTGAGTTCATTCCGTGCATTGGTCAATGGGGTTGTACGCAATGGTGACGTAGGACTACGTGGTCTTATATAATAAATGTTATTTGTTAACTGCAGCAGGAGCTTGTGTTTTGTGTAGGAATAGGAATTTGAGCGTGGTTCTCTCTGTTTATACTCTTTATTATGACGCGCTTGACATAGATGGCCCACAGCGACTCACGAAGAGCTACTGATTCCGAGCAATAGAGGTGCGGTTTCTTCGTCCTTCTATGGATGCTCATGTGGGCTGCAGCTCGCTGTTTGCAGGCAGCCTTTCTTTGTGTACTGGAGAACACCACCACTTACCACGCGGTGATTGAATAAACACCGTTTGGTGAGACCGGATGGAATTCAACTTTGAAATCTGTGATAGGAAAATCGCTTTTCGCAGGCAATCAGCAACAGTTGCACATTCGTGCAATTTTCAATAGTGACATTTAAAAAAAAGATAAAGTCTTGAACTGAGCAGATGCGTAGAAATATTTCTGATCGATTGGAGATAAAATTATAAAAATAGGTTCCGGGGCAGCTGAGTCATTAACGTTCAAAATATTTCATAATTTTGTTACATGTTACACTTTCGCTTCTCACAAAGTGTACCCCCATATAGGAATCACAGACGTAGTCCTACGTCAAAAGAAACATGCACAGCTGCTTATGTCAACAGCAAAGAGTGAACCAAGACCAAAACGTTGGATGTTAACACGGACAATCTTTTCAACTTTGCGGTAGCTGGGAGTGGAGAAAGTTGACATTTTCCAATATTTTGGCAGCCAGATAGTGCCAGACGGTGATTTTTTTTATATAGGTATAAAGTCATTTTAACGCTCTTGGGTCATTCGTGACTTGTCCGGGGTGAGATTTGAACTCGTGACTTAGGCGTGAGAGGTATGGATGCCAACCACTACGCCGAGGTCATATTAGTGCCCAAATCAAGAACGCTGGGGGTGCCTTTAAGAGCTTACGAAATCAAAAAAAAAAAAAGAGTAGTCTGAACTCAAAAATCTAAAAAAATTCAATTAGAATGTGATATTTGTTACGTTTTGGTGTTCAAGATCGGTGTGGGGCTCGAAATCTCATCCGTATATCCTATTATGTTATCGATATTTGTGGTTTGGAATCTTTCATCGCCTTCATACCCGTACAGAAGGCTTGCCCATGTAACTAACAACAACAAAAAACAAATTCTGAGATTTTGAAAAACAATGTCAAGATCTCTCATATACAAAACTTTAAATAAAAGCTGCAAAAAATAATGAGCGGCTGTTCATTAGGGTGCCCTATTTTGAAAAAAAAAGTGGTGAATTCATGATAGGCCACCCTCCAGTTCGACTCATAACGCCAAAATATGAGCTTGTGCAAAAAATGATATAGATTTATGAAGGTTTGCTAATGGTTTGAAGTTTGTAGGGAGATTTCGGCGAATTAGTATGAAAAATTATGTATTTTCCCTTAAATTCCTCTAACTTTGGTTGCAGTTGCCCAAACGTTGCATATAAAAATTCACCACTTTTTTCAAAATGAAGCACCCTACCGACCGCTCCGCACTCGTGTTTATTTCAGTTACCATGGAGACGTAATTTGTGATCAGCCCCGGTCCCTTTCAAATCGTATCATTATTTATGTACGGCCTTAAATTTGAAATGACGTTTCACATTCATCTCGTCGATTTTCATTCGAATAATCGATTAATCGATTGACGAACCGAAAAGTAAAATATTTGTAATCGGTTATATAATTAATTTATTTATTTATTTATTTATTTAATTTGTTTTTCTTCATCGGACTTAACGTGTCTAAATGAAGCCTGATGGAGAAAACCTACACGCTTAGAAAAAATCATGTAAATTTAGGTGCTCTGAAACTGACATATACGAGCGTCAATTTTGACATAAACGCGAAATTCAGCTCAATCAAACGTTCTTTTCGTCGAGTAACGAACTTTTCAGTCTCGGAGCACCTAATTTTACATTACATGTTTGTTTATGTCTCATCCTTTATGTCAAAGATGGATTCCGTCACGTGTAAAATAAGGTATTTCAGAGTGTGTAGAAAAGGCGTAAAAACCCCATATCTTTTCGAAAAACATGAATCACAATAATACAATACAATTACAACGAACATTAATCAAGTCTATAGCACACAAAAAAGTTATCCTCCTATGGCATAGAGTTGTCCGTGAATTAGGTAGAAGTCCTCGTCATGCAGTTGAACCGGAAACAAAAAATAAACAGGTAGCACAATCCTTCAAGTGTACATTAAATGGACAGCTACTCACTTTCTCAGGGTTCTGCGTTGAATACGGTGACGAAAGGTTTCCGCTGCACAGTTAAAGTCGAAAAACTCGTAAAACTCGTTGAAACGCCCAGACATGAACCGTATTGGGTCATGCAAGCTGTAGGTCGCAGCACGAGGTCCAAGATGCAGGAAACTCATCGACCGAAGAACTCGTTCGGGTGCGTAGATTTCTAATTCAGCCAAGATTCCTGGAGAGTCGATATCACCAATAAGTACTTTCGCTGCTAACATGGCCTGACTAATCGTCCGCCTATGTTCTAGTGTTTCAAGACCCAGGAGTTGACAACGATCTTCGTACGGCGGAAGTTTCACAGGGTCATTCCAAAGAAGGTGACGAAAGGCATACCGAACAAATTTCCTTTGAACAGATTCGATCCTCGCTATCCAAACTGTTTGATACGGGCACCATACTACCGAGCTGAATTCCAAGATCGATCGCACTAGAGAGCAGTATAGAGCTTTTAGACAGGCAGGATCGCGAAACTCGTCAGCGATCTTGAAAATAAACCCGAGTTGCCTGTTAGCTTTCGCAACGATGCCTGAGTAATGAAGCTTGAATGTTAAAAAGCGCAGTCCAGCGTGATTCCTAGGCACGAACATTGTCCACACGTTGCAGAAGTTGGTGATTTATCGTATAGTTGAATGCCACTGGCACACTTTTGTACATTGAACGTGAGATAGTTTCTTGAGCACCACTCTTCGAAAGTATCGATTAGGTGCTGAAGCCGCAAGCAATCAGCGAAGCTACGAACAATCACATAAATCTTCACATCATCCGCGTAGAACGATCGGCAACCAGTTGGGAGGATCAGTCCGGCCTCATTCACAAAAATCGAGAATAGCAATGGTCCCAAGTTGCTACCTTCAGGAACACCGGAGCTGTTTGTAAAATTGTCCGATTGCTCTGATCCGATTCTAACACAAAGTTCCCGATTGGTCAGATAGGACTTGAACCAACGAGTTAAACCCGAGGATACACCGAGTTTTTCAAGCTTAGCTAGCTGTATGGAGTGGTCAACCCGGTCGAATGCAGCCTTAAGATTTGTATATACAACGTCCACCTGCGCTCCAGCTTCCATACTCCGAAGACATAAAGAAATGAACGGAGCTAGATTTGTTGAAACTGATCTGTTGGGATAAAAACCGTGTTGGTAAGGAGAAATGTAATTTCTGCAGCTAGAGAATAATGCGTCGTTGATGATGATTTCGAAAACTTTAGAGCAGGCACTGAGTGATGTGATCCCTCGGTAATTTTCGACGTTTCTCTTGTCTCCTTTCTTGTAGATCGGGAACATGAATGACGATTTCCAACGCGTAGGGAACTCCCCCTGCTGTAATGAAATATTGAACAGCTTCGAAAGCGGTGTTGTAAGCTCTGAACAGCATCGCTTCAGGATGCTTGAGGGGATCCCGTCAGGGCCAGCAGTATTAGAAAATTTCAGCTTCTTGATGGCGGATTCGACGAGGTCTACTGTAACCGAGGTAATCGAAAAATTGAAAGCATCACTGGGAGTGTCCCTCACCGCTTCAGCAACTTGGGACAACGAAGCCGTGGTGTCATAATGCTGATATAAGCATTAACTTCTTCAGAGGATCATCACCCATCGTTTCAAACATATGCTGCACTCTCATTAGTGGAAAAATGACAGCACAGCGAACAAAAAAAATAATCGATTAGATGTTAATCGAATAATTTAAAAATGGGACATCTCTGATTTTGGTGTTATTGTTTTGATAAAAAAAAAGAGCGCAAAATTTCATCTCTACCAAGGGGGCACAAAATTACCTTGCATACCGTGAAAGAGAACACTAAAATAGAAAGTTTTTCTTCCGACTGTTTCATCTTAGTATTCTTCTTTGACCCTACTGTACATATACCACGTGAACCAATTAGTGTGGAAGGAATAAAAAGAGGACGAGTATGGCGAGTGGTCACGGTTTGTTGTTTTAATATACCTTCAATGCCTCTTGGTTTCAACCCTGTTCAAATCTCACTTTTGAGAAAGTAGCAGCGAATCGCATACACATATGGCGGTAAGCAACGATAACGATAACAAAAGAGTAGTAGTTAAATAAGGGTGTTATAATGTAAATAAGACGGTAACTGAATCCACTACATCCATCGAATGTTACTTATTTGGACAATGCTCAGTTTTGCGAGGAATGTATTTTTATATACACACTTAGAAATAACTAATTATACTCGTGACGGAATTCATCTTTGACATTGATGCTCCAAGACTGAAAAGTTCGTTGCTCGACGAAAAGTACGTTTGATTAGGCTATATTATTACTCAAATTTATGTCTAAATTCATCCAATGTAAGGTTGCATATGTTACATATAGCATATGTAAATGCAGTTCTTGCAGCGTACAATTGAGTTTTTTGTCGGAATGCATATTTTAGTATAAAACCTTCACGAGATGATTTTCTAGGCGCAATGCATTTGAGGAATCAAACTTTGTTCGAAAAATAAGGTAACATAAAAAATCTCAAAAATTGTTCTAAAAATCTTCCGGTGACCACATTACAGAATCTGATCATGTAGCGAAACAATGTGAATATTGCATACTTCAAATGCAAATCTGTAATAGAATCTTACATTTATCGTTTAAGTGTATAAATTTAGATAAGGCACCTTGGGCTATTCAAATATTTCACCTTGTGTTCGGTATCAATCAACGCTGTCGTTAAATGATGTAATGAGAAAATGAACACATTGTGAAGCTAAATCTAGGTGAACATTGCAAAAGATCCTAAGGTGGATTATTAATTTCTCTGCTGTGTTTGTCGTTTAAGTACATTTCCACTGTGCATACCGTTTTGTATAATAAAATGTTTAAGTTGTTGTATGTCAAGTTGAAAGTGCAAGTTCTGGAATTGTAATAAGTATAACCCTGAACTCATCACTGATACCGATAACGAGCTGTCGCTTCCGGTTGTTATTCAGGGGTTAAAATGGTGACTGGTTTTTAAATCCATTCGCTTCTTAGCCTTGCGCTATAGAATGTTTGTATTCGAACACACACTCATGCTCTACCGTCGCACAGTGGAGTCAAACATCTCAAGCCTTATCTAAAGACTGTTCTCAAAAAAAAAAATGCAACATACAAAAATGATCACCAACAATTAATTTTATGATAAATATTTTTGAAACCCTCAGGAATTAAATAAACACATATTAGCTATGTTTTTGCAAAGTTGGTATATTCAGCCTCCTATCCTAGGGTAAATGTCCGCACTTTGGACTTAACGCTATCCATCAAATCCTGTGGAACACTTGCGCCATCTTTCTTACACACTTTCATCCACTCTTTCTTCAAATCCTTGTCGTTTTTAGACTTTCCCTGTTTTCCTGAGAAGAATGTAGAATGCCGAATTTTTCTATTGGGGAAGATCTGGTGAGTTTTGCGAATTTTTCTGCTTCAGCACAAAATCAACATCGTTGGCTTCGACCACTTTATCACCGGTTTCATGTAATGGCACGATGCCAGATCCGACCAAATCAGAGTGTCACCTTCGTGGGACCGGAGGAAGGGCAGCAGGTGCTTCTGGAGGCATTCTTCTTTATATATTTGGCCGTTGATGGTGCCGGTTGTTACGTACGGCTTGCTGAATTATCCGCACCCTCAGATCGCCTGTCACACTAAGTACTTCTTGGCAAATTTTGTTATCGGTTCGGTTAGGCGCCTTCCTTATCTTGAAGACATGAAGTCCGGCCCGCTTCATTGTCTGCTCGACAAACCAAACGGAAGATTTGACCTTCTTGGCCACGTCTCGAATCGAAAGGTTTGGATTGCGCTTGAAGTAATCCCTCACCTTCCTTGCGTTCACGGGGTCGGTCGTCTTCGCTTTTCTTCCACTGCCAGCTCGTCGCTGGGTCGTCTGGGATTCCTTGATCGATTTTACCACACGTGACACGGTCGAATTGTCGATTCCAAACTGTTTCGCGATCTACCTGTGGGACTGGTCTGGATTTTCCACGACCGCTCACATAATTTTTTGTCGAAACACTTCTTGCTTGGAAGCCATCTCGATAACCACTTGACAGATTGTGACGAGATTTTGCACATGTTTAAATTGCACTCTAAACTAGTTTTACTCGAAATTTCATCAAGTATTACCAATGCAATATAAAGTTATACACAAAAGAAAGTGTTGCATTTTTTTTCGAGTACAATTTTTACGATCATGCCTTCCTTCAGAAAGGAAGCAAAGCCGTTATTCTGCGGTCCACGAGTTGATGGCTCGATAGGTAAGGTTCAGGTGAGGGAGCTGCCTCCCTGGCGCCGGTAGCATTTGTGCACAGTACGGAAATCAAGATCGACGGAAAACCAATCAAGTAAAAAAACGGGGGAGAGGGGGTCTGGGGGTTGTGTTTTGGAAGGTAAGGTCTCTTTCTGAAGAAGTTTTTTTTTTTTCGAAAATTTGTTCATTGAAAAGTAATTTTCCGATAAAGTTGCCGTCAAAGAACGAAGTGTTAAGAACAGTGTTTACTATAATTTGAGAAAATAAAACAATCTTCACTCAAGTCTTTTAGATGTTTTTTTTAAGTGTTTTTTTTTTTACATGGTTTTTTCACACGGTTGGTGCCGCTGAGTCGCCATTTAAACGGTACGTTTTTTAGTGTTTTCTGGATAACGATACAACCAATCGAATTCATTCCGTGTCGAGCGTTGAGCCAGTTAACAGCGTCCTGGTCTTTTCATACGACACTCGTTTTACCGCGTTTCGATCATCATAAAATCATCACCATCATCATCGCACCATCTCCGTCAATAGCAGCAGCAAACGGAATACCTAGCTGAACTGGCTGATAGGTTGCTTACACATCCGGCATAAGTATAGTACAATACATTTTGCAAGTCCATTGCCTCCCTATTGTAGTTTTGTTTTGCCTCGTAACGCGTGGCTCTGTCTCTCACCTCTGGTAAGGGAGTATGGTTCATAGTGAGACAACTTGTTGCAACTAGATATAAGTTTTTTTTTCTCGATTTTTTTTTCTCGATTTTTTTTTTCTCTTTAATTCGGTTGTACGCCATGCAAAAAAATTATTTAATAGTAATTAAAATTAATCAATTGGAGAAGGTTTTTTTTCTTTCTTAAGTGGTTGCGCACCGCTTTTGCGCAACACTTATGGCATCTTCCGATGCCAACGTTGCGCAAACCAGGTATTACCAACCACTTTCGAAAGGACCATGGGTTGTCTTTTTTCAGCCTTAAAATAAACCTTTAAAAACTCTCGACATTTCGAGGGACTTGCTGCGTAAGTATCCGGGAATCTTGGTACATAAGGAGAGATTCAACAAACTGCTTCTCGAGATGTGGAGATAGAAGGCGTGGTCTCCGACGCGAGTCTGTCTGTCGAGGACTTGAAACGTGCCTCAGGTTGTTTTAAAAACAGAAAAGTCACAAGCGAGCTTGTAAAGATACTGGATGTTAGGCAACTGCATTCAGTGTCTTTACAAGATGGCAAGAAAGTTTATCAGCAGTGAAAACCACAAAGAGGATTCTTGCCATCCTCACCCTTTGCAGGAGTGCCCGATGTACAAGCAGCACTCCGATAAAGTGCAGCGTTCAATCTCAGGACGCTCCAAGCAGACATATGCTCAAATGGTGAAGGCTGAATTTCGATTTTGTCAGCTGAAGAATCGGACTCTGACTCATTCAATGATGGTGATTCTACGGTGGTACACGCACCTTAAAAAATGGACGGATCCACGAAAAGAAAATGCCCCTCCCCGAAAGTACGCCGTAAGAAAACTAAAGTCACCTCCAGAAGATTGGTAAATTCCCAGGGTAATGGGGATGAAAAAACGAAACCGAAGGCTCCTGCTGAACCAATCCCTGGATGCAGCAGGAATTTTCCACCATTGCCCAAAAAAGATAAGAAAAATAATAAAGCTGCTCCTCAAACTTCTCAGAAGAAATCCAAGTCCGAACGAGGTTTGCTAGCTTTTTCGGACATTGTGGAATTCATATTAAATATGTTCAACATACAAGACCCTCTTAGAAGCTTAGTGTCTGCCTTGCTTCCAACATTAGAATCATATCTTAAGCAATTGACTGTTTCATGGCCCCTCCTTGCATCAATCATATCTTTCGATGGATAATTCGTCGAACGAGGTTGAAGATATGATCGCTGTGCTACAGTGGAACTGCCGTAGTCTTGTGCCTAGTACTTGTACTATTTTTAATAATAACTTCTGTTCAGGCTTTGTTTACACAAATCTGGAGAATTTATTCAACCACAACATTGAACGAACTACTTGGTGTTGTATAAGGAATGTCCAGAAGCTTCTATTCTACTTATATGAGTTGTAACAGAGTTTTGATACAATTTTTGATTATTCAGCGTTTATTAGACATCACTGCTTCCTTAAAACAGTGATGCTCTGTATACGCTCGATTCTCATCTGAAGTAACGTTTAATTAAACATTATTATACATTTATTAAACGATTATTCACCTGTGGGAAAAGTAACCCGAAAATAAGAGGGTCGGTGGACGGACAAGGGAAGGGTGTGTTTCTTAAGTGTATTGTATTTCATTATTTCTGACGTGGCTCGCACCACACAGATATTATAAAATTTATTAAATACTTATACTTGTCTTTGCATGGGATTCGAACCATGTACCTTCCGATCACCAGCCGCTTGCCTTGTCAACTGAGCTATCCTAGAAATCATCATATGGGCAACTCAATAATCAATAAAAGCTTGCATGAAAGTAAATACCTATCAGCACTCCCGATCGCAACTCTAGCTCCTTCAAGGCCCTGTGGGAATGATTAATTCATTCATCGTTGCTTTAAATGAGACCAATGTTGCCTCTTCACATCTCCAAGTCGAAAGAAAGGATACTCGGTTATATTTTAAACTAGATCAATGCATTCATTGTCGTGAGTCATGTGATCGATGATTACTATTTAAATTAATTAGACGTAGAACACTAATATAAAAAATGGTTGAGCTTGGGATTGAACTCACGACCTTCTAATTGGAAAGCGGAAACGGTAAAAACTACTCTACTGATTTCGCCTTGTTGTTAGACTGAATCAGTGTTGTCGAATAATGTATCTAATATGTCGTTTATAAAGCATTTACAAATCATGTGATTACAACATGGGCGCATAGTGGTATAAGAGCAATTATGCTGACTGTATTCATCTTTATTCAGCAATATTGTAAAGTAATGCAATGGAATCCAATAATGGAGCTGGAGTACATTTATTAGACGTCTAATAAAGCATATTATTAAATCAATTGAAAACAGTCGAATTAAAGTGTCAATGTATGTACAAATTACACTCATTCAGTTTGTTATTAGATCAAACTTCTGTTTCTGAATAAGGAAGACAATCAACGTTTATAAAGCTTTTAATAAGGAAATTAATCATATCAGAGCCAACGGCGGAATAAAAGCGCATCTATCGATCTCAATGAGCTTTTTTCAGCACATAATTCGACATCCTGTTTTATTCAGCATTGTACACTGTTATACAGCATTTATTCAATGTGTATGCTTATTTGTGACTTTGAATTGTTTGTTGGGATAGACTCGTTCAAATTTTTACTTCACAATTCTTATTGTGATATATTTGCTCCCTGTGAAACATGGCTTTCTTCCGATAAAGAACTCAACTTCCACGATTTTAATATTATACGCCTGGATAGAGACGATTCTTATGGTGGAGTACTTTTAGGGATCAAAAAGTGCTACCATTTCTACAAAATTTCCCTTCCTGCTCTACCAGGCGTCGAAATCGTCGCTTGCCAAATACATGTGAAGAACAAAGACCTTTGCATAGCTTCAGTTTATATTCCACCAAGAATCTCTATTAGCCGTAGTCAACTCTGGAATCTAGTTTAGATTCTTCCATCCCCAGTATTAATTCTGGGTGATATGAACTCCCATGGTACTGGGTGGGGCGATCTATACGATGACAATAGAGTGGCTATTTTTTACGATTTATGCGACGATTTCAACTTGACTATTTTGAACACTGGTGAAGCGACACGTATAGCAAAACCTCTGGCTCGAGAAAGCCGACTCGACCTATCTTTGTGTCTCGACCTATCATTGGATTGTCTGTGGAAGGTTATCAATGATCCCCATGGTAGCGATCATTTGCCAATCATCATTTCAATTAAGTGTGGCCCTCACTCTGCAGAACCATCTCGTGTTCCATTTGATCTTACAAGGAACATAGATTGACAAAAATATGCAACGGCGGGGACAATCGGTGTCGAATCGATAGATAAACTTCCACCATTGGAAGAATATCGATTTCTCGCCGTTTTGATATACAAAAGCTCACTGGAAGCACCAAAAAGAAAAGTTCCAAGTGCGCCCTTCAAGAGGAGACCAGTCACACCTGGATGGGACGAAGAATGCACAAAATTGTATGTAAAAAAATCTGATGTTTTCAAAGATTTTCGTAGACACAAAACCTCCACATATTTCGAGGAATATTCAAAGCTTGAGACAAAGCTGAAACAATTAATCAAAGCAAAAAAAAAACGCGGTTTTTGGCGCAATTTCATCGAGGGACTCTCACGAAAAACCTCAATGAACACCTTGTGGAGGGTGGCTCGCAACATGCGTAACCACTCATCTTCTAATGAGAGTGAAGAATACTCCAACCGATGGATATTCGATTTCGCTAAAAAGGTCTGTCCGGACTCAGTTTCAGCACAACACATTCTTTGAGAAGCGTCTCCGAGCGGCAGTTCTCTGGATAGACCATTCACAATGCTGGAATTCTCTATGGCTCTTCTTTCATCGAACAACTCGCTAAAAGACGCTTGCTAGACTAATTCAATTCTTTACTAGAAAACAACATTGTACCGCCTGAATGGAGACAGGTCAAAGACTCATGTCTCAGCCCTCTTCTTTATAACTTTTATGTTAAAGATATCGACAACTGTTTGGTAGAAAAATGCACGCTAAGATAACTTGCAGATTACGGTGTGGTTTCCGTAAGAGGTCCACATGCCGTGGACTTGCAAGGACCATTGCAAAGTTCCTTAGATAACTTGTCTTTTTGGGCTAGGAATCTAGGGATCGAATTCTCGCCGCAGAAAACTGAACTGGTAGTGTTTACTCGAAAGCGGTACCCAGCCCAAATGCAGCTTAATCTTTTGGGCAGAAACATTACTCAATCATTGTCTTTCAAGTACCTTGGGGTCTGGTTTGATTCAAAGTGCACTTGGAATACCCATATTACGTATTTGAAGCAAAAATGTCAACAGAGGATCAACTTTCTCCGTTCAATTTGCGGCACATGGTGGGATGCTCATCCGGGAGACCTCATAACGCTTTATAAAACAACTATTCTCTCTGTTCTAGAGTACGACTCTTTCTGCTTTCTCTCGGCAAGCAAAAGTCGCCTAATAAAATTGGAACGAATTCAATATCGTTGTCTGCGTATTGCTCTTGGCTGTATGCACTCAACGCATAACATGAGTCTCGAGGTTCTGGAAGGAGTAACACCCCTCCAGAACCGTTTCTGGGAGCTCTCTCTCTCAGAATACTAATCAAATGCGGAGTGACGAACACACTTATAATTGAAAATTTCGAAGAAACTCTTGGGCTGAACACACAATCTAGATTTATGAGAATCTACCACCACTACATATCGTCGGATATGTGTCTTCCTTGTTACACTCCAGACCGTGCTCACTTCACCAATCGCAGTTCCTCAATTGCATATGATCTGACCATGAAACAAGCAACTCATGGGATTCCAGATCAACTTCGAACTATTATTATCCCGCGTATTTTTACTGAAAAGTACCAACACGTCAATTGCGTGAAAAGATATTTTACAGACGGGTCACGTCTCAATGGATCCACTGACTTCGGTATCTTCAATGAAAACTCTAGCGACTTCCGCAAACTCCAAGAACCTTGTTCCGTTTTTGTTACTGAGCTGGCAGCAATCAACTTCGCATTAGGGATGATTTCCAATATGCCCGCAGACCATTACTTCATCTTCTCGGATAGTCTCAGTTCGGTTGAGGCTATTCGGTCGATGAAACCAAGTAGGCACTCATCTTATTTCCTTTCAAAGGCAAGGGGGCTGATGAGTGTGCTGGTTGAAAGATCACATATGAGTACCTTTGTATGGGTCCCCTCACATTGCTCAATCCCAGGCAATGAGAAGACGGACTCTCTCGCAAAGGTTCGCCCGGAAGGCGAATTTTATGACAGGCAAATTTCACATGATGAATTTTACCATTTAGTGCGTCAGAGTACCCTTTCGAGTTGGCAAACCGATTGGGACAATGGAAATCTTGTACGGTGGTCACATTCAATTTTTCCTAATGTCTCTTCGAGAGCGTGGTTTAAAGGCTTGGACTTAAGTCGTGACTTCATTCGCGTGATGAGTAGACTTATATCCAACCACTACTCGCTAGATGCTCATCTCAATAGAATAAACCTCGTGGATAGCAACATCTGTCGGTGTGGAAACGGTTACGATGACATCGATCACGCAGTTTGGCAATGTACGGATAATTACGCCACCAGGGAGCGACTTTTGAATACCCTTGAGGCCCAAGGAAGACAACCCTATGTTCCTATCAGAGACGTGTTGGAAACTCGCGATATCTGCTATATGCAGTCGGTTTATGTGTTTCTTCAAATGTCTAGTATAAGAATTTAATTCCTTTGTCTTTTGTCTCTCTTTATTAGTTTTTGTTTGTCTTGACCCCCCGTCTCGATGAGTCTCATCGTCGCCCACTGATCACCCACCATAGCCGGTCGAACTCCAGACGAAACTAGAACCGAACTACCATTCATACTGGCGACAACGCTCTGATGAGACAACGAAACCTTACCCCCAAGCTCCTCCCCTGATCCTATCCTTCGACAATGTACCTCTCTTACCTCGAGTAAGCCGCGAGTATTCGGCCCAACTCCTACTAGACATAGAATTATGTGAATTTTGTTACAAACAAAGAACAATGAACTATCGGCTCCGTAAAGCTAACGTGATTGAGCCTTCCAAATAAACAAACTAGTTAAAAAATCCAATCGAATTGATTCAAATTACGTTCTCCGTTTCAAACTATAGGTAATCAAATGGTGCACTTTAAAACAAAAAATCTAAAATTATGGTGCAAATTCAGAAATTTTTAAAACATGCCTATTTGGGCCATGGCCTGCTAAAATTACGATTGGCATCAAAATCCAATATTTTTTTAAAATATTTTAGCATGTGAAAAATCTTAATCTTGAAAGGTTCTTTTTACACGGTACATATCCCCCGTATAAAAAGACCTGAGTGTACACTGTAATAAAAACACTCGTGAAATTTTTTTTTTGTATATTTTAAGCAAAACTTTGCAGCATTGTTTGTTTACTTTTTTTTTTGATATTAACTAATTATAAATGTTTAGCATTGTGTTTCACGATGAGCTGGAAATTTCCTTTAAAAAATATTTTCATCACAATTATTTTCAAAATAATTGTGTTTTTTTCCTATTTCACTGATAATTTCTCCTACATATTTTTCAGTGCCTTTCTATCTATAAATGGCGAAAAATTACAGAATTGTGTTATACGTGATTGAAGTTAAAAAGAAATAAAATTCCCTCCACTAAACACAAGAATTGCCCTTTTTCAAAATGTATACACAAGCCTTCATGACTAGTAAAACAAAAATGATATTTAAAATTACATGGAAAGGTTGAGGTCAATAAAAGCATTTTTGTCTGTTTTATTCAAAATTTTGTTTATTTAGATTCGATATTTTAATGTTAAAAAATCTAGAAAGATTGTAAATAATCACAGCCATTTTTTTTTTTCACTAAAAGCTTCCATGCACATGTGTCATTAATGCTCACTAAATGCCATCATAGAACAGTACATAATGTATTGACTTTCGTTCCGTGATACATTGGAACAATAATTGAAAAATCGTTTAAATAGACGAACTATTTGAACGATTCCTATATTTAGCTAAATTAACTAATGTTATTTGGAATAAATACTTAAATATCTGTTTGATCAATGCTAGTTTGTTACGAACAGATTCAATCAGGTCAAGCAAGAAAACTACAACGATCATCATTTTTCACGATGCAAAAACAGCAAAATTTGAATTGTTTCCGCAACGTTGTGAGCTTTGAATAAAAAATATAAAGTATAGAGCATTGTTCTCCTGTCTTTTGGGTATGCAATGCAATTAAAAATTAATATTGTTTAATTTTGAAAATCAACTTTTGTCCAGCTAGTTACTTTAAAAGAAATACCCCTCTGTGAGTCATCTCCAAAGAGCTGGAAACCCTATATCAATCCTATACGTTTTACAGAAGGCAACATTACGGGTCTTATTTAAATACGGCCCACCTGACGTATACAAGGACAAACAATCGTGTTATAAGCAGAAAGACAAGGGTAGATGATAGCATCAAAAACATGGCCGCCAGTCAGGGCCCTGGCCACTCTTTCCCACAACACAAATGGTAGAAAAACATTCAGCAAAAAGAAAACTATCATATAGCCTTTATATGACACCGTCATATCATATGACACCGTGAATTGAAGAAAACAATTTTGTGTATACTCAAATTCAACCATTTCTGTCAGAAATGCTATCACAAGGACGTTGCATGTTAAATTGAAAATTCACAGAATCATAAGAAAGGCTGCAAAAGGACTGCTTCAAACTACCGTGGAATAGCTTCGTTAAGTGCTACCTCCAAACTGTTTGAGTTGATTAGACTCGAAAAATTGGTTCAAAGTTTTGCGCACTGTATCTCGTCGGATCAGCATGGCTTCATGCCTAAACGTTCCACGACGACCAATTTAGTTACGTTCACTTCGTTCATCATTCGTGAAGTAGAACGTGGCCATCAAATAGACATAGACTACACAGACCTCTCAACAGCATTTGACAAAATGAACCTAAACCCAAATCGTTGGCTAAATACGACAGGATAGGTGTTCACGATGGCCTTCTTACTTGGCTCTACTCCTACCTGACTGGTCGAAACATGTCTGTCAAGATTGGAGACTATGTTTCTTCATCCTTCCCCGTGACATCCGGCGGTCCCCAAGGTAGCCATCTTAGGCCATTTCTGTTTCTGTTGTACATTAATGGCGTCAATACCATCCTGAAATGCCTTGAACTATCGTTTGCGGATGACTTGAAACTCTACTTCGTGATAAAAAGAACTTAGTGATGCCATTTGTTCGGCAACGCTATCTATGTGTCATCAGGAGGAAGCAGTCGCCTATACCAGACCATCGGTCACTCACCGTTGACCACTACCACCGGTCGTCATCTTCGGCTACCTATACACGCACTCCATGGGCGAGCCGGTGATGCTGGTTACTTTCCCGTAGATGATAAGTCAGTACATGCAAGACCACACGACGGGTATCATCCACCGTTCGACCGCGCGCGTCGGGATGAAAAGATCGCATTTTAATTTGTTTGTGTAGTTATTATATTAAGAGTTAAATAAATTTAAGTCCAACTAGTAGTGTTTAAGTGCAATAAACTGTAGTTGTTCCTTGTGTAATTCGTGTGTGATTGCAAATCCGATAAATTGCATGCTAAGGTACCCAACCCACCTCACCAAATCGGAGTTTATTGGCACGGCTGAAGCTGAAGTAGAGCAGCAAAGAACACATCAATCGCTGTAAGTTGCATCAACATTACTGATTTCGACGGGGAGTCGAACACCATTTTTTTGCAGCAACAATTGGAAATCTTTGCTGAGTGGTGTCGTATTAATCGCTTGTCACTGAATGTCTTGAAATGCTCTGTAATTTCCTTTGGCCGCAAGCGTTCGCTTCTTCACCATGACTACACCCTGACGAGCATAACTTTGAAACGTGAATCGACTTTCAAGAATCTGGGAATACTGATCGACTCCAAGGATCATATTGCATACGTAGTATCCAAAGCTTCCTCACAACTCGGGTTCATATTCCGCTTCGCCCAAAAATTCAAAGATGTATACTGCCTAAAAGCATTATAGGGTTAACTACCCCATTTCCGGCCTATTAAGCACAACCCGCACTTAGTCTTTCTTAATCTAGCGCAGCTTAGTACCAAACGGAGTGTAATTATTACTGATGGCTTCCAAATTTATTTACCTTTCCGTACGTACCGTAAGATTTAATAAAGAGAAACTAATCGTTGAGATATTGTCAAAAGTTTAACGCTGCTTCTTGACGCCAAACTCGGCCTACGGATTCTAAACTCGGCCTAACGTATTGAAACGCCAATGAATTCACTTCGGCCTATCGGATGAAGATAAAAATGGAGTCGGTCGGAGCGCTTCTTTTGTTTTTTGGGAATAATGGGTGCAAACCTTCATATCACGCGTTGTCATAGACTTTGTTCCGTAGCTTATTAACTAAAGTATCGTACCAAACACATAATTGACTTGTTAACTCTGAAATCATGGAGTTATTTGAAGTTGTCTGCTCGATAGGCCCAAATTGGGCGATCAGGCCGAAATAGTTCTCTACCCCACTGTTCGTGTGGTCTCCATACTACCAAAATGAAACCATGCGTATTGAAGCTATTCAACGGAAGTTCATCCGGTATGCTTTGAGGCATGTTCGCTGGAATGACCCTAGAAATCTGCCTAGCTATGAAAGCCGTTGTATGCTTATAAAATTAGAGCTTTTGGATCCGAGACGTAACGTAGCAATGGCGAGTTTCGTCGGTGATCTTCTTAAGGGAAACGTTGACTGTTCTACACTGCTGAGTAGTATCGTTATCATTACCCGAACCAACTACGGATGGAATGAGCCCATTCCCGTTTTAGAAATAAGGGGCTGTTTATAAACTAAGTAGACAGTTTAGGGGGGGTTGAGAATTATCCACGGACCATACAAATTTAAAAAAAAATTGTATGGACAATTGTCTACGCAGGGGAAGGGGGGGGGGTCAAGAATAAAAAAAAACTGTCTACGTAGTTTATGAACAGACCCTAAATGCAATAGCAAGAGTATTTTATATTAATTTGTCTAGAATGAGTATACACAATAGACTGATGCAAAATTTGACTTTTTCGCTCCAAAGTGCTTAAATGGTTTCAAATCGGGTCCTGATTAACCTCCCAAAGTTACAATTCATTTGGTTATAAACAGACTTCGCACAAGCCATTTGAAGTTTACATTTAAATTACTATGGGAAATCTCAACTTTTTGTTCATTGCCTTCTAGTATTTTTCCATATTGAGCTGCGAAACAGTTCGATAGCCATTCTTATAGAAAATTTTCTCAGCTACAACTTTGCTGAAGATTGTTTCTATGTAAAATGAGACAGCAAAAAGTTATTAATTATTTAAGAGATTGGTAAACTTATGACAAGATCAAGCAGCTGCTCTGTAGGCAACACTGTAGTTTGCAGTGTGACATAGTAGCCATGATATTTGTGTCCTATTCAACGCCCCAGAAACACCAATGTTGCCTGCTGAGCAGTTGATTGAGCATGATCATAAGACATCAGCGCATTGAACCATTGATAACTTTCGATCCTTGCATTTAATCAAAAAGTAGTCTTGCGCAAAGTTGTAGCTGGAAAAATTTCCTACAAGTAGAGTTGAAAACTTTTGAAGCAGACCGATATGGTGAATTATTAGATAGACATGAACAAAAATCTTGGTTTTACCATAGTAATTCCCATACAAACTTCAAATGGTTTGTGCCATCTCAGTTTCTCACCAAATGGGTTCAAATTTTGAGAGGTTAGTCAGGATCCGATTTGGAATCGTTTAAGTATTGTGGAGCGAAAATTTCAAATTTTGCATCACTCTAATACACACACTTAGAAAAAATCATGTAAATTTAGGTGCTCTGAGACTGACATATACGAGCGTCAATTTTGACACAAAATTGAGTCATAATAGACGCGAAATTCAGCTCAATCAAACGTACTTTTGAACTTTTCAGTCTCGGAGCACTTAATTTTACATGACATGTTTGTTTACGTCTCATTATTTATGTCAAAGATGGCTTCCGTCACGTGTAAAATTAGGTATTTCTAAGTGTGCAGTCATTGGGGTGAATATTTTAACTGTTGACCATAACATAAATAAATAAATAAATAAATAAGCAGCAGTCATTATGGGGAAAAAATAAAATAGATATAAACGAAGCACTCTTCGACGACAGTGTCGTGGTGACATTCGTACGTCATTTAAGTTTGATCCTACTGTATTTTGATTGCTTTATGAATGTTGGAAGCAAAGCCAGCCGATTATCATAGAAAATCCGCCGACAACAGTTACCGCTTACAACACTGGATATAAATGGATTTATACCATTCGCCTTCGTATAGACTTACAGCTGTACAGGCCATTCGCCATTCAAAGCTTCTCACTGCTCACTTATCACGCTTTTCAAATGCTTCTGCATTTCCGCGCCTACATGCCTACTGGTGTGGTTTCTTTGTAGGACAGTTTTGATATCTACTCTTACGACTGTCATCGGCCATCGGTAAGGCCGATGAGAACAACTCCAAAACTGAGTAAGCCATTCAGTTTCATAATAGCTAAACTTACGCAAAACATTCATTTTTGAATTATTTCACAGGTAATTTGTATTGCTAAGGTTAAGCAAAAATACAAAGACAAATTTAGAAATTCATCAAAATTGAATGGTGAGCTTATCAGCTCTGCGAAGTGAATTTTTGAAGAGACTTATTAAGTGTGTACCTACACAGGATTTCGATCAACCCTGCCCGTATGGCACGTGCCTCATTTGGGGCAGCCCGTAACGAGTTTAGAATAGTCTACGCATCCGGCCCGCGGGTTGATCTATTCTCGTTGATCTTTGTCAAACGCAGTGTTCGGAAGATCATTCTCAAATATCATTTACACTGGTTACACTGGAGTCGCTTTTTACGCGGGTGATACGTGCCGCGTAAAAAAAAAACCGCGTAAATTCCAAAATCCGAGTAAAAAAACGCGTTAAAACCGTGAAAAAACCGCGTAAAAAGCGACTCAAGTGTATAACGATAAACCGCGTAGATTCTGAAACCCACGTAAAAAATCTGAAATACGCGTAAAAAAAACGTGAATTCCGAAATACACGTAAAAAACCCGTGAAATTTCCGAAATCCGCGTAAAAAAACCATGTAAAAAAACCGTGTAAAAAGCGAATTTAGTGTATTTGCCTCCCTGAGAGAGTAAACTCGGGTGTGAATCTGGCAAACAAATCCCATGCTTGTGATTCTCATATATTTTCATGAACTCACACTCACAAAGCCAAAACATAATTCCAGCTTGAAGCTCATAAATATGTCAATTGATAGAACATTTATACATGTGCGTTAGTTTTCTATCCACTGATGCAAAAAGAACGGTAATAACAAAGGATTACGCCAAACTATAAAGCAATTAAAGCTGAACATTCCATTAGGTCCTAAGTAACATCAATAGATACTCTTCGTCGACTTTCTCTTTGCATCCCCACGGCCATGTAAAGACATTACCAGGTATTTTAAACACACTCATCGATAAAAGAAGCTTTTATCTAGCATTTCACGGGTGTTCAATAAAAAATGAGAATGATTTCAGTGCCGTCCAGCGCTTTTGTGAGAGCATCGCGACTTAGTTGCGTCGCTCGGCTGACCAGGGCCCCTTCTCCAATATTCCTTGACGTTTTTTTTTTAAGAATAAACATTATGATTTTAATAAAAAATTCGTTGAAAAAAAAAAATTTTTTACTAGCTATATGACTGAAAAAAATCTCATTTTTTATTGAACACCCGTTAATACGACAAACACAACAAGGAACGGACGAAGGGAATTGATCAATGTAAGTTAGGACCGAGGGGCGATCAACTTCATCAATCAGCTGAATTGTAAATACACACTTCGGAAAATACACCAAAAATACGTAAATGTGTACACGTTGAAACTAAAGGCTGACTAAAAGCAAAATGGTACGCACAAAAATACCTTTTTTCCTTTATTTAACGTCGGTCTCTGTTCCGTAATCTAGTGCCAATCACCGATGTACATCGATCGAATGTGCAGGAAGACAGCTTCCACACCTGCGTAGGATATCGCACCCATTCAAACACACATGGACCGGGACCAACGGCTTTACTTCCCTTCCGAAGGAAGACGTGACCAGAGATTTTTATGCCTCAGAAAAATCCCACCGACCTCGACTGGGATTGAACCCAAACCCATTGGGGTGAGAAAACAGTCACGTTGACCACTAAACCACCGGAGCCGGCCAACTCAAAAATACCTATAATTCGTGATACAATAAGTTTAAAAAGTCCATTAGGGCCTGTTCATAAACTACGTAGACAGTTTTTTTGGGATTCTTGACCCCCCCCTCCCCCTGCGTAGACAATTGTCCATACAAAAAAAATTAAAATTTGTATGGGCCGTGGATAATTGTCAACCCCCCCCCCCCCCTAAACTGTCTACGTAGTTTATGAACAGCCCCTTAATTGTTGCTTTACAGTACTTCATGTGCCGGTTCGGATGTTTACTGGCTTTGTACGAGTTGTATCCTTCTCTGGTAAGGATGTTCCGCACCGTTTGAAAGTTGGCGTTGTACCTTCTGACCACATCCCGGATCGAAAGACCGGGGTTGGCTTTAATGCACCTCAACACTTTGCAGCGCAGCTGACGATCCCTGGTTCCAGTTTTTTTTTTCGGAGGTCCGCTGATTCCTTACCACACTCAGAGTTTCAGTGTAGGTTTTGAGCACTCGACAAACTGTTGTTTTCGGCATCTTCAGCGCTTTAACCAGCTGGGAACCGAACCACTCCGGATTTTCTAGGTGTTTGTGCACAATTTTTTTTCTTCTTTCGAGTTCCATTTGACGTTATTTCTGAACGCGATCGACTACTTTGATCAAACTTGCACCAGTTGCTCTTAATAGAAGTGTAAACAAACCACTTTCAAAGATTTTCGATTCCCAACACTAGAGGCGTACTAGCGCCGGGCGAGGAGCGTACCAATTAATTTAAGTCAGCCTTTAGCCAGTGCGCTAGCAAATGGCCAGCAAAGTGCGCATACTAGTCCCAGATTCAAATTAAATCATGCAGCATCACGGAGCTTTGGAATCTTTTTAAATAATTGAACACTTTAACGGATCTTCAGGAGGACCATCCCGGGGCTAGCAGAGTGCACATGCTGGTCTCAAATCCAAATTCATTCATATAGATTCACAACAAGTGATTTAAAAAATCGCAGAGGTCTAGAATAATGTTTACGGTTTGAGCACTTTTACGGGTGTCCCAGTTCTTCGAGAGCACTGTTTCGTAGGCACCAGCATGCTGGTCTCAGATTCAAATCTATGTAGCATCACAATAAGTGTTTTGAAGAAATCGCTGAGCTAAATGAATTTTTAAAAAATTGGCAGTCTTTACGAATGTATCGGATCTTCCGGAGGACCGTTTCTTGAAACCCTGGGTATAGCTGTATTATTTTTTTAATCAACAATCGTAATAGCAACGACCGGTATGATTTTTTTTTTTAAATAGCAACGGCTAAAGTTGTCAAACTAGCAGCCTGGATAGAAACGCACTGGTGGTCTCACTATTCCAGAATAGTAAATTATACATCTGGTACGATAAAAACAATGTTGGCCGCGTTTCACATTTTTCTGATAATTTTGTCCTTTAGATCAGGACTTTTTACGATCAAAATTATATTTTCCAAATATCTCTTCCAAATATCTCTTCCAAATATCTCTTCAAAATATGATAATTTTAACTCCAATATGGAACCGATACCGATAATGCGACGCAACAAATTCGCAATATCGATAACCTTTACTGTTGCTCAGCCCTACTAGTGCAAATAGAATGACTACCTTTATTTAAAGAAAGTTTACTAAATCGGTTTTGACGCAACCGTATATTGAATATTTTTCCGCCGGTGAAAATCCAAAACATCGACAGAAAATTGTAAACCAAAATAATCATGAAATCCCATGCCAAGCGCAAAGCCACCGAGGCACCGCTACAACGCTCATGTTCTCACATCATGACAAAGCTACGTCAAACCGCTGATAACGGACCTGATTCAAAAGTTCATCGATTTTTGTCGACTATACTGGGGTACAAATCAAAAAATATGTGCGGTGAAATAGTGTTAGGTTTTGAACGCTTGTAACTTTGTGATTTATAGATGAAATTAAAATCCAAATACGCCAATCGAATATGCTTAAATAGATATTTTTTCCAATTTTTAATCAAAAAACTTTAGAAAATGCGCAAATAATCATTTTTCACTGTTTTCATGAACTAAACGTTTTCCCCAAACCCAGTCATCATCAACGAATACCACTGAAAAGATATAAAACAGCGCTGCTTTCCTTCCACTGCTCATCGTCTCGCAACCTGTGGCATTCCAGGAGCTGAGCTCGGACCACTACCCGGTGGTGGCCGAAGTTGGATCCTCGGTAAACCGATTCGAAGCTTCCCGGCGCAACTACCATCGAGTCAACTGGGCGCAATATCAACACTGCGTCGACACAACCATCGACTACGATGTCCAACCGGGGACGTCGGAAGATGTTGACCGGTGTCTACAAACCATCGAGGAGGCAATTTCCCGGGCCAGGGAACAACACGTGCCAGTATCCAGATAGGTGAGTAACACTCTGAACCTTGACAGCCCTACCAAAGATCTCATTAGACTCTGTAACACCATTCTTAGGCAGTACCAGCGTACTGGCCTGCCTAACTTGAAGACCAATTGTAATCGATTAACAAAGATCATTCAGGCCAGGATGGGGGATCTCAGAAATTACGATTTTGCTAGTAAGATCCGTTCTCTCCCGGATTGTGCTAAGCCCTTCTGGAAACTTACAAAAAAACTTAAAAACAAGCCTAGGCCCATTCCCCCACTGACCCCACTGGATCGTCCCGGCGACCCAGTGGTTCGTCAGCTCCCATAATCTCGGACAAAACATCGTCAGCCCTCATGAATCTGAGGTTTGCTGAAAATGCAACCAATCCTCTTCAGATTCCTAACATTTTTCCAGAGGAATCCGAGATTACGGCTGATGAACTGTTGGCCTATATCAAATCATCTAAAAACATGAAGGCCCCAGGTTTCCACAACATCCTGAATCTGGAACTCAAACACTTGAGTTCCAGATTCTACAACCATCTGGCACTGATTTTTAATCAGTGCCTCAGACTTGGCTACTTCCCCTCGTGTTGGAAGTCAGCGAAAGTCATACCCATCCGGAAACCTGGGAAGGATCCGTCCTCTCCTTCAAGTTATAGACTAATCAGCCTTCTCTCAGGGTTATCAAAACTGTTCGAAAGAGCAGTGTACCACCGGCTCCTAACATGAATGAAAACAACTTGTTACTCGAGGAACAGTTTGGTTTTCGGAAAGGTCGTTCGACCGTCCACCAGCTGACTCGAGTAACAAACATTCTCAGACGGAACAAGTCTGTTTCGAAAACATCTGCCATGGCGTTGTTGGATGTTGAAAAAGCGTTCGACAATGTCTGGCATGATGACCTGGTGTTCAAATTGCAGCAGTACGGTCTTCCAATCTTCCTAGTGAAGATCATAAACAACTATCTATCAGACAGGACGTTCTGAGTCTCTCTGAATCACATCGGATGCTTTCAACATCGGTGCCGGGGTTCCACAAGGAAGCATCCTTGGCCCCATCCTTTTCAACCTGTTCACCTCCGTCTACAAGGGTAGGGTCGTTGGAGCTCTGACTGCCAAACTTCAGAGAGGCCTGGACGTCCGGTCTGAATATTTCAACAGCTGGAAGATCCGTATCAACGCGGCAAAGACCCAGGTCATTATCTTTCCACACTCTAAATCTCCTAGACTTGTTCCGTCGGAGAATAACAAGATCTGCCTGAACGGCACAGTGGTGGAATGGTCCAAAGAGGTCGTGTACCTCGGGCTAACACTAGACAGCAAGCTTCTTTTCAGGGAGCACGTTGACAAAACGAAAACCAAGCGCAACATCTTGATAAGATCGTTGTATCCACTTATCAACAGGAAGTCAACCCTGTCCCTGAAAAATAAGCTTGCTGTCTACAAACAAATCATCCTTCCTGTAATCGAGTACGGTATGCCAATCTGGGAGAGTTGCGCAAAATGCCATCACCTTAAACTCCAAAGGATCCAGAACAAGATCCTTAGGATGGTCCTAAACAGTCCCCCGCGGACTAGAAATTCTGAGATCCACCTCCTGGCTGGAATTCAGACATTAGAAAAACGGAGAGTATTCATCCTGGAAAGGTTCAGAGGCACCTGTCTGAGATCAAATCATCAGATCATACGTGATCTAGCACGTTAGGTTAAGTTATACTCGTAGTTAGGTAGGTTATCACTTTTTTCAATTCAAATAAAACACATCCCCAAAGGGATATTCTGTAAACTAGTTGAAAAACTCAAATATTAAATTAGAACATCAAATTAAACAAAGATGAAGAGCCAAGTAGGCTAATCAATTAAAATGATAAATCAATGTACTACCATGATCAACAGAAATAAACATAATTTTACTACTATACTTCCACTGCTCATTACCGCTTCGGCCGGCGTGGCACTAGGCCCTGCAGCAAGCTAAAGGTGGATCACGGCGTGACCATGACCATCACAATGAGGAATGAGGCTTGGAAAATTATGTTTGTAAAACCCCCTCCCCCCTTAACAACAACCCGAAAAAGACATGGACTTTAACGATCACTTTTTTCCGGGAAATAAATTTTAAGCAAACCACAATTAGGGGCTGTTCATTAACGACATAGACCCCCTCCCCCTGCGTAGAGTAAGCTCAATGACCTAGCCGAACGCTCCTCTGCGGCGGGTCTCAGCATCTACGTCAACAAGACCAAATCGTTGGATATCAACACGGGCAACCCTTCCAACTTTACGGTAGCGGGGCAAGCAGTGGAGAAGGTCGAAAGTTTCCAATATCTTGGCAGCCAAATAGCGTCGGACGGCGGGACCAAGAGCGACATAGGTGCACGAATCAAGAAGGTCAGGGCTGCCTTTGCGAGTTTACGAAACGTATGGAGATCCAACCAGATAAGTCAACGCACTAAAATCCGAATTTTCAACTCGAACGTGAAATCTGTGTTGTTATACGCCAGCGAGACGTGGTGTGTATCAGCGGAGAACACTCAAAAGCTGCAGGTCTTCATCAACCGATGCCTGCGGTATACAATTCGTGCCTGGTGGCCTCACAACTGGATCTCGAATGCCGAGCTCCATCGTCGATGTCATCAGAAGCCGATAGCAACAGAAATTCGAGAGCAAAAGTGGAGGTGGGTCGGCCACACACTTCAACGGGGCGGAAACAAAATCTGCAAGCAAGCACTGTATTGTAATCCGGCAGGACATCGCAGCAGATGCAATTCGATAGGAATCTGACCTGGGCCCAGGTCAAGGCAAAAGCGAACAGCTGCTATCGAGGGTGAGACCAAGGTAGACTACTTCACTCGACCATTCAATAGGAGTGCTATCAACATGGACCTTGACGTTAGCAGGCGGAACAAGCCGAGGTGAATTCCTGCATTGATACGAATCTTCCAGCTCTTGAAATAGTCGGACAGAACATCCAGGCCTGATTGTAGTTTACTCGCCAGAGCACGGATCACTCGACCCTTATAGAAGATGGAGGTGTCATCTGTGAACATAGACAGGATACCACCACCCGGCAGGGGAGGAACGTCTGACGTGAAAATGTTGAATAGGATAGGCCCGAGCAGGCTACCCTGAGGGACCCCTGCATCAACGTTGAACGTATCAGAGGGGACATTGTTCAAGTAGACCTGGAATGATCTGCCCGACAAGTTGTATCGATGCAGCTTGTACACTAGACCATCATGCCAGACATTGTCGAACGCCTTCTCGACGTCCAACAATGCCATGGCAGATGTATTGGAAACGGACTTGTTCCGCCTGATGATGCTAGTAACCCGTGTGAGTTGGTGGATGGTAGAGTGGCCTTTCTAAGCCCAAATTGCTCTTTGAGAAAGATTTTATTGTCATTTGAAAACACCAGCAGACGGCTGAGTATCAACTTTTCGAATAGCTTCGAGATGGAGGACAAGAGGCTGATGGGGCGATAGCTTTTGGCACTGGTAGGATCTTTGCCCGGCTTGTGTATTGGAATCAATTTGGCTAACTTCCAGCATGCAGGGAAGTAGCCAAGCTCCAAACATGTGTTGAAGATAATTGTAAGATGGTTGAAGAAGTCAAGACTCAAGTTTTTCAACTCGAGGTTGACTACACCATCCATACCAGCGACCTTCATGTTTTTAGTGCTTCTAATAGCTGCTATCATCTCATCAGCCGATATTCTACTATCATCATGCACTACTACGGGGGTGTCAGCAACTCTAGACATAGCCTCCAGTACGGCAGGACCATGGTTTGGCCAAGATTATGTGAAATCACAAAATGTTGGCCAAGAGCATTGGCCTTTTCAACTGGGGTCAAAAGAGGAAAGCGGAGGGATCGGTCTCGACTTATTCGAATCTGGGAGAGAGCGAATCTTGTTGGCAAAATCGTTATTTTTGAGTTCCACCATCCTGGCCTGGATAATTTTGGTTAGCCTTTTTGACATTGGTCTTTAAGTGGGGCAGCCCAGAACGCTGGAACTGCCTACGAATGCTGTTACGGAGCCTGATAAGATCTTTGGTTGGGTTGTTAAGGTTCAGATTATGACTCACCTGTCTGGATGCTGGTACGTGTTGCTCCCTGGCACGGGATATCGCCTCCGCGATGGTTTGCAGACACTGATCGACTTCTTCGAACGACTCCGTTGTGACGTCGTAGTCAATTGCTGTGTCCACACAGCGCTGATACTGCTGCTAGTTGACACGATGGTAATTTCGCCAGGAAACTTGAAACCTATTGGCCAAGGAACCTACTTCGGCCACCACCGGATAGTGGTCCGAGCTCAGGCGATAGGTTGAGAGATGTTATCGCCAATGTTGCTGATGAAGATGTCGATGGTGGCATGAGCTCCGGATCGACTCAACCGGGTGGGAGTGTCCGGACACAGGATGTTGTAGTGGGCTTCCTGCAGATCATTGTATAATATTGTGCCGTTCTGGTTTCGCCGACTATTGACCCAGGCTTGATGCTTGGCATTCAGGTCGCCAGCAATGACGAAATTTGGCCGCCGTCGTGTTAGCTTGATGATGTCTCTTCGGAGGTCTGCGGCCGAGCCGTCCCTAATGTTGGTTTGCTTGGGGCAGTAGACCGCGATGATGGTGATTGGACCAAGCAATGTGCTCACCTCAACTCCGATGGCTTCGATAATTTTCAGCTGGAAGCTTGGTAGTAGCCGGCAGCTGATGTTCCGTCTCGCAGTGATGGCCACTCCCCCTCCCCTGGAGCTGTACGGTCGAGCCTTATGAGTCAAAATTCGGGAAGGAAGACGTTTAGCTCGGGCTTCAAGTGAGTCTCGGTGGTGACGACTATGTCGATGGGCCGTTCGTTGAGAAAGTCAACAAACTCGATGTTTTTGCTCTTCGAGGAGCAAGCATTCCAATTTACGATCTTGATGGCTTCACGGTCCATACTTAGTGACAAGGGACAGGGTAGCATGTAGCTGTTCAGATCGAGTCTTGCAGGTGCGCATGATGATGATGACCTCGGCCACGAGCGTCACAAGTTCCTCCGAGGTGAACGGAGAATCGTCGACAGGTTCACCTGAGACAGCACCAGCGTATGATAAACCAGGGGCGGTGGATGAACCTGGAATTGGCTGGGCCGCAGCAGCAGCGAGACGATGTTGAACTGTCCGACTGTTGGGAACCATTTGGATACTCGCAGGATTGGCTTGTAGGTTGTTGAGCGGAAGCGGGGCTAGGTTCGGAACATGTCAACGGGGCTGGAGAGCTGGGTACTGGACTTCCGTGAGTACAGGAGGCGAACGATGATTACGGAGGCGACCGTGCTGGTTGTTGATTGTAGACTTCCGACGGATATCCGCAATTGGAGGCTTGGTGGTTTCCACCGCAGTTGACACACGTTGGCTTGATGTCATCGACTTGCTCACAGGACGCAGTTGAGTGAGTTCCAGCACACTTGCCGCAGTTTGTCTTCATGTGGCAGTTTTTGGTGCCATGTCCATTTGAAAGGCAGTTTATACACTGCGTTACATCACGATGTTGGGGTTTGTAATGCTCCCAACTGATGATGACCTGAAATAGGTCCCGGATTTTGGATCTCAGAGCCGCAAGACTGGTGGATCCCTTCGTGAAATGCACCAGGAACAACTGATCACGGAAGCTGGTGTTGTGATTTGGACGCCGGCTTGAGCCCAAACCGCTCCAGCTCGGATTTCACCGCAGTCGCCTCGAACGACGGTAATCCACGCAAAACCACCTTCAGTGGCTTGCTCGATGCCAGATCATGCGTGAAGAAGTCCAAGTTGTTGTCCTTCAGGAAACATCCTATTTGTTTGTGCTCCTCCAGGCTGGAGCACATGATTTTGGTACCGATGCTGCAAAGCTTGAAGCGAGGCATCAGCTTGTGTTTTGCCAGTTCGGCACCTAGCTTGGCAACATCCTTCACCGGCGTGAAAAGCGGGGGAATCCGCTCTCTTCTTGCAATGGGAACGGCGTTACCATCGCCATTTTCTTCCGGGAGTACTGCATACTGGTTGGCTTGCAGTACCCGTTTTCCGGCGTCATCCTGCGACGCGCTGGGCTTGATTAGCACCCTCTTTGAAGGGCCCGCTGCTGACTCATTGGCACGTTTACGCACCATTTGTTTCGTGTTTGCAAGTTCAAGTAAACTTGCCAGAACGCCTGAACTACTACTGCCTCTGATTAGAAGGCGTGGCACTTGATTCTGCAGCAAGCAGGACCAAGTCAGCGGATAAAGGAGGATCACGGCGTGATCACCTGTGACATAATGAAGAATGCGACTTGGATATGCAAAATACCCCGTCTATAACGTCAACTCAAAAAAGACATGGATTTGCAATCACTTTTTATTCCAGGAAATAAATTTTAAGCAAACTACAATTATAAGTAAAAACAAAAGCCAACATTTTCAAAACAATTGCTTGACATGATACTATATTGGTAAATTACCAACAACTGACTGTAAAACATATCTGGTACCTCTAGGTATGCAATTAGATTAACATACAAAGTCCATAATTTTTTCCATATTCTGCACAAAAGATACGTTCTACCCCGCCCCATTCATAATAATAAGTATGATAGTCAAAAATGCATGACAAACATCAATTTTGCGTGGTTCTCGTCATACTGCGGTCGTGTCTAGGACACAACCCTTTAATTTTTTTTTTGTCGAAACGTACCGTAGCTTTTTTTTTAATAAATCACTTGTTCTTTTCTAAAACATGTGTAACAAACACGTGTTAAAACATGTCAAACCCATCAAAAATTCAAATTTTTTAGTTATCACCCGTTAAAAAACGTATGATTGTTTTGTTCATGGCGAAATCATACACATGTTTTCTGCTCAAATGGACGAAAGTAGGTGCATAGGCCGAAGAAGCTCTACACCTTCATTATTTCCATTAAGATCAATATTCAATCACATTTAATGTGTTGCTTCCTTCTCTGCAGCAATCACTGAATATCATTTGGAGATCGTCCATTGTGTGCTCGAAAAAATGCCAAATGCTACAGCAAATGGCAACCACGTTCATTTATTTCCATTTTCCAAAATAAGTTGGAAAAATAACAAAACAAAATACCCCTTCGAGGCATTTCCGTTCCGATGAAAACCGATAGGCAAACATCAACAGCGGGACGAAGAAGTAAAGCAGTAATTGGATGCCAGGGGATTCCCAATTTCAATTATGCAACGTCTCTGTTCGCTGTATGCAGAGAGGAATACCTTTACCCATGGCTCCTAACAATTCTTCGTATTTTCAGGAATGTATTTAATTGAAAATATCCATATTATTGAACCGTGAAAAGAGCGAAAATGTATCACTGTAATAGCGATCTGCCTTTCTCTTTCAAATAAGATCTATTTTGGTTTGAGTTTGGTAGAAACAGGCTTGCTATTTCAATTTAATGCAATCCAGGCCATAGGCAATGCCAGAGGGGGGCAGGAGGGGAACTGATCTGTTGTCTAAGTCCGCATACTCCTCGGTAAGTTTAAAGCTCAAGAAAGCTCTAAATGGTCAAAGAAGAATGGACATTTATTGTAAGTCCGGAATATTGATTCCTATGCAAAAATTACAAAAAAAAATTACGAAAAAAAATTCAAATAAACATAATTTAAAAAATCTGTAACATGCACTTTTTTGTTATTGAAATTTTAAACAGTTTGTTTATTTCATTTAACGAACTAATAATTGTGATTTTTCTTCAGTGTGTATTTTTTTCTGAAAAGATAATTCAGATTTCTAGAACTTTGTCTTAACGTGATTTTGTTAAGATGAGCCGTTTTCGTATTATAATTTATTGAAAAATGTCGAAAACAAATTTTTTTTATTAGGTGGAAGTCAAAATGGTCACATACCAGCACAAATTTGGTTTATTGTCTCAAGCGAACAATTAAGTGAAGATTCATGGAATTCTGACAATTAGAATCAGACATTCTTTTTTTTTGAGTTCAATCACTCAAGAAAAAGTGTCACAAGCTGCGGGCACTGTTTACTAATCATGAACACAAGAAGTTCATGAATAATAAATAATGAGCATTTAGTGTGCATGATAAGTAAGCCCAACCCAATTAAATATTTTAAAGATCCAGCGGTGATACGAGAGACTCGGACGGTGATTCAACACACACTAGTTAATCTAGCTGCGAAAAGGTCGTTCGTTAAACAATATGAGTCCCAAACCACGGAGGGCTATCAAGAATATCTTTATAGAAACGGTTGAAAACAACTTGGGTAAGCTGGACAGTCTGAGAAAAGCGTACCTACATCTCAGATGAAACCAGGCGAAATATTGAGAAGCTCACGGTGTACTCATAGATCTTTTAAGAGAATTTTTTAATGACTGGCATTTTCAGAAGTGCTTTTCGCTTGGATCTTATTATATTTCACTATAATCAAATGTATTATATTAACAATATGATCCACTCTTTCGCTTATCTGGTGAACTCCGTGGCAACGAAGAAGCGGACCGACTCGGCTGAGAAGCACGAAATAATCCCCCACTCATTATCGGTATTCCAGCAAAATATGCAAGGCAATGGCAATGAACCAAGCTGTCCGTCAACAGTGGGAGGCACAATGGGCGCAACTTACAGAAGTCAAGCTGAAGGAGATAACGTGACACACGGTTGCACATCGGCCATACGAGGCTGACACACGAATTTCTATTAAAGAAATCATCGCCACCGACATGCGAATGCTGTGGAAAGGTTATGGATGTCCGGCACGTAATTCTACACTGCAGGATATTTGAAGCAGTCAGGACGAAGTCTTCACACGGCACTATGCAACGATGATGACAGTGAAAATGGATGCCAGCATGAAGCTAATATCTATCAAACATTGTGAAAACGAGGAAAAGGGAGAAGCGGATTCAGAGGACGTTAAGGACAACAGAAGAGAACAAAGCATGATGGAGAAGAAACATACAAAGTGGGAGCAGAAGAAGACATGAATGGAGAACATGATGAAGAAAGTGGGGCAGAAGATCAAGCGACGAACGAAGGAAAATCAAGAAGACGAAGGAGAAGAGTTGCCGCTGCCTAAGGGCAAAAATGGAAGCCGACGAAGATGACAGAAAATGATGCGAAGAAAGCAGAAGAAGATGGAGAAGAATATGGAGAAGAAGATGGTTATGCAGAGGAAGAAGCAGAGCGCGTAGCAAAACGAAAGGTGAATACAGGCGCAAATACGGATGAAGAAGATGGCGATGAAGAAGGTGAAACCGGGTATCAAAACAAGATTGAAGCGGACGCAAATCCTAGAACAAAGAAATGAAAAGATGATGGAGGGGAAGCAGGATATATAAGATGACGAAGGGAATTTGCAGCAGGTGGAGAGGAAGAAAATTGAAGATAATTTGATGGTCAGCACGGAAAACAAGATCGACGGAAAACAAATCAAGGAAAAAAAAATAATGAATTAGAGAAGAAATCAAAAAGAGCATAGAATTGAATCTGAAGTAATGAATATGTAGTGGAACGAAGCAAGAAAAAGAAGTAGCACAAGCGATGAAATCTGGACCGGAGCAGTAAAGAAGCTAAGTGTGAACTTAACAATTAACACTTACGCCACATCATAAAACACACTGTACACTAACATTTTTTTAAAGATACGAATGCATCAGCAGATGTAAAGTGTTGGTAATAAAAATAACAACAATAACAACAAGCATATTATTTTATTCGATGACAACAGTGACATGTCACACATAAGTTATACAAAATTAAATTAATTAAATTATATTACTTTTAATTTTTGTAATAAGTGCTATATTCACGCCCCCTGGATTGCAAATGAATGATTGTTGCTGAACTTTTTCAACGTTAGATGGTGCGTGACGCAATATTTTTCGGGACGCCATTGCAATGTATGGAAAAGGCATAAATGGATCATTTTTTTTGTGTTTATTAATTTATTTGTTAAGGCTCAACCGAATTAACTATACAGAGCCAATGATTCTTGTTCACTATACAATGCATCTTAAAACTATAGTAAAAATGTATAACACAATAAACATTTTATCTTCCGTTATCCAATAAGCCTCCTCCACCAGAACGGGAGCCGCTTCCAGAGGTTTCATTGTATGGCAGATTCGCCAACGGGGCTCAGAGCGCTTCCATTGCAGCAATGGACGCAAAACGTGGTCAGCACTTACACATTCATCACGAAACAGTTGCTTTCCAAAGTCGACGACGCATCGACTGAAAGAACTGCTGATGAAGAACAATGAGGAGGACCACACAATGGTTGCTGCCGAGTAAACAGACGATCGCATGACACACATTGAGAGTGGTCTGCTTTTGTCGACAACCGAGTGAACAATGAATGCATCATATTGATGATATAATTTATTTGATATTATATTCTTTGTATTGAGACCAGTTTGTTGTGAATCTTGCGCGGTTGAATAGTTTCCGAGCTTTTTCCGTAGTTTATCTAGTCTATCAGTTCTTTACCGAACTAATCTACAAAAGCGAATTAGAAGCTCAGAAACGACGTGTTCCAAGTGCATCCCTCAAAAGAAGACCCGCCACCCCTGGATGGGATGACGAATGCACAAAGTTGTATCTTGAGAAATCCGATGCCTTTAAAGATTATCGTAGACATGAGAGATCTGAGCTTTTTGAAAAGTATCTAAAGCTTGAAAAAAAGCTTAAAAACTTACTAAAAGCAAAGAAACGAAATTACTGGCGTACTTTTATCGAGGGACTTTCTAGAGAAACCTCGATGACAACGCTTTGGAAAAAGGCTCGCTATATGCGAAACTGCTCATCTTCCAATGAGAGTGAAGAATACTCCTCCCAATGGATATTCGACTTCGCTAAAAAGGTTTGTCCAGATTCTATTCCAGCACAACCAACTTTACGGGATACAGTCCGAAGTAACGGTTCTCTGGATGAACCATTCACAATACTGGAATTTTCAATGGCACTGCTTTCATCGAATAACTCTGCTCCGGGAAGCGATATGATCAAATTCGACCTTCTAAAACACCTCCCCGATATCGCTAAAAGACGATTACTTAACCTATATAATTCATTTATGGAATTCAATATAGTTCCACCAGCATGGAGACAGGTTAAAGTAATAGCTATTCAAAAGCCAGGGAAACCAGCGTCTGATCACAATTCTTATCGTCCGATCTCTATGTTATCATGCCTGAGGAAATTATTAGAAAAAATGATCCTATTAAGATTTGACCATTGAGTTGAATCAAACAATCTACTTTCAAATACGCAATTTGGTTTCCGGAAGAGTAAAGGAACAAACGATTGTCTAGCGATGCTTTCATCTGATATTCAACTGGCCTTTGCGCACAAGGAGCAATTGGTTTCAGTATTTTTGGATATTAAGGGCGCATTTGATTCGGTTTCCATAGACATACTGTCAGACAATTTGCACAGTAGTAATTTTTTGTATAATTTGCTGTCAGAAAAACAAATGACCTTCAAACTAGGTCAACTGACAACTTCTAGAATTATCTACATGGGCTTACCCCAAGGTTCATGTTTAAGTCCCTTATTTTATAATTTCTATGTCAAAGATATTGATAACTGCTTAGATAATCTATGCACGCTAAGACAGCTTGCAGACGATGCCGTGGTTTCCACGAGAGGTCCACGTGCAGAAATCTTGCAAAGACCATTGCAAAATTCCCTAAATAATCTGTCTCTCTGGGCAAGAAATTTAGGGATCGAGTTTTCACCGCAAAAAACTGGATTGGTAGTGTTTACAAGTAAGCGGATTCCAGCCCAACTGCGTCTAAATCTTTTGGGCAGAGACATTACCCAATCTTTAACCTTCAAATACCTTGGAGTCTGGTTTGATTCAAAATGCACTTGGGGTACCCACATTACGTATTTGAAACAAAAGTGTCAACAAAGGATCAACTTTCTACGATCAATTTCCGGGACATGGTGGGGTGCTCACCCGGAAGACCTCATTAAACTATATAAAACGACTATTCTTTCAGTTCTTGAGTATGGCTCTTTTTGCTTCCTCTCGGCAAGAAAAACCCACCTAATTAAATTGGAACGCATTCAATATCGTTGTTTACGTATTGCCCTTGGCTGTATGCATTCAACACACAATATGAGCCTAGAGGTCCTAGCGGGCGTAAAACCCCTGCAGAACCGTTTCTGGGAGCTCTCATTAAGAATATTGATTGAATGTAGTGTCAGTAACAACCTTGTGATTGAAAACTTCGAAGAAATGCTCGAAAAAAGTTTAAAAAAATATTAGCCTTCCTTGCTATAACCCCTCTCGTGTATGCTTTACTAACTACAGTTCCCCCATTGACTATGATCTCTCCATGAAACAGGCTATTCAAGGAGTTCCAGATCAACTTCGACCTATCTCAATTCCCCGCATTTTTGCTGAAAAGTACCAACAAGTTAATTGCAACAGAAGATTTTTCACTGATGGATCACGCATTGATGGATCCACGGGCTTCGGCGTCTTCAATGAATACTCAACCGCCTTTCGGAAACTTCAGGAACCTTGTTCCGTTTATGTTGCTGAGCTAGCAGCAATCAACTTCGCATTGGGGATGATTTCCGATATGCCCATAGACCATTACTTCATCTTCTCGGATAGTCTGAGTTCGATTGAGGCTATTCGGTCGATGAAACAAGGTAGGCACTCATCTTATTTCCTTTCAAAGGTAAGGGAGCAGATGAGTTTGCTGGTTGAAAGATCATATATGATTACCTTTGTATGGGTCCCCACACATTGCTCAATCCCAGGCAATGAGAAGGCAGACCCTCTCGCAAAGGTGGGCGCACAACAAGGCGAGATTTATGATAGAAGAATTTCACATGATGAATTTTTCCCATTAGTTCTCTTTTAAAAAGTTTGAGAGCTTGCGACAGGTGTGTTATAGGGATTGATTGAAGGGTTTAACGGCTCTTTCAGTCTTTTTACTGCAGCAATACAACGTTTTTGCTGCAGTAAAAAGACTGAAAGAGCCGTTAAACCCTTCAATCAATCAGTTCTCTTTTAAGTTGGCAAAACGATTGGACAAATAATTCTCTTGGGCGGTGGTTACATTCCATTATTCCAAATGTTTCTTCGAGAGCGTGGTTCAAAGGTCTGGATGTAAGTCGGGGATTCATTCGAGTGATGTCAAGACTTATGTCCAACCACTACTCGCTCGACGCACATCTCTATAGAATAAACCTCGTTGACAGCAATATATGTAGGTGCAGAACCGGTTATGATGACATCGTTCACGCAGTTTGGTATTGCCCGGGTAATGACGCCTCCAGAGCACGACTATTGGATACCCTAGTGGCACGAGGTACACAACCCTTCCGTGAAGTAAGAGATGTATTGGGAACACGTGATCTTCCCTACATGCAAGCGATCTACGAATTCCTTTGTTTGTCTGATGTTAGAGTTTGATGTGACTATCCCCTCCTTTCCAAACAATTTCCCGCCATTGTGTCCCAGCCTTATTATCCTCCTGTTCCTGTGCTACTTGCCCCTGCCCAGCCAGGATTTGGTCAACCGTCCGAGAGTAGTATCTGAAGGAGGCTTCAGAAACCAGTTTCCTACCTATATCCTTCCAATTGAAATTGTTACCTATTAACCACGAGCCCGCCACGAGTAATTGGTACCCAATACTAAATAACCTAGAAATACTGCTATTTAAAATGTAAATCAAACATTACTGATTTTGGCTCCGCAAAGTGTCACACACGACTGAGCCTAGTAAATAAACGAACTAGTTAAAAAAAATCTAATCTATCATTACACCAGGAAACATCGCTAGCGCTGCTTTGAAGGACAGTTGGCATTGAAAGCCTGATTCATATTTGTTATTAAGTCATTCGACGCTATTACTAGCATCAACATTGTAATAATAGAGACATCCTTAATCAACTGAGGAAGATTGGTCTAAATCGTTTATCTCAAGAGATACAAAAAAAAAGTTTTAGTAAACAAAGGAAAATGTACATCTTTATTTTAGCAAAAAAAAATCATTTTGTTATTTCCAGGATAATAAGAACCCCCCTAGCTTGAATTGACACCAAAATGAGGACTTAACCGTAAGGAACACCTTTCTAATATTTCAATTCCAAGCTCTAAATGCATCTTTCCTGCTAAATTCCCATTCTGAACCACTGTGGAACGAACCAAGTTTGAGCTGGAATTCGGCCATTTCGACTCACGCATAATTTTTCAAATTGGCAAAGTCCCTGATATTTTAATTTGATAGAATCTGTTAACTCTACTGGACCGTGTCATAAACACACATTTTGGAAACAGAAAGATTAAAGTTTGAAATTGTTTTAGACCTTTTGAAATTGAATTAATTGAAATCCGATTCAAATTTTTCAGATTTGAATGGTTGAAGAATCTTCAAGACTGTGACATTAAAGGGCGAACACGAAATTATTGCGACACATTCAACAGGGTAAACCATTGGGTAAAAATCAACCAAATTTTGCACACTTTCTCATTGATGTGTATTGTGTACATGCTGTCAAACTCGAAGTCGTGTTTTTCGATTCAACGAAAATGGAGGTGAACCAACGCGAGTTGAGAGAACAAATTCTTTCCTGGAATTTCCTGACCTGTCGCACCGGCAGTTGGGAAAAATGTTGAACATTCACCATTCAACCGTCTCCAGAGTGTTGAAGCGGTTCCAGGAGCGGTTGACGTTGGACCACGGCAAAGGAGCTGGAAGAAAACCGGGACCGGAGAACAAAAAGACGGAGGGAAAGGTGAAGCGGATGATTAAAGCAAATCCCAACGTCTCAAGCCGTGATTTGGCTAAAAAGATCGGCATGTCGCAGAGCTACGTCCAGAATGCAAAGAAGAGAGCTGGACTACATGCATACAAGGTACAGAACTTCCCAAACCGCGATGAGCGGCAACAATCGACGGCTAAAACTCGGGCACGGAAGCTCTACGAGAAGATGCTGACAAAATATGGCTGCTGTGTGATGGACGACGAAACGTATATAAAAGCCGATTTTAAGCAAATTCCGGGGTTGGAGTTTTTCACCGGCAAGAGCAAGTTCGATGTGGACGACAAACTTAAGAAGAAGAAAATGTCGAAGTTCGCCTCCAAATATCTCAATTTGGCAGGCCATCTGCTCTTGCGGACTGAGGAGTGAGCCTTTCGTGACAAAGGGCACAGTAAATGGCGAGATCTACAAATCTGAGTGCCTCGAGAAGCGCCTTTTGCCGTTCTTGCAGCAGCACGACGAAGCTCCGCTATTTTGGCCAGATTTGGCATCATGCCACTATTCTAAAAGTGTCCTGGAGTGGTATGAGGCCAATTCTGTCCATTTTGTTCCAAAGGACATGAATCCGCCAAACTGTCCGGAGCTGCGCCCGGTGGAGCAGTACTGGGCAATAATGAAGCGGGAACTTCGGAAGAGCAAGAAGACAGTCAAAGACGAGAAGGACATGTTAAGAAAATGGAAAAAAAAAAACGGAGAAACTGGTACCGGATGACACTGTAAAGACTTTGATGGAGGGCATCAAGCGAAAATGCGTTCAATTTTACACTCAAGGCTCCATCGATTAACTTTTCTTTTGATTTTTGAAGTAAATATATGTATAAAACTACCCTAAAATTTTGGTTTGATTCTAAACATTATAAGAAAATTGGCATGACATTTTCGGTGTCGCAATAATTTCGTGTTCGCCCTTTAAATGCACATTTCAAAATCATGAGACAGATTCTAAAAAAAATAAAACGTTAAAATTTGTAAATTCCTGGATTTCGGATCATGAAATGTTATCGAAGATCCCAGATTTGAAAAAAATATCAGTATAATGGATCTAAGAAAATGTTAAAGGTTCGTGGATTTGAAGAAAATTATTCTGAAATTTTGTGGCATTACCTTGTAAATTTACGAAGAATTTTGAGGCGAACTTAAATGAAATTCTAAGGAGTATTTAAGGGAGTTCTGACTGGAATTGAATTTTAATTTTGAGGAGATTTTTTTTAAAGTATGCTTACAAGGTAATCTTGAGGACCCTTTGACTCGTAGTAAATGCTCAGGAGATTTCCAAGGGGGTTCTGAGAAGAATTTAATTAAGAAGAGCTGCAATTTAATTTTTAGCAGAACCAGTGTCTGTTTTTCTCACTTAGCCTCACACGGACTGACTATCGCTTCTACCTAGAGAAGATGAATTGCGGTTGTTTTGAAAATCTTCGCTGTCAACGTACGAATGAAAAGAACAAATGAGTTCATTATCCATCGACGAATACGCGTTTGTTGATATTCATCAACGCTTGAGTTTCAAACCCAAAATTGTCAAGATCGGAAACGATCAAAATTTTCATAAATTCTGCAAAAGGCAATAATCTTCCTTCAATCTGAGAGCAAAAAGCAACATAACACGTTCCACAACGTTATATTTGTGTAAAACTAAAATAATCATTTCGCAATTGATACTCAAAATCATCCCCAAAAGAACAGGTGATAATGAATACACATCTTTGAATGAACAAAAATAATTGTTGACTTCGAAACTCAGCGGTTGTCTTGATCAAGAGCATGCTATCATGTCAAAATTCAAATTCATGCAGGTTGTTGGTTTATCTTTCAAGGTTGCTTTCATTTGCAGCTTATTTGAGTGTAGAAGAAATGATTTTCTATCAGCACTGAGCAGAACTACAAAGTGTGAGAAACAAATTCAATAATTTCACCAGAGAAGTCGAGAAAACTTAATGAATACCTAGGAATAATGGCTAAGAATTGTGAAGGGAGCTACAGGTGAATTAAAGCAGAAGTTCTAGCTAAAATTTCAGGAGAATTAAAGGTTGAACACGAAAAAATCCGTACACATTAAAAACGCTGTCATTAAGGCCTTTTTAGATATTTTTTGTTTTTAGATTTCACTGAATCAAGCTAAGAGTGTATAGAATTGTGTTTGACACTAGATACCTGTGCTACATGAGAGTCGCAATAAGCGATTTTGTCATTTATCTCACCCACTCTTTGCTCTTCACTTTTCGCGAAGAGGCGATCAGAAAATCGCTCATTGTGTCTCTGTCAAATATAGAGAGTAGAAAGAGAGTAGAAAGCGAGCAAGAACTACTTTTATGAAGGTACAAAATGGGTTGATCATCTCTCTTTACCAAACTTACCGTTGCTCGATTACTACTCTCTATATACAATTTTCACATTGCCGTACTCTAACGGAACTATCAACTCTATACATTCATCTCCTCATCTATAGTATAAAAATTACCACTTTAGTCTGTTATTTGAAATAAGCATCTTCAACTATGTGAATTTTTTACTGTTACTTGCAAATAGGGTTAACTACCCCATTTCCGGCCTATTAAGCACAACCCGCACGTAGTCTTTCTTAATCTAGCGCAGTTTAGCACCAAACGGAAAAATATTATTATTTACTGATGGCTTCCAAATTTATTTACCTTTCCATAATAAAGAGAATCTAATTGTTGACATATTGTCAAAAGTCTAACACTGCTTCTTGACGCTAAACTCGGCCTACGGATTCTAAACTCGGCCTAACGCATTCAAACGCCATTGAAACGCTAATGAATTCACTTCGGCCTATCGGATGAAGATCAGGGCGCTTCTTTTGTGTATGGGAATAATGGGTGCAAACCTTCATATCACGCGTTCTCATTGACTTCGTTCCGTAGCTTATTAACTAAAGTATCGTACCAATCGCATAATTGACTTGTTAACTCTGAAATCAAGGATTTATTTGAAGTTTTCTGCTCGATAGGCCCAAAATGGGCGATTAGGCCGCCGTAGTTCTCTACCATATAGAATGTCATCATAATATCTTATTATTCCATAAAACCAGTTCCAGTTCAAATTCCTGAGCAGGAATTGTGTACTAGAAATTGTGTACCTTAGTACCTGGAATATGTGTAAATTATGTGTTTGACACAGAAAACCTGTCAATTTTGCTTTCAGAGCGTCTCAGCGATTATACGATTCGCGAGCGCTTACTCTGAGTGAACGCTCATGAATCATAAAATTGCTTATTGTGATGCTCTGAAAGTGAAATTGAGAGGTTTTATGAGTCAATCACATATTTTACAACCTCGTCTTGTATCATACATCTACACAATTTCATTTTAACATCTAATGATTTCATAATTCCGGAAAACAATTGTTTATAGCAAATGAGTGGGTTGGGTTGTTGACCGGTTGCTGACCGGAAGAATGTAAAATCAAATTCCCCAACGACTTCCTAGTCTGGCAAGCAATCTGCAGTTGTGAGCTGTGTAACTTAAGAAGACTTCCACTCGTTGCCGGTACGGCCGTCTTTACTAGTTTGCCGGACTAGCTCACCAAATAATAAAACTCAGGGTCGGCACAAAACCACGCTAGGAAAAGACTCGAGGCGAAACACTCCAACTATCGTAAAGGAAACCACACTAGATCGATTTCTTTGGTGCATGCAAAAGATGTTCGCGACACAAGCAAATTAGATTGAATTTTAAACTTTTAAAAATTTATTCAAAATGGAATTGGAACTTTTTTGGACACTTTTGACTCACTGTTCTCTCGTTGATGCTGCTCACTGCTACCGCTGCCTCGTTGGTGGTGCACCACGTGGATCGCTGACCTCGTTCCCGCGCTCGGCCGACCGCCTATCACGCCTTCTCGATGAAACCGCTAGCTTCTTCGCACTTTCCGATGGTACGGTGCGTTGATGGAGTTTTTGGAGGGGACCGTATGGTTCGACAGCCTGGGAAGCGGTCTAGCGTGGATAGCACTCCGGAACTATTTGGCTTCTGACCGGTAGCTACAAACTATCACTGCACGCTCTTCAACACGTGTCGTTTAGAAAAAATGTCCAAAAGATTCACAGGACCACTTTCTAAGATTTCGGAACACGGTTGGAATTGGGCACAATGTTACTCGAACACGAGAACACTCCTTGACGTTTAGCGACCGATCAAAGGTAACGCGGCAAAAGAACTTCTGTTCTGAATTTTTTTTTAGACAATTTTGCCGAACACTCCGTATAACATCACTTCCCAGGATTAAGAGACCTTTTTGGGGGTGAAGTGAGCTTATATAGCTTTGCCAAGATAAGTTAGGTAGCATTCCAACTCATCGTACGATCATCACGCCATCCTCGATCGCCTGAGCCTGCACGCCTTCGGCTCACTTCGTGCGTTCGAGCAGTTGGGTTCGAGTATCGGCAGCCCGGTCGAATTCGAACATGCGAGTCGCCCTAACACTACCTAGATTTTAGATGGCCCTAGCTGCTTCTACAATGCTCAAAAGAGATACAATCCGTCTCATTTGGCAGCACATCCCATATTTTTGCACCATGCTAGTCTTCTGAAATTGTTTTTTTTCCAGGACAGCGTGACAACGAATTATATCCTTTTTCAGCATGATAATTTCAAAATTTAATTTAATTTCATTTATTGCATTTAATCGTCTTTTTCTTTATATAATTCAAACTTTCTTTGCATGATTATTAACATTTACTGACAATATTCCTGTAGATCTTAGTTCAAATTTCTCACCAAGCCATCATTTCTAGGTGGAAACTTCTTCGAAGGTTACAGCTGAAAAGCAAAACTTTCGTTACATTCAAAGTGTTTTTGTGTTACTTCATACGCGAAGTTAACGATTTTCAGAGTTGGTTGGAAATGCTAACATGAAGCTTTAGTGTGATGATTTATTAGCTAGAGAATGATCTTTAGAAGAGGGTAGGTGGATAGTTCCGTTAGAGTACGGCAGTATGAAAATTGAATAGAAGTTGAAAATGAGCGAAGGGCCATTAATGCGACAGTTTTTAAAGATAGACGCACATTTTTGCCTAACCCGTACAATGTAACACACCATCGCCTGGAAATGCTCTCGCAACGTGGGGCTTTAGGTAGTGATGAAAACGTCGCTAGAACTATTCCACAGCCGCAGTCAGTTTATGAGCAACAAGAGGGACGCACATTTTTGCCTGTGGACTTGGAGACATACTTCAAGTCCCCGCGTACATCGTACGGGTTAGGCAAAAATGTGCGTCTATCTTGAAAAACTGTCACATTAATGGCCCTTCGCTCATTTTCAACTTCTATTCAATTTTCATACTGCCGTACTCTAACGGAACTATCTACCTACCCTCTTCTAAAGATCATTCTCTAGCTAATAAATCATCACACTAAAGCTTCATGTTAGCATTTCCAACCAACTCTGAAAATCGTTAACTTCGCGTATGAAGTAACACAAAAACACTTTGAATGTAACAACTCAAGGCGGGAGTAGCCGTCAACAATGCTGATGATGGTACAGCACGCAACAACCACCCTACTGCTTTCTCTCTGAGATGATCACGTTGGTCATGACGAGAGGAGCAACACAATAGTTGGGTAAAGAAGAACTGCATTATAACACACCATCGACTGGAAATGCTCTCGCAACGTGGGGCTTTAGGTAGTGATGAAAACGTCGCTAGAACTATTCCACAGCCGCAGTCAGTTTATGAGCAACAAGAGGGACGCACATTTTTGCCTGTGGACTTGGAGACATACTTCAAGTCCCCGCGTACATCGTACGGGTTAGGCAAAAATGTGCGTCTATCTTGAAAAACTGTCACATTAATGGCCCTTCGCTCATTTTCAACTTCTATTCAATTTTCATACTGCCGTACTCTAACGGAACTATCCACCTACCCTCTTCTAAAGATCATTCTCTAGCTAATAAATCATCACACTAAAGCTTCATGTTAGCATTTCCAACCAACTCCAAAACTTTCGTTATTTCTGGAACCATGAATCAGCAAATTTATCAGAAGGAGTACATACGGAAGAGACTACTGCCTTTTCTGAAGCAGCATGAGGTGAAGTGCCTATTCTGGTCGGCAAGCTGCCTCTACTTAAATTCCACTGAACAGTGGTACAGCGAAAATGGCGTCACAGTGGTTCCCAAGGAGATGAATCTGGCCAATACTCAGGAGCTGAGGCCAATTGAGGATTACTGATCAATTGTGAATCACATACTGAAGAAAAGGGTGGAACTGCAGTTGACCTGAAGGGTGTCAGGGTTCCCGCTTCATATCATCCTGGAGCAGGCCAATGAAGTCCAAGAGCCCCGAATAAAAATCTTCGACCGACTTAACCACCAGAATCTCTGAAAGTCAATCGGTGGGACCGAGAGTGACATAGGTGTAGAAATCAAGATGGCTATATCAATCTAAGCGGGCCCAGAGCGTGGGCCCGCGCCTATGTTCGCTACGGCTACTTGTTATTAGTACAGATAGGGGTGCCACCTCCTTGCATAAAACGAACTCATTCATGGATCATAAGTTTCCATATTCGGGTTGAAAAATTTACCCATAGCTGAGTGCAGTTTACATCCAATCTAGGTGATTTATTTCTACCATCTGGAAAACTGATCTTAGCGTGTGGACAATCGATAATGTCTCAAATCAGTCCTTTTATTGATCACCAAAATTGCACACTAAACATAATTTTTAATGCTTATTTCAGGAACACATCAGTATGTGTAATCAATTCATGAAATTCAAGACAGACATTCGAATCAACGATGTGCTGTTTATGAAACTTAATTTTTACGTTAAGAATAAGATACCACAACAAGGAGTAGAGCACTTATTACGGATGTTCGATGTGATCTCATCAGATAGCAGCCTTCCAAAAACTTTCGATACTTTTAAACAGATATTCCCGAATAAGTATGAAATAGAACGTGTTTATTCCTGCCAGAACTGCCAATATGGGTAAAATCGAGTTATATAGTTTTCAATAGTGATCAATATCATTTAATTATAAAATATTGTGTTTTTTTTTTCCTTTGGTTTGTTTTTTCCGTCGATCTTGTTTTCCGTGCTGAGCACCAATGCTACGGACGTGCCAGGAAGGCAGCTCCCACACCTGGACCCTACCTATCGACCCATCAACTCATGAACCGGGGACCAACGGCTTTACTTCCCATCCGAAGGAAGGCATGATCAGAGATGTTATGCCTCAGAACATCCCGGCGGTGCCGACTGGGATTGAACCCAGGCCTGCTGGAGTGAGAGGTCATCACGCTTACCACTACACCACCGGCGCCGTTATAAAATATTGTGTGTTTCAGGTATAGTGGCACACCCAGTGCAGAAACTGTGTGTTCTGTTACGAATTGTAATTCAACGCAAAAAGACTTTTTGTAGCCTTTTCTTTGGAGCATCAACTTCGGGAAACCTTTGGTCCCCGGTTGAGTTGATGGGTCGATTGGTAGGTTCCAGACGTGGGAGCTGCCTCCATGGCGTCGGTAGCATTGGAGCTCAGTACGAAAAACAAATCTCGCGTCACTTTTCAATAGGTCCTATCTACATTGATCGGTTCTCTTCATCAACACTCTCTTTCGTAAATAACTCGGCTTCACAAATGTTTCCTGCCGTCTTTGTCGAATTAGATGCTAGATTGTTGCTTCTTCCATCGAAAATATCCGGTCGTGGCGATTAAAAGTTAATCAAGGTTGATCCAAATAATTTGTAGCCCTGCTTTCAGTTTGATTACATGAGCATTTTGTGTGGTCGTTGGTTCTGAATATGGACAAACAGGCAGATGAATTCTATTCCTACTCTTTACTGTACTAAGCTTGGTGGCCCTGAAAAGAGCCCTTTTGTTGCCAAAGTTGGTGATGATTTAACCTCCGAAACCAAACAGAGTGCGTCTCTGTCACTTCAAAACGTAGATGACATCCATGGTCGCTTACGCTTGGCGTAAGTTGAGTATTAGTACAAGACACTGAAGAAGTCTGCACATTGTAAACGAAAAACGCGTATCTGTCAAGGATAAGCAAATAAAGTAGTGGAATTAAAATCTAGTCTAGTCTAGTCTACACATACACAGCCAGTACTTGAAAGAATCCTGGAAAATGATAGAAATACATCTATCATTTTTCTTGTCATTATTAATGCCTGCTGCACATCAAGGATGTGAAACAAACAATAAAGCGGCCAGGCCTACTGTGTAGCGTTTAGTTAATTTTTGTGGAAGTGAATGTTTACCATGTCTACTTAATAAGTATAGACAGTGGTTAACATTTAATCCACAGGTAATCAAAGAGCGGGGACATACCGTACCAACCGCTCCGTATGCAGGATTTGAAAATAGGCTATATAAATCGTTGGGAGTGACAGAGCTAAGAAAGTTAATGTACACTCCTTGGTTATCCGATCTCCTGGGATGGAACACAGGTATTTACCCCTTGTGTTCGAGCGTACAGTCCTCCCTCCGTACAAGCGTGGACGGCACCGCCCACCCACTGCCATCCCTCAATCGATCCAGCCAACCTCAGTCGAAGGACAACAGAGAGCGGTGTGCGGACGTAACCTATACGGAGGGAATGCTGTATTCGCCTAGGTTATAGCGCCCTTGCTCGCTATTCGTTATTCGCTGTCTACAATGAGAAGAAACAATGCATGAACTAACAACACGCCCCGCATACACGTAGTACCGATATAAAATGTATATTGGTACTGCGTGTACACTTCCATCATCAAAGCAATTCCTGCTTTGTAGATGGCACGTATTTAGTAGGATGTCTCCTAAAAAATAGGATGTCTAAAATCCATAGGATGAAAGTTAAATTTCATCCGAACAAATGATTCCAAATGCTACGGATTCATAGAAAATAAGTTTAAATAGATAAAAGTAAAAAAAGGAACAATCTCACCAAATCAGTCCAAGTGAATCCTTTGCAAGCAGCTCTGTCACGTTTGGTGTAGTAGTTCCGATCATAGACCCGCCTTACGGGGATCAATCCTCAGGTTTAATATAGTCAATTGCTCCTTGACGCAAACACGAAGCGACCGCTCATAAAATCATACAACGCATAAATAAACTGAACTTAAAAACTATCACTCGCGATGCCACAAATTTCTGGAGCGGGAGCATAAGCGAAATCTAATTACAACTTCACAAAAGTCGAGAAAAAACGGAGCAAAAATTGACGGCTCGCAAATAAAGTAGTGGAATTAAATGGAAAATACTAATCCTTCTCTCTCTCATTATACGCTTGGCGTGTTTAGTGTAGGTGACAGCATCACGGATCTCATTTTTCAGGAACACCCTCAGCACACCTCGTAAATCAGACCGGAGATACGTCAGACACCGCCACGGCGAGCCAGACGACGGATGGTGGTTATCTCGAAGAATTTGCGTTTGGTTCTGAATATGGCGATGAGTGTGCAAAATAGTACGCAATTCCATCTTCCCTACTCGCACGCGCCCGAGGATCGGAGGCGAATGCCACTTCGACTTGTTTCGTCTACTTACTACTCTCTGACGACTGTGCTGGGGAAGCAGCATTTGCATGTAGGTAATTGGTGGATTTGTTAGTTAATTCGACGCTTTTGGACAATGCTGGACATTTACCAGTTTTTCAATAGTTTCTTGTTGAAAATCAACATTCGGAAGCATTGTTATCGATGCGTAGCCATATTTCTGATCGATTGGTGATAAAATTATTGAAATTGGACCAGGGGCAGCTGAGTTATTAACGTTCAGAATCTTTCTTAATTTGTTACATGTTCCATTTTCGGTTTTCACAAAGTGTACCCCCATATAGAAATCAAAGACGTAGTCCTACGTCAGAATTCTGCACACCCACGTTGATAATCCAACGTGGTCTGCAATAAAAATCGCAAAAACGCTGAAAATCGCCAAATCAACCGTGTATGATGTGCTCAAACGTTTCAGGGAGCGAAAGAGCGTGGATCGAGTGCCTCAAGGTAAGCGTCGTAGTGGAACATATGACCGCAAGCTGAACCAGAAGGTGTTGAGAACCGTCAGAGCAAACCCTGGACTATCAGATAATGAAATCGCACAAAAATACGCTGCTGCTCGCAGTACCGTTCGAAGAATTAGTTTGCGATCAGGATATCGTTCTTATCGAGCCAGCAAGCAACCAAACAGAACGTTGAAGCAAAGTTTAGTCACCAAAACTCGACCTCGGAAATTTTACCAGCAGGTTTTGACGAAGTACCAAGGATGCCTGCTTATCGACGATGAAATCTACGTCAAAATGGATTTCGGACAGCTTCCTGGCCAAAAATTCTACATGGCGACGGCACGAGGAGATGTTCCTGCGAAGTTTAAGTTTGCTTTTATGGACAAATTTGCCAAAAACTGATAACTTGGCAAGGGATATGCAGCTGCGGAGCAATGACCAACGTGTTCGTGACGAATAAGACGATGGACTCGAAGCTGTACAAGGAAGAATGCCTCAAAAACCGGGTACTACCTTTCATTCAAGCCCATAAAGGTCCCGTGAAGTTTTGGCCAGATTTGGCGAGTTGCCACTACAGCCGCGAAGTCATCCGGTGGTACCGCGATAATAACGTAGATTTCATCGATAAAAACATAAATCCACCCAACTGCCCGCAGCTCCTGCCCATCGAGAGATTTTGGGCAATTATGAAGCAGAAGCTTAAGAAAAGTGGAAAAACGGCTCGGGACGCGATTCAGATGACCAAAATGTGGAACAAATGTGCCAAGGAAGTTGACTCCGGAGGTGTGCAGCGTTTAATGGGAGGAATAAAGAAGAAAGTGCACATTTTCATTAGAAACGAAGAGAAATGATTTGTATTGATATTTTTTTCCTAAAAGTACAGTGAATTACTTTCGTTTTGATTTATTACCCTTATTTGTACGTCAATCCGTTACCGAGATACAGATGATTTTATTATTCCGGATTCTAAATGGACATAGCTTTATTTCTCTTTGTAAATCAAAAACTCAAATTGATTAAAGTTCCTATTCCAAACAAACAGTAATAGTTGTTTGTTGAACGAAAATGGATTAAATTCTGATATAAATCTGTTAAAAAAATTAAAGAGATAATGAAAATTAATTGTATCATAATAAGATATATATGTTTTAGAATTTTTTTGAATGATGATATGGCTCTGATCTAAATTATATCATAATAAGTTATTCGTATCAAATATTGTAAAAAATTTGTTATTTTTCTGATATGCTCTTCTAGTCGGGAAGGGCTGCTTTTGCAAGTATACGTAATATTTGGAGATCGAACCAGATAAGAACACACTTTTACTTTACAGGGCTTACTAATGGGTGGAAACAAAAAGTTCAATCAATTGTTGGATTGGAGCAAGACATTGCAGCAGAGACATTCACAATGTCTCGATAAGGAAATAGTAAATCAAAAGTTGGCCTGGCCCCAGTAATTCTGAAGGTGCCCAGGATACTTGAGTGAGTTAAACCAGGTCTGCCCAACCTTTCCAAACTTGCTTTTTTAGATGGTTGTTTCTATGTTCGATGAACATGTTTCAAGCTACATTTTGTTAGTTTCTCATTCATTCTGGGCTAAAATTCATAAAATTAGACAAGAATGATACCATTGCTGAGATCCAGAGACCACGTCCTGCCTGCGGGCTGCACGTTGGGCAGCGCTGGCTTAAACAATACACCTCGAACAGGCTTCCCAAAAATAATTCATTGAAGTCCCACATCTCCATAAGTTTTTTTTTTTTTTTTTATTGTAAAATTGAGTTTATTTGGCTGGTTGTGTTAAAAACTAATTACTGCACATAATTACATAGCAACTTGTAAATGAAAAACTAACTCGCCAACGTCTACAGCGTTATCACAACCTATGATAAAGGTGACGTAATTAATAAAATATTTTAGAATTTCAATTTTTTGTCTTCTGCCTATGTTATTTAAAACTGGATGTATGAGAGCCTCCTCCGACCGTTAAGGATTGTTGATATCGTTCTCTGCAGGTGCGACCACGCCGGCGTCACTCGTGGACATTCACATAATTTGTGCTTCAATGTTTCTATTGCTCCATTACAGTGTAGGCACTGCTCGTTGTTTACTCGTCGAATAGTGTGCCATAACAGTATGTGCTCTATCTTTTCGTTAACGAGTAAATACCAGCTACTACGCTGGGCTGAAGAGAGTCTTCTGCTTCCGATGTTAAGCCACACGCGCTTCCAATTCACTGCAGGATAGCGCAATTCCACTCTCGGTTGATCTGTTTGGTCAAGGAAAAAGCGGTGTATTTGATCGGAGGAAGGGTTTTGTTGGATTTGTTGAGGCAAGCGAGGGTATGCTTGCAGGATTGTTTTTAGGCAGGGGAGATCAGCGGGGGGATTGTTGGGATTTGTGTGGGTAAGAAAGGAATTATAAAAGGGAATGGAGCCGATCTCCTGGAGATGCCGATTGATCAGCAGCGCTTTTGCTTTGAGAGCCGGCAGCTGTAGTTTCAGTCCACCTTGAATTCGTGTCCTTGATAATTGTTGCATTGGCACACGCGCTGGATGCCTTCTCCACAAAAATGTCCCCATGGTAGCTGTTATTTTGGCCGTATGGACACAGTATAGTGGCAATACGGACGAAAGATACCAAACCTTGGCCGTGATGAAGGTGTTGAGAAGGATCACCTTTTGGTGAAGAGTAAGTGTACGCAACGAATGCAGCCACACCTGTTGCGACATTTTGCCTATCAGCATATCCCAGTTTAGTGTGATCATGTGCCGTATAGAATTGGCAAAAATCACACCCAGAATTTTTATCTGATTTTCGGTTCTCATCCAATTCGCTTGAATCGGGTTCCCATTAACGAAACCGACATCCATCGACGTTGTTTTGTGTAGGTTAAGTACGGCTCCAGACACACGCCCGAAGCGATGGAATAGGTCTCGCACTGTTTCGATCTTGCTTGTCGATGTAGTGATGACGCTGATATCATCTGCATATGCCACGATCAAGTCGGAACCACACACTCGCTCGAGGGAATCTACCAGTGGATGTAAATACAACACAAACAAATGCATCGAGATTGGGTCTCCTTGTCTCACCGACCGCTGGATGGGAAACGATGCCGTAAGGTGCCCATTTATCAACAGGCGGGAAGAGGATAGAGTTGCAATCCGGGACAGCAAATTCACGAGTTGACTGTTTATGCCGAGGTTGCGCATATTCTCAAAGAGAAATGAGTGCCTTACTCGATCGAAGGCATGGTCCAAATCGAAAGAGACTAGCTTTCCAACCTGTTTATGCGACGTCAGTTGAGCGATCTTATCCTTCAGTGCTAGTGTGGCTTAGAAGATGTTATTGTGTGCGTTAGAACACTTCTGAGCGTTACCGAGTATGTGATGAGTTGTCATAACTGTTTCCAGGCGTGCCTTAAGTATGCGGGAGAACAGCTTGTAGTCAAAATTTAGAAGAGAGATAGGTCTGTACGAGCCAACAGTGTTACCAGCTCCTTTCTTCTTCACCAATACGATAACACCGTCCACAAACTCCGACGGGAAGTTGGATGCTAGTGCCTCGTTTAGCAGTAGGTTGAGCTCTCGATGGATGACGTCGAATGTTCGAAGATAAAATTCTTTTGGAATTCCGTCAGGCCCTGGTGATTTTCTGGAAGCACTCGTTTTGATCGCCGCCCATATATCCACCGTAGTTATTGCGTCCATACATGCCACGTTTGATGCATCGTTTTCTGGGACGATCTGGTTGCACTGAAAGTCCTCGGTCTGTACTACTTCTTGCGTAGGCTCCGAATACAACTCAGAGAAATATTGATGTACGTGGTCTTGAATGGTTTGCGTGTCGTCCATGATCCCACCTCGACCGCCGCGCCGTCCAAACGAGCTATCGTTGTCTTTTTTCTTCTCCTTTCGCCGAGCTGGAACACGGATATCGGTTCTCCTGCTACTAATTGCTCGTGTATACGAACAAAGGCTTGTGTGAAACGTCTCTGCAGAGCGAGCATCTCTCCCTTGAGGCGGTTGATAGTGGCTAGCATGTCCGGATTTTGATAGCAGCCGTCGTAGGCCCGTCGCAGCTGGTCGTAGAGGGATTGCTCCGCATGATGAAAATCGTCATAAGCTTGTTTTGATTTCCAGCGGAAGAAACTAGCAATTTTTGGCTTACCGTACGCCAGCCACCAGTCCATCCAGCTTCGGTAGTTGCGGTTTTGGCGTGTCCAAAATTGCCAACTTGTCTGGAACTCCACTATGTTTTCGTTGGTGAGGAGATGGGGACGAAGTGACCAAAAGCCGCGTCCTTGTGCTTGACCTAGGTGAGGTAAACACACTCGCAAAGTCACAGCCATGTGATCGGTGAATGAACATACGTTTGTATGCACGGTTCGCAGCTGATCACGTAATCCTCTGCTGACATAGATACGATCTAGTCTTGAAGAAGAATTGGCCGAAATGTATGTATGGCCAGAATCTCTGGGGCGTAGCATTATCCACACGTCATGCAGCTGCAACTGCTGTATGGTGGCCTCGATAAGTTCATAACCCTCACTGGAATGCTCCAATAGAACTGATGGTCAGTCCCAGAAGTCCCATGCTAGCCCTTTTTGTGTCCAATAGGGCTTTTATTACAAAGTAAAAGGGAACGCAAGTTACTACACATGTGTTGCTATACAATATATTATTCTATTCAACGAAATAAAAATAATCCTTCTTCATTAAATGAGGATCAAGCCGTAGATATGCACAATAATACGCAATTAACTTTTGCCAATACACTCCACGTGCTGTGCTAAGGCATAGCAAAACATTTCACTGCAAACCTTGTCCAAGAACACAGACACACACAACCAGACAAGGATTGCGTTGGGTGGATTTCATACAAGGTACCGCTGCCAGTGTACATACTATAAGTAAGGCACCCATTCATGTTACCGGTAGCGCGAAAAACCACTTAACGGTTCATTGTATTCCGGCAGTAGTCGACGGTTGAAACCACTACCGTACCGTTGCTAGCAGCCACGATACCATCTCGTAAAACAGGTTTCCAATGATCCTTGACGAAGTTCAATTGTACCAGCCACCCAGCCATACAAACAACCGCCCACCCACAACATCGCTTACAATCAACCGCGTGTAATCAGCTTTTTGATACTGAAAGCGCGACAAACTCTATTGGTGCTACCGCGAGCTTTCCTACATGGAACAGAAAAGGCATTACGTACTAGGGTAGGTGGGGATAAAATGAACACTTCACGTTTTTAGGAGCATTTATCAGAATTTCAATGAATTTAGCGCACAGCCGTTTCCATTTTCGACACCATTTACAAATGTTGCTGATTTCACTGCTAAACAAGCCAGTAGTTAACGTTACCCCCTATGTTCGTTTTATTCCCTGTCCCCCTGCACAGTTGATGCTGCTGAGCTGACGGTCTAGTTCAAGTTGGTGGCGAGTTGAACAAGTTTGTAAACGAAAACAAGCGAAAGCGAGACCGGCGGCGCACTGACCACGGACGGACGCCGGTTTGTTTCAACGGTCATCATATCAAAAAAGTAGCTCCAATTGAAGGGCAACATGCAGTTTGTGCTGTGTAGGAGCTGAATGCCATAAAAATGGCTAGCATGCGATTTGTTATGGCTACTTCCGCATGCATTGAGAGACAATTCACGGTGGGCTCGTTGGACGATGGAATTTCAACAATGTGGGCAGCTACGGTTGGTTTGGCATGCGGGCTCAGTGATATCAGAGAAATTTGAAATTTTGAACAGTTTCTGGTATTCAGAATAAAAATTGATCAACCTTATCATCTACCAAGGCTTTTTAAATGGAAGTCACTACAGTTAGTTTGTATTTTCTAGTCAAGGCAAAATTTTGCCATGAAGTAATTTGCACAGCAACATTGAACAACTGACGCTTGCATTCGTGGAGATTGACCTTCTGTACACACTTAGAAATGATCGCCGACTTTGGTAATTTTTACCGAACTCTGAACAGCTGAACTTTTCGGTAATTTTTTTTTGCAGTTCCATTCAATTGCTTTTCAGCTACTTTGAACTTAAATCTCCACTAAAATGACAAGATTTGACCATTCAAACAAGGTTGAACATGTTTTGATATTATTTTCAAATTCAACAGTCTTTAAAATGAAGGTCAAAGTTTTACCGAACGTTCAGCTGTTCTGATTTCGGTAAAATTTACCGAACACGGAAACACGAAATCTTAGTGTGCATAGTTTTGAGACAGAGCTATATCTAGAGCAGTCCACCCTCTTTTCCAGGGACTTCCCTCGGGGATCACCAAATTCTAAACTCCATACAAGGGGGACCTCATTCTGAGGCGGAGATGCCAGATTTTTTTTTTCAGAAGTCTGCGAAAAATGTCTGTGAATTTCAGAAATGTCTGTAATTGAGCTGCATAAAATTTGCAGAAGTTTTTTGTGTGACGGGGGGGGGGGGGGGGGTTAAGGGGTGTAATGAAATAGATACGAAATTTGTAATGTCAATAAAAGTCATGTTAGAGCAAAAAAGACTTGCTTTTAACGAATTGAACCTACATATGTGGAGTTGGAAGTGCATCCATTTACGCCGTATAGGGTAGAGCGCTACTTCGTCGTAATCGCCCATTTCCGTTCTATCGATCAGAAAAGATCAATAATATCAATGATTTCACCGTGCATAAATCAATAATAGGTTTGTTCCGATGCGTTAGTTCATTAGCTACAACATAAGTCCTGTTAGATCGCATTGAATGAATATTTACGCTTATTGTTCTCAAAACAAAAGAAGCGCTCCTAGCGAATCCCCTTTTTCTTCGTTCATCCGTAGGACGAAGAAAATCTAATGGCGTTTCAATGCGCTAGGACGGAATTGAAACTCGTAGAACGAATTTAGAATCAAGAAGCAATATTAGATTTTAAACAATATCTCAACAATTTGTCACTTTTTATCAAATCTTACGATACGTATGGAAAGGTGAATAAATTTAGAAGTCATTTTTGACAGAAATATTCCTTTTTTTTTGTTTAAACTCATTCAGAAAAGAGAGGTAAAGCGTGGGTTGTGCTTGGTAGGACGGAAATTAGATCATAAACCCTTCGTTAAAAGCAATCAATAAAAAGATAAATTACCATTGCACGACAAATGAGTTCGACTCAAAGTTGCGATTAGTTCACTCTTATTTTTGAAAACTGAGTTAACTCATAGTTGTTGAAACGCTTCAGATAGGAAGGAATATCGACATAAAGATCATCGAGAAGTGAAGAATACTGTACAACGAAGCCAAGTGTTGTAACGATTTTACAAAAACAGTTTTAAAATGAGATGTATTCATTACATTTTGCAAAATAATTACACACCTGAGGGAGAAAAACTTGGCTAAATATAACACAATTTGCTTATACCAACCTTTTTGCCTTTCTTGTACACCAAGGTGTACCGAAAGGCTATGATATCACTTGAAAAACACCCCAAGCAACACAGAAAACATCTCAATTATTTTATTTTGACGTAGAACTACGTATTTGTCGACTATACTGGGGTGCAAATCAAAAAGTATGTGTGGTGAAGGAGTGTTAGGTTTTGAACGCTTGTAACTTTATCATTTAAAGATGAAATTTAAATCCAAATACGCCAATCGATAGGATATTAGGGGGCGACCCCGGCGTAATGGTTAGCATCCATACCTCTCACGCCAAAGTCACGAGTTCAAATCTCACCCCCGGACAAGTCACGAATGACCCAAGAGCGTTAAAGTGACTAATATAAAAAAAAAAAGATAGGATATTACATTACAAACCTGCTGAAATAAATATTTTTCCAATTTTTCTGTAATTAAACTTTTGAAAATGTACAAATGATAATTTTATCACTGTTTTCATGAAATAAGCCTTTTTCCCAAACCCAGTCATCATAAACGAATACCACTTGGTTGCACATTATTCTGCTTAAACCTGAAAAGATATAAATCAGCGCTGCTCTTCTGAGTACTTGGCACTGATGAAGTCTGCAAGTAGTAGACAAAATACGCGTATCTGTCAAAAGATAAGCAATTATAACGGAATTTAAAGGAAATAAACCAACTCACTTAAAGCTCTTCATAAAGGGATTCCGTTAAGAGGTTCGACAAATTTAAAGGATTCACAATTATTAGTAAAACAGAAGTTTTCCCTGAATTGCTTGCCGCATCAAAACTTTCAAATTTGAGAAAAAAAATTGCTTGAAAGACATATTCGATGATTTTATGTTGGTGAATTACACACTACTGACTGTGAAACATATCTGGTACCTCTATACATAAAATTATATTAACATCCTAAGTCCATCCTTTTTTCCATATTCTGCACAAAAGAAACGTTCTGCCCCGCCCCCATTCATAATAAAATGGCGGGAAATCCTGTCAGTTGCGGGGCTTAGAAAGTATGTTTTGTGCAGAATATGTAAAAAAGGAGGGACTTCGGATGTATTTTTTCGGCAAAATATGTAAAAAATGAGGAACGTCGGATGTTAACCTAAATGCATATATCATGCATCATAGATAGAGATAGATTGATAGTTTCTACGTCATTCTGCGGTCGTGTCTAGGACACAACCCTTTAATTTTTTTTATTTAAGTTGCCCTGAAATCCTTTAAATGGTACAGGAAATACATCTTGATACGACAAAGTTTCAACTTTGTTGCTTCATTTACTTTAGGTCACAATAATGAAACTCAACTGTTTCAATGTACTGCTTGGATGACCTGTCAAATCATGCCTCAAATGGGAGGAGCAAACATGTTACACTCAAATTGGTATGAAGTTATATGCTACGTGATATTGTATGAAACACTTGAGCAACAAATCTAACTTGTGTTGTGTTTGTTGAATGAGAGTTCCATAAAATATTATGTTTCTTAAAACTTTGGTGCAACAGAGTGTGAACAATAGGTTTTTGTACCTATTGAGCAACTGTTTCGAAATGTTACTAAAAAGTTGACGAACCAAGATGTGTCGAAGAACCTATTTGCAATCTTGTTCCAATTAAGCGTTTGAATCTATAAGTTTTCAAACTTTGTTTTGCAACCAACTGAATCAAGTTGTCACTGTAAATGTTTGTTGTAACCATATAGTATCTACCATGGCTCAAATATGTCTTGTCACTTTGATGTTGTAAAATATGTTTGGACAACATTGGCAAAAGCGGAGAAATCGTAATGCATGTGCTAACATCTACATAGGAAATGGAAGACCACCACGAGGATGATAGGATTACGGATGGCGAGGGACGATGGTGACAAAAGCCGATGCCAACAGCGGCTGGCGTGGCCGTAGTCTCTCAACCGACCGGGTGTTCCAAAGGGCTAAATAGAACGGTGAGCAGCCTGAGGCAGAGTTGCTACCTATCACAATCACGATCGCCAAACAGCTGATGGTAGTAACGCTTTGTACATTCCAATCAATGAGCTCGTCGAAGCTCTCTCCATGAACATCTATCATGTTGACGAAAGAAGTAAAAAGCAACTGGTGAATGTCGTCTTCAGCGGTGATCCATTACCGATCTCGTCATTCCCGACAATCACGACACTCATATGTGCTCGTTTTGAAGCAGTTGCTGCTTTGCTTGCAAATGTGAGTGTGTTGATGAGTGTGCCCAACAGCTTCCGTTTAATGTTGCCTACTTTGTTTGTAACTCACACAGTCGCGCCTGCCGAGACGAACTTGGAATGCGTAGGCATTGTTTTCATTTTCTTCTGTCGTTTCGCTTTTTCTCATGATCGTACTGCAGAAGTCTTCACTGTTTTCGTTGTGCTTTTCATCATCAGCAGCGAGTGTAACGTTTTGCTTGTGAGCAGCGACCATTACTGGTGATTGTTGTTTGCCATGGCTCTAACTTTCACTGCGTGACAAAACGATCTGTCAGCGATAGTCGGTTGATGCGAAGACGAGTGTCACGTGAGTGTCATGATTTTTTGCATCACTGGCCTGAGGTGACGATGGATGGGTTGTTGCGTGAGCTGGGGGCAGCAAATATGTTGATACCGTCGAACGGAGATGTGGCCGTTGAGGATCCGTTAGAGACGGAGCTCGTATTTGCAGGAACTGCTAGCGAACTGGAAACGGCACCAAATAGCGGGTGGATTTCCAGAAGTAGTGGCTCATAATGCTGAAACCTGATGGCTGCTGGCGGAGGAGCTGCACCGATGTCGCTACCACTCGATGTCACATTGCTACTGACAAGTGACATTTAAAGCACGCACACTCTAAGCGTTGAAATATCGATCCCATTCACTAATTATTGGATAGTAATATTATGATCGACCAAGGGGTCAAAAAGCAAGGATTTATGTACTAACCATAAATTGATGATACGCAGCAGCTAGCTGGTATATTAATTTGGAGCTGAATTTTTATATCTTGTTTCCGGGAGTCATACGAGTCCCACAACTGATCTCCAACAACCGTCTTCGGAATCCGTAACCGCTCAAGTTTTCTCATTTTTTTTAGAGAATATTGACGGTTAAACACATTTTTTCAGACATCACCGCACAATGATGGACACAAAAGCCGCAGAAAATCAACCTTTCGGTTTTGTTGGGAGTTTAAATAGATGCATAAAATACTTAGTTGAAGATGCTAATTTCAAATAACAGACTGTAGTGGTAATTTTTAAACGATAGATGGAGTAGATGAAAGCATAGAGTTGATAGTTCCGTTAGAGTACAGCAGTGTGAAGATTGTATATAGATATTAGACTAGCGAGCTAGGACAACTTTTAAGAAAGGTACAAATCGGTTTTTTCATCTCTCTTTACCAAACTCCCCCTTTGGAGAGGGATGGTGAGGGGTGTCCCCCCCCCGGCCACCACTGGCAAAAAGAGATGAAAACCGACCTGCTCAAGTACCAACTGTGTGTTTGAAACAGTTCTACCGATTTTTTACCGCACTTCAGTTGTTATTTGAAGGAAGGCATCCAGTCGTAGGTTTGGAAATTGCAACTATTGTTTACCCCTACCACGATATGTGCTCCTGTCATCGTCGACTTGACGATCTCGAGGGGACACGGGTGGGGTAGGTGCTGCTACTGTACCTTTCGACCATTGACAGTAATTGATGGTATGCTCCCATCCAGAGTTATGTACTTTGACAATATGTTTTTAGTATTACTTCTACGTGAAGTCAACGATTTACAATAGTTGCAATTTCCAAACCTACGACCTTCAAATAACAACTGAAGTGCTGTAAAAAATCGGTAGAACTGTTTCAAACACACAGTTGGTACTTGAGCGGGTCGGTTTTCATCTCTTTTTGCCAGTGGTGGCGGTGGGGGGGGGACACCCCTCACCATCCCTCTCCAAAGGGGGAGTTTGGTAAAGAGAGATGAAAAAACCGATTTATACCTTCCTTAAAAGTTGTCCTAGCTCGCTAGTTTAATATCTATATACAATCTTCACACTGCCGTACTCTAACGGAACTATCAACTCTATGCTTTCATCTACTCCATCTATCGTATACAAATTACCACTACAGTCTGTTATTTGAAATTAGCATCTTCAACTATGTAAATCGTTGACTTCACGTAGAAGTAATACTAAACACATATAGTCAAAGTATGAAATACTTCTTCAAACTAGTTTTTCAGCGTTTTTTGCGTTCAATAAACTTTATGTCAGCTAAAAAATAATAAAACAAAAGGATCTATCGCTTATTTGGTTTAAAAAAGCTGATCAATTATTAGGCCTTGATTGATTGTTACTTGTAAAGTATTTATTTCAAATTAACTATGCTGATTAGAATTTAGGTTTGCGGCTACGGGTCGGACACTTCATGAAATAGGATTCTGGTAGGTGTGTTTTAGTAGCCCACTGATGTGACGGGGTGTGGCATCTACCAGCTTGTCAGAATATCTTGTCGGTGATTGACTCACAACAGAGCGGTGCTTTGCCTTAGAGAGCCGAAAAAGTGCCTGGGTACATTATTTAGAGTGACCACTGACCATCCCATTGACTATTACTTTTTTTAAACATAATTTTGAGTTTTAAGAACTCATCTTCATGCTAATTTCATTCGGTTAGAATTAAAACAAAAATTAATCACATTCGCAAACACAACCGCTATCCACCTACTCTCTACTAAAGATCATTCTCTAGCTAATAAATTATCACACTAAAGCTTCATGTTAGCATTTCCAACCAACTCTGAAACAGTCCGCATCGTGCTCTCTTGCCGTGCGGATCTATTTGCTTTTTGCTTAAGGAAGTGTTACTACTACCTAAAGCTACAACAAATTTAAACAGCACTTTTCAGTGCTCAACCTGTAAAAATTTTCTACCTTGTTCAACTCCTCTTATTCCTCTTCGATCCTTGTTTGGACCCTACCCGAGGTAATCCTTCTTGGATATCGATTTGGAAAATTCCTCTTCGATCCTTCAGATTCTTATAGTAATCTGCTTGGAAGTCGATTTGGATAAAAATTTACTGCCGCCATGGCGCCTAAACGCAAAAGAAAGGGGCAAACTCTTGACCCCCCTTCTGATGAAATTAATTTGAGTAATCAATTTGATTTACTCACGGATGATGAGAATGATCCATCATCCAAGAAAAATTCTAGTAAACTTTCCCGGCTTAATGCCAAGAAGGAAAAGATTCCCCCTATTGTGATAACCACTACCGATTTCCATGCTCTTCGCATGGAACTTTTGAATTTCGTGAAAGTTAAGTTTTCACTACAAATTGGACGTCGGGGTGAATGCCGTGTATTGGCTGAAACCTTGGACGGATTTAAATGTCTTCTCAAGTATCTTACTGAGAAGAAGCACAAGTTTTTTACTTACGACACCAAAACTGAACGTGTGTTCAAGGTTGTCATGAAAGGACTGCCCAGTGGTGAATCCCTGGATCAGATCAAAGATGAACTGGCAAAATTACTTGGAGTTGTGCCACTCCAAGTAATCAAAATGAAAATGAAATCCCGTCCTGGCGATTCGCGCAACGGGATTTCTAATGATTTTTATTTAGTTCACTTCAAGTCTAGTGAACTAAACAACCTTAAGGCCTTAGAAAAAGCTAGCCTTATGCTCCATGTCCGAGTGAAGTGGGAACACTTCAGGAAGACTGGAGGAAATTTCCAAAACCTCACTCAGTGCCGTAAGTGCCAGGGATGGGGTCACGGAACTAAAAATTGCTACATGCCAGCTAAATGCATGAATTGTGGTGATTCCTCTCACGCAAAGGACGACTGTCCTGTGAAGGAAGATCCTAAGAAATTTAAATGTTCAAATTGTGGTGAAAACCACAAATCCAATTTTTGGGAATGTAAGACTCGCAAAGCGATCCTACAATCTCGTTCTAACCGACAGGTAGGAAACGCTCCACGTTTCCGACCAGGTACAAATTCCTCTGCTGTTAACAACGGTCAGCGAGGAACAAATTCTACATTCGTACCCGTAGGTACAAATATCACCCCTGCTTCAAATGTTTCATCTGTACCTACTCCCCTCGCTGCTAACAATGTTCAGCGAGTTAATGGAGCTACCTATGCTGCTATTGCAGCGGGTAGAAATCAAAATACTAACCAACGTTCTAACGGAAATTTTGACAATTTTGACTTAGGAAGCATTACTGCTCCTAAAATGGAATTTTTACAGAATTCATTAATTGACATGATTTCTGATATGCTTAAATCTAACTCCATGTTTGATGCTATTCAAACTGGAGTAAAATTTGCTAATAATATTGTCATGACTTTAAAATTCAGTAATGGATTTTAAAGCATTAAACATTTTAAATTGGAATGCTCGATCTCTTAAAGATAATGAAGACGAGCTATTTAATTTTTTGAGAGTACATAACGTGCATATTGCCGTTATAACTGAAACGTTCCTTAAACCTGGCCATAAGGTTAAGAAGGACTCAAATTATTTAATTTATAGAAATGATCGTCTTGATGGACCCTGTGGTGGCGTTGCCATCATTATTCATAGACGAATCAAACACAAAATACTTTCTTCATTTGAAACCAAAGTTTTTGAAACTTTGGGAGTTTCTGTTGAAACAAAATTTGGACAACTTACGTTTATAGCTGCCTATTTGCCATTCCAATGCGTAGGCCAGCAAAAGAATTTTCTCAAGGGTGACCTTCAGAAACTTACCCGTCATAGGTCTAAATTCTTCATTATTGGTGATTTTAATGCAAAACACCGCTCATGGAATAATGCTCAAAGCAATTCCAATGGTAATATTCTGTTTGATGATTGTTCTGCAGGTTATTACACTATTCAATATCCAAACAGCCCAACATGCTTTTCTTCTGCAAGAAATCCCTCAACTATTGATTTGGCCTTAACTGATTCATGTCATCTTTGTAGCCAATTGGTTACCCATGCTGACTTCGGTTCTGATCACCTTCCAGTAACTTTTGAAATATCCCAAGAAATAATTTGTAATCCCAACAGCTCTACTTTCAATTACCATAGAGCTAATTGGGAGCGGTATCGAACATTTATGGAATATAACTTCGATCCAAACATTCCTTTGCAAACCAAAGATGAAATTAATTATGCTCTTGAATCTCTGACTACTTCTATAGTTGAAGCAAGAGCTGCCTCAGTACCAAAATGCGAGGTTAAATTCGATTCAATTATAATTGACGATGATCTTCAGCTCTTGATCCGTCTTAAAAATGTCCGTAGGAGACAATTTCAAAGAACACGCGATCCTGCCATGAAAGTTATCTGGCGGGATTTGCAAAAACAAATTAAAAAGCGATTCTCTGCCCTGAGGAACAAAACTTTTGAAAATAATGTTTCTAAATTAGACCCGAGTTCCAAACCCTTTTGGAAACTCACAAAAATTTTGAAAAAACCTCAAAAGCCAATTCCAGCGCTTAAAGAAGGTGGTAAAATTTTGATCACAAATTTGGAAAAAGCTCAGAAACTTGCTAAGCAATTCGAGAGTTCCCATAATTTCAGTTTGGGTCTTACTAGTCCTATTGAGAATCAGGTTGCTGGGGATTTTCTGAATATTTTCTCTCGGGAAAATATTTTTGATGATTCCTGGGGGACTGATTTGGACGAAGTAAGGTCTATAACTAAAAAGTTTCAAAATATGAAAGCTCCAGGTGATGATGGAATTTTCTATATCCTCATCAAAAAACTCCCAGAGAGTACCTTGTCTTTCTTGGTAAAATTATTTAACAGATGTTTCCATTTGGCATACTTTCCTGATAAATGGAAAAATGCAAAAGTTGTTCCAATTTTGAAGCCGGATAAAAATCCTGCTGAAGCTTCTAGCTACCGCCCAATAAGTTTGCTTTCTTCAATTAGTAAACTTTTTGAAAAGATAATTTTGAATAGAATGATGCTTCACATCAATACGAACTCAATTTTTGCAGATGAGCAGTTTGGATTTCGCCATGGGCATTCAACTAGTCATCAACTCTTAAGAGTTACCAATTTAATTCGTTCAAACAAATCGGAAGGCCACTCAACTGGAGTTGCTCTTCTAGACATAGAAAAAGCATTCGACAGTGTTTGGCATGAAGGTTTGATTGCTAAATTGAAAAAGTTTAATTTTCCACTTTACATTATGAAATTAGTCCAAAATTATTTAACTGACAGAACTCTGCAGGTAAATTATCAAAATTCCAAATCTAATCGACTACCTGTTAAAGCAGGAGTTCCTCAGGGTAGCATTCTTGGGCCTATATTGTATAACATTTTCACTTCGGACCTCCCTGATTTGCCTCAGGGTTGCCACAAATCTTTGTTCGCTGATGACACAGGCATTTCCGCTAAAGGAAGAAGTCTTCGTGTTATTTGCAGCAGACTTCAGAAAAGTTTAGATATTTTCTCTTCTTATTTACAAAAATGGAAGATTTCTCCCAACGCTTCCAAAACTCAACTTATAATATTTCCTCATAAGCCTAGGGCTTACTTTTTGAAACCTAGTAGTAGTCACATAGTCACTATGAACGGAGTTCCAATTTCCTGGTCAAACCAAGTGAAATATCTTGGATTAATACTTGACCAAAAATTAACTTTTAAAGATCACATTGAGGGCATTCAAGCCAAATGTAACAAATATATAAAATGTTTGTATCCTCTTATAAACAGGAAATCCAAACTTTGCCTGACGAATAAACTTCTAATATTTAAACAAGTTTTTAGACCGGCCATGCTTTACGCTGTGCCAATATGGTCTAGTTGTTGCACTACCAGGAAAAAAGCACTTCAAAGGATTCAGAACAAAATTCTGAAGATGATTTTGAAGTTGCCTCCCTGGTACAGTACTACCGAAGTACATAGAATTTCGAATGTTGAGACTTTAGCACAAATGTCCAACAAAATAATTAATAATTTCCGGCAAAAATCGTTACAATCCTCAATTGCAACGATTAATTCCCTTTATACTTAGATAAGATTTAGTTTTAGTTATTTAGTTTTAAGCTATCAATTGTTATACTGACATGCAGGTTTAAAAAACCTGTTTAAAATACTGAATTGCCAAGACAGGAACAATGTAAAAACACTTAGATATATATCATAACAATTAAGGCTGGTAAGTTACTGTAGTAACTGGAGCACCTAGGTTAAAAATGAAATGTTATTTATTTTGAATTTGGAACAAATAAAGAGTTAAAAAAAAAAAAAAAAAAAAAAAAAAAAAAAAAAAAAAAAACCAACTCTGAAAATCGCTAATTTCGCGTATGAAGTAACATAAAAACACTTTGAATGTTCATACTTTTATTCAAATAATTTTTTCTACGATTGTCACTTCTTCTTGCAGTCTAAACAAAAACATCAGTCTGCTTTTTCCGCATCACGTTACAAAAATATCCAATACATTTATGTGGTTAACTTGAATGTCATTAACATGTATTCGAAAACATCACAGTACTGTTTTAAATATTTCAGTGAAACATTGTGGTTAAGTCAGTTGTAACCTCATTTACAACTTGTATCATTCAAATATCATGTTACATGCACCTTATTTGCAACACCTTATGCCACAAACAAAAGTTGCAAAGAAACTCCACCTTCTGCGCTTTTTAAGGTACAATGAAGGTTTATATGCGGTGCGTTGTCCATAATTTAGACCGTCTATTAGTCACACTAAGGTTGTTGTTACTCGCTGAGAAACAAATGGTGTTACTTGGGACAATTTCGTTCCAAGACCCGGAGAGACGAATGGCATATACCAATAGACTCATCTCAACGGGATAGGAAAATGTTTCTGTATGTGTGTATATATGTATGTATGTATGTAAGTTCGTATAAGTGTAGCTCACTCATTTTTCGCAAAGATGCCTGGACCAATTTGAGTGAAACAAGTTCCAGAACATGTGGTTCAGATCCTCATAGATCGCTATTGATTTTTTCCCGATCCGAATTATGGTTCCAAAAATATGAACAAAAATGTGAGTTACAGATTCCACTGAGGCATTCGCAAAATATTGATACATGAAAAACTCATCACCTCAAATCACGTTAGAATTTTACTATAAGATCAATGGTGGACTTATTCAGACCCAATGATCACAATGTCCTCTTTCAGATGTACCGGATACCCCCGGGAAGTGGACAGATTCTGACATGCGCCGAAATGCATCGTGCGATCAGGGTGGCCAGATTATTTTTTCATTATCGGTTGGTTCTCAAAACCTCTATCGGTAGTTATCGGTAGGCCGAAGGCTTTCCCGAAACTTGAAACCTTTGTGAGCGGAGGGGGGGGGGGAAGTTTGATGAAAACAAATCACGCGCAATGTCGGACTTTCGAAACGATGTTTTTTTAATAGGATAAACGCACCAGTATTGGTCATGTTCATATTTTTGCCATTTTTTTTACTATATTTCACGTTGTTAACAATTTTGAGATGTTCAGTTGCGTTCAGATTGTTGGTACAAATCAAATTCATTTTGACCACAAAATGCACGAATATTGTAATTTAATCGGTTTTCTGAGGAGTGGCCAAAATAGGACCTTACGGCCAAGACTGGTGTAATTCTCCTTTACGATTTCCTAAGTGTCCGACATTCTATTAGTTGTAAACACAATGTAAACAGAAAGAGATCCGTCCTACAGTCATCGGTTCAATGATACACGCAAACCAAAAATCTATTACAATGAATGTTAGTTCCGTTTCCTATCATCCTCTGTTCATGAACATCGCAGCGAATGATAGAAGTTGACTTTACAGGCGATGTAATGGTTTTTTGTCTTTTTCATTTCGTGTTCTATCTACGCTTTCGACTATACCAGTAAGCTTGTAGAACGACGCACATTGTAGAACAATGTAGAATGACACACACACTTGCCAAGAATCTCTCCAGCAGAAAAAGCATACGAAGTCAAGTATGCGAGAAAATGAGCGCTTCATGTTTGCTTTTAGACTATCCATATTCAGGAGTATGGAGAGAGCAGTGGAGAAAGCACAGGTCTGATAATCGAAGCGTTCTTGGTTCGAGTCCAGTCGGCAATCGGATTCCTATTTTTTTCGACATAACTAATTTACCTCACTAATACACTCTACATTTTTCGGTCTCCAATTTTCTTGCATTGGACCGCAGCTAGGTATATCGCATCCTCGGTTCATGCGGTCTCCACTAAAATCCTCTGATGATGAATCCCACATAATTGTAAGTGAATCTTACATCCCTCGGTTGGGTGTACCTACTTTTGGGTACAACTAACTTACTTTTTGGTAGAAATCTAGTGGAAAATTCCATATTTACTTGTGTGGAATAGTAAATTAAATCTGCTTTAACTGCAAAAGTGTTATCATCCAATTAATTACACGTAATTAATTTTGGCGAGGGGCACGCACAAATCTTTCAATATTAAGCAGCCCAATCAACAAATATTTAAAATCTTATCATTTTTGCATTCATTACGTTAAATACACTCTTCAATTCAATGAATAATAAAAATACTGTCAAAAATAAGTATTTACAATACATTCAATACCACACAAAATATTATTAATTTAATTTATTATCACAAAATATTTGTTAATTATTTTTAATACTGCTCTAAAAATCTTGTTGTTTATTTCAATACCGCTTGAAATAATTTCATTATTAATAAATATTTGAACGGTTTTTTCATTACCACGCAGTCAAATAGATTAGTGCGCGCCCCTCGAATTTTGGTATCTATGACAGATACGTACAATGTGCAGTCTTCATCAGTGTCATTTCCCACTAAAGACTTATCAAAACCTAACCCTCTTAAGTACATTGTAGTCAAAATACGTATATGTCATGGATACCAAAATTAATTAAGTGGAATTAAATGGAAGATTTTTAATATCGGATGATTATTTTTTAGAAAGAGCGTATTAATTTTCAATCATTCGATATGATTAAAACGAGGGGGCGACACATCTAAATATCAATTCTAGATGCTCAAAAAATCTCACACTAGCGAATAAATCTTCGAAAAGTCTTCTTTCATTTCTCGCATCTACTTACATCGTGCATCATCTTTTTGCAGAAAATCTTCAAAATCGTGATAAATCTTCTTTCTATCTATTCAGCGTACGCGCAGCAAGTCACAGCAAAACACAATATTTCCTGCATCGTAGATAGAGTCGTCCTCCTCGGGAAATCTTCAAAATCGTGATAAATCTTCCTTCTATCTACTCAGCGTGCGTGCAGCTAGCCACAGCAAAACACAATCTTTTCCGCATCGTAGATAATGTCGTCCCCCTCGGATTAAACTGAGTTTAATGTCAAATTGATTAAATTTCAAGCAAAATGGGAATAGTTTAATTTATTAGTGTAGATCAAACTGACTGACTACACAGAAAATAAAACATAGGTTTTGAACATTTTTCAAGATTACTAAGGTTGTGTTCCAATGGTAAATTTTCACCCAAGTTTGACTGATGAAAAAATTCAAATAAATCTGCAATTCTGACCGATCAGGAATCAATCTTGACAAGCATGTTCTCAAAAATCGGACGATCAACAACAGAGAGATTTTCGAACACTATAATTTATTTTCGAAGTGTAAAGTTTAAGTGAAAATTCACCAAATGGAACACAGCCTTAAAATCTGTGATTCTCGGTAAGGAAAATGAAAAATCGGTAGTTTTGAACCTTTCGTCTGTGAATCGGTAGGCATTCCTAAAATCGGTAGGACTACCGATAAATCGGTAGGTCTGACCACCCTGCGTGCGATACCTCAAATTACATGGAACTCAACATAATAATTAGTGCAAGAATTTATTTAGATTTACGTAAAACTTCTTTGATATTTATTGCTGGAAGAGAAAAAGTGCGTATTCATGATCGAAAAAGTGAAATTTTGAAATGTAAACAAAAGAAGAAACTCATTTTACTCGACGATAGCTGAACCGATTTGAATGAAACCACTTCCATTTAAACTGTTCTCCCAAATGATGCTATTGAATTTATCTTGATCTCACTTTGGGTTCCGCACATTTGAGTTTTTCAGTTTGAGTTAACATATCCAAACAAACTATCAAATCGTATGGAAAATGTTCGTTTTGGATACAACATGCAGCACATTGACACTATGACCGTCTATAACAGTGGCAGCTCGTTCGTGTGGTGGATTTGGATTTTAAAATAAATTTTAAAATTTTCCCTTGATTACAAAAGTTTGTAAATATCTGTAAAAACACTAAAAAGTCTGTAAATCTTCTTCTTCTTCTTCCTCGCATTTCGAACTTATTGCGTATGGAGATTAAGCTTATTGCGTGCTCTCAACTTAGTGTTCTAGATGCACTTCTACAGTTATTAATTGAGAGCTTTCGATGCCCATACTATTTTTGCATTAGTATAATTGTGTGGCAAGTACAATCATACTCTATGCCCAGGGAAGTCGAGAAATTTTCCAACCCGAAAAATTCCTAGACCGGACCGGGAATCGAACCTAGCCACCTCCAGCGTGATCTTGCTTTGTAGCTGTGCCTTTACTGACTGAGCTAAGGGAGGTCCCAAGGTCTGTAAGTGTCTGTAATGAAAAAAATGTCCGTGTGAAAAAATTAAAAGTCTGTTAATTCACAAACATGTCTGTATATATGGAATCTCTGTTCTGAGGTTGCAACCATTTTTTTTTTCTGGGGATCCTCCTCTGCGATTTCTACATTTTGAAACTCTGTAAGTTGGAGAACCCCCTTCTGGAGTTCCCAGAGACGAACCAGCCAATCACAATAGTTGTAAAATCGCAAATCTCGGCCAAAATAATGTTTGTGGTATAATATGGTCATTTTACAATTCTTGTTCAAAGTTTTCACAAACAAAATTGGTTCAACCTCAATATGGACTGTCCACAAACTACGTAGATGATATTTGAGATGATCTCTTTTAGCGTACTTAGTAGCATATAGTTTTTATAAATTTATTTAAACCACCATCCTTTCTCCTCCCTAAAGCATCTCTACGTATTTAGTTAATGGATAGCCCTATAGAACCAGCGGCGCTGGTAGTGTAGTAGTGAGCGTGATCACCTCTCACCCCAGCAGGCCTGTTCATGAGTTGATGGGTCGATAGGTAGGGTCCAAGTAAGAGAGCTGCCTCTCTGTCGTCGGTAGCATTGGTGTTCAACACGGAAAAACAAAATCATGGAAAAAAAGCCCCTTAGACCGCATGATTAAGGTGAAATAGGGGGTTTAATGATCAAGTTTGTAATTTGATTTTTTTTTCATAAAACAAAATATTTTCAAAGCGCTATTTCGAAGCTCTTTTTATTAGTAAAAAATTGACAAAACGTGTTATTTATTGTGTGATTACTTCTAATGTTTTATGTTTCACAACATTACAAAGTAAATTTCATTCCATTTACATTTCTTTATCAATACTTGATGTTTGCAGCTCCATTTCTTCCAAATACACACTTGAAACAACAGGATCACTTGAATCCAAAAGTCGGTGGAACACCTCTCCCAGATTGTTGATACGTGATGATAGACGAACGTGTTTCAAACGACATTTTCTCAAAATTTTATTCCTCGCTTCTTCCGACATTTCACCTACCTCAGAATATATGCCCGTGAATCGAAATTTTGTGCAAGTTTGGTGTCATTGGAGCCCAGTTGCACTTTTCAACGAATAATTTAGCGGTTTCATCCTGGCACTAGGTCCTGCAGCAAGCTAAAGGTGGATCACGGCGTGACCATGACCACCACAATGAGGAATGAGACTTGGAAAATTATGTTAGTAAAACCCCCTCCCCCCCTTAACAACAACCCGAAAAAGACATGGACTTTAACGATCACTTTTTTCCGGGAAATAAATTTTAAGCAAACCACAATTAGGGGCTGTTCATTAACGACATAGACCCCCTCCCCCTGCGTAGAGTAAGCTCAATGACCTAGCCGAACGCTCCTCTGCGACGGGTCTCAGCATCTACGTCAACAAGACCAAATCGTTGGATATCAACACGGGCAACCCTTCCAACTTTACGGTAGCGGGGCAAGCAGTGGAGAAGGTCGAAAGTTTCCAATATCTTGGCAGCCAAATAGCGTCGGACGGCAGGACCAAGAGCGACATAGGTGCACGAATCAAGAAGGCTAGGGCTGCCTTTGAGAGTTTACGAAACGTATGGAGATCCAACCAGATAAGTCAACGCACCAAAATCCGAATTTTCAACTCGAACGTGAAATCTTTGTTGTTATACGCCAGCGAGACGTGGTATGTATCAGCGGAGAACACTCAAAATCTCCAGGTCTTCATCAACCGATGCCTGCGGTATACAATTCGTGCCTGGTGGCCTCTCAACTGGATCTCGAATGCCGAGCACCATCGTCGATGTCATCAGAAGCCGATAGCAACAGAAATTCGAGAGCGAAAGTGGAGGTGGGTCGACCACACACTTCAACGGGGCGGAAACGAAATCTGCTTGCTAGCGCTGGATTGGAATCCGGCAGGACATCGCAGCAGAGGCAGACCCAGGGGCTCATGGCGGCGGAGCCTCAATAAGGAAATTAAGCAAGTCGATAGGAATCTGACCTGGGCCCAGGTCAAGGCAAAAGCGAGCAGCCGCCCAGGATGGAAGTCTTTCACGTTGGCCCTTTGCACCGCTGGTGGTGCACAGGACCCTAAAGTAAGTAAGTAAGTAAGGTGGATTAAGGATCATTCTGAAGATTTTGTTTTGGATCCTCTGAAGCTTTATGTGGTGGCACTTAGCACAACTCTCCCAGATTGGCATACCATACTCAATAGCCGGCAGAATGATCTGCTTGTGGACAGCAAGCTTGTTTTTGAGGGACAGGGTGGAGTGACCGGATCAAGATGTTACACTTGGTGGATGTCTTGTCCACATGGGATCGGAATAGAGCATTTCCAGCCCAAAACGCAAACCGGTTAGTCATGAGTGTTTCCGATTTGAATGAAACATTTCTCACGTGTTCGCTGCTACTAATGGTTGCATTTTTCATTTAAATATGATTTTTTCCTCCAGAGTAACTTTTGAAAAGGGCGTATAAAAAAATGGATTATTTTTTTTTCAAAAAATCATAACTTGAAAACTATTGATCTGATCAAAATGGTATATGAGAAGAAGTTTTAGGTAGTTAAATTATCTTTGCGAAAAAAAATACACTGAAAGAAAAACTTAGTAAATTAATATTTAAAAAACGTAAAACGATGATTATCTCAAAACACCCCCCTTTCGATCTTTATAATTTTTTTTTCAAGAAAGCTGAAAAAATGCCCTAATATTTGGTGAAGTGTGTATGCTGGTAACTTTCTTAAATTTTTTTTTATAATTTTTGAAATTTTTGTTGGTTTTTACAAGTTGGTGAAATTGCATATTTTATAGTAAAATAGTAATTTATTTGAATTCTACGCATAATTTTCAAAAACATTGCATATAAAAACTTTTTTCCTAAGTCCAGCCGTTCTCAAGTTAATGCAATTTAAAAAAAATAATTATAATAATTTTCTACATTTTGGGCCATTTTCAAATGTTAGTCGTGATGTCCAGCAACGAGATGTTTTTCCATGAATATATATTAAAAAACAGACAATTCATTCTCAAATATAGTAGCTGTCAGACTTACCCGTTTCTATTTAGACGCAGCGGAAAAGAAACAAGTTTATAAGTAAATACTCTCAAATATACCCAAATAATCAACAAACCCACTGATGTGCCTTTTTTCTGTCCTCTATTAGTTGTATACCTGGATAGAATTGTGTATGTCATAACAGAGGCTCAAAACATAAACAGGTAAACAAATATGTTATTAAACCTGTAATTGAGATAAATTCTCTAGGTACTTCTCTGACGTATACCATATTGTGCCTTAAGAGTTCATCCCGCGATATCACAACTACATAAAAAGGCACCCCGTGGAGGCTTCTTACACTCACACTTAAAAAAGTTTGCTATAATCAATTGTACCTAATGAAGATAGGTATAATGTCAACATTGTAATTATTCTGCTACATATATATATATATATATATATAGGGACGATCTTCACCTGTTCATTCAGTTCATCTCTCTTAGCGTTTCAAGTTAAAAAGCAAGTAGTTTTTTACGATGGATAACAATTTCAAGTGTTGTAAACCTCTACCTAAATCAATTTCAAAGCATGACACAGTAGCAGTTCAGTTGCTTATCTCAAAATTATTAGAATTTTTAAAGTTGCAAATAACAGTCCAAAAGTGTATTTTTATGTCAGATGGAGCAGCATCACAATACAAAAACATAAATTTTTTTGCTAGCATTTGTGGATTTAAAGATAAGCATAATGTAGAAATTGAATGGCATTTTTTTGCAACTTCACACGGCAAAGGTCATTGGGATGCGATTGGCGGTACCCTTAAGAGAATGGCAACCAGAGCAAGTTTAGCTAAGCAACACGAGCACCCTATAACGAACCCTAAACAACTGTACGACTGGGCAAATAGTCGTAAAGAAGATCTTCAAACAAAAATGTCATTTTGTTATGTTTCTACGGAAGAATACAAAAAGGCTGACACGGAATTTGATCCAATTTTTAAGAAAGTGAAACCAATTCCTGGAACTCGAAAATATCATTGCTATATTCCAGTTTCAAACAACCAAATTGCAGTAAAAATATGCTCTAATTCAAACGATACACCCAAATTATTCAATGTATTCAAATAATATGAGTTGTAAAATAAAATAATCAATATGTACTTTCAAAGTGTTTTTATGTTACTTCATACGCGAAGTTAACGATTTTCAGAGTTGGTTGGAAATGCTAACATGAAGCTTTAGTGTGATGATTTATTAGCTAGAGAATGATCTTTAGAAGAGGGTAGGTGGATAGTTCCGTTAGAGTACGGCAGTATGAAAATTGAATAGAAGTTGAAAATGAGCGAAGGGCCATTAATGCGACCGTTTTTCAAGATAGACGCACATTTTTGCCTAACCCGTACGATGTACGCGGGGACTTGAAGTATGTCTCCAAGTCCACAGCGTGTTTTTTATCTCAACAAATCTTTCATTTGACCACATTCCGCTGCCTCTAGATAGAAACGGGTAAGTCTGACAGCTACCATATCTGAGAATGAATTGTTTGTTTTTTAATATACAATCATGAAATAAAATCTCGTTGCTGGACATCTCGACGAACATTTGAAAATGGCCTAAAATGTTGAAAATTGTTATAATTATATTTTTTTAATTTGCATTAACTTGAGAACGGCTGGACTTAGGAAAAAAGTTTTTATATGCAAAGTTATCGAAAATTATGCGTAGAATCCAAATAAATTGTTATTTTTCAAAAAAAATATGCATTTTCATCAACTTGTAAAAATCAACAAAAATTTAAAAAATTATAGATTTCTTTTTAAGGAAGTTACCAGCATACACTTTTCACGAAATTTAAGGGTATTCCATCAATTTTCTTGAAAAAAAAAATTATAAAGATCGAAGGGGGGGTGTTTTGAGATAATCATCGTTTTACGTTTTTTAAATACTAATTTACGAAGTTTTTTCTTTCAGTGTATTTTTTCCGCAAAGATAATTTAACTACCTAAAACTTCTTCTCATATGCCGTTTTGATCACATCAATAGTTTTCAAGTTATGATTTTTTGAAAAAAAAATAATCAATTTTTTTATACGCCCTTTTCAAAAGTTACTCTGGAGGAAAAAATCATATTTAAATGAAAAATGCAACCATTAGTAGCAGCGAACACGTGAGCAATGTTTCATTCAAATCAGAAGGGGTCGAGACAAAATTGACATTTTTTTTAACGATTTGAGCTAGAAATGCTCAATAGCAATTTGCTATCGAGGGTGAGACCAAGGTAGACTACTTCACTCGACCATTCAATAGGAGTGCTATCAACATGGACCTTGACGTTAGCAAGCGGAAGAAGCCGAGGTGAATTCCAGTGTGGCAACATAATGGTTTGTGTTTTAGCTGCATTGAAACAAATCTTCCAGCTCTTGAAATAGTCGGATAGAACATCCAGGCCTGATTGTAGTTTACTCGCCAGAGCACGGATCACTCGACCCTTATAGAAGATGGAGGTGTCATCTGCGAACATAGACAGGATACCACCACCCGGCAGGGGAGGAACGTCTTACGTGAAAATGTTGAATAGGATAGGCTACCCTGAGGGACCCCTGCATCAACGTTGAACGTATCAGAGGGGACATTGTTCAAGTAGACCTGGAATGATCTGCCCGACAAGTTGTATCGATGCAGCTTGTACACTAGACCATCATGCCAGACATTGTCGAACGCCTTCTCGACGTCCAACAATGCCATGGCAGATGTATTGGAAACGGACTTGTTCCGCCTGATGATGCTAGTAACCCGTGCGAGTTGGTGGATGGTAGAGTGGCCTTTCCTAAGCCCGAATTGCTCTTTGAGAAAGATGTTATTGTCATTTGAAAACACCAGCAGACGGCTGAGTATCAACTTTTCGAATAGCTTCGAGATGGAGGACAAGAGGCTGATGGGGCGATAGCTTTTGACACTGGTAGGATCTTTGCCCGGCTTGTGTATTGGAATCAATTTGGCTAACTTCCAGCATGCAGGGAAGTATCCAAGCTCCAAAAATTTGTTGAAGATAATGGTAAGAATGATTTTAGTGCTTCTAATAGCTGCTATCACCTCATCAGCCGATATTATACTATCATCATGCACTACTACGGGGGTGTCAGCAACTGTAGACATTGCCTCCAGTACGGCAGGCCCATGGGGGCTCACCATGGTTTGGCCAAGATTATGTGAAATCACAAAATGTTGGCCAAGAGCATTGGCCTTTTCAACTGGGGTCAACAGAGGAAAGCGGAGGGATCGGTCTCGACTTATTCGAATCTGGGAGAGAGCGAATCTTGTTGGCAAAATCGTTATTTCTGAGTTCCACCATCCTGGCCTGGATAATTTTGCTTAGACTATTGACATTGGTCTTCAAGTGGGGCAGCCCAGAACGCTGGAACTGCCTACGATTGGTGTTACGGAGCCTGATAAGATCTTTGGTTGGGCTGACAAGGTTCAGAGTATGACTCACCTATCTGGATGCTGGCACGTGTTGCTCCTTGGCACGGGATATCGCCTCCTCGATGGTTTGCAGACACTGATCGACTTCTTCGAAAGACTCCGTTATGACGTCGTAGTCAATTGCTGTGTCCACACAGCGCTGATACTGCTGCCAGTTGACATGATGGTAATTTCGCCGGAAAACTTGAAACCTATTGGCCGAGGACCCTACTTCGGCCACCACCGGATAGTGGTCCGAGCTCAGGCGATAGGTTGAGAGATGTTATCGCCAATGTTGCTGATGAAGATGTCGATGGTGGCATGAGCTCCGGATCGACTCAACCGGGTGGGAGTGTCCGGACACAGGATGTTGTAGTGGGCTTCCTGCAGATCATTGTATAATATTGTACCGTTCTGGTTTCGCCGACTATTGCCCCAGGCTTAATGCTTGGCGTTTGCCGCCGTCGTGTAAGCATGATGATGTCTTTTCGGAGGTCTGCGGCCGAGCCGTCCCTAATGTTGGTTTGCTTGGGGCAGTAGACCGCGATGATGGTGATTGGACCAAGCGATGTGCTCACCTCAACTCCGATGGCTTCGATAATTTTCAGCTGGAAGCTTGGTAGTAGCCGGCAGCTGATGTTCCGCCTCGCCCCCGGAGCTGGTGCGGCAAGCCTTACGAGCCGAAAGTCGGGAAGGAAGACGTTCAGCTCGGGCTTCAAGTGAGTCTCGGTGGTGACGACTATGTCGATGTTCCGTTCGTTAAGAAAGCCAACAAACTCGATTTTTTTGCTCTTCAAGGAGCAAGCATTCCAATTTACGATCTAGATGGCTTCACGGTCCATACTTAGTGACAAGGGACAGGGCAGCATGTAGCTGTTCAGATCGAGTCTTGCATGTGCGTATAATGATGATGACCTCGGCCACGAGTGTCACAAATTCCTCCGAGGTGAACGGCGAATCGTCGACAGGCTCACCTGAGACAGCACCAGCGTATGATAAACCAGGGGCGGTGGATAAACCTGGAATTGATTGGGCCGCAGCAGCAGCGAGACGATGCTGAACTGTCCGACTGTTGGGAACCATTTGGATACTCGCAGGATTGGCTTGTTGGTTGTTGAGCGGAAGCGTGGCTAGGTTCGGAACATGTCGACGGGGCTGGAGAGCTGGGTACTGGACTTTCGTGAGTACAGGAGGCGAACGATGATTATGGAGGCGACCGTGCTGGTTGGACATAAATGAACTCCACTCGCTTGAGACATCCGCTATTGGAGGCTTGGTGGTTTCCACCGCAGTTGACACACGTTGGCTCGATGTCATCGACTTGCTCACAGGACGCAGTTAAGTGAGTTCCAGCACACTTGCCGCAGTTTGTCTTCATGTGGCAGTTTTTGGTGCCATGTCCATATGAGAGGCAGTTTAAACACTGCGTTACATCACGATGTTGGGGTTTGTAATGCTCCCAACTGATGATGAGCTGAAACAGGTCCCGGATTTTGGATCTCAGATCTGCAAGACTGGTGGATCCCTACGTGAAATGCACCAGGAACAACTGATCACGGAAGCTGGTGTTGTGGTTTGGACGCCGGTTCATCGGGTACACTGCCTCAGGCTTGAGCCCAAATCGCCCCAGCTCGGATTTCACCGCAGTCGCCTCGAACGACGGTAATCCACGCAAAACCACCTTCAGTGGTTTGCTCGATGGCAGATCATGCGTGAAGAAGTCCAAGTTGTTGTCCTTCAGGAAACATCCTATTTGTTTGTACTCCTCCAGGCTGGAGCACATTATTTTGTTACCGATGCTGCAAAGCTTGAAGCTAGGCAACAGCTTGTGATTTGCCAGTTCGGCACAAAGCTTGGCAACATTCTTCACCCGCGTGAAAAGCGGGGGAATCCGCTCTCTTCTTGCAATGGGAACGGCGTCACCATCGCCATTTTCTTCCGGGAGTACTGCATACTGGTTGGCTTGCAGTACCCGTTTTCCGGCGTCATCCTGCGACGCGCTGGGCTTGATTAGCACCTTCTTTGAAGGGCCCGCTGCTGACTCATTGGCACGTTTACGCACCATTTGTTTCGTGTTTGCAAGTTCAAGGAAACTTGCCAGAACGCCAGAACTACTACTGCCTCTGCTCATTACCGCTTCAGACGGCGTGGCACTTGGTTCTGCAGCAAGCAGGACCAAGTCAGCGGATAATGGAGGATCACAGCGTGATCACCTGTGTTATAATGAGGAATGCGACTTGAATATGCAAAATACCCCGTCTATAACGTCAACTCAAAAAAGACATGGATTTGACGATCACTTTTTTTTTCCGGGAAATAAATTTTAAGCAAACTACAATTATAAGTAAAAACAAAGCCAACATTTTCAAAACAATTGCTTGAGAGGAGACGTACATCCGATGATACTATGTTGGTAAATTACCAACAACTGACTGTAAAACATATCAGGTACCTCTATATATGCAATTATATTAACATCCAAAGTCCATTATTTTTTTCATATTCTGCACAAAAGATACGTTCTGCCCCGCCCCATTCATAATAATAAGTATAATAGTCAAAAATGCATGACAAACATCAATTTTGCGTGGTTCTACGTCATACTGCGGTCGTATCTAGGACACAACCCTTTAATTTTTATTTTTAATATCTACAGTTTTAAAAAGGTTAATTCATAACCCGAGCAGGAACGAATATCTCGAAACCTTAAATTGGTATGGATGAGCCTGACATAAGAGGTAAAATACCAAAAAATAATACCAAAAAAATGTTTCAACAATACCATTCCAATACCAAATTATGATAATGCAATGCCAAAACAATACCACACAGGTATTATTTTGGTATTCAAATATCAGTTTTAGTTATTTGCAAAGTATTTTGCATGCAATTTTTGGTATTATTCTTTGGTATTTTACCTCTTATGTCATGCTGGTCAATACCAAATTTAGGTATCAGATCAGAATTACGTAATCAGTAGTTGTTTTCTCCTGCTCGGGAAGCTTTAAAATACACAATCAAAAACTTATCAAAATACGATGTTATTATTTTGGCAAATTTTGGCCACAACTTTGCATAGGACCCTTTTTTGCGAATGGATGAAAGTCTCTTTAATAAAGTAACCTAACCGATCCTAAGCAGTTAAACAGTTACACCAGCTACCTACTTAATAATTCTTATCTGAAAATGACATAAAAGTAGAACAATACATTGCACCGCACTGTGTTTACGAATCAGAGCCAATCAAATTCCAATGCATCCCCCATACCAGTGTCAATAAATATCACTGGAGCGCATCTAACGAATCAATTATAACTCTAAACAACATACAATTCCACTCGCCTTTACATGCGCCGGCAAACAACATTCGCCTCCGCCATATCAATTTGACCCCCTCAGTTGACTACTGACACACAATATGCAGTTAGAATTTGTCATGTAGGTCTTGAAACGGCAAATGATAACACACTGGTTGCCACTCCTCACTCACCGGGTAGCGATAAAATTGAAAACCCCATATTCAGAACGCCCTACGGCAGCAGTTTGCTAGCCGGCGACCGCCCACAGCCAGCGAACGGGTAAACAATGCCCAATGGGACCTGGGCGGGCGAGCAGGGAGGTTTGCGTGTGTGCAAAAGCAGATATGCAAATCAAATCACTTTTCAAGTTTATATGTTTGTAAGTCAAGATCAAATTTAAAAACCAACACTTGCTTACTGTCGTGCATGGCAATGAAGTTGTGCATGTTGCCCAAGACGGAAAAGAAGTTGGTACTCACATTAACTACTGGCGTCGCGTCGTCGTGCAGCCACGCGGTGTAACCGGTTGACGACGACGGCAGGCATGTGCTCCCTGAACTGGTTTTGTCGGTAAAAGTGCTAGCAACCTGTACTGACCGGCGAATGGCTGTAATGACTTGGGAGTGTTTTTTTTTCCCTTTTAGGATTTTATCACCGAACCGGTGAAATGTTTGCCGGTACCCAACAAAAGTAAAACAAACGAAGTGACAGCAAGTGGACCACGACGAAGCGATATTGGTGGTTGGTACTCAACAAGCGCTGGGGGTTCACATGTCATCGGTTGGTATGCAGCTTTTTGATATCGGTTGAGTAGATGTTAATTTGTTTTGCCTTGATGGTTGTGTTGATATGTGTGTGGTTTTTTGTGTGCTTACTTTCCTATCATTGGAACTTTACGCATCCCTCGAGATCACTAAGCCTGTTTGGTTTGGGTTGTATAAATGCCATTCTTTATTAATTTTGAAGAAACTGGTTATTGAACATTTCTCCTTCTCATTGATGTTTATATATTTTATTTCATGTGGAGAGCATTGAAACAATTTCCAAGCCTCAGTCCCAAAGAGTTAATAACAAGAAGCAGAAAAATCAAGAAGTTTGTTTTAAGCCAGATATGTTAAAATTTATCCATAATATTTTAATACTTCCGTTGGAACTCTTCACATATTTTCATTGGATTTTTCTCAAAACTTCGTAATTGAATCTTCTCACAGTTTTCTCAGAGTTGCAAAATGTCTCAAAAATAGCCTTGGTTTTTCAATTTTCCTCATATCGCTTAAAGAATTCTTTCAAGAACAATCTTGGAATTCACCTTACGATTGTTTTTCCAATTTAAAATCATTCCTCATTCCTAGTTGAACACTCAGTCGGTTAACAACGTCCCGGTCTCAGTCACGCGGCATCTAGTTTTTTTTTCGGAGTTTTTTCCGCCCGAGCGGTTTTTCACCCCCCCATTGGGTGCCCCAAGTGACCAGTGTGCAACAGAGGAAGTGGAATTCCATGGGCCGAGCCCCTTGGAGTTGCCATCCAGCTTTAATTCACCCCGGTAATCCATCCGGTCGTCAAGCCATTTTTTCATTATCGTGCCGACCCACCAACACCAACCATCACCACCAGCAGCAGCAAACGGACCATCTAGCTGCAACGGCTGATAGGTTGTTTACAACCGGCATAAGTATTAACAATACATTTTGCAAGTCCATTGCCTCCCTATTGTAGTTTAATTTTGCCTCGTGGCGCGTGACTCTGTCTCTCACCCCTGGTAGGGGAGTATGGGTCATAGTGAGACAACTTTTTGCAAGTAGATATAAGTTTTTTGTTTTTTTTTTGTTTCGATTTTTTTTTTTTTTGATTTGTTCGTACGTCGGGCAAAAAATTTAATTACTAGTAATTAAAATTAATTAATTAGTGAAGGTTTTAAATTTTTTTTCCTTCTTAAGTGGTTGCGCACCGCTTTTGCGCAACACTTATGGCATCTTCCGATGCCTACGTTACGCGAACCAGATACTATGAACCGTCTTCGAAAGGACCATGGGTTGTCTTTTTTCGGCCCAAAAATAAACCTTTGAAAACTCTCGACATAACGAGAGATTTGCTGCGTAAGTATCCGGGAATCTTGGTACACAAAGAAAGATTCAACAAACTGCGTGTAGAAGCACCGACTTATGATGTGGCAAATAAAATTGCTGATCACGAGCTTTTTAGTGTTGAGTATAACATCTACATCCCTTCTCGAGATGTGGAGATAGAAGGCGTGGTCTCCGACGCGAGTCTGACTGTCGAGGACTTGAAACATGCCTCGGGAACTTTTAAAAACTCGACATTCGCTACCGCGCTAGTGAAGATACTGGATGTAAGGCAACTGCATTCAGCATCTTTGCTAGACGGTAAAAAAGTTTATAAACATTCAGACTCGTTCCGGGTGACTTTCGCAGGTTCAGTTCTCCCAAACTTTGTTAAAATTGATGGTGCTTTTTTTCCGGTGCGGTTGTTTGTACAGAGGGTATATAATTGTACCAACTGCAAAAGGCTGGGACACTCGGCCAGCCATTGCGGCAACAAAACTCGTTGTGGCAAATGTGGTGAAAACCACAAAGAGGATTCTTGCCACAAAGAATCAGTAAAATGCGCTTACTGTGGCGAGAATCCTCACCCCTTGCAGGAGTGCCCGATGTACAAACAGCACTCCGATAAAGTGCAGCGTTCAATCTCTGGACGCTCCAAGCAGACATATGCGCAAATGTTGAAGGCTGCATCAGCCGTCCAAGATGCAAACCAATTTTCGGTTTTGTCAGTTGAAGAATCGGACTCTGACTCATCCGATGAAGGTGATTCTACGGTGGTACACGCACCTTCAAAAATAGACGGTTCCTCAAAAAGAAAATGCCCCTCCCCGAAAGTGCGCCGTAAGAAAACTAAAGTCACCTCCAGACGATTGCCAAATTCCCAGGGTAATGGGGATGAAAAAACAAAACCGAAGGCTCCTGTTGATCCAATCCCTGGATGCAGCAAGAATTTTCCGCCATTGCCCAACAAAGATAAAAAAAATAAAAAAGCTGCTCCTCAAACTTCTCAAAAGAAATCCAAGTCCGAACGAGGTTTGCTAGCTTTTTCGGACATTGTGGAATTCATATTAAACATGTTCAACATACAAGACCCTCTAAGAAGCTTAGTTTCTGCCTTGCTTCCAACGTTAGAATCATATCTTAAGCAATTGACTGTTTCATGGCCCCTCCTTGCATCAATCATATCTTTCGATGGATAATTCGTCGAACGAGGTTGAAGATATGATCACTGTGCTACAGTGGAACTGCCGTAGTCTAGTGCCTAAACTAGACTCGTTCAAATTTTTACTTCACAATTCTGATTGTGATATATTTGCTCTCTGTGAAACATGGCTTTCTTCCGATAAAGAACTCAACTTCCACGATTTTAACATTATACGCCTGGATAGAGACGATTCTTATGGAGGAGTACTTTTAGGGATCAAAAAGTGCTACCCTTTCTACAAAATTTCCCTTCCTGCTCTATCCGGCGTCGAAATCGTTGCTTGCCAAATAAATGTGAAGAACAAAGATCTTTGCATAGCTTCAGTATACGTTCCACCAAGAACCTCCATTAGCCGTAGTCAACTCTGGAATCTAGTTTCGATTCTTCCATCCCCAGTATTAATTCTGGGTGATATGAACTCCCATGGTACTGGGTGGGGCGATCTATATGACGACAATAGAGCGGCTATTTTTTACGATTTATATGACGATTTCAATTTGACTATTTTGAACACTGGTGAAGCTACACGTATAGCAAAACCTCCGGCTCGAGAAAGCCGACTCGACCTATCTTTGTGTTCAAGATCGCTATCATTGGATTGTCAGTGGAAGGTTATCAATGATCCCCATGGTAGCGATCATTTGCCAATCATCATTTCAATAAAGTGTGGCCCTCACTCTGCAGAACCATCTCGGGTTCCATTTGATCTTACAAGGAACATCGACTGGCAGAAATATGCAACGGCGGTGACTATCGGTTTCGAATCAATAGATACGCTCCCACCATTGGAAGAATATCGATTCCTCACCGATTTGATATACAAAAGCTCTCTGGAAGCACAAAAAAGAAAAGTTCCAAGTGCATCCTTTAAAAGGAGACCAGCCACACCTGGATGGGATGAAGAATGCACAAAATTGTATGTAGAAAAATCTGATGCTTTCAAAGCTTTTCGTAGACACAAAACCTCCACTTACTTCGAGGAATATTCAAAGCTTGAGACAAAGCTGAAACAATTAATCAAAGCAAAAAAACGCGGTTATTGGCGCAATTTCGTCGAGGGACTCTCACGAGAAACCTCAATGAACACCTTGTGGAGGGTGGCTCGCAACATGCGTAACCGCTCATCTTTCAATGAGAGTGAAGAATACTCCAACCGATGGATATTCGATTTCGCTAAAAAGGTCTGTCCGGACTCAGTTCCAGCACAAAATATTCTTCGAGAAGCGTCTCCTAGCGGCGGCTCTCTGGATAGACCATTCTCAATGCTGGATTTCTCTATGGCTCTTCTTTCATCGAACAACTCCTCACCGGGAAGCGATATGATTAAATTCCATCTTCTGAAAAATCTCCCAGATATCGCTAAAAGACGCTTGCTAGATTTATTCAATTCCTTGCTAGAAAACAACATTGTACCGCCTGAATGGAGACAGGTCAAAGTAATAGCCATTAAAAAACCTGGCAAATCAGCGTCTGACCATAACTCATACCGTCCGATTGCTATGCTTTCGTGCATTAGGAAATTGTTGGAGAAAATGATCCTTCGGAGACTCGATCACTGGGTCGAATCAAATAACTTGCTATCAAATACACAGTTTGGGTTCCGCAAGAGCAAAGGAACAAACGATTGTCTAGCGCTGCTTTCCACAGATATTCAACTGGCCTTTGCACACAAGGAGCAATTGGCTTCAGTATTCTTGGACATTAAGGGGGCTTTTGATTCAGTTTCCATTGAAATTCTGTCAGACAATCTGCACAGATGTGGACTTTCTGGAATTTTAAATAATTTCTTGTACAATTTGTTGTCAGAAAAGCAAATGAACTTTTCCCTTGGACAACTGACAACTTCCAGAATTAGCTACATGGGCCTGCCCCAAGGCTCATGTCTCAGCCCTCTTCTTTATAACTTTTACGTCAAAGATATCGACAACTGTTTGGCAGAACAATGCACGCTAAGACAACTTGCAGATGACGGTGTGGTTTCCGTAAGAGGTCCACATGCCGTGGACTTGCAAGGACCATTGCAAAATTCCTTAAATAACTTGTCTTCTTGGGCTATGAATCTAGGGATCGAATTCTCGCCGCAGAAAACTGAACTGGTAGTGTTTACTCGAAAGCGGTACCCAGCCCAAATGCAGCTTAATCTTTTGGGCAGAAACATTACCCAATCATTGTCTTTCAAGTACCTTGGGGTCTGGTTTGATTCAAACTGCACTTGGAATGCCCATATTACGTATTTGAAGCAAAAATGTCAGCAGAGGATCAACTTTCTCCGTTCAATTTGCGGCACATGGTGGGGTGCTCATCCGGGAGACCTCATAACGCTTTATAAAACAACTATTCTCTCTGTTCTAGAGTACGGCTCTTTCTGCTTTCTCTCGGCAAGAAAAAGTCACCTAATAAAATTGGAACGAATTCAATATCGTTGTCTGCGTATTGCTCTAGGCTGTATGCACTCAACGCATAACATGAGTCTCGAGGTTCTGGCAGGAGTAACACCCCTCCAGAACCGTTTCTGGGAGCTCTCTCTCAGAATACTAATCAAATGCGGAGTGACGAACACACTTATAATTGCTAATTTTGAAGAAATTCTTGGGCTGAACACACAATCTCGATTTATGAGAATCTACCACCACTACATATCATCAGATATGTGTCTTCCTTGTTATACTCCAGACCGTGTTCACTTCACCAATCGCAGTTCCTCAATTGAATATGATCTGACCATGAAACAAGCAACTCATGGGATTCCCGATCAACTTCGACCTATTATTATTCCGCGTATTTTTACTGAAAAGTACCAACAAGTCAATTGCATGAAAAGATATTTTACAGACGGGTCATGTCTCAATGGGTCCACTGGCTTCGGTGTCTTCAATGAAAACTCTAGCGCCTTCCGCAAACTTCAGGAACCTTGTTCCGTTTTTGTTGCTGAGCTGGCAGCAATCAACTTCGCATTGGGGATGATTTCCAACATGCCCGCAGACCATTACTTCATCTTCTCGGATAGTCTCAGTTCCATTGAGGCTATTCGGTCGATGAAACCAAGTAGGCACTCATCTTATTTCCTTTCAAAGGTAAGGGAGCAGATGTGTGTGCTGGTCGAAAGATCATATATGATTACCTTTGTATGGGTCCCCTCACATTGCTCAATCCCAGGCAATGAGAAGGCGGACTCTCTCGCAAAGGTGGGCGCGCAGGAAGGCGAATTGTATGACAGGCAAATTTCACACGATGAATTTTACCATTTAGTGCGTCAGAGTACCTTTTCGAGTTGGCAAACCGATTGGGACACTGGAAATCTTGGACGGTGGTTACATTCAATTATTCCTAATGTTTCTTCGAGAGCGTGGTTTAAAGGCTTGGGCTTAAGTCGTGACTTCATTCGCGTGATGAGTAGACTTATGTCCAACCACTACTCGCTAGATGCTCATCTCAATAGAATAAACCTCGTGGACAGCAACATCTGTCGGTGTGGAAACGGTTACGATGACATCGAACACGCAGTTTGGCAATGTACGGATAATGACGCCGCCATTCTTCTTGATTCTCGCTTCTTCTTGATTCTCTTGAATATTCCCATGGAGGTAACTAAAATTCTTCGTAAAACGTAGACATTTGCACCGTTGTAGGCACGGGGGGCCAAAATCAGGGGGCTGGCGGGCGGCCATGTTTTTGTAGCTAACATCGCTAGCATACAAACGTCAAAATAATCTTTGTTTGTAAACATTGTGGATGATATCCTGGGGTTATCGTTGTTTTGATTTTTAAATTAAGAAGAAAATGTTCTAGTTTTCTAGTATTCCAGTTGTTTTAAATGAAGTGTTTTGTGCCGTCGTGTGTGATCGATTTTCATCACCCATTGAAAAGAGGAACGGACGGAATAGGCCAAGGTCTATCGAAACTATCGAAGCATTGCTTCCCCAGGGATTTCCAGCGCTGTATGCAGTGGCTGCAAGCAATTGCTGATGCGGAGAATGCCGAGTTCGACGTCGAAAATATAAATTTTAATACCGCACGCTTGTGTTCTCTGCACTTTGAAGCCGCATCGTTTAACATGGTAAATAAACGTAAGCGCTTGCGGAAAGACGCGGTTCCGAAGATATTTCCTAATCATCATCTCAGGTACTTATATACTTCTTTACCCACTTAAAATCCCTTAAATATTAAATCTGTTAATTTTTTATAAATGAATTTCTCGTGGGGTCCGAATTCGAAATTCCAATGGAAGAGCACAATACCGGTGATATACCAACCGTGGCCAACAGTGATGTTACTGGAAATCCTTCCAGACCAGCTCGGAAACGAACGATTCGATATTTTGGTGACATCAGCACAACTGATGACGTTTCGGGAGAATTAGCATTGCAAGCTTTACCAAAGCTGAAAAAACAGTTTTGCCGAACCAGCAAGACTAACAAGCTGCTGAGATCGCAAAATAAACGGTTGCGAGACAAATTGACCAGCATGTCGGACCTTGTTGAAAAACTTCAAGAAAAATTGGCTACCTATCAGTTACAAGTAAGTTTAATTGTTATCCTAACGAGCACACATTAATTGTAGGACTTCGCAACGGATAACGAAGTGCTGAATGAGCTGAGATCGAAACAAAAGGGCCAGCCTTACAGCGATGCTCTTCGGTGCTTTGCAACTACCTTGCATTTTTACTCGGTACAAGCTTACAAATACGTGCGTGAAGTTTTTCAAAAATCGTTGCCACATTCGAGAACACTTATTCGGTGGTCCGAGAGTGTGGATGGCGAACCTGGAATCACCAGTGAAGCATTGGATGTCCTTCGAGTGAAAGCAGCAGATTATTCTTTGGAAGGAAACATATTGTTAAAGGGTGTCCACGATGAAATTGCCACACTATGAAATTGCTCTAACTTTTTAACCGTTGGGTAGAATTTAATGAAAATTTGGGTGGATTTAGTTCATAGTACATTATTTACATCCTGCAAGTTTTAAAGTCCTGTGATCAAAACTCGCGGAAATTGAGTCGAAAGAACAGCTCGTGCGTGATAAAATCTTGCGCATTCATCACGAGAACAAGGATCTCTCGCATCGTTCCATCGCTAAAACGTTGGGAATCGCGAATTCCACGGTGTCGCGAGTGATTAAGCGGTTCGAGGAACGGTTGACCACCGATCGGAAGCCCAGAAGTGAAGGAAAAAGTATTCCGTACAACACCAAAAATCACAACCGCGTAGTTGGGGCCTTCAACCGAAATCCGAACGCCTCCGTTAGGGATGTGGCTAAGAAGCTGCACCTAAGCCGAAGTTTTGTCCAGAAGGCCAAAACTAAGGCTGGGCTTCGAACGTTCAAGATACAAAAGGCCCCTAATCGCGACGAGAAGCAGAACAAGTCCGCCAAAACCCGTGCCAGGAAGTTGTACCTCAACATGCTGACGAAAGTTGAATGCTGCATCATGGACGACGAAACATATGTGAAGGCCGACTTCAAACAGATCCCTGGCAACCTGTTTTTCACGGCCAAGGATAAGTTCAGCGTTCCGGAGCATGTCCGCACTCAGAAGATGTCCAAATTTGCGAAGAAATTCCTGGTTTGGCAAGCCATCTGCACGTGCGGGAAGCGGAGTGCACCTTTCGTGACCCAGGACACGATGAACGGACAGGTGTACATAAAAGAGTGCCTCCAGAAGCGAGTGCTTCCTCTCCTGAAGGCCCACAACGTCCCAACAATCTTCTGGCCGGATTTGGCCTCATGCCACTACTCCAAGGACGTGCTGAAGTGGTATGCGCACAATAAGGTCAATTTCGTGCCGACAATGTTCAACCCTCCCAACACTCCGGAGCTCCGCCCCAGCGAGAAGTACTGGGCGATTATGAAGCAGCACCTTCTTAAACGACCTAAGGTAGTGAAGACAGTCGAGGAACTGAAGAAAGTATGGGTTTACATGCAAAAAACGGTTGATTCACAGGTTGTGCAGAATCTTATGGCCGGGGTTAAGGCCAATACGAGTAAAATGGTAAAATGAAGTTTAATAGTTATTTCTCAATCCCTGAAAATTTGATGGCAATCGGATGAAAACTCGAATTTTGCGAATCAATTTTGTGTGTGGCAATTTCATCGTGGACACCCTTTATGCTGTCTTATAATGGACGAGATGGCTGTACGACAACATGTCCAATGGAATCCGCATACGAAAAGATTGGACGGATTAGTTCAGCATCATGGGTTCAATCACAAAATCAACAGCAACCCCAATGATGCGTGTGTGGCTAGAGAAGCTTTGGTTTTAATGGTCACTGGAATCCAAGAATCATGGAAAATTCCTGTGGCATATTTTCTTATCAACGGGATCAACGCTACGACCAAAACCGACTTGGTTTGTACTGTGCTGACAACCCTGTACGATACCGGAGTGCACGTTATTGCCTTCACTTTCGATGGCACTATAACCAACTTCACCACTGTTAATCGCCTTGGATGTGAACTACGAATCGAAACAGGACATGCGTTGAAAACAAGTTTCCCATATCCATGTGCCAATTACGAGGTATCGGTTATTCTGGATGCGGTGCACATGTTAAAACTTGTAAGGAATACATTACACTCAAAAAGCACACTTCACACAATGTGTGTGTGATGAAAACGTCGCTAGAACTATTCCACAGCCGCAGTCAGTTTATGAGCAAAAAGAAGGACGCACATTTTTGCCTGTGGACTTGGAGACATACTTCAAGTCCCCGCGTACATCGTACGGGTTAGGCAAAAATGTGCGTCTATCTCTTTAAAAAACTGTCGCATTAATGGCCCTTCGCTCATTTTCAACTTCTATTCAATTTTCATACTGCCGTACTCTAACGGATCTATCCACCTACACTCTTCTAAAGATCATTCTCTAGCTAATAAATCATCACACTAAAGCTTCATGTTAGCATTTCCAACCAACTCTGTTACTTTTTTGTTTATTTTCTTTTGAGGTTCAGTTTCCCTCGAATAGAATCAGCTTAGTTAATTTGTGGCGATTTGTTGCTTAGAACGGTTTCATTTTTTCTGCGTATAATTTAATTCTGATGTCCAGATAGGTAACGATAACATCCCTAATCAACTGAATTTTGTGTTCGTTACCACAATACGTGTTATTTACAGGCTGCTTCCATGTTTGCTCCCACCACTTATTAAAAAAATCCTTAGAATGCTCCATTATGCAATCTAGCAATCCGTCGTAGTATATAGATATATCTACATTTTGAAGATCAATGGTAAAGAAATATTTGTAGCTATTGGTCGGTAATTTTAATCTACTACCTTGAAACTGAATTCTGTTGCTTTACATATGGAAAGTATTGATGCTGTATCATCTCGAACAACATTCATGATGCAATTTCTACATTTGGTGATGGTCAACATTTTTGTGTGCACTTTCTGAGCACATTTTGCCAACGCTTCGTTGATGTAGTCATCATGCATAAAGGTTTCGTAATCATCGGTTGATCTATTAGGCAAGGCTATGATTGGTGATGATTCTATGGTATCAACATATGATGGTTGCTCTTGTTTCCCTGGAATGACGAGGGATCTTGTCTCGCTAACATAAGAACAGTTGGCTTTCGACGAAAAACTAACATCGTTCTGAAGAAGTATACGTTTATAGCTAGCTTTAAACTGGCAAGCGTTTGGGTTGTTATTCGATCCTCCCTTAGCTCTGATAGCTCCAAAAAAGGTCTCAATATGATCTTGACTTAGCCAATAAGTACAGGGCTGGTAGTGGGTATGCGATGTAATAGTAGTGACTTTAGTGACTAAAATTATGAAAATAGTGACCAAATAGTGACCTTTAAGCAATTAAAAAGTGACCAATAGTGACATTTATTGATCGGAAAGATATTGTTCCGCTATTCCGATATTTTTCATGCTTTTTAAAAATAAAACAAATGATTTAAAGATCACATCAATTTGTTATAAAAAAATAAGTATGAATTGAATAAGCAAAAGCACGGTCCAATTCTAACCTCCATTTCCTCACAAGAAATTGTTCGATCGCGAAATTGAGGAACAGAGAAAAATGTTCAAAGTACCGGTTTTAGACAATTTTAGGATAGCAATTTTTGAGGATCTAGGATATGTATGAAGCGATGCATTTAATAACATGAAGAACTGCAGTCCAGAATTAAATGTATATCGATCTAATTTAGCCATTAGTATATTAATAAAAGATCCCTCTCTTCTATGTAGTCGCTATATTACTAACTGGTCGTCTTTTTACTTTGCTGTATTTCTCCCAAGAATAGAATCTTCTGTAACACCTCAAACATAGAAAAAGAATCATAACTCAGGGATCTAGACAGCTTTTCTAGATCGCAGTTTAAGAAAAACATCTCATTATTATGACCGAGATGGAATGATCACGGACACTAAACAAAATTGAATGCGTCTAGGACTTAAAATCTCGATAGTGAAAAATAGAGATTTAGGAATACATTTTAGAGTTCTTTAATTTTTTTTCTAAGACCTGGACCTGGATTTTTTTTTGTATTACCGGAATATAAGTATGGGAAAATACAATACAATTTAATGGACTTAAAAAGGAACTCAAGAACCTGTGACATGGTTTATTTTTCTCGATGTTTGGACAAATACTAAAGCTACCAAGGGGTTACAGATTATTCAAATTTCTGGCTTTTGAACAAGTGTTGAGAGCTTGAAAATTTTCCTAGACCATTTTTTTACATGGAACCAACAGGAAAGGTAATTTTTACCTGAAAATTCAGGTAACCTCTTCCAAACAGGAATTCAAGAGGGTTCACGTGCCGCACATCATCATCATCATCATCGAAAGAAGTCATTGTATACAAAAGCTGTTACGCCCTAATTCCCAGCTCTATCTTGAATTTTTTGTCGTATTCGTAATTCAAAAATCGCCATAGCAGAAAGTGCGCTTTCGTCGTTGTTGGACGAGTTGGAATTACCAGGATTCTTCATGTTTTCAAGCATAAGTTTTATATTTTTTATAAATTAACACTCATTATAAATTAAAATGAAATTGCAGAATACGGGAATTGATTATTCGAGGTGCTAAGAATCAACAATTGACGACCTATAAGGGTGTATGATTAATGTACTTCGAGATCATCAGTGCCAATTATTAAATAATGTAAATTAGTGTTTTTTTTTCCTAGAATGCAATCATTTAATGACTCAAATAAATCGAAATATATATCTATAGTATATCACCAGTTTACTTTATCATTACAACAAAATCCAGTAACATTTCCCAAGTAACACAAAAAACATCTTTTTGAAAAATAATTAGAACGGCTTGTTATATAAATGTATTATAAGTGATGCAGATAACATCCCACGTTATATATGAGGTATATAGATGTTTTCTTCATACTTCCTAGATTCAACATTTTCCAAAATAGTTTTCTTTTGCTTTTATCTTTAAATGTTATTTAAACGTGCATCTTACTGTTTTAATACCACTTTAAAACTGGTCGTCTACAAAATCAATCTTAGTTGAATTTATAAAGTTCTTGAAGAGATTCTGAACTTTCCAGATTGACGTGAACATTGACGGCGCCATCGAGCCGGACTGTCTCTTCACGCAGTGGTTGACAGTTTCATATGAGGTTTGCGGAGGTTTGTTATAAAGAAAGTTAAAAACACTTGTTTATTACATCTCATAAATTAATATAACTGAAAATGTGTAGGTTGTCTTATAAGGAGTTGAAAATACTTTAAAATAACACTCTGGCAATTAGATGTACGCTTTGCTGCTAACAAAACATCTCTATGACGGATCGAAAGCGTGTTGAACGAGAATATAATTTTCATGCCATTGGCAAGAACGTGATAGATACTTATAACAAACCTCTCATCAAGCGGAGTTGGTCTAGTGAGGAAGTAATAAGTCTACCACGCCAAGGACCAGTGATCGAATCCCATTCTCGAGTTTTTTTTATTGTTTTTTTTTGCCGCTGGTTTTTATGATGTTTCCAAAACATGTTATAAGACTAGTATTTAGTTGTATAAGCTCCGCGTCTTGCGCTTTTTAGGTTATATAAATGTATTAAATGACGTATATTACAGTATTATTGCTTCTTTACGTAAGTCATTAAAAAGTATTTTCAACTTCTTTATGACAAGCCGTGTTGCTTGGGTTACTTGCCAATTCCCGTACCGTAACTTTTAAGTGATGCCAATTTGAAGATCATCGGAAAGTCCGAACAAATTTTCGTGTAAATCAATTGATTTCTATGTGAAAATATCTACGTGCCTTTTCAGGTGCATTTTAAGTAACTCTTTTTTGCAGTGTAGGTTTGGATAACTTTCAAGATCTAAATGTAAAATAGCCAGAATATAAAATTTAGAACATTTTTCGAAATCTCTGAACATTTAGGTCATTTTTCAAGATAAAAAAAAATACCAAATTCATGATAAAAAAAATCATTCCCAGGTATTTTCAGCACACAGATTGGTAAAAGAAGCTTTTATCTAGCATCTGATAAAACAAACACAGCAAAAAACGGCTATGTGCTCAAGCTATTAACGAAAGAGTAAGTCGACGAAGAGAATCGATCAATGTTACTTAGGACCTAATGCAATGTTCAGCTTGATATGTTCGCAACTCTTCTTGTCAGATTTTACTTTGGGTTTTTAAAGTCAAATTCTTGACTCTCAACATTGGTCGTAAAAAGTGACTTTAGTGACTAAATTTGAAGGAATAGTGACTTTAGTGACTTTTTGATGAAAAAAGTGACTTTTTAGTGACTGACTTGAAAATAGTGACCAAGTCACTAAAAAGTGACCTGCTACCAGCCCTGTAAGTACAAAGTTTATCATCGAGTTGGGAATTTTCATAATAAGAATGATATATATTCCTAAGGCTTTGAATGTTAATTAAAATACCCAAAAAACCAGTCTTATTGGGTGATTTTTTTTTTCCTCTGTTCGGGACCAAACACTACTGCGACCAGTAAATTGATCTATTGTAGTCTATCCCGTGTCCTTAGTTTAGTACATGTCGTATTACTCCATCACTATTGAGAAATGATGAAGTATTCGATTTTTTTACAGTTGCCACTCTTGCATTTATCGCAAGGATCTGACTCTAATTGAAAGGTCCCGCTATTTATACCCTTCGGAGTGTTGAAACACCCTCCAAAGGCGCGCCCTTTTGTCAGTCAAAATTGGATTCCTTAGCAACAAAATTAAGGTATGACACCGATAATGACCATGCATCAGAACCCTAGTCTTAACCACTTCAAACTAGGGAACAACGAATAGAAGATTAGGAATCACATAGATGAAGACAACTAACTCATTTTTTTTCCTTGTTTCAAGATCATCCTTGGTAGACAAAGCCGAGTCTTGTCACTATCAACAAGGCATAAAAAAGTAACAAGGACTAAGATGTGTTCCTTGAATTACTGAAAAATCCTGTTCCCCTAGTTTGAAGTAGTCAGGACTAGGAATCGGTGGTAGATCTTACATCCCGTAACGTACCACGAAAAGGTGATCTACCCACGTTACGGGGTGATTTTAGAATAGGGGTTCCATTCGATAGTGTAATGCTCCGAATATAGTTCTCTACATATTGGAAAGCATGATGATAAAGATCAAAATTATCTACACTCAATGGCTTTTTAAATCCGTCAGCTTCAGTTGACATACTGTTTAGAACATCAAACATATCATTAAAAAGATGTACAAATTCAATTGTTCCGCTGCACTCTGAAAACGTTTCATTTGTTTGACGCAAGAATTCTAAGGCATTAGCTACACTATTACTAATAGTTTGCACGGCCCGTTAACTTCGCGTATGAAGTAACATAAAAACACTTTGAATGAAAAAAGTAACTTCAATTCTAATTTCACCTTAACTTATCAATGTTACTTGAAACTTGTTAACTGACGTTGGTTGTTTCTTATTAATTCAGTGAAATAAAGTATGATTTGAACAAATGTTTCTAAGCATTATATTTTATTCTCGTACGTATGTTAGACATTTCAGTTTTATAGAACCGTAGAAACCATATTGTGGAGCTCAGCTCAGTCCACACAAGTTAACGCCCATTGGCGCCTTTTTTCAAGCATTTTTTAACCTGCTTTTTAATAGTGCTATTTTGAACCTTGCTGAGGGTATCACAGGTATCACGGGTATCACGTAGCCGTAACATTCCTTCTTATCCGTGTATTTAACCCACATTACAACCACCCGCGAAGGAAAAATCATTTTATGGCCTTCGATTTACATCGCACTAGGAATCCGGGTGGTTTACTTCAAGCCATCACATCAACTAAGGACAAATGGTTTCACCGTTCGGATTATTCCACTGCACAAATCTTACAAATCGATTCACGGTTCTCGAATGAAATTCATCGTTTCCTAGTTTCCACATGCAGGCTGCTTCAAATAAGCTATAAGGGCTATATCCCTACTTGTAACATTTGCAATATAGTTTTTTATTCATCGACATAATCAATAAAATCATACTGTACCGGAAGTTTTCGTTGAACGATTAAATTATTCAGCTATTATCAAATGGATCAATTTTATTAGCACTTGTGACCCTTCAGCTTCTAACATGGATATCCACCATTTCCACAATTTCTGCCATCACGATCAAAACAAAACAAACGTCAGACGGGCCTTATTTAAATACGGCCCGCGATATGTTGCCTACTGTCAAACGTATAGGATTGATATAGGGTTGCCAGTCCCCTGGCCAAAATAGCTTACATGGTTTATAAACAACCCGTAAAAGCACCCGACCAATACGTTGCTAAAACCACTCCGGTGGCACAAAAGTCATCCATAAATACTCTGCTTGAAGCCGTTTTTTGGTTCTTCCTGATCGATTATACTTCAGTTTTTGACAGCTGATGTAAACCTTAGAAGTTTCAGCTTCGTTTATGCGTTTGCTGGAACGGCCGTGGTAACGTTGCGGTAGATGAAAATTTATAAAGTGCATAGAGTTTTCGATGGTTACTCCGGTATATTTCAGTTGTTTTTCTATTGCTCGATGAAATTATAAGAGGGAAGTGCATGAATGCGAATTCCTGGCGGCATCGAGAATCAATGACCATGCTATTTATGACCAAGGGTGGATGGTAACGTATGGACGAAGCTTAAAATCACGATGACATCACTACTACTGACGGCAGCTTTGAGAACCAATGGCCGTGCCAGAGAATAAGCTAAGACTAGCAGCCTCCACCCAAACGCAGCAACCGCACCAGGGGTAAGTATTCAAGTTCGGAAAATAACATTCTGCCATATTTTGCTATTGTTGTAATATTTTGTTAACTAAAATAAATATTTAAAAATAACTTAAAAATAGCACATTGTATTATGATAACAGAATTACTATGTTTTTGATTTAATTGAGTGAATAATAAACCAATAGGTCAATGAGATATGATAGTAAGCTTTGATACTATTTTGCTTTGTACCCCCACCCAGAACTTCTCCCGGAATTAGCTGGCACTTCTATTAGTTCATAGAATTTACAAAGAATACAAACATAAACAATTACGAAACCAATTAAAATCACATACTAAAAAACAATATACCGTACGCTGACGACAATATCTTATACATAACAAATTGAGATATTATTGGACACTTTCTGTAACATTCACGCGACACACGATCTGCTTTATTATCGTCTCTGAAAAGTATAAACATGATTACCAATGAAACTATAGGTTCTATTTTTTCCTACACCCAGCCGGGGGATGTAAAATTTGCTTTCAATTATGTGGGATTCATCATCGCAGGATGTGTATTTACTCAAAAGCTGGATTTTATCGGTTACTCCTGTAGGGCTACCAAGTAATCGTTTAATTACGAGGGATATGTGAACGATAAACAGAGTTTTCAAATTTATGGATTATTTCTTCTTTTCAGCTCCCACATAAGTCCTTCAAATAAATAGAATTTTCAATATATTTTTACACTACGTAAACTATGGTTGAAAATATTTTATATATAATATTCACATTATTTACAAAAAAAATAAAACTTGTTTTCATCATCCTTCTTCTGCTTACGCATATGGCTACCCCCCGTGTGCTAAAAGTAAATAAAAAAAGCAAGGGGTGGTCACTCTACACACTTGTTTTGCGCCAACTTTTTTCTCAGTGTACCTCAGTGTGCCGCATCTGTACCGGCAGTGCCAAGAAGTCATTGAACTGACTTTTGATTGCTTGTGAATAATGCCTTGTTTGGCAACGCGGTATTTTAACAGCTCTTGTTTTTGTTTTGTTTTTCAATGTTTTCAAAAACGCCACGGACTCCAGTTGGGACTACACACTGGATGCATCCGTCTCCAAGAATGCCTGCAACGGACGAGCTCCATTGCTACACGATCCTTTCCCGCACAACGTCAATCATTAGTCAACCGGCCCTTCTGGGAGCCGGCGGAGGAAACGGATTTGCACCGAATTTTTCACCGCCCATATCATCCGTCGGAAAACTGGAAACCAACACCGTCCGGAACATATCCAGAACAACATGTGAAAAGGGCATACAAGCTTTTTGTAAACAAACCTTCTTATGCCCTTTTCTCGCCACCCATATGACACCAACGCAAACCTTTAACATCACCGGGTAGGGGACACTTTCCCCTTCCCGATGATATTGCTGGTTTGCGTGGGTGACCCTCGGTTGGTGAGAAAAGGGCCTACAAATGTTTGTTTACAAAAAGCTTGTATGCCCTTTTCACATGTTGTTCTGGATATGTTGGACTGATGAAGGACGCACCGCTGACCCGAAACGGACCAGCCAATTTTCCAAGCAGAACTAGTTGTCAGAGTCGGGTTGGTGGTACACCCTGCCGGACAATTCGATCAGCTTCGAGGTCTACAGTGCCTCCAAGAACAATCGCTTCCCAGGCCAGCAAAAATCGCATTCTCCACTTCTTCAATACCCCACCCATATGCCGTCCGAGAATCTGCTGCTGACTGCATTCACCACCAAGGACTGCCACCCGTCGCAAGTGCTGAAATCGAAAAGTTCCTCCTCCGGATTGGTCGAGCGTAACCTTGGCAGTGAACGCCATCATGAAGTGCAACCACAGCGCGATCGATCACAAATGCACAAAACTCCCGTTCATTATGAAGCTGTGCTTCTCCTCCTCCAAGAAGATGAAAGGTGCGTGGAGCAACGAGAACACCGAAAACACGTTAGCTTTGAAAGAGCGGAAGCTTCTTTTTTCTGAGAAAAAAAAAGGATTTTCCTTTTTCTGTGTAGTTAATGTTATGATTCGTAATTATAATTTCTTATTGTGTTAGTTGGAAGTGCAAAAAGGCAGGAGAGTAAAAATAGTTTGTTGAACTATTTGAGATTTTGCCAAGACGGTTCTCCAACATTATATGTTGGACGATGGAATGGTTGGTGTGAGCAGTTTGAATGGTCGATTGATATAGTTTTTTTTTTTTTGGTTAATTAAAACTCAAGCACCGCTTGTCGTGACCGGCCCAAGATTTCCAGCGTCCAGGCTACACGAATTAGCGATGCAGCTCCCACGGCTGCGGCTGCTTCCAATGCTGCTGCTGCTGCTGCTGTTCCTTCTGCTGGTCCGTCTCCGTGGGAGCTGCATCGCTAGTTCGTGTCGCCATGGCCGGAAACCTCGATCAGGTCAGGAGTTAACTGTTCTTCGTCTCGGAGGAAATGTGGATGCGACTGCCGTCACGGGTGTAACGATTTTGAGAATCCATGGCGAGACTTGGTGGAGATTTACGGTAGTTTTGAAAATAATCTGACTAGAAGTTGCAACATCAATAACACATTTTGACACATGCACACTGCGCAGGCGCAGAATAAGTTCAGTGTTGCCAGTAGCTTTGAAGATCATAAAAATTGTAATCATGGGTGCCAAACAACGCCAATGACTGCACCCGGTGTGCCCAAGTTTGATTTTGGCACACTGTGTAGAGTGACCAACCCCTTGTAAAAAAGTAAGAGCACAGACAAACAGACATAACACTCCCAATCACATTCATCGCAAATAATGTTTTAGTTGGGAATGTGCTTGCATTTGTCATGGTGGCGCCACTGAAGCATTGAGCAAGCCACCACATTTCGAACTTATCAGTGATGCCAGTTCTTTTTCACGTCTAGTTAGTAGATGTCAGCTTTGAAAATGATAAGTGGTCAAGGCATCCCACTGAAGGCACGTACCACATCTGACGAATACATGAAAAAGTTGTTGCAAATTATGTACATCAAAACTGCCGCACATTAGTCATTCCGTTCCTAATATTACGTTGCACGATGTACACAGAATTCGAGAACAAATCATGTTGATGACTGTAATTAATCTATATCTGTAATATATGTAATAATCTATCAATTTTTATCAGTTATTGATGTTCAATACTTCACCATGAACATCATTGATTGATACATATTATTTTTTTTTCTGTGTACACATTGAAGTGATGAGCGGTGGTAGAAAGGCATTACCTTGTTTAAAAACTTGTTTCCAGCAAAAGAAAAAGCACACTAAGCAAACGAAACAAATTCCTAAAAAAAAGTCTTAGCATCTGAGAATTTTTCCTACGGATCCGTATTTCTGCAGAATTCAATCAATTCTATAGATCTTCGGAAAATTTCATTGAACCAACATCACTGACTTCCATCTGTTTTGTTTTTATTCAACTCAGCTGACGCTTTGACAGAACGAGGGAAAAGTAACTAGTGAAAAAATTGCATGCAAGAGGGATGCTCCGGTTGCAAAACATGGCTTGGGAATGTGGATGATAGATGGTGCTAGTGCGCATGCAAAATACGCTTGAAGATATTTTTTGAAGAATTTTCTTCTAAGAGTTATGTCTGTTTGTCTGTGGTAAGAGGTTGTATCCAAGACAGGACCATAGATTTGACGTAGTAATACGAAAGGTAGTTATGATGTCACAGCAAAAGTATAGTAAATATTAAATTGATTTCTTAACTCGTTATTAGTGAAAAATTTCAATAGGTTGAAATTCGGAAGCAATTTGAGAGTTCTGTTTTTGAGGTGCTCTGTCTGTTATTTGAAGTCTTTAGTGTAGAGAAGTAATGAGCAAACACGATATAACATTGAATTTAATAAAATAAATAAATATTATTATGTGCGAAATAAGACCATATTATATGTAAAGCTCGATTCGAGATTGTTGCGTCGACATTGGTAGTCGATATAATCTAAATGCGAAGCAGTGGGATGCACAGTGACACGATCGGTTGAATTGAGAGCCGAGAGACTGCTTCCGATTCAATGCGAGAAAACACGATCTGCGCACGAGAAAACTATGAGAGGTTGGAAGATGAGGAGAGGAACCGTTTCGTAATTATATGTGAATGTATGTGTGAGAAAAAGCAGAAACGAATTCTCGATTGGCGGTAGCTGAAAAGAAAGGTTGAATGTGTGTGAGCATGAAGAGCGAAAGTGGTGGATAAAAAAATAAAAAAAAGGTTGTAAGATTCCCAGCGTACAGTTCCCGATTCATTCTTTCGGCTAATGTACTGAAGTACAGACGTGCTAGGCCTAACCATGGAAACACCGGTGGAACACGACATTTAGTAAACTCTTTTATCAATCATTTGTGGTCCTGAAAAGGACCGATGGGTTCGAAGCTTGGAAGCCAGTTTAGAACAATGCTGTGGATTTTTTTCCTCGATGTTCTTGGAGATGATAGCGGTGCTCATGCGTTGCACCTGGAGCTATCGGTGAACAGTTTGGTGAAGGGCGTTGGCATAGATGATGTTCTTCGAGAAGGTGGAAGCAGTGTTCATCCGTTGCATACAGATGATTGAGATTCTATCAAAGGATTGAAAGAATATTTATATACTAGAGTTTTCAACATTTTGTGAACTTTTTTTTTTTTCCTTTGGTTTGTTTTTTCCGTCGATCTTGTTTTCCGTGCTGAGCACCAATGCTACCGACGTGCCAGGAAGGCAGCTCCCACACCTGGACCCTACCTATCGACCCATCAACTCATGAACCGGGGACCAACAGCTTTACTTCCCATCCGAAGGAAGGCGTGATCAGAGATGTTATGCCTCAGAACATCCCGGCGGCGCCGACTGGGATTGAACCCAGGCCTGCTGGGGTGATATTTTGTGAACTATTACGGTATATTTACCAAATTATTGATTTTGGTTGTACTGTGGAATGGTTTTACTGTGGAATGATAAAAATGTGGTTATCGATTTCGTGTCTTGGAAGAAATATAGCTATATGGTAATGGTGAATCACAGTTTATAAAAATGCAATTACTGTGGTTAAATCTCAAGCACTGAGAGTATCGGTCTGTGGTATGAAAAATACGCACAGTATCTTATACATTCTACCCCGAAAGTAGTGGCTTGACCTCGATCTGAGGCTAAATCGAGATAGAGGTACGTTTTCATGAAGTCGATAAACTCAAAGTTTTCAGGCTTCGACACATCGACGTTGAAATCCCCAGTTATAACAATGGGCATTGTGACACGATTGTACATTACCAGGTTACGCGTTAATAAATATTTCTTTTGTTTAAGAGTAGTACCTGGTGAAAAAAACAAAACAAAAAGATAAGTGAGGTATACAACAATATTTTTTTTGTTTTATAACTGGTGAAATATACAACAAAAACAGCACCGTGCGAGCTCCTATGACTGAAATTTCTACAGCGCAGATGTCACCGGACTCGTCTACTCCATCCAACAGCTCATCGTAGCTGGCACTGAGTTTATCAATGACGTGAGAAACGGCCATGGTAGATGCAGCAGTGTTCTGAAAGATGGCTACCCCTCCAGCTCTTGTTCCGTCACGTTTTTCTTGGGTGATGCAGTCGAATCCAGCTATAGATGTGCTTGTGCAGTTGTCTTGCCAAGTTTCACTCAACGCAAGCAAATCAACGGTGGAGAGAACACGATCTGTTGCAATATCTGATGCGTGTGGTGCATTCAGGCTTTGTACATTTATACTCATCAGCATACAAGCAGATCTCTTTAACGTTATGGCTTCCATGACATCCTCTCCGATGGTGCGCAAACGGTGATTGCTCAAACGCTCGAAGATCGCGAATTCTCGGCGTTGTAGCGCTTTTTCCGTGGTGGAACTTGAAAACATTGCTAGAGTTCGTCAAGTATAGTCCTTCGATGGAAGTAACCCTGGAAAGGCCAACGTAAACCAGTTGTTGCTCCTGGCTTTTCTCATAATTATAAACAACTTCTGCGAACGTGCCTCCTTGGGACTTATGTACCGTAAGGGCACATGCACTCACCACCGGAAATTGAATTCTCTTGCACTTAACTCCACCGTTAAGGCTGATGTTTGCTGATCTCCTGTAGATGGGGGTCCACTCAGATTTTAAAACACTGGGCTTTGAGTACACCATCGGTCTGGCCTTCACTCTCAACGTCTTCCCAATGGAGTTATTCTCGAACATCATCCAAAGCCTCATGATCTGCTGCAGAGGATCGTCTTCGTTACGCTCGACAAACATAAGCTCCCCAATCGCGCCATTGACGATTCCATCTTCAACATCGACATTGGTGGTTAACATGTACGGTGTACCCACCGCAAGCCGCAGTAAATATGGCAGGAAACCAGTCTCCACTACGCTCATCTTATACACATTTGTTCGAGCACTTGCCAGCTGGGGATTGTCCTTATACCCTGAATATACATCATCTGCCGTACATTCGATTGTCTCTCGATCGATCAATGCGAGGGAATTGTAGCATTCCACGTCGACATTTCGATGGAATAAGCGAATTGCACGCGGTACATGCTGCTGACACCACTCTGGTGTACGGAATCTGCTTTCGATTAAGCTGATTTCTTCCGGAGACAACTGTTCACCGTTACCGATTTTGGTAAGGATTGTAGAAAACTGTTCGTTTGTTTGCCGCATAACCTGAACCAATGGGTAGAAATCGAGAGATTGCCATAAAACGGCACCGTGCATTGAATTCGCACTTGGTTTGAATACTGGCCGTGCATTCACTGGAGGTAACTGCCGAAGATCACCGCAAAATACAATTCGCATTCCGCCGAATGGATCATCATAGTTCCCTGTGATTTCCTGGAGCCGGACGTGTACGGTGTTGAGAACATTAGCACCAAGGATGCTGGTTTCATCGATGATGATGGCTTTCACGTTTGCAAAAGCATTGCGATACAGTTGCAACGCCTCAAAACTCAGCTTTGAGCTTTGCCTGCGGGACATGGTGATCCGAAACGCAGAGTGAACGGTTGTTCCACAGATCGCAACAGCTGCCTTCCCAGTCGATGCACATGCTACACATATGCATTATTTTGCGTGTTGTGTGCCTGACTGAACCGATTGACTGTCTCCATAAGAATTCGCAATGTGAATGTCTTACCACAGCCTGCCGGGCCAGTGAAGAAAATTTGCAATGGTTTGCTGTTTTCATCGAAGGTGTGTAAGCTGTGGATGACTTGCAGGATCAAATCACGCTGCTCCGCATTTGTAGCACGTACCATCTCACAATACTCCTGCTTCGACATAACGTTGGAGCGCTGTTTGACAACTGCCGCCAAGGGTCCAGTGGGCAAGTTATGAATGTCGTCGTCATTTGGGTCCATGCAGATTATGCGGACGAATTCATCGCGCTTCTTGCTAGCAACCTCCGTCTGCTCGTCATCTACACTAGAAAGACAAAGATATTCCCCCACGACCTGATCCAGGTTCATCTCGCAGTCATACTCTTTGTGTTTGGCGAGAATACAACTTAAGAAACTTATTTCTATCGAGTATACCGCAGACTTCATTCCTGAATGGCAAGAAGAGCAGTACCATCTCCCGTTTTATAGCAGCAGCAGCAGCAGCAGCAGTTTGCGTGGGCGTACTTTGGTTCTCGTGTAAAGGGCCTTAGAAAGTGTGTTTACAAATGCTTTCGTGCCGTTATCGAATGTTATGCCTGAATTTTCGAAATGCGGTCGATTTTGTTTTTTTTTTTGTTAAATCCTGTGGAGATCTATCTAGCCCTGACGTGTGTAATTTCAAGCTGAACATTGCGTTAGGTCCTAAGTAACATTGACAGATTCTCTTCGTCGACTTTCTCTTTGCATCCCCACGGCCATGTAAAGATATTCCCAGGTATTTTCAGCACACAGATTGATAAAAGAAGCTTTTATCTAGCATCTAATACGACAAACACATCAAGAAACGGTTCTATGCTCAAGTTATTAAAGAGAAAGAGAAAGTCGACGAAGAGAATCGATCAATGTTACTTAGGACCTAATGCAATGTTCAGCTTGATTTGTGAAATATAAAGTAAAACAAATCCTAGCTAGCTCTGCATGATGATTTTGTTTGATTTGTTATTTTGTAAAGCCGCCGGGAAATACCAGTTGGTGATTTGTTTTTTTTATGATAACTCCTTGCTAGAAAACAGGCAAAAACTCACAAACAGGCTGCTTTTCATGGTATACAGTGTGATAATTCAATAATCAATTAATTATCTCAACATCTGCCACTAACCATTCATAAATTTCGGTAACATACAAGAAATTCAATAATCCATATTAAATTTCCTATGTAAGCGCCGATCGAAACAAACGTTTTGACGTCACTACAAGGGTGATTGAGTAAACGAATGAAACTAATCGTGCGAAGCGGAATGAACATCGAGTGAAAACGAATTGCACCAATACGATCAGGCCTACAATTCCACACCTTCTAAAGACCAGGTTGAGCCTAGATAATTAGCTGCTTGCGGGAACTGACATCCGATTGATGACCTTAACAAATGTCCAAAACATACTCTTTAACAAATTTGTGGTGGTTCTGAAAAGGACCGTTTAGTCTTGATGGTTGAGTAATGCTGAGCTTTTAGGGTGTTCAACAAGGATGAGGCTGGCGAGCTGTTAATTGTTTGGAGCAAGGTTGACGCGCTAGGCATTGATGACCCACAGCTATTCACGAGGAAACCGATATCGATCGCGACGCGGCTTCTTCTTCCCATCTATGGGTGCTCGCTGCTTTCAGGCTGCCTTTCGTGGTGTACTGGAGAACAATGTAAACGCCACACGCCGAAAGCACTGCTGCTGCTGCGGACACCGTCGACCGGACACCACCACACACGGTGATTAAATGAGCACCGTTTTAGCACAAACGAAGTGACAGACGGAGCGGCTCGAAAACTTTGGTGACTAACCTGCTATTGCAATTTTTCAGTGTACCACATGGCAACACCACTACTAGTGGATTGAACCACATGGCAACACTACTACTGGTTGGATTTATTTTAATTGATTTCTTCGCCAGTTAGTCGTCTGTCACTTCGTTTGTGGTTTTAGTGAGACAGGATCGAATTCGATTTTTAAATCTGTGTTAGGGAATGCGCTGTTTGCAGGTAATCGGTGATAATTTTCATCACCATTGCAAAAGTTGGACATTGTGTAGTTTTCAATAGTGACCTATTGAAAATTAATAGTGTTCATTTTAGCAATTTGCTAGATAAATTTCCAATCGTTTGGCTTGTTTAGAATTAAAATCCATCTGCTATTGACAGAGTTATATGTATGTGATCAACACCTGACCTCTTTTCGTAATGCGGTCAAATTTTATTTTCTGAAATTGCACCCCCAAATATGTTGCCGAAAGACGTAATCCTACGTAAAAAAAAATACTCCAAATTTTATGATGGTCCTGAAAAGGACCAATTTGTCGTGATGGTTGAGTAATGCTGATCTATTAGGGTGTTCAACACGGATAAGGCTGGCGAGCTGTATGTTATATGGAACTCACAAACAGGCTGCTTTTTCATGGTATACGCAGTGTGATGTTCAATAATCAATTAATTATCTCAACATTTAGTGGCAGACCATTCATAAATTTTGGTAACATACACAAATTATATAATTCATATTAATTTACTATGCCGATCGAAACAAACATTATGACGTCACTACAAGGGTGACTGAGTAAACCAATCGTGCGAATCGAAATGAAAACCGAGTGGAAAACGAATTGCACCAATACATTCAGGCCTACAATTCCACACCTTCTATAGACCAGGTTGAGCTTTGATAGTTAGCTGCTTGCGGGAACTGACATCCGATTGATGACCTTTACAAAATCCAAAACATAAATACTCTTTACCAAATTTGTGGTGGTCCTGAAAAGGACCGTTTAGCCGTGAAGGTTGAGTAATGCTGAGCTATTAGGGTGAGGCTGGCGCGCTGTTAATTGTTTGGAGCAAGGTTGACACGCTTGGCATAGATGACCCACAGCTACTCACGAGGAAACTGATTTCGATCCAGCGGCTTCTTCCTCCTTCCATGGGTGCTCATGTGGGCTCTGCAGCTCACTGCTTGCAGGCTGCCTTTGCTGCTGCTGCTGACGTTGACGACCGGACACCACCACACACGGTGATTGAATGAGCACCGTTCAGTGAGACAGGATCAAATTCGGTTTTTAAATCTGTGTTAGGGAATGCGCAACAGTTGGCTAGTTTAGAATTAAAATTCATCTGCTATTGACAGAGGTATATGTGGTCAAAATCTGACCTATTTTCGTCCCGCGGTCGTTTTTGGTTTTTTTTAAATTGCTCCCCCAATATGTTGCCGAAAGACGTAATCCTACGTCAAAAAAAATCACTATGCAACACGGTTTGGTGATCGACTTCGCGGCCGCAGGTTTTCGCAGTGATGTTTTGCTTTTCATTCCGGTTTGGGGCTTTTTGCACCTTGTAAACATGTAACCCAGCATGCTTCGTGGCTTTCTGTGCAAAACAGACTGACACTTTGTACTTTTTAGCGACATCTCGAATTGACATGTTTGGACGGTCCTTGAACTGTTGCACCACTTTCCTGGCCATTTTACTGTCCATTGGACCACTTTTACGACCATTTCCTTCCTTGCTTCGGGCGCTCAGACGCTCCTTGAGTTCTTATCACACGAGACACAGTTGTTTTTGCAATTCAAAGCTTTTTAGCAATCCATCCCACTATGGGGAAAGTGGTGGCGAAAAATCGAAAAATTGACTTGCTTTGAATGACGTATCTTGTAAACCATTTGATAGCCAGGTAGTTCAAACCTAGATGCCCAAAATTTCAGCCCTCTGTGATGAAAACTCATTGCGCCACAGACATCAGACTTAGGAAAGTTTTGAAAATTGTAGAAAAAATGCATTTGAAACAAATGCAATTTTCTCAGCGAATAACGGTCTAAACATTGAACTTAATACACCGTTGGAAAGCTAATTGTCTAAACTTTAAAATGGGTATGTTGATAAGGTTACACGGCTAATTAAAATTGGTTAAAAATGGGCAATTATTGAAAAAAAAAATGTTTTTTTGCCTCAGTTGGACTATATCTAACGAGCAGGGCCGAGCAGTCTCAAGAGACCACCACTACGTTTTAGTTTAGGGTCTATACTATCTGTCAATGCAACAAAAGCATTTGAATATATCAATAAAAAATATTATATTGATCTTGCCAAAGAACGGTCTAAACGTTGAACTTAATACACCGTTCGAAAGCTTATTGTCTAAACTTTAAAATGGGTATGTTGATAAGGTTACACGGTTAATTAAAATTGGTTAAAAATGGGCAATTATTGAAAAAAAAAATGTTTTTTTGCCTCAGTTGGACTATATCTAACGAGCAGGGCCGAGCAGTCTCAAGAGACCACCACTACGTTTTAGTTTAAGGTCTATACTATCTGCGGAACAAGGATCCAGCTGCGTATAGCTGCGTATGAGCGTCATTTTGGCACAAAGTCGTAAAAATGATTTTTTAAATGTTTTTTTTTTTTTTTGTTAATTACATATATCGATTATACGAGCATTAACCAAAAAATCGTACAAATTAAACACTGGTTGAAAAGTGGAACTGTTAAATGTCAAATTTGGTCTTAAAAATGTTACACACTTAATTATTATTGTTGTTAAAAATGGGTAAAAACAGACCGAAAATTATCATTACATATAGAAACCGTATCTACCCAACTGGACTAAAAAGTTTTCAATGTTTTCACGATAACCTTTTGATATTTTCAATACATAATAACCAACGGAAAAAGAAAGACCACTACCAAAAGGAAATTACCTGTTCGAGTGCCATTTTACAATTTCTACCCACTAAAATTTGCATTTAAAAGACGAGGACAATATTTTCAAATCATGAGTTTGTTTTCGGCTTTAACGCTAACAACGTGTGTGTGCTAACAACAATATTGTGCAGTAGTTTAATCGAAAATCTGAAAACAATTGTTTGTGATAATATGGATCATAGGAGCATCGTGTTACTTTTTGATCCAAAAGAATCTCATGTAGTCAATGCAACAAAAGCATTTGAATATATCAATGAAAAATATAATATTGATCTTGCCAAAGAACGGTCTAAACATTGAACTTAATACACCGTTCGAAAGCTTATTGTCTAAACTTTAAAATGGGTATGTTGATAAGGTTACACGGTTAATTAAAATTGGTTAAAAATGGGCAATTATTGAAAAAAAAATGTTTTTTTGCCTCAGTTGGACTATATCTAACGAGCAGGGCCGAGCAGTCTCAAGAGACCACCACTACGTTTTAGTTTAAGGTCTATACTATCTGCGGAACAAGGATCCAGCTGCGTATAGCTGCGTATGAGCGTCATTTTGGCACAAAGTCGTAAAAATGATTTTTTAAATGTTTTTTTTTTTTTGTTAATTACATATATCGATTATAAGAGCATAAACCAAAAAAATCGTACAAATTAAACACTGGTTGAAAAGTGGAACTGTTAAATGTCAAATTTGGTCTTAAAAATGTTACACACTTAATTATTATTGTTGTTAAAAATGGATAAAAACAGACCGAAAATTATCATTACATATAGAAACCGTATCTACCCAACTGGGCTAAAAAGTTTTCAATGTTTTCACGATAACCTTTTGATATTTTCAATACATAATAACCAACGGAAAAAGAAAGACCACTACCAAAAGGAAATTACCTGTTCGAGTGCCATTTTACAATTTCTACCCACTAAAATTTGCATTTAAAAGACGAGGACAATATTTTCAAATCATGAGTTTGTTTTCGGCTTTAACGCTAACAACGTGTGTGTGCTAACAACAATATTGTGCAGTAGTTTAATCGAAAATCTGAAAACAATTGTTTGTGATAATATGGATCATAGGAGCATCGTGTTACTTTTTGATCCAAAAGAATCTCATGTAGTCAATGCAACAAAAGCATTTGAATATATCAATGAAAAATATAATATTGATCTTGCCAAAGAACGGTCTAAACATTGAACTTAATACACCGTTCGAAAGCTTATTGTCTAAACTTTAAAATGGGTATGTTGATAAGGTTACACGGTTAATTAAAATTGGTTAAAAATGGGCAATTATTGAAAAAAAAATGTTTTTTTGCCTCAGTTGGACTATATCTAACGAGCAGGGCCGAGCAGTCTCAAGAGACCACCACTACGTTTTAGTTTAAGGTCTATACTATCTGCGGAACAAGGATCCAGCTGCGTATAGCTGCGTATGAGCGTCATTTTGGCACAAAGTCGTAAAAATGATTTTTTAAATGTTTTTTTTTTTTTGTTAATTACATATATCGATTATAAGAGCATAAACCAAAAAAATCGTACAAATTAAACACTGGTTGAAAAGTGGAACTGTTAAATGTCAAATTTGGTCTTAAAAATGTTACACACTTAATTATTATTGTTGTTAAAAATGGATAAAAACAGACCGAAAATTATCATTACATATAGAAACCGTATCTACCCAACTGGGCTAAAAAGTTTTCAATGTTTTCACGATAACCTTTTGATATTTTCAATACATAATAACCAACGGAAAAAGAAAGACCACTACCAAAAGGAAATTACCTGTTCGAGTGCCATTTTACAATTTCTACCCACTAAAATTTGCATTTAAAAGACGAGGACAATATTTTCAAATCATGAGTTTGTTTTCGGCTTTAACGCTAACAACGTGTGTGTGCTAACAACAATATTGTGCAGTAGTTTAATCGAAAATCTGAAAACAATTGTTTGTGATAATATGGATCATAGGAGCATCGTGTTACTTTTTGATCCAAAAGAATCTCATGTAGTCAATGCAACAAAAGCATTTGAATACCTATATCAATAAAAAATATAATATTGATCTTGCCAAAGAAGAACAACTTCTTAAAAAGTTGAAGTACGTAGCACAACATGTTTACAATGCGTGACAAAAGGCTCACCGCCTACAAGAGCGCTTTGAGAAATACAATAAGGATTGGCTCGATAGTCATTTGGAACTTGCAGAGTACATCGCAGAAACACCTTCAACGTCAACTGGCCATGATGGACGCGGACGTCCACAAAAACAGTTTGATGAGCTTAGTGATAGAAGTAAGCGAAGGAAAACCGATGAAATATTTGGCGGTAATGTTGGCACTTTAGAAAGGGCTCTTTTACTCACAAGACAAATTGCGTATAGACATGGGGATTCAAATATGGTGAATTTGATTGGCCATGTTCTCAAAAATCGAGAAAGTGCATTTAAAATGTTTACGACTCTCAAAGATTCGCATGGAATGATGTCACCTGAAGAGGCGTTCGAATATTTTTTAGACTGCGATTTTTCTAAATATGCATATGAGCAAACAGTGAAAAAGAACCCATCAAGATTTCCGAGCTACAATGTAATTAAGAGTATGAAAAAAGTATGCTCACCTTCAGCCGAGTCAATCGAAGAGTCATCATCAAAAATTCAGGTAGACATAAATATCCACATATTTTTCCAGTACACCAACTTTAAATGTTTCTTTCTTTTCAGGTCAAATTACAGGCACTCATGAATCATACAACAGAAAGAATCATTCAAATCATCGATGCGGAAATCGTCCAACAAATGAATATCAACGATGACACAGAGCTAGTGCTTTTAAGCAGCTGGGGTATGGATGGCTCAACAGGCTATTCACAATACAACCAAGCGCTATCAACGCAAAATCAAAAAGATGACAGTGACGTCTTTTCAGTGACAACTACTCCTATACAACTTTATTATAAGAACAACAAGAAAAACATTTTGTGGCATAATTTAACACCCCAAAGCATTCGGGTCTGTAGGCCAATTATGCTGGAATTTATCAAAAAGTCAAAAGAGATGGTGCTTAACACCAAGAGATATATTGAAAATCAAATAAGTCAGCTTGTTCCAGTAAAAATCCAATTATCGAATGGTGAATATGTTTTGGTTGATTTTATTTTCGTTATGAGTATGATCGACGGCAAAGTTCTTAATTATGTAACTGATACTTTTTGCATGTCCAACTGTCCAATTTGTGGAGCTACTCCGAATGCAATGAGTGATGTAGAGGTAATATTTTTTTTTTCAAATTTTAAGGGCCATAAAAATAACAATGTTTTTTTTTTATACTTTACAGAAGTTTGAAGCAGGATACGATTCGAACGAAGATGCTCTGCATTACGGCATATCTTCACTGCACGCTTGGATGCGATTTTTTGAGTGTTTATTACATATTTCCTATAGGATGGAAATTAAAACGTGGAAGATCACGAAGGATTTAAAGGCAAAATATCTTGAACGGAAAAAAAAACTCGTCACTCAAAAAATGTACGAAGCGTTCGGAGTACGAGTTGATCAACCCAGGGCAGGCGGAGCTGGGACCAGTACAACACGAAATGTGTGTCGAAAAGCATTTTCAACTCCTGAATTACTTTCCAAAGTTTTGGATATCGACGAAGAGCTTATTATTAGATTTCGTAATATTTTAATAGTAATCAATTGCCAAGACCCGATCAATCCTAAAACAATGGATGACTTTTGTAAGGAAACATATCGGCGGTATCTTAATTTGTATGATTGGTATAAAATTCCAGCAACAGTGCATAAAGTACTCGCTCACGCTGGAAGCATAATAATCCATTCACCTGCTCACAAGGTCACGAGTTGATAATCTACATGACGTCTTTATTCGAGCTATGAACTCATCTGATCCTTTGATAAGTTCAATATCACTTTTACTATTCGAAGATCTTGACAGCTCTGAAAATATAAACACTGAAGGCAATGCACTAGATGCATTAATGGATGATGTTGAACAACTGGATGATGATTTTGGTCTTGATGAAAATGTAGAAAATGAGTAGAATTGCTTGTGAATTTAATTTAGTTTTAAGAGAAAGTTATTAAATAAATTTTATTATGACAATTAGTCAAAGAAAATTATGTTTTATTTTGTAGTATATTCATCCCTGCAGTATAAAAAATGTAGTTCAACTTAGTTAACGATGTTGATATGTGTTCAGTAAAAATAATGGAAACATAGTAAAAAAAAAATCCTTTCGACTAGCTTTAATGATTTATTTCTCGCCTTGAGTATCAAAACGGCATAACTGCATTGATCGATTTGTCTTCATCGATTTTCTCTTTTGTTAATAACTTGACCAAATCGAAGCCGATCGACGTGATTTTTTTACTGACGAAAAAGGATCATAACCAGTGCTGCAAAATTTCGACACTAAAAACTGATAATAACAAAACAACCCTGGTCACTCATTTCAGCAGAGAGTCACCATCAGTAGCAATCAATATCAATTGTCAGTGATCATGTCCAATCACTATTGTCTAAACGCTCACTTGTTCCGTGTGGGGTTGGGAGACAGCAATCTCTGTGAATGTGGACAAGGTTACCAGGACGCTGATCACATCCTTTGGTCTTGTGCGGAGTATCGTGGAGTCAGATCACATTTTTATGATTCCCTTCGGGCTCGAGGTAGACAAGCTAATGTTCCAGTTCGGGATATTTTGGCTAGACGCGATCTGGAGTTTATGAAACTCATATATGTTTACTTTAAGGATATTACCCTTAGATTGTAAGTTTGATTAACCTTGTGTTTAGTTTGTATTTTGTAAATGTGGGGTTTTTTTTTCCAATGTTTGTTTTCAAGATGAATAGAAATAATTTCATGCTTTAGGATTAATTAAATAATTGTATCGTAAACCACATTTCAGACCTCCTTCTTCCCTTTTCCCATCCAAAAAATTGTAAATCTCCACTAACCTCGAGACAACCGCGAGTACTCGGTCCAGTTCCTTTAACTTTAAATTTAAGACAGTAATAATGTATAACGCAAAGGATAACTCGGCTCTGTAAAGTTTATTCGATTGAGCCTGTACAAATAAAGTAATTATATAAAAAAAAAAAAAAATGTCAGTGATATTACTATCAGTGACGACGATGTGCAGTTTTTTTTCATTTGCTGAACTACTATCGAAATCAAATTAATTTAGCAAAACAGTTACATAGAACCATCAAAGTGAATACGAATCATCATCATTATCAGCCTGGAGAACAATAATGTGACACAGAATGCGCAAATTCACAGTTTTTTCACCAAGGGAATCTTTGTCACTGACAAAGAAAAGAGTGAGATTTTGAGAAAGGAAATTTTGATTTTCAGTTCTATCAGTGTTGCTGCTGAAATGAATTTTGTCTATATCCACTGAAGTTTTCTCAATGAAAAAGACAAATTGCAGCACTGATCATAACATCTTGCCACAGTCCAAAAATTGCGTCGATCGGTTTTGGTTTGGCCAAGTTATTAACGAAAGAGAAAATCGATCAATGCAGATACGCCCTTATGATGCTAAAGGTGAGATTTGGACGGAAAAAATATTTTCAGTAGAGGGAAGGTTCGATAGACAAATAATTCTTCATCAAAATACCTGATTGGTAAAACAATACTCTTATATCACATATATAAAAAAATGGGGGAGGGGTCAGGTCTTAGCTAGGAGGGGGGGGGGTTTCCACCTCCACCCTATTTAATCTTATGCACAGCAACCTTATTCTAGTTTTGATATGCATTTGAACTGTCCCTAAAATTAAAAACAAACTTTCAAGTTTATTGTTCAGGAATAAGTAGCTCATTACTGGGTTTAATACTAGTTACACCTTCCGGATGCGATGAAAATACATAAATATGACTAATATTATGCTTAACTTACTATAATACCATCAAAAAGTGCGGAAAAACCAATAAAATATTTTTGGCCACCACTTTGTATGGAGCCGCCCCATAGTGCATCCGTGGGACGCCTCTGGATTTTGATTGTAAGTGCACACAAATTTTTCACGTACAATGTCTTGTTTCGACGACATGACTGGAACTACTGTATGAATAACTATGAAATTTGACAGATGTAAAGAATACACTATAAATAAGATTTATTAAAATTTTCAGGGTTTTTTACGCATACAGTTCAAAAGTTACACAAGATTTTCGGTGTGCCATTTTTATCGAATACACCCTTTAGATGCTAAACACCTCTATTAATTCCTGCAAAAACGAACTTTGCACCATAACTGCCAGGTGTCAGTTATTATCAGTAGTGGTGATTGAAAGCCGATATGCAAAAACAAGCTAAATAAGTATTTGTAATTCGGAATCTAAAATTATCTCCTTTATCTGTTCTCATCCCTTTATTTTTAAATTATTAAATTTCATTGTATTTGGCTTAATGGTGAGTTTATTTCCATAGACAAAGACATTTTCCCAGCTCCCAAAGATGCAAAGAAAACATGTTTGATGTAATTATCGATCGTGTTTAATGAAAGCAATCATGTTTTCCTAAAAAATTAAAAGTTTTATAAGTATTTTTTTAGCATTATTTAAGAGATGTTTAGCTGAGGGCTAGTTCACCACATACCAATAGTAAATGTCACACCATATGCAGAATTTCAGCATCATGCAATGCAATGGAAAGATATCAAACAACACAAAGCTGTCATAATAGGCCATAATAGGGATAAAGAAGAATATTTGTCAAATTGTGAAAATGTATGCATCAACTTTTCCCTACGCAACTAAATCTAGGCAGGTCAATCCACGTCGATAGCTATCATCTCATCCACCTCAAATCCATTTTCTCTCCACATGTCCGTATCAATCATTTTCCCCGCAAACATGAACTCAATTCAATGCAATCTGACAGCTACAAATATAAACTATATTATGTTACCCGTTGCACATCCAAACTTGATTTGATTTGATGGCCACTACTGAAAGTGTTTCCGTTTGTTTGGATTTCTGATAAGCACACCCCCGCACGTCTCCATCGAAAAATAGACGTATACAAGTGCTTAGATGCATAATGCACTACAACTGCACTAGAGACTGACGTATAGTGCGGTATGCAGCTTGTGGTGGGGAAGGAAAAACGAAGCAATGCAAACTTTGACTTAGTTGTGTTGGTAATTTTTCTTCATTGTTCCATCGGAAAGCCAGTCCGTTTGTCTTTTTTTTTTTCTCGCCAAGTGTTTCCTCGCACAAATTTTCCCCAGCATTCACGATTCACGACCACGTTGGCGTTGGTGCAGTGTTCGACTTTGCTGCAAATTTATCATTTGCAGTAGCATAGCTCATACACTGGCGCCGTGACGGAAAACATGTTTTATTAAAATTGTGGGTTTTGGGAAACATGAAAAACGCTCTTCTGCAGTTTAAAAATAATAAATGTTTAGTTTTGTGAATGCGTCCGAAAATAACCCACACTGGTTTAATTTTTAAGATCAACGCAATAATTGATATCCATCATAATTATCTGGTTGATTCAGAAGATATCAAGAGTTGACTCATAAGACTGATCATATAGGCTAAGTAATCGAGACGCATTAAAATGCGGCCCGAATCTTGTTCCTATATTCGCAAATAAAATTATAAAGCACTATAGAGTAGGATGGGATAAAAGTTCGAAGGGGGCAAAAGATATACTTGAGGTTTTCAACGCCTGTGAAAAATAAAACTCATTGTTTTAACACTTGTCTGGAAGGACTTTAAGAGCCTGATTTTCCACAGCAAAACTTTGTTTTTCATAGAATTATAGGCAAAAGTGTGATGTGGGATGATCAATAATAACATGTGTACTATATTTGGGGGCGTACAATAAGACAAATTCAATGGTGAAGGTGTAATTTTATTTCAGGGCATGACTGAGTTTTTCTTGAAGATGATTTTAGGAGTATCAGACATTTGATATGTTATCTTTGGAAACATATTGTTTGAATTGTTAATAAATCGCACACTCCATTTAGCGTTTTCATGAAACTGTCCTATTTATAAATCCTTGCATGTGTTTTAAATGGTGAGAAGCAACGATGTTAAATCTTATCCCAAGTAACAATTATAGAACCTCGATGAAATTGGAATGTTACTTGGGATGTCTCCTTATTTGTAAATTCTATTCAAATATATTTTCCCTTTATAATTCTGTAAAACATTGAACTCTCTAAAACTCGATATTGGAGGGATCATCCAGCTATAAAACAACAATCTCAAAGCGCTGTCAAATTAGCCATGAAAATAATGTTTACTACGGTTCAATAGCTTGACATCGTATTAGTGGACATCGAGTTGAGGAGAGTTCAGATCGAAATGTTAAATTACGTGTATTTTTTTTAAATATTATAATAACGAATGCTCAGCGTCTCTTTCATATTTATAATCAATAATTGCTAATTTTTAACGTTTTATAAACAATATAGAGCGACAAAATCAAAGATTCGAGACTAAAAAAAAACAGAGAAGGCTGAGCCGCCAACCGCAATTTTTGGTGGATTTCTGTATTCTATTTATCACTATTAGCTTCATATTTCAGTTTATCCAAGGAAATCAACGAAATTAAAATGAATCTGATGAAGCAGAGGAAGCAGCAATAATACTATAACCACAGGTTATTTCTCGTCGTGCATGACATCATTTAGATGAGATTCGAGTCGCATTTAATTGTTAGTTCCGTTAGTTATTCATCACATTTTTTTCATTAATGTAAGTTGAAAAAATAATCATTTGTTTAATATAACCTCTACATTTCAGTGTTACATTCAACTACCATTATGAGCTGATCAAACACAGAGCTGGATCTTATTATAAAGGGTGATACGGTCAAAATTTGGTCAAGGGAAAACGCGTGTAAATCGGTGAAATCGTTTATTTAAAAAATCAAATTAAATTTCTTTTTCAAGTTCAATTAGTATAAAATTCAGGAAAAATATTCAGTTAGGCTTCCGCTTTTCCAAATCCGAATTGCCGGGCCTTACGCTTGACCCCTGCCATCAGATTTTGTACAGCCACCTTGTCCACCTTCTTCGCCGCAGAAAGCCAGTTTGCCTTGAACTGCTGCTCGCCCTTAGCAGTTTTTTTGGTCTTCTTTAGGTTCCGCTTGACAATAGCCCAGTATTTCTCAATTGGGCGGAGCTCTGGCGTGTTGGGAGGGTTCTTGTCCTTGGGAACCACCTGCACGTTGTTGGCGGCGTACCACTCCATGGCCTTTTTACCGTAATGGCAAGATGCCAAATCCGGCCAAAACAGTACGGAACAACCGTGTTTCTTCAGGTAAGGCAGCAGACGTTTATTCAAACACTCTTTCACGTAAATTTCTTGGTTGACAGTCCCGGAAGCTATGAAAATGCTGCTTTTCAAGCCACAGGTACAGATGGCTTGCCAAACCAGATATTTCTTTGCGAACTTTGACAGTTTCATGTGCTTGAAAACATCTGCTACCTTTCCCCTTCCTTTTGCCGTATAAAACTCCTGTCCCGGAAGCTGCTTGTAGTCGGCTTTGACGTAGGTTTCGTCGTCCATTACCACGCAGTCAAACTTCGTCAGCATCGTCGTGTACAGCCTCCGGGATCGCGCTTTGGCCGTCGTATTTTGTTTATCATCGCGATTTGGAGTCACTACCTTCTTGTAAGTCGACAGTCCGGCTCGTTTTTTGGCTCGATGCACGGTTGTAGACGATACACCCAGCTTATTTGCGGCATCTCGGAGAGAGAGGTTAGGGTTTCGCTTGAAACTACCGGCAACTCTCTTTGTCGTCTCAGCGGCTTCCGGTTTTCGATTTCCCCCCGATCCGGACTTCCTGGCTGTCGACAAACGTTCCCCAAACACTTTAATTACATTTGTAACGGTTGATTTGGCAACTTTTAGCGATTTTGCCAACTTTGCGTGCGAGTAGCTCGGATTTTCGCGATGCGCGAGCAAAATTTTGATACGCTGCTCTTCTTGCTTGGACGGCATTTTGACAACTGAAGAGTGAATTCCAAAATCAAAATAGGAGCAACATTCTACACACACACACCTTCAAAATGAGGGGTGTTCAGGTTTTTTAAATGCAAAATTGAAAGAAATACGTCAAGTTGATATTGACCAAATTTTGACCGTATCACCCTTTATGTGCAATATTTATTTTTTTCATTGCAGAATATCATCTATTAAATACATTAAAAATGTTTTCATTATTTCATATTTTAATGTTCTGATATATTTTATTTCTCCATTACATATATTTATTTTATAAAAATAAATACTGGGTTGGGAGGGAGCATCAGGGTATCATTTGACCTGGAACTGGACGATTGGAGTGGTATGACAACTGGAGTCTAGAAGGGAATAAAAACTATCATTTTCTTTATCCTACCGATTCAATTGTGGTGGTGTGAATTCTACTCCAACAGTTTCAGAGATTGACGCGCCCTTCTGAACAGATCATCCTGTAGGAAGCTTAATAAGTTTTGCGAATTGCGCTATTCGATTTGTTGGATCGTATCGTTGGAAGGAGATTCTTAAATTCCCGTGGATTTCATGTAAGTGTCTCTGCTTACGGGTCCGCACCTCCGGCCCTTCATACAGCGATATTGTGAATTCAGATCGGTAGCTCAAATTGATCTTTCTATTAAGGGAGCTGCAAACAAGACAAAATCTTCGAAGGGATGGTGGCTACCTTACATACATACACATACATAAGACATTTGATATGTCATCAGGAAGCTGGAATTGCTTATAGTGGGCATGAGCATGAGCATGATACACCGCCCACGGTTGCTACTCTGTTATTTCCAGATCAGCTGTAATTACACAGAGAACCAATAGACGATGTGCTTGGGACTAGCAATCATCCTCAATGTGAAAAAACTGCCGCGCCCAAGCACAGGTCAAGAAAGGAATGGGTAAGAATGTGTTGACGTGACACTCGTTTTGATGGAAGCCGAGAACACATCTGCACTTCCACCAGGAATCACTGGGATATTGGGTAAGAGGGTTGGGACTGCAGCAGGGTTCGTTTTGGTAAACGATAAGTTAAATTGATGTCCTAACGCGAAGGTACTTGGGATTGAACCCACGATCTTCTGCTCATTAAGCAAAAACGTTTGCCACTAGGCAAACGAGCTCCTTTTTGACCATCGAGTTGTTGCTATTACCATGCAGTCATAGTAACAAATAAAGCAATTGACGGATCTTGAATGTGGATGTGAATGAGATTAGACTCATGATTTTTTACTCAGTAAGCAAAACGATCGCTCTAAGGCCACCGAGCCCCTCATATCACATAATACCTTTACTTGAGCTGTTGTAACCATTCGAACCCGGCACCGACGACGACAAGTTTCGCAAAATACACGATAAACCACCGTTTTAAAGATAAATCTATTTAATATAAAAGCTTCTGGGACCGCGTTCTTCTGCTCAGTAAGCAATCCACTGCAACCGGAGATGTTCGAAATAAGAAATCTAACAGCTACGAAAAAGCAAATTACAGCTACGAAAAAGCAACATTCCGAAGCGTTCCGCCCAAGATCAAACAGGTTTAATTTTCTACAATAGTGGCTTGGTATAAATCGTAATGTATTACCGACAATATCGCTTTTCTTATGTTCTATCTAAAATGAAGATTTGCGTTCTCTAAGTAGATGTTTGAAGTACAAGTAGTTAAAATTGAATACAAGTAAAACTAAATTTATGGTAATTTCGCGGAATCGAGTAAATGAGAACGTCTCTGTTGTAATTGATGATGAGACTAGTGATCGCGTTCGGGAGATTAAATATCTTGGCGTGATTATTGATGACACACTTAAGTTCAACTCTCACAATGACAATGTCATCAAGAAAATTGCCAAGAAGTATGGAATTCTATGTCGACTGAAAAACGATTTAACTATTGCCAGTAAAATACAGCTATACAAATCAATCATCTCTCCTCATCTTGATTTTTGCCCTTCCATGTTATTTCTGGCCAATGCAACACAAATATCGAGATTACAGCGCTTGCAGAGTAAAATAATGCGTTTGATTTTGAGATGTAATAGATTCACTTCCTCAACTTTGATGCTAGACGCCTTACAATGGTTGTCGGTGAAGCAAAGAATTGTATATTTGACTATGGTGTTTATTTTTAAAGTAGTTAACGGTTTGCTGCCCCGATATTTGTGTGATCAAATTGAAAGAGGAAGTGACTTTCATAGATATAATACTAGAAACGCGGTTGAAATAAGAACACCACATTTCTTGACTTATACTTCACAAAATTCATTATATTATAAAGGAATAAATGTTTTCAATTCGATGCCTAGACATATCAAACGTTCAGCAACACTTACAGAATTTAAAAGACACTGCATTTCACACGTTAAAACTGCCTTTTGAACAGTTATCCTGTGATTTTTTTAATGAATTGACAAATTATGTATCTTGACGAAGTTATCTCTAACGGATTATTTTATATGGATAGCTGTCATAACGACTTTTTAATAATTATTGTAGCACTGCAAAAACTATTTCTGCTCGCCACGAGGGTGATGATGGATTTTTAATATTTGATTTAATAGTAGATTAATTAAAAAAAAAAAGTAGTCTACAAAGGTTTGAGCCTCGCGCGCGTATTACGGATATAGACGACTGAATTTTAAATTTGATAAAAAAAAATGCAATGTTGAAGCTTATTTGATCTATTATTTGACCTTGAGTTAGTAGTAAGTTTTCTGGCAAATGTTGGGGGTTCGTGAGCATTCCTGACATTGCTAAAAATCATGATAGCATCAGATTGCGGGGTTGCTAGTGTAATAGGATGCTTTTTTGATTGTTCATTAACTCTTGATCGCTTGTTATACCTATGAATATTTTAGGTGGACAAAAAGGCGAACTAAGAGGTGGACACCTGAGCTTTTCCACATTTATATCGCTGTGAAGTAACAGTAAACTCTAGAGGGAATTTATATCTGTAACTGAAACCAGTTCGATTTTGTTTGCCAACCTGGTTAAAATGTCATATTTAATTATCTTAAAGATAAATCGTCCAGCTCAAACCTTTGTAGGGGTAAGAGGTGGGACCATCATCATCATCAAACCGCAAAATAGATCACACGCGATCATCCCGCTCAGAAGCAAACGGATTGTTTTTAACTGAAACAAGCTCACCAAATACAATCACTATTACAGTACCAACACATCCTTAAACAAATTTTGGAAAATTTCAAAAAGAAAGAAAAGAAAAAATTCACACAACAACATAAAAGCACATAAACCCGAGCAGGAACGAATATCTTCGATACCTTAAATTGGTATGGATGAGCCTGGCATAAGAGGTAAAATACCAAATAGTCATATAAAAAAAAAACCCCACTATACCATTCCAATACCAAATGATGCAAATGCAGTATTAAAACAATACCACAAGTATTATTTTGGTTTCCATTTTTGGTATTATTCTTTGGTATCCCGAGCAGGAACCGATAGCTAATCGATAACCAATGAATATCTTAATGTGGTATGATACCAGATTTTGGTATGCTTGTAGTATAAAACCTTGTTTTGATATTATTCAGTTATCGAAATATTTTGTACAATATCAAATGAATACCAAAATAACAAAATGTGATCTTTCAGTTGTTAGACAATAACACCTAAAAGAGTTATTGAATTGGTATAAGAAAACCTTCAAAATAACAAACTATGCTATTCTGGCATCAAAAAAAGCGTCTATTATCCGTTTTTTATTGTAATAACTAAATTATTTATAAGCTCGTTATTTGTAGAAAATTTTTGAGGTATTATTTTTGGTATTTTACCTCTTATGTCAGCTTTGTCAATACCATATGTAGGTTGCCAGTTATGCTATTTTAATACCTGAATTTGGTATCAATAAGGTATTTTCTCCTGCTCGGGATTTCACCTCTTATGTCATGCTGATCAACTCCAAATTGTGGTACCAGGTCAGAATTAGGTATTCATTAGTTATTTTCTCCTGCTCGGTAATAGGGAACATGGCACTCTTCCTAATGCAAAACCACAATCGATTTTTTTTTTCGTATTACTTTATTTACGCCGACTGGAAGCAAAAACTACCGTACTCTGAAACCGATAAAATCTTTGTCCGGTACAACGTTAGAAGGTCTTGCGGATGAGTTCCCCACCACGTTCCGGTAATTGTTCGCAGAAAATTGATCCATTGTTGGCATTTTCGTCTCAGATACTCAATGTGGGATTGCCAGGTGCATTTAGAATCTAACCAGACCCCAAGATATTTGAAAGACATGGAATGAGTGATCGGATCACCCAAAACATGAAGCTTCGGTTGTGCTGGGCCATGCTTCCTAGAAAAAACGACCAACTCAGTTTTCTCCTAAGAGAATTCCAGTAGACAAATTGTCTAAGGTATCCTGTAAGGGTCCCTGTCATAGACACTACGCCGTCATCTGCAAGTTGTCTCAACGTGTAGTAGAAATTATACAAAAGGGGACCCTTACAGACCCATGTAACTAAATCGAAAAGCTGTAGAGTTTCCATGAGAAAAGCTCATATGTTTCTCTGACAGCAAATTGTGCAAAAAGTTATTAATTAATGGAGAAAGGCCACATGTGTGGAGTTTGTCTGAAAGGACTTCAACTGAAACTGAATCAAAAGCCCCCTTGATATCCAAGAACACAGAAGCCATTTGCTCTTTTTTCAGCAAAAGCCAACTAAATTTCTGTGGAAAGCTACACGAGAAAGTCCTTCGTACCCTTACCCCTACGGTAACCAAATTGAGTATCTGAGAGTGGCTGGTTCGTCTCCACCCATTTGTCCAAGCGATAAAGGATCATTTTCTCAAAAAAAATTATACGAGTTATGATCTGACGCGGGTTTTCCAGGCTTTTTAATGGCTATAACTCTCACTTGCCTCCAATCATCCGGAACAATATTGAGCTCCAGGAACTGACAAAACAAGTTCAGCATGCGCCTCTTAGCGACGTCTGGGAGGTTCTTCAACAAGTTGAACTTGATTCTATCAGCCCCCGGAGCCAAATTGTCACACGAAAGGAGCGCGAGTGAAAAAGGCTGGCTGATCTCGTCTACCGAATTCGTCATTTCGCGTCGCGTTCAAAAGCGTATTCATCGACGTTTCGCTTGATAATCCGTCCACGAATTGCCGCCAGTATCCGCATATCTTGGCTTTGATGAGACTCTTGAGTTCGCGTTCAAGAGACGAGTACGCTTCGAAATGCACGGGTGTTCCACGTTTCCGGAAAAGCTTAAACGCGTCGGACTTTTTACGATAAACCTCAGTGCATTGCTGGTCCCACCAAGGGGTAGGAGGTTTCCTACGAAAAGACGTTCCTGGAACCGGCCGAGTTTGAGCTCGAAGCGCGCTGTCCAAGATCAGATTGGAGAGGAAGTTATATTCCTCCAACGGTGGAAGCCTTTCTACCGACGACACGGCTTCCTCTATCGCGGTCTTAAAACGTTGGCCAATCGATATAACTCGACGTTAACGGATTCCGACGGATTTAACCCACTGGAAATCGAAATTTTGATCGGCAAGTGATCACTACCGGATCCTGGATCACATTCCACGTGCAATCCAACGATAATGAGTTAGAACAAAGCCAAACGTGTTACTTCTCCATTGTTAAGTATTGTCACATTGAAGTTGTCATAGAGGTCATATATCATAGTAGAACGGTTGTCATCATACAGTTCCCCCCAGCTTGTGCAGTGGGAATTAAAATCTTCAATAATCAACCGTGGAGTCGGAAGAACTGAACAGATATCTGAAAGTTGTTTTTGATTTTTTGAAACTCGAGGAGAAATATACACAGAAGCAATACAAACGCTCTTGCCTTTAATAATAGCTTGAGAGGCGACAACTTCAATACCTGGAAATGGTGGAAGATTCACTCTATAGAAGGAATGGCACTTTTTGATCCCCAAAAGTACCCCTCCTCCACGCGAATCCTCACGATCCAGTCGAATAATGTTAAAATCATAAAAAGGATGATCTAAATCTGAGGCGAGCCAAGTTTCACAGAGAGCAAATGCATCGCAATCATTGTTGTGAACTAAGAACTTAAAAGGTTCTAATTTAGGAACAGTGATCAAATCCCCGACCTCGTTTGGAAACTTATCCATCGAAGGAAATGATTGCTGCAGGAGGGGTCACTTCAAGAGTGCCTTCACAGAAGGAAGCATTGCCAGAACAATGCTTTTGAGAGGATCAGAAATATCGAGGTACTTGAGGATAATGTCCACAATGTTATCAAATGAGAACAACCCAGCTGAAGAAGGGGCTTCTGTTCTTAAAACTGTGGAATCAGGGGTTTTGGATGTCCCCAGGAGATGGCTTGGCTGTCTTAAGCATTTCTGCAAAATACCGCCGGGAACGTTCCTTAAGAGAGCGTTCTAGTTTCTCCCCGCGTTGGCAGGACGAGAGATCATGAAGAGTTCCCTTACAGTACACGCATTTTGGTGCAGAGACTGTGCAGGCGCCATCCTCGTGCTTCTCCCCGCGTTTGGAACAGCGTGCCTTGCTGCCTCAGTGAAAGGCCGTATGTCCCAACCAGAGTTACATTTTCCTCTTGCGTGCAAAAATGTGCTGCCGAGACTCTCAACAAACCATCTCCCGTCGCAACGAAAACAACATGTGACGAGAGAGGAAGAGACACGCGAGAATAATATACGATCGAGACAAATGCGACACCCAAAAATCCTGGCGTGCGCGAGGCTCGCGCTGATCTCATGTGCCTCATCTCAAGTGCTACGATTAATGCAAGAACAGCAGAGCTCTAAGTTCTGGAAGGTGTACAGGGTGCGTGACGAATTGTTGCAGTAAATGGCATATTTGAGAAAAAATACACCAGTTAGTTATTCTAGCAATGAATTTTGTGCGATTTATTTTCTTTCGCAACATATGGAAGTTGTAAGTAAATTTATTCAAAAAAATTGCCTTCCCTTTCGACGACTGTAGTTAGACGCTTCCGGAAACTGCAGTATGCACGTTTTAAAATGTTTCGATCCATAGATGTCATCACTGCCTTGATTTTAGCTTTTAGCGACTTAAGTGTGGTGTGAGGGGTTCTATTGGTATCCCGTTAGACGACGCCCTATACAAAATAATCCAACGGATTGATATCGGGACTGCTTGGGGGCCACATTTCTTCCTCCCAAATTTACGAAATATTTTCCGTAAGCCATTTCTGTGCTTTATTAGCAGTATGAGCAGGTCTTATCACTTTCCCAAGCCTTTTGACGTAGAACTACGTCTTTGTCGACTATACTGGGGTGCAATCAAAAAATATGTGTGGTGAAGTAGTGTTAGGTTTTGAACGCTTGTAACTTTGTCATTTATAGATGAAATTAAAATCCAAATACGCCAATCGATAGGTTATTACATTACAAACCTGCTGAAATAAAAAATTTCCAATTTTTCTGTAATAAATCTTTTGAAAAATGTACAAATGATAATTTTATCACTGTTTTCATGAAATTAGCATTTTTCCCAAACCCAGTCATCATAATCGAGCACCACTTGGTTGCACATCTTTCTGAAAGATATAAAACAGCATTGCTGTCGCGCTTCTGCTCATTACCGCTTCAGACGGCGTGGCGCTTGGTCCTGCAGTAAGCAGGAGCAAGTCAGTGGTTAAAGGTGATTTGGGTCCCGTTCAACTAAGGGGCTGTTCATTAACTACGGGGGGGGGGGGGGGCAAGAATCCCAACAAATTGTCTACGTAGTGAATGAACAGCCCCTAATACGGAAATGTTTTTTATGCAAAACACCCCCCCCCCCTCCCTCACCTATAACGACAACCTGAAAAAAACATGGACTTTAACGATCCCTTTTTTTCCGGCAAATAATTGTTTAAGCAAACTACAATGTGATAAAAAAAAAGTTTAATTACGTTAATTTTGTTTACCCAACTACTGCCCAGAGAGCTTCGAATTTTAGAAAAAAAAAATCGCTCATAATATTTTGATGTTATTCTGTGGGTGATTTATCACCAACTGACTGGAAAACCTGGTACCTCTGTATATGCAATTAGATAAACATCCGAAGTCCATCCTTTTTTACATACTCTGCACAAAAGATACTTTCTGCCCCGCCCCATTAATAAAAAAAACTGGAAATCCTGTCAGGGGCCTGTCAGAATATGTAAAGAAGGAGGGGCGTCGGATGTTAACCCAAATGCATATACCGTGCATCATAGAGAAAGAAGCTCCATCTACTGTTTCCAAGTGGGTTCTTTAAGGGTATTGAAGTAGAGGCATATTCGTAATCTACATTAAACATGGAACCGAAATCCGAAATTTGATCGAAATTGGAGCACTGGAACTATTTTAAATAAGTGCGATTACATTAGCAAATATCACCATTTTAGCAACTTCCTGTTGCGTTATTATAAAATGCAATCTTCACTTTCTTCTCTGCTTCAGAAACCTAACTTAAAACTAATGATGGAGCTACTGAAAAAAAAAATGTATTTTTTGGCAATTGTTTTTTCCCACAACATGCATGGCGTTTATGTAGGGGAAATTCTGTCAATTCTTAACCATTAAATTAAATGTAAATACATTATCTCATGCGTAATTTGAACCGTGGTCTGATTATGCTAACATGAATTGTCGCGAGTTTTGAACGATAACCGAAACATTGAAATACTTTTTAAAAAATAAGATAAAGTATAATAATCAAAAATTCAATTTTGCGTAGTTCTACGTCATACTGCGGTCGTGTCTAAGACACAACCCTTTAATTTTTTTTTAATATTATACACTGCTCTTTCAGACACATTTACCGACCTAATTATTTCTTTCATGCATACTCCGGCGCGCCACAAAGCGACAACGGCTGACAGATTGCTCTCTTGTTTCGACATCTTTACGTTTACTCAACATTGTTTAGTTAAATCTTACACCTAACAGTATAAGCTATCCATTGCTGCCAAATATATCTAAATCATGATGCACAAGCATGAGAAATTACTATTTGAAATTTACTGCAAAAATTCGTCACGCACCCTGTAGGTAAACGAAATACAGGCTGTTGAAACTTGGTTGCTTTGACCGACATTTCATATGCGTTACCACAAACCATTCCTATTTTAGAGGAAAGGTAGCATATATTTGCAGTTCTTGAATTCTTGAAATCCTCTAACAGCCAAAGCCATTAATTTGTCGGTCAATTAGAATATTCTTTGTTTATTTTTTCCGGTTCAACAATTAAATGCACTTGCGACTACCATCTTTTGACACGTTATTTTCAAAATATTTAATGGACAAAAATTCTACAAAAAGTGTATCGGTATTGTTTAGTACGGGGATTTGACCGTGGCAAGACGTTCACAAATTTTCAACGTAATTTAACCATTCATCGGTAACACAACAGGTATGCATTGTTAGAAGGGATGCTACGTATTTTGAATAGATTATATCGGAATGCTACAAATGCAGCAATGTTATGATAAGTCAATGGGTCGAAGAATTTTACGCAGAACATGTTTTTCTTGGCGTATTACCTTTACGCTTTCACTTTTACTTTGTTTCCATTACATTAAAAATGTTCAGATTTTTTTAACGTGTCGAATGTGATCGAGTATTCAGATAATTATATTGTCTTTGCATACCAACAGTGAGTATCGGTACCAATTCCACAAAGCGACCACCAAGCGCCACCATCTACAACAAACAGTTGACCCGAAAGTTGTACAGCCATCGCTACAACCTGCACCAGATAAACCAATCAAATCCAAGGGGGGGGGGGGAGGTGGCTGTCAAATACGAACAATCGTCGCCTACCTTGCATAACTGATTCCAAACGTAAACAAGCCATAAGAAACCTACAGGGTTAATTTACGTTTGGAACCAGCTTCATACAAGAATGATCAGTAAGTTGATTTGACAGCACGTCTCCCCCCAGATCAAATCACCATGTTTCCACCAGCATCAGCGCAGCACCGGAATATGATTCAAAATCTCGTCGCATCCGCTCACTGGACTTCCAGATTGTATGGTTTAAATTTGGAAAATACCCTGTTGAAAGTTGATCTATCCATTTGAAACAATATGATATTCAAAAACTTAGCACATTCTTAAGTCATCCTTTTTTTTTAGCAACTCTCTAATTCAGATCAGAAGAACATCAGCCAATGTTGGTATGTTTATACTTCCTGGCTGTCTAGGGAGCATATCTGAAAGAATATCTTGTTACTTATGCATCAATAAAACAGCAAAAAGAGGTTATCTTCCATTTAATTCCACTTTATTCATTTTGGTATCCATGACATATATGTATTTCGACTACAATGTGCAGTAGACTGATGCAAAATTTGAAATTTTCGCTCCAAAGTGCTCAAACGGTTCCAAATTGTGTCCTGCTTAGCCTCCCAAAATAACTACTACTTTAGTAAGAAACGGACTTGGCACAAACCATTTCAAGTTTATATGGGAATTACTATGGGAAAACTTATGTTTTTGATATACAAATATTATAAGCCGTAAATAACCTTGAAAACATAAAATTAACTAGAAGCACCTCTAAATCAACACCGATTTTGCTGAAAATTTGCACAAAAGTTCAAATTAACATGACGAACAGTAATCACGGTTGACCCGTTACATTCCGAACATTTTGTTTAAAATGAACAGGTCTAATATATATCTAACACTTCACCACATCACTATGCTTTTAAAAATTATAACAGTGATTGTAGCAAGTTTTCTCAGCTACAACTTTGTTGAAAACTATTTTTCAATCAAATGTAAGGAACAAAAGTTATTAATGATTCAAGTCACTGATGTCTTATGATTATGTTCAATCAACTGTTCAGCAGGCAACGTTGGTGTTTCTGGTACGAAGAATAGAGCACAAATATCATGGCTACTATGTCACACTGCAGAATACAGTGTTGCCCACTGAATAGCTGCTTGATCATGCCATAAGATTATCAATCTCTTAAACAATTAATAACAATTTAATTTGACATTTGGCTGAAAAATCGGTATTCCACAAAGTTGAAGCTTAAAAAATTTCTCGTAAGAATAATTATATGAATTTTCGAAACAGCAATATGGAAAATGGGTAGAAGACAATGAACAAAAAGTTTGGTTTTCCCATAGTAATTTCCATATAAACTTCGAATTGTTTGTGCCAAGTCAGTTTCTTACCAAATGAGTTTAAATTTTGAGAGGCTAATCAGGACCTGATTTGAAACCGTTTGAGCACTGTGGAGCGAAAATTTCAAATTTTGCATCAGTCTAATGTGCAGTCTTCATCAGTGTCGTTCCCACTAAAGAACTTATCAAAATCTAGTCCCTTAAGTACTCATCCCATAGTAAAAACCCGAATTTATCCACCTATGGTGTGATCAGACCCTTCTTACTTATTCAAGTTTATTTATTTTATTGTCATTATCAGTGACCAAGTCCCCAACCCCCGTGTCATCCAGTGACGCTACGCCACTGCCTGGGGGTACCCGGAATATATCCGGGTGTAGTCTATGTGGTGAGGCTACCAATCACCTTATCATCGTATTTTAATGTGATTTAATGGGTTTTAATTCAATTCATATTCAAGCAACTTCCCCGGGGTACCCGGAACATGTCCAAGTGTGTCCAATGTGGTCTGGAACACTGGACACGACATGCATTGATCTTATTTTTGAATTCTGTAGTAATTTGATGTGTCGCATGATGGTTTTGACACGTTTTCCGTTAAATCCAGCGTGAAGGCCCATATTCACCGGATCTTATTCCGGCCATATATCCGGAACCGGTTCACCGATTTCAAAACCGTTCAATAGCGTTCAATGGGACCTCAAGACCTATCATTTGGCGCCGAGTTTGTCCAAATCGGTTGAGCGGTTGCTGAGAAACGTGAGCGCATTCATTTCGTTACATGCACACACATATACACTGAAAAATAAAGAGGTTCCCTGACATTAAACAATTAACTTCAACGGAGATCCCTAAACTTGTATAAACTTCCCACTTCAACGAAGTTTTCTGAAATTTTCCATGATCTCAGAACTTCAAAAAATTTCACTAAATTTTGCTCATGCATCAATCTTGGTATAAATGCATAAAACAAAATATAATAATAATACCAAAGAAACATTCAAAATCAGGACAGTGTACTAGTGAAAACAGTTAACGGAACATTAGTGTCAAACGAAGCATAAGCGTTAAGACAGTATTCAGCCCATACTGTCAATTACGAGCTGCGAGGTGTATGAAATTTAGTTGTCATATAACTTTTTTTAGGTGCGTAGAAAAAAAAAGTTACCGAAGTAGTTCGATGGAACTCTACACGGGAAAAAATCCGATTCCATTTTCATGAATAAAAAATCATGAAATCTAAAAATTTGCCAGCCCATGAAATCAGAACAATGATTCATGATTTTTTCATGGAAATTCATGATTTCATAATGCAGCGGAATCATGACCGCTTTATGCGTTACCTAGAAAACCGTGTTCACCGCACTACATAGATATCTCTTATACGCCTTCCATTTTATAGAAGTACTGATAGTCTAGTGGTCAAAGTGTGAGTTTAATGATGGTAAGGTTCTTGGTTTGAATCCAGTCTATTGCTTTATTTTATTTTTTATATGTTTCGGTTCAAAAATAAAAGTTAAAATCATGAATTTAGTTCATGATTTTAACTCGGTTAATTCTTGATTTCGGGAATCTTGGGTGCGTTACGCAAACATAGCTCATGATATCATAAATATTATTCATGGTGTATTTTCATATCATGAAAATACGCTATGTTCATGAAATCATGAGATTTTTTTTTTTCATTTCGGATTTTTGATTTGTTTCCATGTACGAAGTTCACTGGAGTTCGGTTAGCTTCTACAAAGTTTGGTGAACTTTAAAAAAAAATATGCACTTCAAGAAAGCTTCTTGAACTTTGAAAAAGTTCCCTTAAGCTCCGCGAAGTTTCTTGAAGAACTACAAAATTCCTTGCAACTAGGATAGCAGTTCGTACCCTGCACAGCAAAAAATTAATTTTGTTATCACATCAAAGTGGATGCACTTCAATCGTGTTAAAAGTATGAGTGTAATATTACTTGCCAAAAAAGACAAAATTATCATTAATACAGTGCATGAACTGACATTACGCTGCTTTACTGCATTTGTTTATTTTTGTGGCCATAAAAATTACATGAGATTTTCGACAAGATTGAAGTGCATCCTCTTGGTTGTAATATGAAAATTTGTTTTTTGCTGTGTGGTGTGGTGGCTGTAGGTGCATTGCCAGACAGCATCAGTAAATCAACAGAGAAAGTGGTAGAGGTCCAGCATGAAGAGGTGGTGATAATGGACGTGCACTCAGGAGGCCGATAAAGCATGCAAAAACGAAGCCCAGCATCCTCGCCAGAAACGATTTGCAAATGTGTCGCGATTCGATGCGTTGCAAACAAAAAAAAAAGAAGCAAATTGATTTGGATCTCCAGTTTAATATTTGTTTAGTCCTTCGGCTCCGCAGAGCGTTCAAAGATATTGAGCCTACTAAAAAAAAAAACATTTTGGAAAACATGGTTTTCAATTCAGAGTGACAAATATGTTGGATTCATCCTAAAATTTACAATCCAGTTTTCTTATTTCTCATCATATTTTCAGGTTGACTACTAATTGGGATGAACACACCATGCTTTTTTTTTTCTAAATATATTAGAAATATTTTAGATATATATATTAGATAAATATTAGATTAGGCATATATTTGAACAGTTCTCAAATTTAAGTACATGTTTTAATTAACTAGTGATGTTATCGGCTACAGCTTGAAAGGCTGAAATTACAGCTGGATGAAGTCACACGAATCAATTTCAACAGCGAAGACATTTTTTAAAGGGCCTTCTGAACTATTGGTTCTCTGCCAGCTGGAAAGTACCTATTATATTATGATGGTTTCAATTTGATCAACCAAGCTCAATTGGTTCCAAATCAGGCTGATCAATCTGCCAAAAATTGAGCTAATTTGATGGCGAACTCATTCTGCACTGTCTCTTTGAAGTTTATATGGGAATTGCTATAAGAAGTGTACTTTTTGTCCTCATCGTTCTAACCCTAAACCATAATGATTAACATAAAAAGTTGTCCATCGGAGCCACTTTTAGCATACACGCAGGACGTAGGTACGCTGCCGATCTCCCTGGAGCTCGCCGAGCTTAGCTCATGAGACACAGCACATGTGACACGAATGAGGCACGTAGGAATAAAAAAGAGACGCGAAATAATTCGTCTCGAAATGTACTAGGCACCTATGATCTGATTGAAAGCGTGTCTCTATCACACGGGATGGATGCACGTGTACATTAACTCTGGTCCCAACGGTTTGCAGTTTTGGCAGTTATAATGACCCGAGGAACAAACAAGCGCACAGGTAGCCGAAGTTTTTCCCAGCTCGATGTAGTGATGAAGGGCTGAACCAGAAAAGGTCACCCAAAACGAGGCTGTGGGGGTAAAGCTCTTTTTACCCTCGCTGAAAGATACTGAGCCCAGTTTCTGCACTTCCAGATCTTGGGGGTCAGACTCGCTTCGGTAACCACATCCACATCACGAGCTGGGATGTAAACTCTATACTCGAGCGTAAAGAGCTGGGAGGAAATAATCTCGTTAGCTTGCTTCAGGTTGGAGACGACAACACGAAGTTTATTGTGCTCAATTGAACTTTTTGAATCACAACACATTATAAACAGTGACTATTTTAACCGATACGGAAACCGCCTAGGTTCACGTTGTAATTGGTTCTTTTCTGGTGCCACAATAAGTTTTGACTAGTTTAATCATGATTCGAAGATGGCAAATCATCCTAACATGGAACTTCGCTACCAATGATACTTATGTGTTAAAACTATGAAATTCAGTTAGAGATGTACCTGCCTAGGGCTGAAAATCTCTTTACTAAAAAAATATTTAAGAATGAGAATTTCATATTTTATTGAGTTTTTTTTTCAGTGATTAGAATTTAATGATTGAAAATAGTTTTATATTATTCCGTGAAAAGTGTAAGGTCGGGGTCGTAGCCATAGTAGGCAGACATATTTTTTAGGAGTCAGCATAGAAATCGGTGTATACATATTTTTCACCGACTCCACAGCCCTGATTCGATCATAGCGCTTCTTAATCTTTATCGATTTTGTAGAACATTAGGTCCGAAATAGATTTCGCCATGAGGGACTTTTGCAACAACAGGTGCAATGAAACCTTTCTACGAAAAAACGCTTCCACCGAGGAAATCTCTATTCCACCATGGCCCCCAGCCGGCTAAGCCACAAGTCGGATTTCCCTCGGCTTATGCGGGCGTCGCGTGGCTTGAGAGAAAACCTACCGTTTGCACCAACGATGCTTCGTTGTTGAGCTTGCAGCAACAGCAAGTCCTCCCGATTGCCGCCGCCACCGCATGATTTCAAGGCAAATCGGTGCGTTTTTCTGAGGGGAGGGAGGCGTTGATTTGGCGATTGCAGCAACGGGTGTTGAATTTTTAGTCGCATCAAAGCAGTGGATGTGATAACGGGCATTAGGATTTTTTCGCCCTTCGTCCTGTGCCGAAAGCAAGTGATATCCGATAAATACGTATCCCCGCGTGGTATGGTCCCTTCGGTTGATGTTTTGTGTTGAATGAGCAGCGTGTGGATAGGATTACTGTTGGCATAGAGGCAGCCGGAGAAAAAAAACCACCCCGGTCATCAATCATTCAAACGGTCGATCCTATTAGTATTCCCGGTTCGTGAGCCCTTCCGGAATCCGGATCAGCCTAAAATGTGTGAAATCTCGGCAACTCGTCGGCCGCAACGACATTGTGTATCAAATTGCTGGCTGGCTGCTGGTACTAGTGGCCACGATTGATTGTCCGCGCATTGGACGGGAAAGTGATAAGATAACCCCCAGCATATTTGGATCTCCATCGGGTGCCCGCAGTTGATGGATCGGACAGGCTGAGGCTTTTCTACACGCCGTCCGTGCGGCTCGGATAAATATGCTCTCATCGATAGTGTGTTTTGTGTTGTGCTGTATGTTATTTTTTGTTATCGTGCAGTTTATTTCTTTTTAATTCGTATGAATATTTTCCCCGCGCGTTTGTTCGATTGAGTGAATAAACGGAAAAATAGCGATCGAAAACATCACCACCGAGCAACGCCAGCGATACAAAAAAAAAGTGTTCAAGCTTGAATGGGAAAATCCATATGCTGGCCAATCGGGAAACGGTCGGTGTCGGAGCGCTGAATGTAGGGAATGTGGTGCGAAAAATTTCTGCTACCGACAGTGAGTGAATAAGTGAGAAAGCAAGAGAAGAAGGCAAAAAACAGCTGGAGATAACATTGCTCAACGGAAAGCCAATACCGCCCGGTTGATGCACCCCCTTTCGGAGCTCTAACAATTATAGAGCGAAGCGACCGACGACGACGGACGGTACCTTGATGGGCAGAGCCAGCAGCAGGAGTGGGTGGAATAGATTGCATTCTGATGCGCTAGTCATGCATCCGATGGCTGTTTAATTTCAAGCTCGTAAGTAAAAGTGCCCTATGATTAATTGCAGTATGGAGACGACAATGCAATTTCATTCAACTGCGAATCAACGATGAGGAAAGGATTGCTCCTCGATTGTAATCATTCGAAACGATAGGACGTCAGTAATGGACGGAAAACGGGATGGATAAAATATTAAACCCTGCAGCGATGCAATTGACAGTCCATCATTTGGTGAAGCCTGCTATTGCTTCCCTAAATGCAAGATTTTTTTTTTTGTATTCATACTGTATCATAGAGATTTTAATGCAAGCGATGAAAGGCTTATATGAATTAATTTTAAAAATAAATTTGAAATGCAAAGTAACATCTGCCATAATTTTCAACGCACATAAATGTAGATATGGCTAAAACGCCTACAAAAAGTTCTGAGTATGAAGGGGTTTCCATGTTTTAATCAATTAATTCACGAAAAGATCGATTTTAAAGCTATAATAAACGTTAGAAGTGCTAATGGAATCCATGCCGTTATGTTTCATTATTAAAAAAAAAAAATCAATTGCTCTCAAAACGTGGAAGTATACAATTTTTCATTTATATGGCATATTTTCCTATTTTTCAATCCGCGGCCCTCAAAATTCAGTGTGTCATCAATGTTTTACCTCACGGTTATTAAAGAGATCATACCTGCCATGTGATGCTGGTATTGGTGATTTTACATGACTGGCATAATAGCCGTTTCTTCTGCCATATATTGACCATAAAGTAGATGTCTAATCGGAAAAAAAGTATTCAAAATTGGTTTGGTAATTACTTTTCGCAGAAGAAATATTTATCATATCTATGATGAAGTTTAATGTTAGGCTACGACCACATAACATATGTGGAACTCAATCATCAAAAATCGACACCATTTCAGTGATTTAAAGTGGTATAGAGGGACTTCGATCTGTCAAATTGATTATACCAGCTGTAATATGAGAAAGGGGACCAAGGGGGTAGTCAATTCTTTTAAAATAATTCTAAAATCATATTACATATATCTTACTATTTCCTTAACCACATATGTGCTTTATTTATATTTTGCTAACTTTAACAAATTCATCACCTTGACTCACACAGTAACACTGTGATAAACTTACAAGAAAAATGTAGGGGAAATGGATGTAATGTCGGCCTCAATGCCCCTAATCGGGGGCAATCGACTAAATTTTCAATAGGGACCAAAATTATCCATTAGTACCGTCGTAATGACGCGTTCATCTAGATACAATTGATAAATAGCAGATTTTTAGCAATGGGCCCAATCTAAGATCCATAGGCCAACATTAGAGCCATTTCTCCTGTGTAACATTTTCTATTTGTTCGAATTAATTGCATCAAACTTTGATTTCATTAGGTTTCGTAGGAGGAAAAACACGACATCGTAAATTTTGAGCTAAATGCTTACATTTTGAAGTTCAGAGAGGAGCAGCAAAATTTTTCATCAAGTGTCAGAAGTACCAATTTTTGAAAAATACTTTTCGGGTGTTTTCATCACCATTTTTCTGATCTATTATGATATATTCCCCCTTTTTTACCTATAAAGATGCCGTATCACTATTATTAGGAATGATCGCCATTAATTGACTAATAGCATTATCCCAGCAAGGCATTACACTTCGAATAAAGTGCACTGCCGTACAGGGAGTTGTTTTCCAAATGTCAAAGGGTTCTATCAGCCCCTTGTCGAAGAGCTTACGCCTTTTATTGAAAATTTCTGGACAGTGGCATAGCAAATGTTCCGAGTTTGCTTTTTCTATACCACTGAAGCGACATACATCATCTTGAAGTTTTCCAATCAGCTTCAAGTGATAACGGCTCGGACAACGACCTGTATATATGCTAAGACCTTTCTTTGAAAGTCCAAGGATTTTGTTGGTCACAGAAATGTTTGGAATAATGAATCGCTTATATGCTTATATGCCTAGCAATGGAAGCTTTTAGCTCCATTCTAAGAGATGCAGCCGATAAGCCAAATAAGTCTTGCTAGTGCATCAGCTCTTTCATTTCCGTCAATCTCTCAATGACCAGGAACCCAATATAAGTTGACTTGATTACAATTTTTGAAGTGATTGAACACACTCCCAGACAAGTTTTGATGTACATGTCACCGATTTTTAAAAAATATTTAGAGCAGCTTGACTGTCGGACATCATGCATATATTTGAACTCTTATAGTTTCAACGCAAACATATAATAGAACACTCTAAAATTGCTTGGATTTCAGCTTGAAGCACAGTTGGCCATCTGCCCATTGGAACCGATATGTCTATTCCTGGGCCAATTACTCCTGCTCCCACTTGATTTTTCAATTTTGAACCATCTGTATAAAAAACAATCGATCCTGAACGAAGAATCGGACCACCAAATTTCCATTAATTACGCCCAGGGGCAAATACTTGAAAAAGTTGAATCTTTTCTCCATCCAGTCTTCGTTGTTCCTTACTAGAGAGTTGATACTAACAGTTTATAAAATCCTAAGATGTTCTCTAAGGTCTTCTTCAAAGAGTTTCACTGACCTTGTAATCCTTAGAGCACACTTTTCGGCTTCTAATTGTACAAATTGATGCAATGGTAGCATATAAAGCAAAGCATCCAATGCCTTCGATGGTGTACTTCTCATTGCACCTGTTATTGAGAGAGTTGCTAACCTTTGGAGTTTTTCTAACTTTCTCTGAGCAACACTCTCTTTTGTTTTTGGCCACCAGACCAATGCACCATAAGCAACCCTAAGTTTCACAATTGCTGAGTAAATCCAATGGATCATTTTCGGTTTCAGTCCCCACTGTATACCGAATGTTTTTTTTTTTGAGCTCTTTATTTGTTCCAAATTCAAACTAAATTACATTTAATTTTAACCTAAGTGCTCCAGTTACTACAGTAACTTACCAGCCTTAATTGTTATGATATATATCTAAGTGTTTTTACATTGTTCCTGCCTTGGAAATTCAGTATTTTAAACAGGTTTTTAAACCTGCATGTCAGTATAAAAATTGAAATCTTAAAACAAAAAAATTAAAACTAAATAGGGGAATTTACGTATTCTCGTCAATCTAAGCAGCGTCCGAACTTCTATTAGCGATTTCTCAGCGTCACATACATACATGACAGGTTTGTTTGTTGACATTTATCTGCTGCTTCCTGTTCTACCAATTCCAATCGATAGAATTGATCAAAACGGGTTGAACATGTTTTTACAACGCTCCAAACTTCTCAGGTGAGTGAGACTATTGTCGGCAGTCTCTTTTTCTTCGGCACCCTTTCCATTTGAACTGCATGTTAACCAGCTGTTCTATTATCGGCAACTCGAAATCAGCCGTATTTTGTAGTGTGTATATTTCATTTAAAGAAAAATATGGCAGAACAGGATTGCACAGTCGTAAAAATGTAATCAGGTTGAAGCTGAAAAGGTAAGGAATCGACTTTATACATTCAGCAAAGAGTTTTGATGGGAAAATACAGTGAAATTAACGTTTCAATTTCGGTTGCCGAAAACAGTCAATGGGTGCCGAAGCCATAATTTACCCTATTATCTACGTATAAAGGGAAGTAATCGTTGCAATTGAGGATTGCAACGATTTTTGCCTGAAAATATTAATTATTATGTTGGACATTTGTTCTAAAGTCTCAACATTCGAAATTGTATGCACCTCGGTAGTACTGTACCAGGGAGGCAACTTCAAAATCATCTTCAGAACTTTGTTCTGAATTATTTGATTTGAATTTATTTGGTCGGTCTAAAAACTTGTTTAAATATTAGAAGTTTATTCGTCAGGCAAAGTTTGGATTTTCTTTCTGTGATCTTTAAAAATTAATTTTTGGTCAAGTATTAATCCAAGATATTTCACTTGGTTTGACCAGGGAACTGGAACTCCGATCATAGTGACTATATGACTGGTACTAGGTTTCAAAAACGAAGCTCTAGGCTTATGTGGAAATATTTTAAGTTGAGTTTTGGAAGCGTTGGGAGAAATCTTCCATTTTTTGTTAATAAGAAGGGAAAATATCTAAACTTTTCTGCAGTCTGCTGCAAATAACACGAAGACTTCTTCCTTTAGCGGAAATGCCTGTGTCATCAGCGAACAAAAATTTGTGGCAACCCTGAGGCAAATCAGGGAGGTCCGAAGTGAAAATGTTATACAATATAGGCCCAAGAATGCTACCCTGAGGAACTCCTGCTCTAGCAGGTAGTCGATTGGATTTGGAATTTTGGTAATTTACCTGCAGAATTCTGTCAGTTAAATAATTCTGAACTAATTTAATAATATAAAGTGGAAAATTAAACTTTTTCAATTTAGCAATCAAACCTTCACGCCAAACACTGTCGAATGCTTTTTCTATGTCTAGAAGAGCAACTCCAGTTGAGTGGCCTTCAGATTTGTTTGAACGAATTAAATTGGTAACTCTTAAGAGTTGATGAGAAGTTGAATGCCCATGGCGAAATCCAAACTGCTCATCTTCAAAAATTGAGTTCGTATTGATGTGAAGCATCATTATATTTAAAATTATCTTTTCAAAAAGTTTACTTATTGAAGAAAGTAAACTTATTGGGCGGTAGCTAGAAGCTTCAGCTGGGTTTTTATCCGGCTTCAAAATTGGAACAACTTTAGCACTTTTCCATTTATCAGGAAAGTATGCCGAATGGAAACATCTGTTAAATAATTTTACCAAGAAAGACAAGGTACTCTCTGGGAGTTTTTTGATGATGATTTGGAAAATTCCATCATCACCTGGAGCTTTCATATTATGAAACTTTTTAGTTATAGACCATACTTCGTCCAAATCAGTCACCCAGGAATCATCAAAAATATTTTCCCGAAAGAAAATGTTCAACTTATCCCGAGCAAACTGATTCTCAATAGGACTAGTAAGACCCAAACTAAAATTATGGGAACTCTCGAATTGCTTAGCAAGTTTCTGAGCTTTTTCCGAATTTGTGATCAAAATTTTACCACCTTCTTTAAGCGCTGGAATAGGCTTTTGAGGTTTTTTTTTCAAATTTTTGTGAGTTTCCAAAAGGGTTTGGAACTCGGGTCTAACTTAGAAACAATATTTTCAAAAGTTTTGTTCCTCAGGGTAGAGAATCGCTTTTTAATTTGTTTTTGCAAATCCCGCCAGATAACTTTCATGGCAGGATCGCGTGTTCTTTGATATTGTCTCCTACGGACATTTTTAAGACGGATCAAGAGCTGAAGATCGTCGTCTATTATAATTGAATCGAATTTATCCTCGCATTTTGGTACTGAGGCAGCTCTTGCTTCAACTATAGAAGTAGTCAGTGACTCAAGAGCATTATTAATTTCATCTTTGGTTTGCAAAGGAATGTTTGGATTGAAGTTATATTCCATAAATGTTCGATATTGCTCCCAATCAGCTCTATGGTAATTGAAAGTAGAGCTGTTGAGATTAGAAATTATTTCTTGGGATATTTCAAAAGTTACTGGAAGGTGATCTGAACCGAAGTCAGCATGAGTAACCAATTGGCTACAAAGTTGACATGAAGTAGTTAAGACCAAATCAATAGTTGAGGGATTTCTTGCAGAAGAAAAGCATGTTGGGCTGTTTGGATATTGAGTAGTGTAATAACCTGCAGAACAATCATCAAACAGAATATTACCATTGGAATTGCTTTGAGCATTATTCCATGAGCGGTGTTTTGCATTAAAATTATCAATAATGAAGAATTTAGACCTATGAAGGCAGCTATAAACGTAATTTGTCCAAATTTTGTTTCAACAGAATCTCCCAAAGTTTCAAAAACTTTGGTTTCAAATGAAGAAAGAATTGTATGTTTGATTCGTCTATTAACAATGATGGCAACGCCACACAGGGCAACCACAGGGCCCATCAAGACGATCATTTCTATAAATGAAATTATTTGCGTCCTTCTTAACCTTATGGTCAGGTTTAAGGAACGTTTCAGTTATAACGGCAATATGCACGTTATGAACTCTCAAAAAATTAAATAGCTCGTCTTCATTATCTTTAAGAGATCGAGCATTCCAATTTATAATATTTAATGCTTCAAAATCCATTACTGAATTTTAAAGTCATGACAATATTGTTTGCAAATTTTACTCCAGTTTGAACAGATCAAACATGGAGTTAGATTTAAGCATATCAGAAATCATGTCAATTAATGAATTCTGTAAAAATTCCATTTAAGGGGCAGTAATGCTTCCTAAGTCAAAATTGTCAAAATTCCGTTCGAATTACGTTGGTTAGTATTTTGATTTCTACCCGTTGCAATAGCAGCATAGGTAGCTCCATTAACTCGCTGAACATTGTTAGCAGCGAGGGAAGTAGGTATAGATGAAAAATTTGAAGCAGGAGTGATATTTGTACCTACGAGTACGAATGTAGAATTTGTTCCTTGCTGACCGTGAGAGGAATCACCACAATTCATGCATTTAGCTGGCATGTAGCAATTTTTAGTTCCGTGACCCCATCCATGGCATTTACGGCACTGGGTGAGGTTTTGGAAATTTTCTCCAGTCTTCCTGAAGTGTTCCCACTTCACTCGGACATGGAGCATAAGGCTAGCTTTTTCTAAGGCCTTACGGTTGTTTAGTTCACTAGACTTGAAGTGAACTAAATAAAAATCATTAGAAATCCCGTTGCGCGAATCGCCAGGACGGGCTTTCATTTTCATTTTGATGTGACAAAACTCCAAGTAATTTTGCCAGTTCATCTTTGATTCACCACTGAGCAGTCCTTTCATGACAACCTTGAACACACGTTCAGTTTTGATGTCGTAAGTAAAAAAATTGTGCTGCTTCTTAGTAAGATACTTGAGAAGACATTTAAATCCGTCCAAGGTTTCAGCCAATACACGGCATTCACCTCGACGTCCAATTTGTAGTGAAAACTTAACTTTCACGAAGTTCAAAAGTTCCATGCGAAGAGCATGGAAATCGGAAGTGGTTATCACAATAGGGGGAATCTTTTCCTTCTTGGCATTAAGCCGGGAAATTTTACTAGAATTTTTCTTGGATGATGGATCATTCTCATCATTCGTGAGCAAATCAAATTGATTACTCAAATACATTGCATCAGAAAGGGGATCAAGAGTTTGCCCCTTTCTTTTGCGTTTAGGCGCCATGGCGGCAGTAAATTTTTATCCAAATCGACTTCCAAGCAGATTACTATAAGAATCTGAAGGATCGAAGAGGAATTTTCCAAATCGATATCCAAGAAGGATTACCTCGGGTAGGGTCCAAACAAGGATCGAAGAGGGATAAGAGTTGGTAGGTAGAAATTTTACAGGTTGAGCACTGAAAAGTGCTGTTTAAATTTGTTGTAGCTTTAGGTAGTAGTAACACTTCCTTCACTCAAAAATAGAATCAAAAATTTTGGCATGTAAAACCACGATTAAAGTCCATATTCATTTTTTTTTCTTTAAAACTAGATTCACTTAGTTGAAGATGCTAATTTCAAATAACAGACTATAGTGGTAATTTTTATACGATAGATGGAGTAGATGAAAGCATAGAGTTGACATATCGTGGTAGGGGTAAACAATAGTTGCAATTTCCAAACCTACGACTGGATGCCTTCCTTTAAATAACAACCGTAGTGCGGTAAAAAATCGGTAGAACTGTTTCAAACACGCAGTTGGTACTTGAGCGGTCGGTTTTCATCTCTTTTTGCCAGTGGTGGCGGGGACACACACCCCTCACCATCCCTCTCCAAATGGGGAGTTTGGTAAAGAGAGATGAAAAAACCGATTTGTACCTTCCTTAAAAGTTGTCCTAGCTCGCTGTTCTAATATCTATATGCAATCTTCACACTGCCGTACTCTAACGGAACTATCAACTCTATGCATTCATCTACTCCATCTATCGTATAAAAATTACCACTACAGTCTGTTATTTGAAATTAGCATCTTCAACTATGTAAATCGTTGACTTCACGTAGAAGTAATACTAAAAACATATAGTCAAAGTAGATTCACTTATCTTTCATTTAACATTTTAATTAAAAAAAAAATCGATCCAGTGGTTTAGGACCTGCAATTTATCAAATTTAAAACAAACCTAAACTCTTGTCAGAGCGTAAAAGTCAGGTAGGGTATGCAACTAAAATTTCTGAAGTGCTTTACCTACTGCGTGCGTTGTCCTATGAAGTGCATTTTCTGGATTAAGACCATGTGCACAAATTTGCTTTCCACTAATTGTGTCCATTTCAGTGTACTTTTACTGACCACTTCCAAGCTGAACTGAAACCATTTCAGACATTGTTTGCCATTCCACGGAATGTTCAATCTAAACGCACAGCTCTTTTTCTGCATTCTCAGGTCTGTGGCAGATTCCTCCAAAGCCAATCACTCCATTCGTATACTGTGAGCATTTGCGTCAATTAACCACTTTCGATTCTTCTTCGCACACGAGGATTTCCTACTTGTAGGTATGCACAACCAAAAGTGCACAGTGGATGCTTTCGACGTGGTATATAATGGATCGGTCATTGCCAATTTGGAAAAAAAAGGTTTTCAATGGAGAGCAATTATAGCAACCGATTGCCGAAATGGATGAATGATGCACCTCGTGTATGAGAACATTCTACGGTACACTCGTACGGGACTGAGTAGAAACATCTTTAAAAGCCAATGAAATAAAAAGAATCTCAACCATTCCTAGCATTCACCATGGCCGCTATTTGGTAGCATATCCGACAAACGGTCGAGGCAAACTAGCCTCAGCACAAAACAAAAACCAACGCGTAGAAATTTAGTCACAAGAACACACACACACACAGCTTCGAGAGAAAATCTTCAACCCGTGTTCTGAGAGACGGCATTTCTACACTGCTATATTTATAATAACGGATTCTTCGCCAAAATTGCCCTTCGCTAGGAAATTGCGAAACCACGATTAGCCATGACATGCTGCGGAAGTGCTGCGAGGCTATTGTTGCTGTAATGGCTCACTAACGGGTTGATCAAAGTTATATTTCAAATCAAAGTAACCGCACTCATCATGACCGTGAATCTGTCTGACTGACTAAGCTGGGTATTAAAATGAAGTCGATAAAAGCATGCATTTGTTTCCATATTTGATAAAATCAATATGAAGCCAATATGTGACGAAAATGTTTAATGAGGGTGTTTGAAACAATCATTCCCTACATTATCAATTCAAAATAGGGGAAAAGGATGTAATGTCGGCCTGAATGCCCCAAATTTGGGTCCATACATAAATTCAGCAATCGACTAAATTTTCAATAGCGACCAAAAATATCCATAAGTACCGTCTCAATGACGCGTTCATCTAGATAAAATTGATAAACAGCAGATTTTTAGCGATGGGCCGAATCTTAGATCCATAGGCCAACATTAGAGCCATTTCCCAATGTGAAATCATTACTGAAATGAAACTGGATTTTCACATATTTTGACAATTCTGTCATACCAACAATCAATACGAAACCACATCTAAACCTCAATTCAAGATGCTCAAAAAATCTCACACTAGCGAATCAATCTTCGAAAAATCTCCTATCATTTCTCGCGCACTTGCATCGAGTATCATCTGTTTGCAGGAAATATTCAGCATCATCATCAATCTCCTTTCTATATACTTAGCGTGCGCGCAACTAATTACAGCAAAACACAATTTTTCCTGCATCGTAGATAGAGTCCCCCCCCCCTCGTAAGAAACTAACGATTTTAACACTCCGAATACGATGCCTCCGAAAAACGTGTAACGCCAAGTTTACAATGGCACAACTTAGCCATTTCTTAATGAATTTCAAAAATTGTGGTACCTTTAGAATTCGTAGCGTTTCTAGATGATTTTGATTGCAAAAAATTTGAAAATAGAGTCGTCTACTTTTTTAAAAAGCGAAAAGAGTTGTTACACGTCTTTTTGAAAGGTGTGTTTGTAGGGTTTCGCAAGTGGCGCAAGATCTGTAATTTAGATTAATGGGCACAAATGTTCACAATTAGCCAGAATACAGTCATGGTTCCTATATATGGATCCTGGAGACAACGGAGCGGTCCTCGAAAAATTCGGAACATCCGTAAAAGTGGTCAATCCATGATCCTGATCCTAGAGCTCTGCGGCTTTTTTGAAAACATTAGGAACTGTGATACAAAAAAATATTTTGGGTCGTGACATAAACATGTACCTGGATGGCCATGGGACCGTCCTCCGGAAGATCCGGAACATCCGTAAAAGTGGACAATCCATGAAACTGATCCTAGAGCTCCGTGTTTTTTAACATTAGGATCTGTGATATAAGAATGAATTTGGGTCATGGACCCAAATGGCCATGAGACCGTCCTCCGTAAGAACAGGAACATCCGTAAAAGTAGTAAACCCACCATCCTGATCCGCGTTTTTTTTATAAACATTAGGAACTGTGATGATAGAAAGAATTTGGGCTTGTGACATAAACATGAACCTGGATGTCCATAGGACCGTCCTGTGGAGGATCCGGAACATCCGTGAAAGTGGTAAAACCACAATCTTGATCCTAGAGCTCCGTGGTTTTCTTGAAAACATTAAGAACTGTGATGATAGAATTAATTTAGGCTTGTGACAAAAACATGAACCTGGATGTCCATGGGACCGTCCTCCGAAAGATCTGGAACATTCGTGAAAGTGCAAAATTAACGAAACTGATCGTAGAGCTCCGTGGTTTTCTTGAAAACGTTAGAATGATTTTGGGATCGTGACATAAACATGGACCCAGATGGCCATCGGAACGTCCTCCGGAAGATCCGAAAAATTCCGCAGTTTTTCAAACAATGTTAGCCTCCCACCCCGAGTTCAGATTGACGGTGACGAAATCGAGGTGGTCGATGAGTTCGTGTATTTGGGCTCACTGGTGACCGTCGAAAATGATACCAGCAGAGAATTTCAAAGACGCATTATGGCAGGGAATCGTGCCTACTTTGGACTCCGGAGGACGCTCTGGTCGAATAAAATTCGCCACGAAGTTGACTATCTAAAAGACGCTGATTAGAGGTGGTCGTCTACAGCCACGAGACCGTGACTATGCTCGTGGAAGACAAACGCGCCCTTGGATGACGGAACGTGGAGGAAGCGAATGAACCAAGAATTGCACCAGCTGTTGGGAGAACCATCCATCGTTCGCATTGCAAAAATTGGGCGACTACGGTAGGCTGGACATGTCGTAAGAATGTCGCACGACGACGCAGTGAAAATGGTTCTCGAAAGCGTCTCAACAGGAACAAGAAGAAGAGGTGCGCAGCGGGCAAGGTGGATCGACAAAGTAGAAGACGACCTGCGGACCCTTCACAGACTACGAGGCTGGCGAAGTCTGGCCATGGATACGGCTTCTTCGGACAGCAGAGGACAACAAGGCCTTAGCCCGATTGCAAGCCATAAAATTGATCCAAGAACGAAAAACCGTGGAACTGTGATATAAGAATGAATTTGGAGTCTTAATATAAACATGGAACCAAATGACCATGGAACAGTCCTCCGGAAGATCCGTAAAAATGGTCCATCCATGTTACTGTTTCTAGAGCTCCGTCACTTCTAACTGAGATATTTGAAAGAATTTAGGGTCGAGACATCAACATGAACCTGGATGGCCATTGGAACGTCCTCCAGGAGATCCTGATCATCCGTAAAAGTGGATCATCGATGAAACTGTGAAAAAACCATGGTTGTTTTTTCGAAAACTCTTGGAACTGCGATTTAAGATAGAATTTAGGGTCGTGACATAAACATGGATCCGGATGGCCATGAGACTGTCCTTCAAAAGAACCGGAACATCCGTAAATTTATCATACTGTGAAACTGATCCTAGAGCTCTGCAGTTCTTTTTTAAACACTGTGATATAAGAAACCTCTGGATCACTTTTACGGATGTTCCGTATCTTCCGGAGGACGGTCCTATGGCCATCCAGGTCCGTGTTTTTTTTTATCTTTATTAAGGAGACTTTCAGTCCTGTGCTGGTTCGTCTCCGGTACGTGTTTATGTCATGACCCCGAATTCTTTCTTATATCGCAGTTCCACATGCTTTCGAAAAAACCGTAGAACTCTAGAATCAGTTTCAAAGATTTACCATTTTTAAAGATGCTCTAGATCTTGCGGAGGATGGTCCCATGGCCTTCTAGGTACATGTTTATGTCACGACCGCAAATTAATTTATATATGACAGTTCCAAGTGTTTTCGAAAAAACCGTGGAGCTCTAGGGTCAGTTTCATACAATGACCACTTTTACGGAATTTTCGGATCTTGCGGAGGACGGTCCGATGGCCATCTGGGTCCATGTTTATGTCACGATCCCAAATTCATTCTAATATCGCAGCTCCTTACGTTTTCAAGAAAACCACGGAGCTCTAGGATCAGTTTCGTGAATTTTCCACTTACACGGATGTTCCGGATCTTTCGGAGGACGGTCCCATACCCATCAAGGTCCATGTTTATGTCACGACCTCAAATTCATTCTATCATCTCAGTTCTTAGTGTTTTTTTTTTCAAAAATTTCGGAGCTCTACTGTGTTACCTGACTTATAACGAAAATACGTTGTATACGAGTACCCCGAATACAACGTTTAGTTCGTCTAATTTTACATTGCAAATGCTATGCAAAACAAGACGAGTCATACGTTGTATTCGGGGTACTCGTATACAACGTATATTCGTTATAAGTCAGATAACACAGTAGGATCATTTTTATTGATTGACCACTTTCACGGATATCCGGATCTTCCCGAGGATAGTCCTATGGACATCCAGGTCCATGTTTATGTCACAACCCCAAATTCTTTCTATCATCACAGTTCCTAATGTTAAAAAAAAAACGCGGAGCTCTAGGATCAGGATCGTGGATTTACCACTTTTACGGATGTTCCGGATCTTTCGGAGGACGGTCTCATGGCCATCAAGGTCCATGACGCAAATTCATTCTTATATCACAGATCCTAATGTTAAAAAAAACGCGTAGCTCTAGGATCAGTTTCATAGATTGATCACTTTTACGGATGTTCCGGATCTTCCGGAGGACGGTCCTATGGACATCCAGGTTCATGTTTATGTCACAAGCCCAAATTCTTTCTATCATCACAGTTCCTAATCTTTATAAAAAAAACGCGGATCAGGATCGTGGATTTACTACTTTTACGGATGTTCCGGATCTTCCGGAGGACGGTCCCATGGCCATTTGGGTCCATGACCCAAATTCATTCTTATATCACAGATCCTAATGTTAAAAAACACGGAGCTCTAGGATCAGTTTCATGGATTGTCCACTTTTACGGATGTTCCGGATCTTCCGGAGGACGGTCCCATGGCCATCCAGGTACATGTTTATGTCACGACCCAAAATATTTTTTTGTATCACAGTTCCTAATGTTTTCAAAAAAGCCGCAGAGCTCTAGGATCAGGATCATGGATTGACCACTTTTACGGATGTTCCGAATTTTTCGAGGACCGCTCCGTTGTCTCCAGGATCCATATATAGGAACCATGACTGTATTCTGGCTAATTGTGAACATTTGTGCCCATTAATCAAATTACAGATCTTGCGCCACTTGCAAAACCCTACAAACACACCTTTCAAAAAAACGTGTAACAACTCTTTTCGCTTTTTAAAAAAGTAGACGACTCTATTTTCAAACTTTTTGCAATCAAAATCATCTAGAAACCCTACGAATTCTAAAAGTACTACAATTTTTGAAATTCATTAAGAAATGGCTAAGTTGTGCCATTGCAAACTTGCCGTTACACGTTTTTCGGAGGCTTCGTAGTCGGCGTAAAGCTTTTTACCCACCGTATTCGGAGTGTTAAATTGGCTCTTTACTTGACTGGCCCATTGGTCTCAAGTACATTTATAAGCGACCCCCATTTTCGTACTGGAATCTGTGTTTGTTTTGATTCGCCTTAAAAATATGACAGAGTTTAATGACGAGTTCATTGGTTTTCCTACGTTTCGAGGGGTGCTTCATTTAGCTTGAGACCGATGGCCTGGTACTTCCTGAGCCAAAAGATTGAACATGTTTTTTTTTGAATTTGATTGGATTTGCGATTTGGAACTATACCTGAAATAGACAACAGCATTTCGCTTTGCGCGAACTAAGCAAGACCAAGCGAGAGTACATTTTTATTCCATGCTATTTTGTTGCTAATTTCAATGCACAGTGGGATCAAGCGAAAATTGCTTCACGGTTGAAGCATGTGGAAACGTTGTTCAAAGAGTTTCGGGATTATCGGGGTAACCTTGAAGCGAGATAGGAGCAAGACTTAGCCCTTACTGCTAGTGCTGACGGCAAGGACGTTCAGCTGAAGAAGAACGTAGAATCGGCCAACAGGAAAACTATGTATGACTTTGAAAATCAATACTTCGATGTGAAAGATTTTCTCACTTTGCATCGAGTCAATCCGACAGCTGCAGCCTCTTCGTCCTACGGCCCTGCAAAACCCGTACTTCCCAAGTTTTCCTTCCTTTGAGGGTAGTGTGAAAGATTGGTTGAGATTTCATGATGCTTTCCAGAGCATGATCGGCATCGATTGATAAGTTCAATTATCTTCTCTCGGTGCTCACCAAAGAAGCCAGGACGTTGGTGGAGTCAATCGAAGTTACGGCTAACAACTTTGATGTGACGTGGCAAATGCTTAAACAACGGTTCAAGGACAAAAAGATCATTGCTCGCACGTTGATGGGCAGTTTTGTGGACGCCGAGACGATCAAGCGGGAATCATACTTTGCACTAATTGGAAACAGACGGATGGTCTCATCTGTTGGCTCACATACTACATACAAACGTCTCGATGCTGATACTTAAAGGCATTGGGAGCGAGCTCACAACTCTCGTGAAGCTCCAAGGTACGATGATATGTTGGAGTTTCTGCGTGACCACCTTGCAACCTTGCAACCACGGAAGAACGGCGATTAAGTCGAAATTTGGCTCTATACTCACAACAACCACGACGCAAAAGAACCCAAGTAACATTGCAAGTTTTATAATGGTTTTAAAGCATGCTACAAGTCTAAATCATGGTCTACAGAACCCTCATAAAACCAGAATTGTTACTTGGGAAAGCTTGTCCACACTGTCAAAATCCTTTCCACTCTCCTTTCAAATGTGATTCTTTTAATAACATGAATCCTTCCCAAAGGCTTGAATCGGTCTAGAAAGCTGGTCTATGTTTAAATTGCCTTTCCTCTTCCCATTTTGAACGGACTTGTCCTAGCTCAGCTTGTCGTGCTTCTGGTCAAAATCTGCAATTGCGTCCAGCAGGCAACGGTTCCAGTCAAGGACAAGATAACTCGCAATCGCAACCCACTATTCCTCAAAGTCAGCCCATAGACGCAAATTTAAACAATTCGTCCGCCTCTAACTCGCATACATTCGCCACCGCTCCCGTAGCTGGATCCTTCAATTCCAAGCCAGCAGCTCTTCCTGCTAGTGTGACTGTCGATAGTAGTGTTGTTGCCCTTTCAACTCCTGTCGTCAAGATAGCTGACTACAATGGAAACGTCCAGTCCACTAGAGCCCTCCTGGATTGCTGCTCCGAACGTAACCTGCCCAGTAAGCGTTTGGCACAGAAATTGGATCTCAGTCGGCAGAATGACCCGCTCTACCTCCAAGGTGTGGGACCTAGTGCTGCAACATCGAAGCAATCGGCGATGGCACTCATCCGTTCACGCTGTACGGATTACGCTGTTGATATCAAGTTCCACATCCTCCCGGAGTTTAAACCGATACTGCCATCAGTAGCCATGACGGTAGCTAACTGGAACATTCCACCATTTGTTCAAATCGTTGTTCGTCGTTCTCCGAGCCCAATCGCATCGATGCTGAAGTCGGGGCTGAAGTCTACTATTGTCCACTGCTGGAAGGTTTCGTCGAACTGCCTTTTCCTTATCCAAAGTTGTTTGTGAATTATCAAAATGTGTTCCTCGTCAGTCAGTTAATAATTACAACCATTCAACATCTTACATTGCAGCAAAAATGAAGAAAATATTTTTGTCCGCCTGTTTGTATGGAAATTTACCATAGGGGTGTGCTAGATAAAGAAAGTGCAAAAAACGTCAAAAAACTAAGTTACAATCGCTGCCTCATACACGCTCCTATGAGGTTACTCAAAAATGAATCAGACGTACTCATTTTCATAACTACTTTTGAAATGTCAAATCATGAGTAGTTGTGGTTTGTTAATTTGAGTAACATTGACTCATGTCGATGAAGAGAATCGATCCATGCGGATAGGACCTTTTGAAATGTTATCTAGAATTGTCTATCAAATCAGAGTTGGGACGAGCATAACGATTTGATGTCGCGCGTCAAAAGTATAGAGGAAGAGATGAAGAAGGTGTGACTACTGTCGGACTCGGTCACTGGCATGTGAGATCACATTGCTGCTCAGATGGACATCACGTTGAATATCGGGATGCAGTGGTGCAAAATATCATGACACTCACGTGACACTCGTCTTCGCATCAACCGACTATCGCTGACAGATCGTTTTGTCGTGCAGTGAGAGTTAGAGTCATGGCAAACAACAATCACCAGTAATGGTCACTGCTCACAAGCAAAACATTACACTCGCTGCTGATAATGAAAAGCACAACGAAAACAGTGAAGACTTCTGCAGTACGATCATGAGAAAAAGCGAAACGACAGAAGAAAATGATAACAATGCCTTCGCATTCCAAGTTCGTCTCGGCAGGCGCGAGTGTGTGAGTTACAAACAAAAACAGGCAACATTAAACGGAAGCTGTTGGGCTCACTCACCAACACACTCACATAAGCAAGCAAAGCAGCAACTGCTTCAAAACGAGCACAGATGAGTGTCGTGATTGTTGGGAATGACCAGATCGGTGATGGATCACAACCGAAGACGACATTCACCAGTTGATTTTTACTTCTTTCGTCAACTTGATGGATGGTCATTAGACTGATGCAAAATTTGAGTTATTCGCTCCACAGTGCTTAAATGGCTTCAAATCGGGTCCTGATTAGTCTCTCAAAGTTACAACTTATTTGGTTAGAAACAGACTTCGCACAAGCCATTTGAAGTTTACATGTAAATTATTATGGGAAATCTCAACTTTTTGTTCATTTCCTTCTAGTCTTTTTCCATATTAAGCTGCGAAACAGTTCGATAACCATTCTTATAGAAAATTTTCTCAGCTACAACTTTGCTGAAAATCGTTTCTATGTAAAACGAGACAGAAAAAAGTTATTATTTATTTAAGAGATTGGTAAACTTATGTCATGATCAAGCAGCTGCTCTGTAGGCAACACTGTATTTTGCAGTGTGACATAGTAGACATGATTTTTGTGTCCTATTCAACGCCCCAGAAACACCAATGTTGCCTGCTGAGCAGTTGATTGAGCATGATCATAAGACATCAGCGCATTGAACCATTGATAACTTTTGATCCTTGCATTTAATCAAAAAGTGGTCTTGAGCAAAGTTGTAGCTGGGAAAATTTCCTACAAGTTAAATTGAAAGCTTTTAAAGCAGGCCGATGTGGTGAATTATTAGATAGACATGAACAAAAATCTTGCTTTTACCATAGTAATTCCCATACAAACTTCAAATGCTTTGTGCCTTCTCAGTTTCTCACCAAATGGGTTCAAATTTTGAGAGGTTAGTCAGGACCCGATTTGGAATGGTTTAAGTATTGTGGAGCGAAAATTTCAAATTTTGCATCACTCTAATGGTCATGGAGAGAGTCGACGAGCACATTGATAGGAATGTACAAAGGGTTACGAGTCGTAGCTTACGACCATCATCTGTTTGATGATCGTGATTGTGATAGGTCGCAACTCTGGCGGGATGGCAGACATTAGACAAAATGTAAATGGCTTTGAAAAATAAGTGTGTGAGAACCTGGACAATATGAAAAGTTAATATTTTAATAAATTCGGAAAACAAATTAGCTTTAACGAATGATGAGCGCAGTTCATCTAGGACGATTCAGTCGGAATTGAACCAAAATATAGGACGCAAAAAACGTGATAATGATGATAATGTGTTCAAGAAAATGCGAGCTTTGCGAATGTTGTACAAATACATAGTCGTGCAAGTACAGGTACAAATATTGGTAACAGTAACAGCATCAGCAACAGTAACAAACCGTATAATCGTTAGACTCGTCCGATAATTTGCAAAGGCCTTGTTATTTTCAATAATTTCTAATCACCTGTGGGATGAATCTAAACTTATTGACAGCAGCTTTCATATTGAGCAGCTTCAATGTTATTATTGATTTATAAAGTTAGCATAACAAATCCAGATTATCATAGAACTTATCTTAGATTTTAGTATTTAACTTCGACTGCACCAACCTTTGTATTTTGTTATCGGAGTATTCCTAGAATTGAATTATGCATGGGAAATGGATGTAATGTCGGCCTAAGTGCCCCTAATTTTGGCCCATACATAAATGCAGCAATCGACTAAATTTTCAAAAGTGACGAAAAATATCCATAAGTACCGTCCAAATGACGCGTTCATCTAGATAATATTGAGAAATAGCAGATTTTTAGCGATGGGCCCAATCTTAGATCCATAGACCAAAATTAGAGCCATTTCCTCTATTAGAAAATTAGGTGCACAAAAGGAACAGTGTACAGTTTCAATTTACAAAATCCTACCTTTTCGTCTCTATTCTCAATCTTTACTCTATCATGAACGTTACACATCGTTTTTTTGCCTTGGGTACATCGCTGCCAGTTTCACTACAACTATTGAGCGTACAAATCTTCACAACAACACCGTTGGCGATCATTTAAAGTGTTCAATTATGCATACGCATTGAGTCATAATTTTTCGTTATATGAACATAATTTGGTTGATGTTCACACATCAGGCAACCGCAAATTGAAACAATTTGATGTAGCATCACTTTGCATGGGATGTAACCATGTGAACATGGCCTTAATCCATGTAGCAGATTAAAGAACCCACTCGTCAATCCTTCACAGAGGATTAGTTATCGGAACATACCAATACAATTCAGTAGTTACTATTTGCAACTGCTGTTGTTCACAAATTAATGCCCCTCGATAATTGAGTTGCAACACACTTTCAGACAAAGCATCGTCAACAGCAACAGCGGCAGCTAAAATGACCATCAAAGGTGCAATGCATGATTTTGATGGGCACCGTTTTCATTACGCACGTGACTGATCAAAGTGAATTCCAACAGACACTATATGCAAAAACGTGACCCCCAGTTGTCTCCCTGGTTTGGTGGGGGTGGCGATGTGGTAAATTAACCTGTAGAACCGCACGTGTCTGATGGGAAACGTACCTGCAGGTGCTATGTGCTGATTTGGATTGGAAAACGAATTGTTTCTGGGTATGCTGTGTTGAGCTTATTCTGGCTTTCCCGATTGTGCAGTGGATACTTTGTTATTGGTATCGGGTGCTACTTACCAGTTGCATTCATTGTAAATTTGTTTCATACAGGTAGATTGTTCCAATTGAATGAGGTTAAATTAGTATTGGCTTCCATACAACTGTGCGGTTACAATGCGTCCATGGGCTTGACCATGGTTTTCGATGAATAATAACTATTGGGTGCATTTCCTGAGATTTAATAAAGTGGCATAATACTATTTAGAAAACATATTTAGCAAACATTTTGTTGTTGAAATCAGGGTTGCTTCCACTCACTTGCTATAATCAATGTTTTTCGGAATTATAAAATCATTGGATGTTATTATGCTATTTTGTACTTGAACGTTAAAAGAAGAGGTTGTAAAGTATGTGTTTGATACATGAAACCTGTCAATTTCGCTTTCAGAGTGTCACAATCAGCGATTGTATGATTCATGAGCGTTCACTCAGAGTGAGCGCTCGAAAGTCGTAAAATGACTATCCAAAAGTGAATTGGACAGGTTTTATGCGTCAAACACTTGCCTTTAAAACTATTATTGTATCTAACAAGGACAACATATCATAATAATATCTAATGATTCCGAAATTCTGAAAACATTTTTTTTAATAGCAAGTGAGTGGAAGCAAGCCTGGATGAAATAATAGCTAATTAAGTACGCACTGATCCAAAAGGCCGGTTCGTGAAATGATGGACAAATGACTAATGACTAGGATTGAAAACAAGCTCACTACAAACATATTTTGTATTTCGGATAATCCACCTTGATAATATCACTTGAAGTATGATCGTTGTCGAGTTTTGGAATATTTTATTAAATTTTGTTTGATGCGGTATTATAATACCGCTGAAAATTATAACCTAAGTATTATGATTGGTCTATATGATAGGTATTTCATAGTATGTATCGATAGACAATATAGTAAAGATGTAATCAGTGCTGTGTTCCTAAAATTTGAGCTAAGTATCCAATATTTACCAGCGCCCTGAAAATATAAATCTGCCTAAAATAACGATGCAGCTGTCCCCGAAGTTGATGGCGTTGTTTCAAATAGCGTATTATCAAGTTTATATGGTACGTTGCAAAACATTTGCATTCTACCGAGCAGCACCGTACTCAAAAAATAAAGTTGCTAGAAATTAGGATTAGTTTTCGAAAGTTCTGTCAACATTTTCCAAGCACCATAATTTGTGTTTTTATTTATCTCATATCTATCTTACTTGACTTTCTCCTTATTTCAGGAAAAAACGTTGAAAGATTTCTAAAGTTTTCCTAAACATTGGTGGGCAAAACAAAGTTCCCAAAACTACCAGTATTTTATCAAATCAAAACCTCCGCAGTATGAAGCCCTTACTGCGTTAACCGAAGCAATGGCGCAACAAACTTTTGTTTCTCCGAGGTCCCCTTCTTAAGTCACAAGTAGTAGGCTAATAAAGGAGAAGATTATGGATGTGATGATATGTAAAATCAAAAAAACATCAAAGATACATCAATATGGATTCGCTAAATGCGTTTTACTCAGAACACCTCAGGCGTTTTACAAATCATTACCAATATGGTTTCTACGTTACTGTTCAATTAATGTGGGAGGTGGTGGGTTTGTGATATCTTGAGTAGTTATAAATTATGACTGCTGTTAAGATAGCATGAATTAGTCGCCAGCATAAAAGAACAGCAACCATAAAAATATATGTAGCACAAAACAAATGACACATCCCATGTGGCTCTCGTACAAGAAACCTTACTTTCGTAAAGGAAACTTTTATCCAGGAAACCTCGTTAACCTAACCTGTGGTACTTTTAGTAAAAGTGGAATGCCAAACTCCTCGAGCATGTTTGTGTGTCAACAACGTAATCGTCGCTACCCAAATCTTTGAAATAAGCAGAAGAGATATTTGTGCTGTTACAACTGACGTTACCTTTGGAAACCTTAAAAGGAAATACGTTTACTGTTTCAGTGCCAGGTTTTTACGTTTATAGCAGGATCTTGTTTAAGACGTTCCCACGAACTCGTGACATTACTGCCGAAAGTGTTAAATCAGTCCAGAAAATTTAACACTTTCGGAAGTGAGTCTATCTCTGAGTGATTCAACATTTTTCCTACTGAACTCAAGCTTTTCTGAAGTTATTAAATATCCCAAGTAACAATTTAGTAACCATTTGGCATCCACTCTGATTTATGATGGTTTTATAATGGAAATGAACAATCCATTTAGTATAAATACAGCATTTCAAAGTGTAAAACATTCCTGCTTCGTAAATCAGCTTTTTGCTGTTTTAAAAACCTTTTATAATCTGGCATAAAAGTCAACAACTGTCTTGTTTTAAAAATAAATTTAAAGCAGTTCTCAATCCCTCCTTAAAACTGCTCTGTAATTCAAACATAAACGTCATAAGCAATTGTTTATTACTGTCTTGATAAAATAGTTTATAAACGTGTTCTATCATTATAAAAGCAATCATAAAACCATTAGGTTTTGCATTAGAGCAAAAAGCATTTATTGTTGCTTTTAGGCTTTTTAAAAGGCATCATAAACTCTTCAATTACTTTGTTTACAAATTGAGCTTAATATATGGTTCCTCATAGTTAATAAAAGCCAAATTTATGACAAGGAAATCTCGAAGGATAGACGAAGTAGGATGAAAAATTCAAGTCGATTTCAGCAAAATTTACTTCTTTAGAAGAACCAGCACACCACCAACGACTGACCATCTGTCGGAGAAGAGTAAAGTGAGCGGGGCTCTCGAACTCATAAATCATTGTCTAGAGTTGAAAAACATACCAGCCTTCCCCAGATCTTGCGAATAGATGACAATCGAAATAACAACCGGCAGCAAACCACTGAAGCTGTTAGCGGAGATAAGCTGGTTTCCGATCCATAGCAGTGATTTTATTCGGCGAAAGAATCAACTCTCCGAAAATGTCATTCAAGCGTACATCCCTGCATCGTTGGATGGTGCACTTCTGTAACCATCAGGAAGAAGGGGATCTTTTTTCGGGAACGATTGCGCTTCCAGCTGTTCGAAATCCAAAATGTTGCAAAACAAACTATCTGAGGAACTGCTCCCAATTCATCGGGAGAAAACACTGGATCCCACAGCGCAACTAAATATCGAAAGATAAACAAACTTTGACGTTTAACTGTTTCTAGGCAACTTTGCCTCCATAAATGCTGCCTTAAATCTGAACGGGTAAGGATCAATCAAAATGGCTTTAGATGTATACAATTCAGTCTGCAAGTTTTCTTCATAAAAGCCATTTTAAAACATTATGAATTTGTTAAAGATTTCTTGAAAGCAAAACAACTTTTTCACAAATGACCCATGGAAATCAACTTTTATGTCACCGCCATGTTACAATTAGTTTGCTTGTTTTTTACAATCTTAGATTTTCAATCTATAGTTCCCTGGATATAACTATATTTTGGTAAATTTAGCAATAAGCAAACATTTAAATGCGAAAATCATAAAAACAAAATCTCGGTCTAGCTCGATCTGAAAAATATATTTTTTTTTTCAATGTTAAATAATTAGTTTAATCGACGTTTTATGAGAGTGGACTTATTTTTTTCGATGTTTTCACGTACATTTCACATTAAATTTAATATGGCACTTAAAACTAAGCCACTTAATCAGAAATATTGTAATAAATTTGGATATTCAACAAGATTTTTATCCCATCAGTTTCTATTTTACTAATTTTGATAAGATCGGATTCATAAATCCTTTTCTATCTTGATTGATGCTTTCCTAGTGGATTCAGCATGCGGCTAGGGGAAATGGCTCGGAAAGGGTTTTTATTGTTGCTAAATAGCTTTTGTTGTAGCTTTCAAATGGTTCTCAATGCGTTCGTCATACAACCTTTTTCAGTAAATCAATTTTGAAGAGCTTCGAGAATACACCCTTCAGAACCTTCTCCAGGATGGGCCAACTAAACATATTCTAGTCTTAATGAGGTTTTGGTGGATGCATTAATGACAAAATAGCCTTGACCAGAGTTTGATGAATGTTGTTTTATAGTTGCTTTGTAGTATTTCATAAAACTTAAAATGTTAGGTGGGATGTTATGAGCTGAATACACGAATCCAGTGTTTCCAATTTTTAAGAAGTGATTTAAAACTTTTGAAAAGTTCAGTACTGTTTGAAGTTATTCTATACGTGTTATTGTTTTCTGAAATGGTCCAGTACTTTCCAAAGTGATCCTAAGCTCTTCTCAAATTATTCAGGGATTCTAAACTTGTTCAAAGTGATTCCAAACTTTCCTAATATAATGTAATGTCAGTATAGACAGATTTCGTTTTTGGAACATAACATAACACTGATGAAGACTGCACATTGTAGTCGAAATACGTATCTGTCATTGATACCAACATTATTCAAGTGGAATTAAATGGAAGATAACCCTTTTTTGCTGTTTTATTTAAGCATTCCGCTAACAACCCAAATTCATTACTTCATAACTACAGTGCACTCTCTACAACTCGAGTTATAGAATTATCGAGTTATAGAATAACAATGTCATAGAAATTCGCTATCGCAGTAGCCATGACACTCTTTTTTAATGTGGTTATATAACTCGATATCGAGCTAGGGGACATCGACAATCGTACAAATAAGGTGCCCGTTTCACCTGTGCAAACAATGCCTTGGTTTTCTTTGCATGCACGTAACCTATAGCTCATACCGTAGTAGGCTGTGTATAAAAGAAAACGATTTACTTAGTCTGACAGTTGCACCATGACGAAGTGGCAGCGTATTCGTGATTTGTCCCACGCGCAAATGTCGAAGACATTTCAATCGCCGTGGGAGTGTCTCGGTGGACAGTCAAAAGAGTTTTAGACCGAGAAAAGAAAGGACATCTATCCGTGGAGGTGGCCACAGGTCGTCCGAGGTCAGCTCGGGTTCCGAGGGTTATCGCTGCTATCAAAAGGAAGATTCGGGTGAATCCAGTGCGTTCAATAAATGGCAAAGGAACACGGGATCAGTGACTTTACGGCACGGAATATCGTAAAGAAACATTGCGGGGCGAAGTCGAGGGAACGAAAAAAAAAACTCACATGATTACCAACCGCATCCGGGAGCTACGAGTCGAACGATGCAAGAAAATCTTGAACTTTCCTAAGCGAAAAAATCCGGTAATCCTGTTCACCGACGAGAGCAAGTTTACCATCGATCCCGTATCAAATTCCAGAACCGACCGGTATATTAGTTCTCTTCCGGTAAAAGATGTGGCCGACGAGCACAAGAACGTGTATCAGACCAAGCATCCTGATAGCGTTATGGTGTTTGGATTGGTGGCTTCCGATGGCAAAAAAAAATCGACCTGGTGTTCATTCCAGAAGGCGACAAGGTCAACACGGAGGTTTACATCGGGATTTTAAGTAAGTATGTTCTTCCGTGGATCAAAGAACAGTACGGTCCGAAGCTAAATGTTGTATTTCAACAAGATGGGGCTCCGTGCCACACCTCGAACTGCACTCAGAAGTGGTTGCAGGAACATCTTCCGTTCTGGGCGAAGGATATGTAGCCGCCATCCAGCCCCGATCTTAATCCGCTGGATTCCCAAGTAACAATTCAAGCTGAATTGTAAGAACAAAAGTTGATTATTGGTTGATTTAAGGTGTACGAAGCTGATTATCACCAGGCTGAATATACAGTTGATTAGTAGTGCATGAAGCGAATTGTATCCTCATAATTCAACCTCAGTAAGTTAGCTGATATAAAGACTGAACAAGACTTATGTAAGCTTAATACTACTCCGCAAACCAGCAATGCGCTACAAATATTCCGATAGCCTGATAGAATAATATGAATTTATAGCACAATATTGTTAAATGTCGTCAGTCACACTTGTTGCATTTCCGACATTTTAGTTATTCTAAATTCACTGCCTACCTTTCTAATCCCAAGCAGCACCAGCAGTAGAGACAATTGAAAAGGAAGAGGAGCTTTTTAAGAATAGCTCCACCTAGCGACGGCGTCGGAAGTATTAACATGAGTAATCCTGTGTTTTGTCTGTTCACCACTTTATATTGCACTTAATTTTCACACATAATAGCACTAAAATAGCATCGAAGTACATCGCGCACTTGTGTCCACATTGTGTTTACTGCACTTGAAAATAGAGGAATGTTTTACTGTCACAATTTATTGTTTATAATTAGGCATTGCTGTATAATACTCTTCCGGTTGCTATTATTCAACTTAATTCTGACGTGCTTCATGTTAATGATCATACTTTCTGCCTCAAATATACTTATGTGGTCGAGTGGGTATAGTTGACGCCTGTGAATCAGCGACTGCAGGTTCGAATCCCGAAATGTAAAGGTAATTTTTAGACATATAATTACAATATAAGTATGTAAATCCAATTAGTCAGCATCATTCTAAAGCAGTCTCATAAAAAATATAAGATATGAAGCGGTCTTCCATTATATTTTTTTTAATAAAAAATTAAGGCTGAACAAGGGTTGGAAAAGACTGTTGGTTAATGCATTGAAAAGCTTATAATTTAGATTGTTGTTAAGCTTTGGGCTGATTAAAATCACCAGATTTAGATGTTTAAAAGCTGAACAAAGGTTAAAGTGGTCTATGTACAACAATTATTAAAACTAAGCCTGAATTAAAATCGTCGAAAGAACACTTGTTAAGCATCAATTTGCTACCTGGGTTACTAAATATGGTGCCACCCGAGTACAGCAAGCCTCAGACAAACATTGACCCGTACCTGGAGAGAAATGGATCCAGACTACATTATCAGAACTTGCCGTGCATTCCGGAAGCGTGTGGAAGCCGTAATTGCAAGATGTGGAAACTCGATCGATGATTAACATAGTTTAGGACTCTGAGACACATCCCCCCTTTGAATAAATAAAAAAAAACTCGAAAACGAATTTTTGAGAATTTTTTTAATTTTGACATTGCTCAATGGTGCAAACATTATCACACATACGGTATGTTGCCAAAATCGAGATCTTTTTGATGCGTCATAATTGAGTGACTTAGCGATAAAAATCAATACTCCCTGAAGTGAATCCTGTTGAAAAACTATTGAAAAATTCGTGGAAGTGAGGAGGATCTTTCGGTTTTTGACGGTCTAACTGACCTACAATTGGAAGCGACCAGCGCTGTTATTGCCTATCGTAAAGTATGTGATTACCATAGATTTCTATATGGGGGTACACTTTGTGAAAACCAAAAATGGAACATGTAACAAATTAAGAAAAATTTTGAACGTTAATAACTCAGCTGTCCCTGGTCCAATTTCAATAATTTTATCACCAATCGATCAGAAATATGGCTCCGCATCGATAACAATGCTTCCGAATGTTGATTTTCTACAAGAAACTATTGAAAAACTGGTAAATGTCCAGCATTGTCCAAAAGTGTCGAAATAACTAACAAATCCACCAATTACCTACATGCATATGCTGCTTCCCCAGCACAGTCGTCAGAGAGTAGTAAGTAGACGAAACAAGTCGAAGTGGCATTCGCCTCCGATCATCGGGCCTGTGCGAATAGGGAGGATGGAATTGCGTAATATTTTGCACACTCATCGCCATATTCAGAACCAAACGCAAATTCTTCGAGATAACCACCATCCGTCGTCTGGCTCGCCGTGGCGGTGTCTGACGTATCTCCGGTCTGATTAACGAGGTGTGCTGAAGGTGTTCCTGAAAAATGAGATCCGTGATGCTGTCACCTACACTAAACATGGATGTCATCTACGTTTTGAAGTGACAGAGACGCACTCTGATTGGTTTCGGAGGTTAAATCATCACCAACTTTGGCAACAAAACGGCTCTTTTCCGGGCCACCAAGCTTATTACAGTAAAAAGTAGGAATATAATTCATCTGCCTGTTTGTCCATATTCAGAACCAACGACCACACAAAATGCTCATGTAATCAAGCTGGAAGCAGGGGTACAAATTATTTTGATCAACCTTGATCAACTTTGAATCGCCACGACCGGATATTTTCGATGGAAGAACCCAACAAACATTGATTGTTGAACGAGAGCTTATTTAAGCACAAATAAGCTTCTTCAGCTAAAAAATGGCCTTTCAGCTGTTAATCAACTTAAATTGTTTGTTGGGAAGCAACAATCTAGCATCTAATTTGACGAAGACGGCAGGAAACATTTGTGAAGCCGAGTTATTTACAAAAGAGAGTGTCGATGAACAGAATCCATCAATGTAGAGAGGGCCTATTGAAAAGTGACGCGAGATTTGTTTTCCGTACTGAGCTCCAATGCTACCGACGCCAGGGAGGCAGCTCCCACACCTGGTAGGAATCGACCCATCAACTCAACCGGGGACCAACGACTTTACTTCCCGAAGGAAGGCGTGATCAGAGATGTTATGCCTTAGAACATGCCGGTGGCGCCGACTGAGATTGAACCCAGGCCTGCTGGGGTGAGAGGTAATCACGCTAACCACCGGCACCGATATCTTTCAAGGTGATATCACGGCGAATGAGAACGACCCAAATTTGAGTTTAGTTATCTCAGAAATAAGAAATAAAGTACAGGAACACAGCAATGAGTAAATTTGGCTCATGTTTTCCCAGGTTTTTCCTGGATTTTCCAGGGAAAATTTCCCGAATTTGAGAAGTAAAGATTGGATTCACTCAGTCTATTGGTACTACTCCGGGACTGAATAAAATTTTCGTCAATTTCCTCATTTTCTGGCAGATTTTTTAGGTTTTCCACAGGAAACCATGAGACAAATTTACTCATCGCTGAGTTCCTGCACTTTTGGCGATTATGAGTGAACTAAACTCAAATTTGGGTCGTTCTCATTCGCCGTGTACGCAAAAGGAAAAGAGCCAGTGTCGCTACTTGATAGCAAACTACTCATAATGGGAGGAGTCTTTGTAGCTTTTATACCACTTGGTTGCACATCATTCTGCTTTAACCTGAAAAGATATAAAAGAGCGCTGTATGTATGTATGTATGCTGTATGACATAAGCTCATTTTCGCTTCGGACGGCGTGGTGAACAGCAATAGCAGCAGTAGGAAGGTGGTGGCTAGTCCACTCCTTCACTGGTCGTGGCAAAGGAGGAAAAGGTCTGGTAAAGGAGGCGCCAAGCGTAATCGCAAAGTTCTTCGAGATAACCGCCATCAGTCGTTGCTCGCCGTGGTGGTGTCAAACGTATCTCCGGTCTGATCTACGAAGTGTGCTGAAGGTGTTCCTGGAAAATGAGGTCCGTGATGCTGTCACCTACACTAAACACGCCAAGCGTAAGTGGCCATGGATGTCCTCTTCAATAAAACGCCCCTTTTCAGGGCCATCAAGCTTACATCAGTTGGAATAGAATGTATCTGTGCTTGTTTGTCCAGAACCACAAGCCCCCAACGACCACACAAAATGCTCTCCAGAGTTGTAATCTTGGAACCAAACTTGGAAGTAGGGGTGCAAGTGATTTTGATTGATTCTCTTAATCAATTTTCTCTTTGAAAAAGATTACTACAAATTTGGTACGCCTACAATTCAAAAACGGAAAGAGTTGAGATAATAGATAATTGATCAATTAATTCCGTTCGTGCCCCTAGGCACAGACCCTTCTACTTTTTTAAATGATTCTGTGCTCCGCAAAGAGATTCCGATTTTTCTGAAGGGATTCCAAACTTTTCTGAAGTTATTACAAAGTGATTTTCAGCTCTTGAAAAAGTGATTGTTAACTTGAAATTCTTTACTACAGTACATATACAGTACTTTCCGAAATTTTGTGAAGTTGTTCAGGTCTTTCCGGATATTTTTTTAATTTTTACGAGAGCGATTACAAACTTTCTGGAAAGATTAAGTATTTTCCAAATGAAGTCATTCAATACTATCCGAAGAATTTCAAAGCTTTTCTGAAGTGATTCATTACTTTCAGAATTGATTTCAAACTATCTGGAATTATTCAGTAATTTTCGGAGTGATTCCAAACATTTCTAAAGTGATTCAGTACTTTCTGAAATGATTCAGTACTTTCCGAAGTGATTCCGAATTTTTATGAAGTGATTCCATTGTTTTCTTAAGTGATTCAATACTTTTCGTAGTGATTTTTTATGATTCCATACTACTCTGCTTTCCGAAGTGATTTTAAACATTATGAAGCGATTCAGTATTTCTGAAGTAATTCCGAACGTTCCTGAAGTGATTCGGTGCATTTATGACTAAAGAAATTATTTTCGAAGTGATTCCGTACTTGCGGAAATGATTACAAACTTTCTGGGATGATTCAATACTGTCTAATCCTGAATCCTGAATCCAAAATTTTCTGTGGTTCAACACTTTCCGAAGTGATTCAGTGCTTTCCGAAATAATTCAGTACTTTCCGAAGTGATCATGAACTTTTCCAAAACTGATTCCGAACATTCCTGAAGATATTCAGTATTTTCCGAAGTGATTCCGAACATTTCTGAAGTGATTCAGTGCATTCTTAAGTGATTCAATTATTTTCAAAGTGAGCTTTCCACAATAATTCAGTTCTTTCCAAAGTGATTTCGAATATTTATTAAGTGTTATGGGTTTTTTTTCTGAAGTTATTCAGTACTTTGTGACGTGATTCTTAACATTTCTAAAGTGATTCAGGACTTTCTGAAGTGATTCCAAACTGTTCTGAATCGATTCAGTACATTCAGAAGTGATTCTGAACATTTCTAGAGTGATACAATTCATTCCTCAGTGATTCAGTAGTTTACGAAGTAATTGAAAACATTTTCGATGTGGTTTAGCACTTTCGAAGTGAATCCAAACTTTTCTGAAGTGATTCAGTACTTTCAGAAGTGATTTCGAACTTTCCTTAGTTATTCAGTGCTCTCTGAAATGATTCAGTACTTTCCGAAGTGATTCCGAATTTTTATGAAGTGATTCAATTATTTTCTTAAGTGATTCAATACTTCTCGAAGTGATTCAGAACTATTCTCAAGTGATTCAGTACCTTCCGTAGTGATGTCGATCTTTTTTTATGATTCCATACTACTCTTCCATACCTCACCGTGAAAGAATTTTGAAAGCACCATCATGTCAAAATTTCTATCTTACGCCAACTTTTGTCCGCCAATCAGGATTTGCACCGTTAGTGGTTAAACTCAATCAGATGAACTTTTTAACAGTTCAGTGGTATTATTTAACATTTTTTTTTTAATTTTTCCCCGATCAGGAGCACAGGCCAATTCAATTGTACCATTTTTGATTGATTGTTTGTTAATTGGGGGCGCAAGAGTTCGAGGGGACTGACTTGGGTGCAGCGTATTTTTAATATTTAACATTTGCGTTGTGCTCTAATTGGATTGCTGTATTTTACTTATTTTGTAAACGTTTTTTTTTGGTTTGCAGCTAAGCAGTCGTCGACTACCCGCGACTACCCACAACCACAGCACTGGATGTAATATATGGGAGACTTTGTTCATTATTGACTTCGAGTGGGGCAAGAGAACGAATAGCTTGGAACGGTCGTAACATCGTTTTGATTTTGAAAAAGTTGATAGAATTTGTTTTAATCTTTGGTTAGTTTGTTTTACTGCAGTAATATTATCCGAATATAATAATTACATCAGATTTGCACGATTTTATGCTAATTTCCACCACTCAACACCGGAACAAAGAAAACAAATTAGTGCATGCAAACAATATGTGCGAAACGATGACAACATTTTTTTGGTTAATTATTGATTTATAAGATACTCATTGAATTCAACAGACGCTTGTGAATCATTTTGTAAAATGCGCACTCTTGCCCCACCAGTGGGACAAAAGTACGCAATCGGAACCCTTTTAGTTAATAATGAAAAAATTCCAAGGGATCGACTCACGGTTTTAAAATAAAATGTGATGTTACGGTGAAAAAGATGCACGAATTTGAAAGCTAAGAGCGAGTTCTGGCTCCACGTCAATCTACGGTACGAAAGGTCACTTTAACTTTCAACAAGTGTACAAATGATGTTTATTTTTCGTTTCGTTTTTACTAATTCTACACAGTTTCAAAGATGCCTCCACACGAAAACAGGCCCCTCAACCGCAAAGAAAAGCGTGAACCACCACCGCCACCGTAGCGTCGTCGTCGTGACGGTGAAACACAAAGGAGGGCTTAAGAAATGAACAGCAATTATTCTGTCACACTCGGTTGCCAACATTTTGAATACAAGTGCACCGAGCGGAAAGTTGAAAATGATCTGTTGCCCTCCCGAAATTTTCCACCCACCAACCACAGCCCATCTTGATCACGGAACCCGAACGAGAAAAGTAGCATTCCGCTTCGTCACCCTTTTTGTTCGAATTAGATATTGTTTTTGTATTTTTCTTTTTTTCGGACTTCAACGTCACAAATATTCACCCGTATTGTTCTTGTCGTATCATTTTCTTCTGCTTTAATGTATGAATGAAAGTTGAAAAGCATACGCCTTTATGTCCCCATTTCAACCTACTTACCGAGGTGATCTTTTGCAATTTCCTTTGGGATTTGAAAACTAGCACAGAGCACTGGCACTGATAGGATGCACTAGCAAAATAAAACTGAGCTTGTCTAGAATCCTTGCAGAATCACTCTTGCAGTTTTTTGTGCGCTTATCTCTTGAAGATGCATGTGTGTCCGTTGTCCAGCGAATGAAAATATAGGTTTGTTTTGTTTACTCTTTACAGTTGCCGAGATAACCTGGGTGAACTTCGAATAGAGACAGCGGATATCATTGATGATTCTTTAAGGTAAGTGTGAAACAAGAAAGGGCTTGTTCAACTAAGGTTATGTGAAACTTTTTTTTTCGGCAACGCTAAATACGATCCACGATCTAGTGACAAATGCTATGCACTATCAGTTGCCTCAAACAATAATAGGGTAGAGCAATACTTCAAACACCAATCTCCGTTATATCGTGCAGAAACATAAACAATTACAAATCTTACATTTTGTTCAATAGTATAGTTCAAAATCTACAAAAAAAAAAAGTCTAAAAAAACTCAAAATATTAATATTTACATCCATTCCTCTCGAAAACCAAAGAAGCGCTCCTAGCGAAACCATTTCAGCTGCCTTCATCCGTATGTCAAAGTGAATCCATTCACGATGTTTTTGGACAAAATGTCTCCAGTCTCCAAACAGTCCAGTCCAGTGTTCAAACCCGTTCATAATATAGACGTGAAGTGCGGGTTGTGCTAAGTGTGACGGAAATTAGATCTTAACCCTATAAACACTTTGAATGGCGCGCCAGATTTCTTACACAAACTGTAATCGTACAACATAAAATCATTATCAATATTTTGCTTGGCCTCTACCTGCTTTGCTAATTAGAGTGGTCGCTCACACTAGTAGAGTAGACCCATCCAGACACGTAGCTAGAAGGGGGAAGGTTAAGGGTTCTTATGCCACCGAAAAACGATTGGCGATTATGTCAAATGGGTCTAAAATTTAAATAAAGGCTGACTAAAAGTAAATTGGTACGCCCCTCGCACGCCGCTAGCCCGCCTCTAGTGTTGGGAATTGAAAATCTTTGACAGTGGTTTTTATACTTCTTGCAGAGAACAACTGGTGCAAGTTTGATCAAAGTAGTCGATCGCGTTCAGAAATAACGTCAAATGGAACTGAAGAAAAAATATTGTGCACAAACACCTGGAAAATTCGGATTGATCTGATTCCACGCTGGCTAAAGTGCTGAAGATGCCGAAAACAACAGTTTGTCGAGTTCTAAAAACCTACAAGGAAATTCTGAGTGAGGAAAGGAATCAGCGGACCTACGAAAAAATTGCAACCAGGGATCGTCAGCTGCGCAGCAAGGTGTTGTGGTGCGTTACAGCCAACCCTAGTCTGTCGATACGAGATGTGGCCAAAAGGTACTACGCCAACTTTCAAACGGTGCGGAACATCCTCGCCAGGGAAGGATACAAGTCGTACAAAGCCAGTAAACATCCGAACCAGCACATGAAGCAGAATTCGGTGGCTAAAAAGCGTGCAAGGCTCTTGTATGACCATGTTTTGACGAGACACAAGGGCTGCACTTTAATCGATGACGAAACATACGTCAAACTCGATTTTAAGCAGTTTCCCGGTCAAAAGTTTTACATCGCGACTGGACGTGGGGATGTGCCGGGAAGATTCAAGTTCGTGTTTGCCGACAAGTTCGCGAAGAAGGCCATGCCATTGCCAAGTGATTTGAAGTTGTGGCCTGAAAACGGAACCATTCGTCACATCCTCGACGATGACATCCCAAGTTTACATTGAAGAATTCCTGAAAAAGTGTGTATTGCCGCTCATCCGCAAGCATAGGGGCAAAGTCATCTTTTGGTCCGATTTAGCCATCTTCCACTACAACAAAGTGGTTCTGGAGTGGTATGCTGCCAACAAGATCGATTTTGTCCCCAAGCTAATGAATCCTCCGAATTGCCCGGAATTCCGACCAATCGAAAAATACTTGGCAATTTCAAAGCAGCGACTTCGACGAAACGGCGTGTTAGTCAATGAAATCCAGTAAATGCGGGCAAAATGGATGAAATGCGTTGATTTCGTGTTCGTTTTCACTGTGTGGGCGCTGATGGGCTTCATCAAAGAGGAAGGTTTGAGATTTCGTGGAGAAATGTAACCATCTAATGCTGTAACTTTCAAGTTTTAATAAAAGTACTGTAAAACATTTATGGACTTTTTAAACTTATTGAATCACGAATTACAGGTCTTTTTGTGCGAACCAATGTACTTTAAGTATTGCATGCACAACTTGTCAAATTGACACATGAGCTTTCTTAACAATACCTGCGATCGTTAGCATCCAAGCCTCTCACGCTAAAGATAACGAGATCAAATCACATCCCAGACTAATTAGGAAGATCCTTAAATGGTTTAAAGTGACTAGAATACAAAAAGTAATCAAGTGGTTTTCTGAAAGTGTGGAAAAGCTAGATGCAGCCATCGAAAGGATAGAAAGAGTACGCAAGTACAAGCTATTGAGTTGAGTAAACTGCAGACTTAGAATGATTCATGAGTTACTGCATTGAAACTTGACACTTAATTTTACATAACATGTTTGTTTACGTTTAAAATAAATTACAGTCAACTCTCCACAACTCGATATTCTAGAACTAGGTATTTTCTAAACTCTATGAATTCAGCGGTCCCTCCATTTTTCCATACAACGTATTTTCCACAAGTTGATGTCTCCTTTGGTCGATGTTTTTTTTTTGTCCTTGATTTGAGTGATTCGATAACGAAAAATAATAGAAAACGATTAGAATGCCCTTGTTAGAGCTTGGCTGATCGTAGCCTTTGTTAGAGCGTACCCTAGATCGTATGATGGTAATGAATGTGCTAGTCAAGATTATTTGAAATTATAATATTAAATGATATGGATAAGAAATTTATGATATATAATTGTGCGGCTAAAACCGAACGGATGAAAATATATAGTTTTCAGCAGCTTTATAATTAACATCACAACATTTGTGACTCCCAAGTTTTTTTTTTTCTTTTCCTTGATTTGTTTTCTGTCGATTTTGTTTTCCGTGCTGAGCACCAATGCTACCGAAGCCAGGGAGGCAGTTCCTACATCTGGACCCTACCTATCGACCCATCAACGCATGAACCGGGGACCAACGGCTTTACTACGCTTCAGAAGGAAGGCGTGATCAGAGATGTAATGCATCAGAATATCCCACTGACACCAACTGAGATTGAACCCAAGCCTGCTGGGGTGATAGGTAATCATGCTTACCATTACACCACCGGTGCCACTCGACTTCAGGGAAAATTAGTGATGTATGTTATAGTTCCATGAGCGTTTAAAAAGTTTACAAAGCTTGTGGAAAATTATAAAACGGTAAAGATAATTCAATATCGGATTCTTGCAGTTCCTTATTTGAATATGATCTGACCATGAAACAAGCAATTCATGGGATTCCCGATCAACTTCGACCCATTATTAACCCGCGTATTTTCCCAAAAACGTATCAACACGTCTATTGCATGAAAAGATATTTACAGACGGGTCACGTTTCAATGCATCCACTGACTTCGGTATGTTTAATGAAAACTCTAGCGTCTTCCTGAAACATCAGAAACCTTGTGCCGTTTATGTTGCTGAGCTGGCAGCAATCAACTTTGTATTGGGGATGATTTCGAACATGCCCGCAGACCATTACTTCATCTTCTCGGATGGTCTCAGTTCGATTGAGGTTATTCGGTCGATGAAACCAGGTAGGCACTCATCTTATTTCCTTTCAAAGATAAGTGAGCAGATGAGTGTGCTGGTCGAAAGATCATATATGATAACCATTGTATGGATCTCCTCACTACTAGACAAATGGTAATTTACAAATTCTCTGTTGTCGTTGTCGTAGGCGCCGTCGTAGTCGCTGTCGTAATCGCCGTCGTAGTCGCTGTCGTAATCGCCGTCGTAGTCGTAGGCAGTACCGTTAGTATATTTAAAATTAAACATCAACCGCTGAAAATATGAATTATCGCGTATTTCTGTTGTTCATTACATTCCAAGTGAAATTTGAGAACGTAATTTCATTTGAATAGCTTGTTTAACCAGGTCTTAAACAATCGTCACGTCGGTCATAGCTTGTTATGATTGTCTGAACCATGCGTAAAGAGAAAATCGAAACATTGAACGTCGCGTGAAAGTGGATCTTAATGAAGGCCTAAGTACTTTTTCGTAGCTTTTAGTTTAAGAATTTCAAAGATCGTCAGTTGCAGTGGCTTGCTTACTGAGGAGAAAAACGCGGTCCCAGATCCTTTCATATTAAAAATATTAAAATATCGCTTGTTTGTCGTGTATTTTGTAAAACTTTTCGTTGTCGTCGGTGCCGGGTTTGAATAGTTATAAATACTTGAGTAACGCTATAATGTGATATGAGAGGCTCGGTGGCCTTAGAGCAACCGTTTTTGCTTACTGAGCAGAACATCATGAGTCTAATCTCAAGCCCATCCACATTCAAGATTCGTCAATGATTAAAAAGGAGCTCGTCTGCCTAGTGGCAAACGTTTTTGCTTACTGAGTAGAAGACCGTGGGTTCAATCCCAAGCTCCTTCGTGTTACACGATTGTTATGACATCAATTCAGCTTATCATTTACCAAAACGAACCCTGCTGCTAACCCAACTCTCTTACCCAACATCACTGTGATTCCTCGTGGAAATGCAGAGGACTCCTCGGCTTCCATCAAAGCGAGTGTCACGTCAACACATTCCTGCCCATTCCTTTCTTGACCTGCGTTCAGGCGCGGCTGGCGCTGGTATTGCCTAATTCGAGATCACCAGTTTTTACACATTGAGGATGATTGCTAGTCCCAAGCATCGTCTATTGGTTCTCTGTGTAATTACAGCTGGTCTGGCAATAACAGAGTAGAAACCATGGGCAGTCAATCATGCTAATGCTCAAGCTCATGCATAAAGTTCCGATGCGTACTCCTAACCAGACATGGAAAATCATTTACATTCATTTACATTCATTTGCCTCTAACTTTTTTCATCAACAGCATTCCGCAAAATGATGTATAGCGCTTTTGTAGGATTAGCTAAAACTTTTGTTCATAGCTCAAATCTGTATCTCTTAGGCCGCGGCCAGGGTAGACGCGACACGCGACGCGACGCGATGCGACTCACGCAAGGAATAATAATAAATAATAAGATTCTTTTGAATTGGTCGCGTCGCGTCGCGAATCGCGTCTACCCTAGCTGTACCCTTATCCATCACGAACTAGAGCGGGCAGAACTTGTTACTGTTTTTCAGTGAATGTAAAATACATTCACTGAAAAACAGTAGTGGCTTCTGTTAGCTCTGATTCGTCATGCATCAGAGATACGGATTTGAATAAGTATCAAAAGTTGTAAAGGGTGTCCACGATGAAATTGCCACACTATGAAATTGCTCTAACTTTTTAACCGTTGGGTAGAATTTAATGAAAATTTGGGTGGATTTCATAGTGCATTATTTACATCCTGCAAGTTTTAAAGTCCTGAAATTCACGGAAATGGAGTCGAAAGAACAGCTCGTGCGTGATAAAATCTTGCGCATTCATCACGAGAACAAGGATCTCTCGCATCGTTCCATCGCTAAAACGTTGGGAATCGCGAATTCCACGGTGTCGCGAGTGATTAAGCGGTTCGAGGAACGGTTGACCACCGATCGGAAGCCCAGAAGTGAAGGAAAAAGTATTCCGTACAACACCAAAAATCACAACCGCGTAGTTGGGGTCTTCAACCGAAATCCGAACGCCTCCGTTAGGGATGAAGCTAAGAAGCTGCACCTAAGCCGAAGTTTTGTCCAGAAGGCCAAAACTAAGGCTGGGCTTCGAACGTTCACGGTACAAAAGGCCCCTAATCGCGACGAGAAGCAGAACAAGTCCGCCAAAACCCGTGCCAGGAAGTTGTACCTCAACATGCTGACGAAAGTTGAATGCTGCGACGAAACATATGTGAAGGCCGACTTCAAACAGATCCCCGGCAACCTGTTTTTCACGGCCAAGGATAAGTTCAGCGTTCCGGAGCATGTCCGCACTCAGAAGATGTCCAAATTTGCGAAGAAATTCCTGGTTTGGCAAGCCATCTGCACGTGCGGGAAGCGGAGTGCACCTTTCGTGACCCAGGACACGATGAACGGACAGGTGTACATAAAAGAGTGCCTCCAGAAGCGGCTGCTTCCTCTCCTGAAGGCCCACAACGTCCCAACAATCTTCTGGCCGGATTTGGCCTCATGCCACTACTCCAAGGACGTGCTGAAGTGGTATGCGGACAATAAGGTCAATTTCGTGCCGAAAATGTTCAACCCTCCCAACACTCCGGAGCTCCGCCCCATCGAGAAGTACTGGGCGATTATGAAGCAGCACCTTCTTAAACGACCTAAGGTAGTGAAGACAGTCGAGGAACTGAAGAAAGTATGGGTTTACATGCAAAAAACGGTTGATTCACAGGTTGTGCAGAATCTTATGGCCGGGGCTAAGGCCAAGGTGCGGGCATTTGCGTATGGACTGTAAATAAAATACGAGTAAAATGGTAAAATGAAGTTTAATAGTTATTTCTCAATCCCTGAAAATTTGATGGCAATCGGATGAAAACTCGAATTTTGCGAATCAATTTTGTGTGTGGCAATTTCATCGTGGACACCCTTTAGATAATAAAAAAAAAAACCTACAAAAGCTTTATACATCATTTTGTGGAATGCTGTTGGTGAAAAAAGTTAGAGGCAAATGAATGTATGAAATGAATGCAAATGATTTTCCATGCCTGCTCCTAGCAACTTGAAGTTAACAAAAAAGAGTTCCAAAAAGCATCCCTAAGCACTTCTTAGGAACATCAGGCAAGGTTGAAAACATGGCCACAACAAAGTTCCGAACAAGTTCCCAGCGGAACTTCTTAGCAACTTTGAAGTTTATTAAAAGTTCCCTGCGGATATTCATGTCAGCTGGCACTGAAAACTCCAACAGTAGGAGGGACAACAGCTCACTTTAATATATCTCAGAAGACGTAGCGGTTCGTACTGAGGCTCTCACGCAGAAGGACTGAGTCTAATTCTTCAAACAGCTCCAATACTAATAATAATGCTGATAAATTAATACACGTTCATACCTGCCTTTAGAAATAACATTAATGAAGACCTGACTTTAGAATCAACTTTCATAAAAGTGCGAACTAAATGTAAACTTAGTGTAGAGGACAAAAACCTTTTTTAACTTATTTTTTAAAAGTTCCGTTGAAGATCCGCCAGAAGTTTCTTAGAATGCTCTTAAATTATAGTACCGGAACTTTCAAGTTCTTCTAACGACATAACAATGGAGCTGCTTAGAATTCTATAGACCATCTTCAACCTAGCTGCTTAAGCCACAAATAGCCTTTTATCAGAACTTTTGGTTACTTGGGTTATGTCCAACCACTACTCGCTAGGTGCGCATCTCCAAAGAATAAATCTCATGCACAGCAACATCTGTCGGTGTGGAAACGGTTACGACGACATCGATCACGCAGTTTGGCAATGTACGGATAATGACACCGCCAGAGAGCGACTTTTCAATACCCTCGAGGCCCAAGGAAGACAACCCTATATCCGTATCAGAGCCGTGTTGGGTACCGCGATCTCTGCTATATGCAGTCGATTTCCCAAGTAACATTGCAAGTTTTATCGAGGTTTTAAAGAACTATTCAGGGCGTTATAAAACCAAAATTGTTGCTTGGGTTATGTGTTTCTGCAAATCTCTAGTAAAAGAATTTAATTCCTTTATCGTTTAATTCTCATTATTAGTTTTTGTTTATCTTATCCCCCCGTCTCGATGAGTCTCATCGTCGTCTACTGATCACCATAGTCGGTCGAACTCCAGACGAATCTAGAACCGTACTACCGTTCATACTGGCTACAACGCTCTGATGAGACAACGAAACCCCACCGCCAAGCTTCTCACCTGATCCTGCCTACGAAAATCGGTCCAACTCATACTATACATAGAAATAAGTTAATTTTGATACAAACAATAAATAGTGAATGATTGGCTCCGTAAAGATAACGTGAATGAGTCTAACAAATAAACGAGCTAGATAAAAAAAATATGTGTTCTTATAAAAAATACTGAAAATTTAGGGCAGTCTACAGAAGTTTAAGAAAATTCAGAAATCTTTTAGTCAGTTAATGACATCAGGTAAGTCTAGACTATTGGATAGGTTATGAATTAGTGGCGATAATTTAAGGGCAGTTCCATGACTATTAGCAAAATCTCAAGGACATCAGGGAAAATCTTTGGTTTTTTATTTCGGTGCAGAAGGGAGTCTTATGAAGGCCAAGTCTCAACTGCCATGCCAATCCAGAAGGCAAGCATATGAGAATTTCGTTGAAAATCTTAGAACTTTAAAAATTATTTCGTTATGATTTCAGAAAAATTAAGTTCATTTAAAAAGTTCCAGAAATTTCAGGGAAGAAAAGTCATTTCAGAAAAAACTTCGAGAACTTCATAGAAGACCAAGACCCGAGAACTCCACAAATGTTGCATGAACTTTTGTAAAATGTAGAAAAATTTCAAAGAAGTTTCATAAGTTCCAAAAAATTTGAAACTCCAGGAAAAATCCATAAATTTCAGAAAATGAACGGTAAATTTTGAGGAAATCCTTAATTTTCAGGGAAATTCTCAGATTTTCAAAGAACTACACAGATGTTAAGAACATTTTTGAGATATTCACATAATTACAGTGAACTTCACGGAAGCTTAGACATGTTAAGGTAAGTTGCATTCAAATCATGGCAGTACAACAAGCTTCACGACAACTGCAGACAGGTTAGAGAGGTTTCTAGAATTTCTTAAAATAACAGATAACCTCAGGTCAACTCTATATACTCTACAGAACATAAGTTATAAAAAAGTTTCGGGAACTTCGATCGATTGTTAAAACATCTGGAGAGAATTCTTGGAAAAAATGTGGAAACTTACTGCACGGGAAAACATCCGATTCCATGAATAAAAATCATGAAATCGAAAAACTTGCCATCCCATGAAATCATAGCATTGATTCATGATTTCGTTATGAAAATTCATGATTTCATAATGCAGTGGAATCATGACGGCTTCAAGCGACGCCTGAAAAAAAAACGTGTTCACCGCACTAAATAAGTATCTCTTATACGCCTTTTGCCTTCCATCTTATACAAGTACTGATATTCTAGTGGTCAAAGTATGGGTTTAATGATCGTAAGGTTATGCCATATTCCTTAATGACACCCAAAAACACTGAACACTAGCAAAAAATTTCATTACAAAGCAAAATGGCAATGTAACGTTAGCCATATATTTTCGGCGAAGCAGTAAAAAGTTTTTACAATTCCTACACATGAGTGACGTCCACGTTACATAAGTGCTGCCAATTTTAAAACTGTTTTAAACATCAACGTTCAAATTTTTAGCTTGATTTAGATCATATTTAAAAGGTTCAGTAATAAATTTGATAATTTTCGAAATCATTGTGAGGTTAAACAAAAGTATTTGTTGTCTAATAAATTCCTAAATGGATTTGCGTAACATTGCCATCCACAGAAGATCCATGACCATTTGGAAAATTCACCAACTTTAGGGAAACTCAAAAAGTACAGATTATTAAAGGAAAAAATAAGAGAAGAGTTTTAAGCGCCAGGTTTCTCAAACTTCAAAATAACTTCAAGGTAGCTTCGGAGAAAATTTGGGAAATTCAAATATGAGGTCTCAGCATAGTCCACGAGATTTTCCTGAAAACTAATTTGCAGTTCTTCTCATCGTTCACTTTGTATTCTCCCGAGATTCTCAAGGAATTGTTCTAAAAATTCCATCAAATTTTTAAAACCCTCCTCAGAAACGCTTATTTAAATTCTCTACAAATATTACCCTATCAATATATTCCTCAAAACTTTGTAACTATCCTCCAAAGCAGTGTTGGCAAAATTAGAAATCAATTGATATATTTCCACTCTCATGCGCTCGCAATATCACGCATGATATTGGAACAAAATATCATGCTTGATATTGATTTTACAAGCTCCTTTGATATTGCGAGACTATTCACAAAAATGATTCCGTTGCACATCGTTTTCTTAGAAAGAGAAAGTATAGTTTGCTATCTCTTTTTGCTCTTCACCGATGGCAGACACGAAGTGACTGCTGCCAGCCGTTATGGAAGTTTCGGTTGCATTCGGGTGTAAAGCAAAAATCATGAAACTCAATCTCACCACAGATTGTTGAGATTTGCAGCTGGTGAGTTTTGTTAGCTTGATATTCCGAGCTGCGGTATCAAAGTTTGCAAAATCAACCGCAGTTGTTTGCTTGTTGATTTTTGTCTTCAAAAATCAAGCGTGATCTTGGGCGTTGGTGAGATTTGATATTTTCCCAACACTGCTCAGAATTTTCATTGAATTCATTTCATAAATCCAATTTGAATTTACTGCTTTCCTTGTAATTCTATTCACATTTAAATTTTCTTAAGAAATCATTTGCAATTCTCCTCACAAATTCCATAGATTTCGGCGCAAAATATGTTTGGCTAACTCATTTTTGGAATTCCGTTGATGAAGGATCCTCCTCAAATTTCCGAGAAATTAAGCTCTGGATTTATTTTCCCCAAATGCTTTGGAATTATCCTTAAATTTTCCATGAATTTTTTCATTGGTGTTCCCACGAGCTCTGATCAGAATTATCATGGAATAATCCGCATAAATTTCAATGTGCTATCATTAAAATACACTTTGAATCCCATTGAGGACTTTCTTGAAACACTACTCACAATGATCTCAGGTTTCACGTTGAATTTGGAATTCCTTAGAAGTATCTTAAAAGCAGGTAAGTGATATTCTCAAATATTATTTTTTTCATACCTCCCTTTGAATGATCATAAGAAATTTAAATCAATTTCCAAGAGCTTTAAAAAATGTGCTGGAGATTTAACTCCAGGTTCTTGAAAATTTAAGCTACTTAACGTTTAAAAATTGTGGAAAACATTTCAAGTCTCTGAATTTTTAAAATAATATTTGGTGCTGAAGAGATTTTCGCTGTGGATCTATTAAGTTCGATAACTGAAGAAAATTAAATATTTGCTTTCTTAAAAACATCCTAAAAAAATTTCTTTAAAGCATCTTTAAAAAAATTAAAATTTTCTGGTCATTATCATCTTATAGCAGTTGACGATACTGAAGTATTATGAACTATTAAGATATGTCAGGGCTGACTTTTGGTCAGGGCTGGAATGCACCTCAGAGCGTTGACAAAGCAACTTTGAGCATGCATCTCACAACACTCAACAAAGAGTGTGTAGTTCTCCCATTTACTTCGCACACTCTTTTCCAACTAATCTGTGACAAAAGCGATCCGCACAATGAGCGGTACACTCCGTGCGGCGTAGGGAGCGAATATAATACAACAAGCGCTAATGTCTTCTTTGAATTCTTTGCAGACTTTGCCTACCACGACTCCATGCATAGGAGATGAAGAAGGGCATAACGAAGAATAATTTTGTCTTTTTGCTGGGTTTCCAATTTGCCCTACACTGATTAGAGCATCGGAGCCGTCGGTGCGATGGCTACACATTGAGCTTGCGTTATTTCTGAGTGTGTGTCGGTCTTCTCTTCTTCGCTGCTTTACACTTGCACAGGGTGAAAGACAAGCAAAATTTGTGTTTGCTTGATTCTAACACAGAAAATCAGTACATTGCGCGCATTGAGTGATCAGATGACAGCCCTGTTTTTGGTAATGGTAAAGTTTACGAAAATAAATTATCGAATGTTTCTTGACGCCACGATTTTGATCACTTCTCGTCATTTTGGTCTTGTATGCGTGGCGCCAAATGATAAAAAAAAGGTTACTACTTGGCTCAAATTTAACAACAACAGAACTTATGGGAGTCTCATTCTACATTTATGAAGTATACTGTATGGACTTAACAAGTTTGTTCTGGAAAAGTTTGATAAAATAGCAAAGGTACGAAGCAATCTTAAAACACGTTTTCTCGCCTTGCTAATGTGTGTTATTGGTCAGACGTTCCATGAGCGGAAGTATACATATTTTGTTATTTCTCCATCTCCCATAGTAATTCTCATATGTACTTCCAAGGGCCAGTGCAGCATTATCTGGCATCCAAATGAACTAAAATGATGGGAGAATTGTCAGAATTTGATTTGGAATAGATTCTGATCTCTTTCCTTCGGAAGGGAAGTTAAGCCGTTGGTCCCCGGTCCATGACTTTATAAGTCGATAGGTTGGTTTCAGGGGTGGAAGCTGCCTCCCTGGCCTCACAGAAGTTCTTTGAAATTCTACTCCGAATAACCTCCGAATTTAATGTTTATGGAATGTAAAACAGAATTCCGTAATATATCTCGCAAGTCTTTCAATTTTCCTGCCTTGGTAATCTATTTAGATTTCTCCTTGGAGTTCAATTGGTATTTACTTAATAGAACTAGCTAAGATTAATATTGAAAAATTATTTGAAAGATCTTCCGATGGCCACATTACAAAATCTGTTAATACCATGACCCTTGTAAGAGAATCTTATATTCTCCAGTTGGGTGTACTTAAACGTTAACTTGAAATGTGTGAGAATTTTGAGAATATTATTAATTACTGTCATCGACTATTTAACGAAATCAGTTTAATTAATCACGGTTTGACCACTAACATTAAAATATGGCTTCTCAATGGATTGATCAGCAATAATTCTACCACCAGTCCAGTACACAAAGTAATTAGAATACTAATAGTTCAATATCAATTTTTTGCAAAACTATAATTCCATCATTGTTTCACAGTCATCAACTCTACCCACGGAAATGCATGAAGAAATTCCTTGGGAAAACTATAATTGCCACGTCAAATTGCATTAATTTGAGTTTCTTCTTCGTGGCAAGACAACCATGCACATAGAATGCATATCAGAGGTGCAAGTAACGAATTAATTACCCCTAAAATTGGCCAATTTGTACTGCGCGTACCTTCTTCTCTCAGCTACATCCCAGTGCTCATTTGCAAAACCATTGCAATCGTACATGCATAGATCTAGAGAGCAACACGCTTCCCAAATGGCCGATGTAAACTTTGCCAGATCTGTTCTTCAACAACGTGGCGGTGGCGCTCTACTCCAGCTCTACTCTTCTTGGCTCGGTCGCAGCTCTTAAGAAGTTCGTTTTAAGTTTCCACCGTATTCAACATTGCAATACCATACTTGGTGCTTGGCTCATTGTAATACGAACCCGTCAATTTACTGTGGGAACGTTATGCAATTTACGAACGAATCACAAGCACAAAGAACTGTCCCAGTGTCTTTTCTTTCTTCTGTCGTGTGTCATGTTAGTGGGAGGTGTTCTTCGCTGCCTTCTCTTGTTTCTAATCAAGTGTTGTTGCTGTTGTTGTTGTTGTTGTAGCCGTTGTTAGCCCGAAGCATTTCTTTCTTGCTGCTTTAGTTGTCTGACTGTTTGACTGTTATTTTATTTTCTATTACCATTGTTACAAGGTATAATTAGAAAGCGTTTGACTCAAAACGAGGGTCGATCGTATATAAAAATCATGAGCACCATACAAGATTTCGTTGGAGACGGTATGAAAATGAGATGCTCTATGTCAATCTACAAACTGTTTCGAACGAGGGATCGTGGAACCACTATCTTTGTAAATCATTTATTCGATCGAAATTCAGTAACCTTTTGATGCCTGAAATCTTCTTTTGAGGAAGCCGTGTACCACTCGTAAGATTAATGGTATTTTGCAAACAAGTATTTCACGTTTTTCCCACACTTTGGAGTCGACGCTAGAGAGCAAATATTAAGTACCCTAATGAAAAAATTGTTCGCTATGCAAACCCGTCCAACGCTAACGTCGGATGAACGAGGTAAACACATAGAAAATAAACTCAAAACATATCGATGGCTCGAGGGCAAGCCCCTGCCGCACCATCGGCAACCGAATAGGAATTGGGTTGATTAACCTCGATTTGCCTATCGTCGATATTCTCAAGTGTAGCGCTGCTCTTGATCTTGCAGAAAAACAGTAAACCACCATTCCATTCATGCAGGTCCGTAACCACAGCAGCCGTGCATCTTGTCCGATCCACACACTCGGAGAGCAATCGATCCAGTTAATCGAAGGCATAGATCCGGAGTTCAATTCGATTCGCACCTTCAATGCGGGTCAACAACTTGCATGTTGGCCAGCTGTTTGCCGAAATGAGGCATTGCATTAGATACCCAGCAATTATCTCTGTTTAAACAATATGTACAAACGAGAGCGCATTGGAAACCCCACTGAGGCGAATTCCTTCCGACATCCAGGAGGAGTAAATTTTCGCTTGATGGGTCCAGATGGAGAAATTAGCTCTACCAATGGGCATACGGGAGTAATGATGAATGATTGGATAAAAAATATTTTCAAGTTTGAGTAAACAATGCATCACATAAGAAAAGCATCGCATAAGGCCAAAGTTGCCAAAATGTCATAGTGAGTTTTCCAAATACTTTCTCACCAACGTTGATGAAGATTTCGAATTGGAAAGTGTTAAACGAAAGTTTTTTCACGATAGCCAATTAATTTGACTTCGGGAAATAGCCATCTGGTATGCACAATCTATGCCGAAATTCTATTTCAGTTCCACTGCTTATTAGGAACAATTACGTAAAGCAGCATAAATTATTAAACATTGAAATGAAAATTACGATATTACTCCTAAGCGTCTTTCAAAAAATTGTACAGCTTGCAACGAGGGAATGTGTGTAGAAAGAAAACCAGATCCCCAGAGTACACTGACGAGCAAATCCAAACCGTGAGATCACATTGTCGCTGGATGACCCGGAAGTACGGAGGAAAGCCAAAATATACCATATGTGCCAAAAGACCGGAATCCGACAAATCTGCCGCAGTGCCATCGTATCGAGGATTTTTTCGGTTTATTGAGCTCCATGGTATACAAGGATAATTGGAAGGCCAAGTACACCCAGCAACGCACCAACAGGATCAAAAGCTGCGTCCGGAAAATCGATGTGGAAGCCGTCCAATGGTCATGTTCCAATATCAATATCTGTGCCTCACGATGGACCACGGACCGTATGCTCAGTTTGAAGACTTAAGTTAACTCTTTGTACGAAATTAAACTTCATTGGTGTTTTTCCCCGACCTATTATCGACCCGTTAGTGGATGTGTGCCATTTTCGCTCGCAACGGTTGATTGAGTAACTTCAGATTGTGATTATGATGCTACCAATCGGTTGCTGTGTAACAAGGTAAAGTAACAATTCATAATCTGTTTTAAGATCAGTTGAGCTCATCATAAGTATATACGATTTATTTCACTAACCTCTTTATACAAAGTATTGTATTGTAACTAACTCAAATTAATCGAATCTCACAATCCTGTGAGTCTAAATTTACAGTATCAATTGATGCCAACCGAATCGAAAATATCATCATTGTCCCACGATAATGTCTATTAGTTCTAGTAGGCTGCCAGCAAACTGATACCGACAACGAACCCAAGTTGATTCCGTAATTGACGTTGATTGAAACGTTCCGCTGGAAACGATTTGTTTCTGTAGCAGCCACGTAATGGACCGTAGAACAAACCATGTTTTCCCCCGCCAGATGAGTGCGAGCTGCGCAGTGACATTCGTGATGCGCTGCAAATATTCAGACAAATACAAATTGAAGGGAATTATGTTGATAGTTAGCTACTTATGGGCAGAAGGTGGTACCTCCTAGGCCCTTATACTTTTGAATTGCTGTGGTTGGATGACGGAAAATTCCGGGAAAAATGATTTTCAAATAATCTTGAACAATCATGAACAAAACGGACGAGCACAGATCGGATTTGTTCCGTTATGTCACTATTTGTATTATTATATTTAATTGGATCTCAGTTGCACAACGGGGGACAAAGCATTAAGCTGATAGCATGACCGATATTTATTGAATCATCAACTGGATCGATCTCTGTTGTTATGACTGGTGAAGTAGGATGTTATTGCACCGATGATTGTTTAAATCATTTCACAATATGGTAAATCAGTTTTAGCTGTTTGGCAACTTTTATTGAAACAATCCGCTACTTGTAAACTGCTTTAAATTGGTGTGTACGTGTTTGGTTTACTCTGTTTGCGTGAATGTATTGCGGATTGTGCCCCCAATTAGACTCGCAGCAGAAAAATGATGTCACACCACAAAATTTTCACTCCGTTTTAGCATTGGTTGGATCCGTTGCTACAATTTTCAGTAGCGCGTACAGTAATCTCTCCATTTATGCGGTGGGTGGTACCTTCCCCACCCATGGCTATTTATCGGTTGTCCGTCAACCAATTGAGCTGATTTTCTGTAGATAAGTAGTTTATGGTTGATCCTAATCGCACTTATTGGTACTTTCAGCGGCAAGGAGACTGAAAACGCCACTCTCTCCTGGTTCAGATGGTATTCCGGCAGTGGTGTTATGCCGTTCCTCAGTTGCCTTAGCAGCATATTATTTAATATTTGGTGCATCCTTTGAGCAAAACATCGATTAATTTAGAAACTCATGTATTTTTTTTACGATTTCTTTGCAAACATTGAAGCAGAGCACGCAGGTAATATGCCAAAGAATAATTTGAATCCACTCAGTACTGTAACTCGAGCGAACTGGAGCGAACTATTTTTCTTGAACCTACTGATGCATCGTCTTTAATAAATGATTTAAATGTTAAAAAAGATGTGGGCCTGATAATCTTTACAGAATTTTTCAATAGCATACTAAAGCAAGGGAGATACCCTGGCTGTCTCAAAGTGGTAAAAGTGGTGCCTGTTTTTAATGCTGACCCTTGCAATTATCGTCCTATTTATTCTTTATTGGGAGCAGGAAAAAGCCCATTTGAGTGGAGCTTAAAAAAGCATTTTTTTTTCTCAAATGGGCATAAAACCTCCTCATCTTTTCGCATCAACAGAATAGTACATTCCAAATGATACATTATAAACTTAAGACTAAACAAAATACGACCTTATTCTATTTCTTACTACTACCTATAATTTACTAAGTGAGCACTTCACGGAGCCTATTTTTATTAATGGAACGTGACAGATGAAAGTCGAAGACATGGTAACAACGGTTGAACACACGACACATACTACTAAAAGGCTCATTATAGCCATAATTAGTACGGAATGTCGATATACGCATAAATTGATAAGAACGGAGAGTACGACGACGAATATCAAAATTCAACTCACGTAACACTGTAGAACAATCTATGTGAGATTGAACAACATCAGATATGAAACAAGCCTTAGTGACATTCCTACGAACCTCCAAAAGGTCAAGGTCAATTAATTTACAAAGATCTTCATATCTTGAGAGATTATATGGATCATTCCTAGGCAAACGTCGAAGAGCAAAGCGAATAAACTTAAGTTATCCGGTAATCCTGTTCACCGACGAGAGCATGTTTACCGTCGATCCCGTATCAAATTCCAGAACCGACCGGTATATTAGTTCTCATGCGGTAAAAGACGTGGCCGACGAGCACAAGAACGTGTATCTGACCAAGCATCCTGCTAGCATTATAGTGTTTGGATTGGTGGCTTCCGATGGCAAAAAAAATGGTGTTCACTCCAAGCGACAAGATCAAGAGGCGACAAGGTGTTCATTCCAAGCGACAAGATCAACACGGAGGTCTACATCGGGATTTTAAGTAAGTATGTTCTTCCGTGGATCAACGAACAGTACGGTCCGAAGCCATATGTTGTATTTCAACAAGATGGGGTTCCGTGCCACACCTCGAACCGCACTCAGAAGTGGTTGCAGGAACATCTTCCGTTCTGGGCAAAGGATATGTGGCCGCCATCCAGCTCCGATCTTAATCCACTGGATTACTCAATATGGCGCGTCATGAAGGCCAAGGCCTGTTCTAAACACCACCCGAGTACAGCAAGCCTCAGACAAACATTGACAAACATGACCTGGAGAGAAATTGATCCAGACTACATTATTAGAACCTGCCGTGCATTCCGGAAGCGTGTGGAGACCGTAATTGCAGCAAGTGGAAACCCGATCGATGATTAACATAGTTTAATACTCTGAGAAACATCCCCCTTTGAATAAATAAAAAAACTCGAAAACGAAATTTTTGAGAATTTTTTTTAAATGTTGACATTGGTGCATCAATGGTGCAAAAATTATCACGCATACGGTAGATCAGCGCAACAGGAGCGAAAACATCAATACAAACCATTCTAAATCAAATTATCGCGTCCGGGACACATAACTATTCAAATGCGAGCACCGAAAACTACACACCAGCACAAAGATAGCCCGAGCTCTAAAAAAATAAGAGCACGCAGCAGAGTAAAAACACACAACCGTTCTCCAACGCTTCTCAAAGCGGACTCCCCTTAACTAATCGCCAGTAAATTGTCAGATTTAATGAGAAAAAATCAAATTCGATGTATGTTACATTGAAACATTGACAACGATCGCATTTAGGACCCCTTATTTTTATTTTATATGTTAATGACATCTCACTAATAGTAAGAAATCGCAGGGTTCTTATATATGCCGATGACATGAAGTTATTTTTAGAAATAAAAAACGAAAATGACTTGAATGTGTTTGAGAATGAAATTCATATTTTTCATACATGGCACTACAAAAAATTGCTGGAATTGAACGTTACTATACGTATAGTATATACGTATACGTATACTAACGTATAGTAGAAAATTATCTAAACCAAATACTCGTATTATATAAGGAAACCAATATGTTCAGAGATGTGATAAAATTAGAGATTTAGGAGTTATTCTTGATTCTTAATTAACATTTGTGGACCATTATAATACTATTATTCATAGAGCCGGCAATATGCTTAGTTTTTTAAAGCACTTTGGTTTCCATTTTAAAGATCCTTGCGTTTTAATTTGTTCAAGTTACATACATGAGGTCAATATTAGAATGTATTGTAGTATTGTTTGGTCCATACATGAAATTACCTGAAGAACGAATAGAGTCAATCCAAAAAAAATTAAATACAGCAAACTTATTCAATCGAATTCAATCGTGATTCGTGGAGTATTTGAGCTAACCAGTGTTTATAATTTGATCGATCTTTATCGTTCGAATTTAAAAGAATCGTATCAAAGTTGAATCAATTTTGAATACTCAAACTCAAACTAAACCGTACGGCATTGATATTAATTTCGTTCAAGAAGCATCACAGCCTGAATCAGATGACTAGGGTCATAAATGTCATCATCACTTAAAACTTCCCAAATCGTTTAAATGCTTTAGTACAGCAGCTTCACCTAACTAGATGCTTCCATACGCCTCCGGATCCATATCTTAAAGTTCAGCGATGCACGGAACTATTAATTTACCAATCTCTGTCCCCATCTTCGTTGAAATATAACTTTTTAGCGTCTCGTATTTACCGTTTCTTTCGAACTTAAGTCCAGCTGTGGCTTTTGATTACACCGGTAAGATATTTATGTGTTGATAGCCACCGAAAACGTAACAAAAAAAATAGTGAAGAAGAAGTGTCAAACCGGGTGCATGCGCCTTTCATTTGGTGTCAAAAACTAGAGCGTGCCGTTGTTTTTAATGTTCCCCGAAGAAACCCGTCCGCCGCCCTGAATGGACCCAAAACGACCCGTGCATTTAAGCGAGAGTCACACGCTCCACGAGCCACGATCGTCATCGTTTGTTGTCGCCTGGAGTATTTAGCGCTGTTTGGTTGTGAAATTCGTGTGCTCTTTCCGGACTGCCGACGATGGATGTTCTCGAATTTGATTCAGGCATGCATTATAAAACTTCCGGTCTCGGTGGCTGGTTGTGCTACTTAAATTAGAGCTATCCTCATGGCGGCAACATCATCCGGCACCAAAGTGAGTGGAAGTGATCACGACGACGACTACGCAACAGCCGAAGCACTTCTTGATGTTCAGCTCGAGCGAAACATGATCACCGTCGTATCGAATGTTCAATTGTGAACTTCAGATGACGACATGCACCATCTTACGGGGTGTACTGATTTGTTTTTTCATTGTTGAAGATGACGCGGTACGGTTGTCCGATGCAAACGATCAAGATCGGTTTCATAACCGATTTCTGCGGTAAGTACATCTGAGGGTTTAAAATGTTCGATGTACACATCGGGTCTAGAGTTGTCAACACTGGGTTTATGTTTCAAAAATCGGTCGTCCACCCATTTTTCGAAAATGATGCTCATAATCAAAAACATATGCAGTATTCCTTCCATTAGTTATGCAGCCGAAATGATTAACTTCACATAGCATATCACAAGTAACCAACTAGCCCCAAAAAAGATAAGTATTCACCAACATCATTTAGACCATCAGACTGTCATCAATATTTATGAAGTTAGTACTAAATAGATGGATGTACTTTGAATATATATTTAGTATTACTTCTGCGTGAAGTCAACGATTTACATAGTTGAAGATGCTAATTTCGAATAACAGACTGAAGTGGTAATTTTTATACGATAGATGAGGAGGAGATGAAAGTATAGAAATAATAGTTCCGATTAGATTACGGCAGTGTGAATATTGCATATAGAGAGTAGATATCTTCAGTCTGTTATTCGAAATTAGCATCTTCAACTATGTAAATCGTTGACTTCCCGCAGAAGTAATACTAAACATAATATCAAAGTACATAACTCTGGATGGGAGCATACCATCAATTACTGTCATTGGTCGAAGGGTACAGTAGCAGCACCTACCCCACCCGTGTCTCCTCAAGATTGTCATGTCGACGATGACAGGAGCACATACCGTGGTAGGGGTAAACAAAAGCTGCAATTTCCAAACCTACGACTGGATGCCTTCCTTCAGATAACAACTTGAGTGCGGTACAATCGATAGAACTGTTTCAAACATATCGTCGGTACATGAGCGAGTCGGTGATCATCTATTTTTGCCAGCGGTGGCGAGGGGGGGGGGGTATCCCTCACCATCCCTCTCCAACGGGGGAGTTAGGTAAAGAGAGATGATTAAACCGATTTGTACCTTCCTTAAAAGTTGTCCAAGCTCGCTATCTACTCTCTATATGCAATTTTCACACTGCCACTTGAGAGATAGAAAGTTTACACCCTGGACAAAGTTTCTTAAAAAGACTTCATCTTCAATGTTTTCATAGGTGTTCATCAAATTTAACAAGACATAAAAAAGTTATTTTTTTATCTGAGTGTATACCCTCCCTAACCAAAAATTTTCACTACTAAAATAAAGTACTTAAAAAATAAAGAAACATTCTAGAAGACAACAAAAAGCTATACTCAATAGTTTCGACGCAAATAGCCATGTCCCACTTTTTTTTAATTCGTCCCACTGTGTGCCGCAATCTAAACGGAACTATCAATTCTATACTTTCATCTACTCCTCATCTCTCGTATAAAAATGACCACTTCAGTCTGTTATTCGAAATTAACATCTTCAACTATAGATGAATGTGTTAAATCAGCAATACTTCTTAATAAACCTTTATGTAAAACACAATTCGCTTATCTGTCAGGCAAATCGACAGTAACAGCTCTTCAGCTTGTTACTAATATAGTAAAATCCTTTCCGGCTAAGGAAATTCTACTAATAACGTTTATTTATATTGAAGGAGCTTTTGACAATACATCCTTCACATCGATGAAATCGCCATGAGAAATCGTGGTTTTAATAAACTGCTTTTCAAAAAAGAAAAATATGCAAACCTAGGCGATTCAGTAGTGAAAGTTACAGCTGTAAAAGGTTGTCCCCTTCTCTGGTCTCTAGTTGTTGATGATCTTCTTTTAAAACTGAAGCATCAAGGATTTTCAATAATTTTGTTTGTAGATAACATTGTCATTATAGTCCGTGGAAAATTCGATAAAATTTTATGCAACATAATGCAAAAACATTAAAATTCACACTATCGTGATTGAGGGATTGAATGTCAATCCTACGAAAACAACTACTGTACCTTTTACTAAAAAGCGTAAAGTCTCTCCCATGTAACATTGCAAGTTTTATCGAGGTTTTAAGGCATTCTACATGTCTAAATCATGGTCTGCGGAGCTCCCATACACAATTGTTACTTGGGCTATCACTGATTTTAAACTAGGTGACTTCAACTCAGTTACTCTTTGGCATTCGTACAGAGCAGACGCTTTACGTATTGTGCAGAGTGAATTAAAATATTTCGGTATTCAGTCTTTGACTGAGTACAATCAATACAACAAACACAACAACAAACACGAAAACAATGGCCGAGTCGCCGTATCACCTAACCTCGAATGGACCACGTGTCAACACGCTAGTTATCGATCTAGCCAATCTACCGACCAGGAAGACTAACATGGATTTGATTGCCAAGTTTATCAGTGAGAAGTTGAAGCTGACTTTTTCGGACATCCAATCACTGCAACATAATACGGGGAAGTCGTTGGTATTCGTCGAATGTAGGACTGAAGAGCAGGCCATAGCAATCATCGAGAAAAATGACGGAGCGTATATGATCGTTGTTGACATTAAGTACAAGGTCAATTGAAGATGGAGCAACTACAGTGCGAGTACATGATGTGTCCCCGCAAACAGAAAATTCGACGATTGAACAGGAGCTGGAAAAGTATGGCGATGTGGTATGGCTTAAAGAGGAAGTCTGGGTCGAGCCTGCTGTTTGGAAGGGAATTCCCAATGGTATTCGTTCCGTTCGTATTAGATTGCACACAGCTATTCCATCATGTATCAACGTCAATGGGCAGGTCACGTTGGTGACTTACAAACATCGACAACAAACATGCAGACATTGCAACAAGCTGGTTCATTGGGGCCGCAAGTGTATCGAAGCCAGTTACATGGAGATGCAAATCAACGGAGGCAGCGTTAGTGACAGACTCAAAGCATCCGGTGTGGACTATGCTGGAGATTTGAAGACGCCCGGAGCAGGTAACGAAAAACAAGCGCAAGATCGAAACAAGGATGGAGGTGACAGGAGTGCAGGATTAAACTACGTTAATCTAAGACACCTCTTCGAGAAGCCTATTACCCTAGGCCAGGGTAAAAGTCCACTCAATCTAACCAACACTAACATCAAAGCTTCAAACACTAACCCAATTGACAATGCAACTAACACTAACATCGAAGCTGGATCATCGACGTCAGTAAACAGCGAGACTGGCTTGGGTGAAGACAGCTGTACCGATGTTAACAATGCTTCAACATCTGCTACTGGTATTCCTCTCTTGAACGCATACGAAGATCTAATTTCTGATGATGAGATGCTCGGAACTAAAACAGAAGGGTACAAGTCACCATCACGGAAAAAGCGCAATCCCTCGAAAAAGTCATCCACGTAGTTTTAAATGAGTTCCCTCTCATATAATATTTGCACTCTAAACGTAAACGGCATATCAAATGAGAACAAAGTGAACGCTTTAAGATCATTTGTATATTTGATGGACCTTGACATAATCATGCTACAGGAAGTTCACGAACACTTTCAAATAAGTGAGTTTGACACATTTTCGAATATTGATTGCAACAAACATGGTACATCCATATTGGTTAAGTCACACATTAGGACATCGCACGTACAAAGAAGCATTGATGCGCGTGTGATAAGTTTGAAGATTGATCATCATACAACTATCTGCAATATTTATGCACCATCTGGTAGCATAAATAAAGCTAACCGAGAAAGATTTTTCTCACACAACGTTCAATATTACATCAATAATGGAGTCGGAAGGTTTATTGTGGGTGGTGATTTTAATGCAGTGATCAATAAGAAATACGTGAACCATACCTCAAACTTCAGTCAATCGTTAAAGTGTTTCGTTCAAACTTTAAAGTTACATGATGCATGGGAGCTGGTTAATAAGAACGTGGTAGATTTCACATTTATCAGAAATGGTTCAGGAGCTAGGCTTGATAGATTCTATGTAAGTAATGATTTGAAAGCTGATATTAGTACTATAAAATCGAATATTTGCTCCTTTTCGGATCATAAAGCAGGGATCTTGCAACTTAAATTGCCAAATCTGGGAAAACCCTTTGGAAGAGGATTGTGGCGTTTGAATGACATTGTGTTGACAGATTATAACAAAACAGAATTTAGAGTGAAGTGGGTTTACTGGGTGAGACAAAGACGATATCTTGATTCATGGTATTCGTGGTGGGTTGAATATGCGAAACAAAAAACAGCATCTTTTTTTTTTTTAATGGAAGTACAGCATAACGAAAAAGCGTTTCAACGATTCAATGGAATTTTTTGTTATTCAGCTTTGATTCTTTTATATACAGATTATTTGAGTAAGCCAGAATTACTCAGTGAAATCAACAAAGTGAAAGGAAAAATGCTAGCTTTGCAAAAAGAGATGTCAAATAATCTGTATGTACATTCTAAGAAGTACATTTCAGGAGAAGATACGAATATCTTCCAGGTAGGAGAACAAATACAACGGAGAGAAAAAAAAAACACAGATAATAAAGTTGAACATTAACGGTCATGAGGAGCTCAATATTGATTTGATTATCACAGAAATAACATCCTTTTACCAAGAACTGTATGCAAAAAATGATAATGATATTGAGATCACTTTTCATCCACAAAAAACAGTAGATCAAAATCTTCAAACAAATAGAAAACTCATGGAAGAGATTTCAGAGAATGAACTATTCCAAGCTATTAAAACAAGTCAATCAAGGAAATGTCCAGGAATTGATGGACTTCCAAAATGTTTTTATCTTAAATGTTGGGATATCATAAAAACAGAACTTGTTGCAGTTGTTAATGATGTGATTGGTGGTAGAGTGTCGAGAAAGTTTTTAGAAGGTGTGAGATTGGAGGTTTTCGGCCAATTACATTATTAAACTTTGATTACAAATTGGTATCACGAATCTTGAAAAATCGTTTGATCAAATTTAATTCTGTACTTTTATCAGGCGTGCAAAAGTGTTCAAATGGATCCAAAACTATTTTTGAAGCGACGTGTGGGATAAGAGATAAAATTGTAGAAATTAATCTGAAAAAGAAAAAAGCATTGTTAATTACATTTGATCTTGAAAAGGCCTTTGATAGGGTGAGCCATAAATTCTTGTTGGATACTTGACTCAAAATGGGCGTAAACAACGGTTTTGTCAATTTCATACAAAGATGCCAAGAAAATTCATTTTCAAGAATACTTATAAATGGAAATTTTTCGGAATATATAAAAATAGAAAGATCTGTAAGACAGGGGGACCCATTATCCATGATATTATTTTGTTTATATCTGGAACCATTATTACAAAAAATTCAAACTGTTTGTGGAATCAATGTAGATTTACTGAATAGTTACCAGACGACATAAGTTTGATCATCCATAACGTCAAGAAGTTGGATAAAATTAAGAAAATTTTTGAAAAATGTCCGACCGGACCGAGAAATAATTTAACAACACCGAATTGGAAGAAAATGGATGAAAATTTGAAAAGTCTTGGGATTTGGTTCAACAATACTAGCAAAAAAAATGGTCGAAAAAAATTGGGACGAAATTTTGAAAAATTTAAGATTTACGTTGTGGAACAATCAGTTCAGAAATTTAAATCTTGTACAAAAAGAAATTTATTTAAATACATATGCTTCATCACGCATTTGGTATATGGCATCCACAGTTTCAATTGACAAGAAAACAATTGCAAAATTCAAAACTTTATACGGAGCTTTCTTATGGTACCGCTGTACATTGAGAATTTCCTTTGACCAGATATGCCTGCCAAAAAAAAACTTGGTGGCTTAGGCTTGATGTCACCAGAACATAAATGCAAAACATTGCTTATAAATAGATTCTTACGGATGCGTCAAGTCTCACCATATTTGCACATTTACACCGACCGAATATAAAATCCGCCAAATATCAAGGATTTACCGACAAATGCGCATTTTCTCCGAATAATTTATCTGGAACTTCCCTACATCGCAGAGAAAATTTGTGACAATCCTTCTTCGAGTAGCTTTTACAGTAACTTTATCCAAAATTTACCAAAACCACACATAGTTCAGAAATATCCACAACATCAATGGGATATTATTTGGAAGAACATTTGAGCGTTAGCGTTAGCGTTAGCGTTGTTATGATATACTTCGTAGATTGGATACTAGCGACACTCACGTCTCTTCTAAAATTCTCAGTTAGACTACTTTCAGGAATAATGCTGGGGAGTAAACATTGGTTCCAATCTAAACAAGAGTAACAGAAGCATGACTGTCGCTATTCCCGGCCACGCCCATCTTTACCATAACTAGGGATAGCGAAGGAAATGTTGATGTAGTACTTACTTAACGAGAGGCCACCGACTTAGCGACGCCCTCATAAGTGCTACGGAGTTGGAGGGTTGGGTAGGGTATTCGGTTAGGATTCACCTCAAGTTGGCGATGCAACCAAAAGTATGTATTGTTTATTTGTTGTTTATTTAATCTCTCGATAGCCGGCTATCGAAAGAACATATTCATTTTGTTTAGTGATCATGAATTTTAAGAGTCATGACGGAGAGCTTGGGATTAAACCCATGATTTTCTGCTCAGTAAGCAAACACGATCCCTCCAGGGTCATCGAGCATCTCAGAACCATAACGCTTCGCGACAATACAGGGCTACGTTTTCGCTTGATATGCAAATAGTTTCCGAGGTTAATATTCAACATCAAATATACAAATGATGGTGGCGATTTATTGTGCTGTGGAAGAGCTTGGGATTAAATCCATGATTTTCTGCTCAGTAAGCAAAATCGATCCCTCCAGGGTCATCGAGCATCTCATAATCCACAGCGCTTCGCGTCAAAGTACGAATATATGGATGTACTATCTATTATTGAATAACTATTATTTACGATAATTACATGAAAGAAATAAAATATAAACTACAAACAAAACGTGACTACTAAAATCTCAAAAAGATATTCTCACAAATATATTTCACGCAACCAAGAATTTTAAAACCATTAGACGCTATAATGATACTTTGCATATGTTAGACACAAGAAGAGGCAAAAAAACAAGCGTCCGACACACAAAATCCGCCAAATCCACTTGCAGTCACAATCAACGATTCTACGAATCGCGAGCGCTCACGAATCATAAAACCGCCGACTGCGGCACTCTGAAATCGAAATTGACAGGCTCTATGCGTCAAACACCCGCCCTCCAATATCCTCCCGCATCCAACATCACAAATCTCCATTACAACATCTAACGAATTCAAAACTCCGAAAATCACTCATCTATAGCAAGTGAGAGTAAGCAACCCTGCATGCAACCATTCTTCATGATACACTTTTTCTGCCTATCTTTCTATTGGGCCTGTGGACATGCGTTAGCTTTGAAACTTCTAACCAAACTGGGAAAATTTTCAGATCACAAAAAAAAACTTTCTCTTTTAAAACTTTCAAAGGTAAATACAAGTAAATAAATATTGATTATTTTACGCAAAAACGAGCAAGTAATATTAAATCTCTTGTATCGTATGCTAATGCTAATTGACTGTAACAAAAATAATATGCTTAAATAAAACAAAATATTAATAAAATGATATGCAAAATTTACTAGAAGATCATTACTTTATTAGTGAGAGGTTTGCTCAGTCTGCATGAAGCAGCCGATTTCATCAAGGAAGTTCTATTAACAACCAAGAATTAATCGTTTGAGGCATACTGAAGCATTAAGAAGGTGATATGTGTCACTATAGGAAATCATCATCGTTGCAAATATAAAGAAATTAAATATAACCCTTTGCTTCAGTATCGTCAACCTCCATGTCCATGGGGAGGGGGTATGCAATTTCAGCCTCAGCGTGCTCAACAAAAACTCTTCAGACCCAGCATGATCACAGACAAAGGGAACTTTAAAGTACAAAAACATAACTGAAGACATCAAACGTCTAAAACCAGAAACAAAAGCACTTGGATGACTATCTTGACGTTCCCACTCGATCTCAACATGTGAAAATTGTGCGCTCGATAAATTACAGTATGAACGTGGCTCTTCGAAAAGATGTCCAAGACAAAATTGTAGAAAACTGATAGATGGTATCGAAACAAGTGAAAAAAATATACAGGAACGAACTCACCAAATGAACGATGGTTTGCACGTGAAGCCAATACTTGAAAGACTGTTGCATCTCCTAATTCTAGCTTAACATTTCACAACATTCCGTCGAATCTTCAAAGAAGCTCTTGCACCTGCCTCCAATCAGAGTCATCTGGCCAGATTGCCAATCGCCTAATAAAAGTTCTGATGAAAAGGATTATGATAAACGAAAACACTTTCGAATGCATTTCCAACCAATCACTTTCTCTTTCTTGCACTAAAATTAGAAAACGCCAAGAAAAAATAAAACCGTAAATTTGACACTCGGAAATTTTTCGCGTCCACACAGAAGCAGAGCACACTTCGATCGGGATATTATTTGGAAGAACATTTTCGACAGAAAAATATCATTCAACCATCAAGTTATATGGTTTCTCCTGGTGAATGAGAAAATCATATGCGCTGAAAAACAGTTTCGTTTTGGTCGTCTTACGTCACCAAACTGTGCTTACTGTCCTCAGGAGATTGAGGATTTGAAGCACAAGTTTGCTGATTGCTCAAAGTCAAGAAATTTTTGGTGGTATACTGTAACACAAATAAAACTGTTCAATAGACGAAAATTCAGGAACATAAGGTTTGAAGATTTCAAGTTTCCAGTTTTGAGATCATTTAGCAAGTTGGAGAAGAGGATAGCTGTGTCATTATTTTTAGAGTACCTAAACTACATGTTTAATAATAACAGAGAGGAAGTTAATATCAGTGAGTTTAAATTTATTATTGAATGTAATGTAAATAGCAAATGATAATCGATGTATATATGTAATGAAACTAACAAAAAACAAACAAGTGCTTGTAACAAACATTAAATGGAATCAATGAACACGTTTTAAGAAAAAAAAAAGAAAAAAAGGTGGCTTCAAGTTGTCAATATCATTAGAAGCTAAGCTTTTAGGAGTAACTTTAGAAAGTAATCTCTGCTAGAATAAACATATTGATCAACAAATAGGAAAAGCAACAAATGCTTTTCCGAACTGTAAAAGAAAATTTGGAAAAATTGGAATAGCCAAATATGATAAACTGGATATCCCAAGTAACCACAAGCATTATAACATTGCACATTAACATCTGTATATAAGCAAGATTAATGTAAACTTTTATAAATCTACATGTTAAATGCCAAATACATTAAATTGACATTGCAAAGGCTTTGAAGCATTGTTGCAAAAGAACATCTTAATACGCTTTATATCGCCATTTGATGCTACAAATTAATGTTTTCCTGTATTAAGTTTGCTAATGCATCTTTACTCTTAACAGTTGCCCTTGAGCTCAATAAAATGCTTGATTGAAAAGCTGCACTGCATCTTTTATTTTGAATATATTTTTAGAAACTATAGCTATTGAAGCTTCAAAATGGATTGTAGGAAGAAATGGCAAATGCTGCCGAAAAGTGGTAATTTTAGAAGAAAAGTTAAAAAATACGTAATACAGTGGTTATCAGACAATTCCAAGCAGCAAACCAACCGATTGAGAAAGATTTCAATTCCACTGTAAACGTCCCTGGTCCAGTGTTTGAGTTTCCAGAATCCATTCAAGATCAGTCCGATATATCGTCAAATGAAGAATCACCCACATCTCATCCGGAACCCAGCAAAAGCAATTATTTTGAAGATGTGTCCATGATAAGTTCAGATTCTGAGAGTTCTAGTGACGAATCATTGAATCAGCTTTATATTGTACCACGTATGGACTTTGAAAAATCTGAGGAGGAAAAAAAGACCGGTGATCTCCAAACATTTTTGCGGAGCTGGGGGGTATTGAGCATAATAACCTTTGTTGCAGAGATTAAATGAACTGGATTCAAAATTACCTACGGATCCACGTCGTCTATTATCAACGTCACGGAATAAGAAACCTATATCATCTATAGAAGGAGGCCAATACTGGCATCAAGGGATTGGTAGGATGATTAAGATTTTGGTTTTTTAATCGTTAAAAATGTAATCCTATACTATGCCTTTCAGAAATTTGCCTTAGACGGTGCTTCGCCAATTTGAACGAATCATGTTCAGTTTTGATCAACATCAACATTGATGGACTACCCTTGTTCATTAATGGTACAGATCAAGTGTGGCCAATTTTGTTCAATATCCATAGTATGCCAGAAATTGATTCCATGACCGCTCGAAACCGAAGAAAATCGAACAATTTCTAGAGCCGTGTGCGAGTGAAATCCTTCCAATTTTAGAGAATGGATTGGTAATTATCGGGTTTGAGATGCTTGTAAAAATTCGAACATTTATTTGTGATTCACCTGCTCGAGCGTTTATAAAAGGTATTATTTGCAAACACTTAAAAACATTATTTTAATAACACTTTCTCATTTATGGTAGGGGTAGTGAATTTCAGCTCATCACACGGCTGTTTTAAGTGCTGCACAGTTGGTCATCGTTGAACTTTATTACGAACTAACATATTTCCCAACACTTCAGCAATTCGTAGAACTGATTCTGGCTTTCAAGAATGGATGTATGAAGGACATTATCAACACTACAAGATTCGGGAAAATGGAAAGTTATTCAAGTAACCAGTCGTTACTCCACTGCTAAAGCTACCGATAGATATAGTTGAAGATGTCATAGTATCTGACTCGCTTCATCTACTTCATCTTGGAGTTATGAAGAAACTACTTCTTGAATACCAAGATGGTCACAACGGTCTGGACGCAGCTAAATGATGGAAAGATGACATCAAATCCATTTCAGAACAACTGGACACAATTCGTTTACCACTAGAAATTCATCGTTCTGTACGTAGCAGTAACTGTAAACCACTGGCAGGCTTCAGAATGTGCTTCGTTTTTAAACTACATAGGTATCATCTTTCTGAAACAATTTCTTAAAGAAAGTAATTTCATAAATATTTCAAATCTTTTCTGCGCGGTAAAATTTTTCTCTAGTAGCTATTTCCATTGTTACCTACCAGTAGCTAAAATTTTATTCAAGGATTTCATCACTAACTACAACAGACAATTTAATTCAGTCACCAGTAATATCCATAATTTAGCTCATGTTGTAGATGAGGTTCAAAAGTTTGGTGCTCTACCTTCGATTTCATCCTACCCATTTGAAAACCATTTACAGCAAATTAAGAAGCTTGTTAGGACAGGGCGATTACCATTATCACAAATCATTAATCGTTTATCTGAGGAAAGTAGTTATAATTCAAATCTGAAAGACAAAACAGTACCTTATCCTTCCTTGACAAATCCATTTAAAGAGGACAATAACAAGTATTCCATCATACAATTATCGAGAAGCTTCACATTGAAAAATTCGTTTCCGGATAAATGGTTTTTAATGAATGACAAAACGATTATCTCAATGAATTATCCAGATCCAATTTTGAATCAATGGATCAGAGCTATTACGATTTGATAATCTGTTCATAAATCCCATACCATCAATGAATATTCTTGTTTTTTATTCATCAGACATTACCTGCAAAAACCAGAAGATGTATCCTTTAGAGCAAATTCTATGCAAATTAGTTGTTATAGTTGTTAACAATGAAGTCGTTTTTCTACCTCTTCATCATACTTTTCCATCTATAGAATGTATGTAATAGTTAAAATAGAAGCTCATATCCACATTGTTTATTTTTCAAAGTAAATGAATTCATAACAAATTATTAAAAGAAAAATCATCGGACCAGGTCGAATATGCATTTAGCAACAAAACTAAATGCGAGAAGATTCTCCATAAGGTTCTTCCTTGAAGGAAGACTCCTCGTCTAGGAACTCCACTTCCATTTATTGAGCTCGTCTTTGGTCCTCATTAAGTTGATTTGGATCGCATTGGGAATCTTCACTAAACTCTCGGTCATTCTCAAGCAAGTCGTTTGCATTTTTGACATGCCGATTCCTGGCCACTGGCATACGTAGATGTTTGATTTCTTCAAGTCTTTGCTTCGAATTTCGAATACAGTGTTTGAAAAATTTGTGGTAAGCCTCCAAAGTAAACATTTCATCAGCGTGGAAAACAACTTGAAAAATAAACAGATCGATAAATCTGTCATATTTCGAAAATGCAATCATTTCATTTGCATCTTTGCTAACCCCTGTCCATGACACTTCACGTAGAAATCTACGATCCACGAAGTAATCAATTAGCTGCAAGCACACAGTTTGACCGTTTCCCGTAAAACGGTGCTTTCCATGGATTTTTGACAATGAGTTGATCACGTTTTTAACAAATATTTCGTACATGCATCTCTGCCTCTTGAAGCTCAGTAACATCCCTGACGGTTTAGCATTGGCTTGAGAAGCATAAACATTACCTGATTCAACTGGTTTTCCATGCTAATATTACGTTGGTCTTCCTTCTCAACAATAACATTAAGCTTTGCATTAACATGAGAAAGAGTGACTATTGCCTGTCTCATCTGTTTTTCCAAGCTCTGCAATCTACCAGGCAACGATCCTGACAAAAGGTTTGCGGTTGGTTCAGCGACTGTAGACTTGGAAAGGTTCTGTGAATTATCCAGCAACGGAGTTGCGTCAAGTGTACCATGGTTGGTCATCACGGAAGAATCCAGCATAGAAGCAGTAGAAGCATCGCTGATTAGAGCTGATGTTGATAGGAAATCATTCATTTGCACTGAATTTTCTCTGGATGTAGATGCTGGGGCATCTGCTGTTTGGTTGAGAATCTCCGAAAACAACTTTGCAGCTCCTGTGTCAAGTTGAGTAGGTTTCTGTGGTACAAATTCACCCGTATCAGAGTATAACATGTTATAGCGCTATCTTGATGGTGGTTTCTGTGTTGCAATTATTTGACAACCGTTATAACATGTTATAACTCTCCAGTCTGGACAGCGTTTTACTAAAAGTTCGAATAGAATCACGCTGGTTTTGAAACAAATTAATCAAATTTACTCATTACAGACCATTCCACTAAGGAGGAATATAATAACACTCAACTAGCAACTAGCAACCCAACTTGAATACCCAATCATTCAAGAGTCCAAGTGTTATTAGACATATAACATGAATATTTTTTTACGAATCATAAAATAAATCACATAACCAGTGGAAAATATCAATGTGTATTTCATATGACTTTCATGTGACCCCATAATTGGAAATTGCTCCCCAAAATCACTTGAACCTTACGAGTCACATGAAGTCTATATTATTACTCACATAGAATTAATTATGATATTCAGATAAGAATCATTATTTTGTTATTGTAAAAATATCATGTGCGTACCTATGTTAAAACATGCATGATTTTTGTTCTCTATTTCACGTGCCAGAAACACCAATGTTCCCTCCAGAGCAGATGATTGAACATGACCATAAGACACTAGGGACTTGAACATTAACAACTGGATAAAATCTGTTTAGAAGCGAAAATGGAAGTGCAATAAGAGCTTGTCCCAACCGTCCCAACAGCCATAAGTAGCTGACTAAGTTCACCATATTTGCTGGTATAGAAGTTGAGTAAAGGTTACCTCATATCGTATAGCATTTGAATACAGCTTTAAAATGAGCAAAGCGTTTAAATTGTGAAAAATTTTAGTTGGGAGATTCTTCCAACATTGACCATGGCAATTCTACCACGGCAGGTGATGCTTTTTCGAAGGAAAAACTTCGGATGACTGTTTAGATGTTGGTTGCTGGTTGCTCTTCGTGATTTCAAATGCCATTGGTCAGGAAGGAAGATTGCGAGGAAAAATCAAGTGTTTTTCGATCAGACGTGTGGACTTTCTTGAGTGTGATGGTTTCAAACCCTATATGCTAGGCAATAGACTTGCAACATCAAAAACAAATGTTGGGAACCAAAGTCAAGCAATCCTTCTAGAGCACATACAATGCAAATAAATCATCATTCACCAACCATTTTCACAGACCCCGCGATTCTTGCAACACTGTTCTTGGGCGAGGGAAAAAACATACTTCCATCATCATCGTAGAACAGTTTGCCTCTCTCATCGCAGCTTATTTCTCTCTCACAATCCGGCGTATAACACTCACGTTCCGCAACAGTGGAAATCTGTAAACAGACCGTAGGACAAACAACAGGCTCTGACGTTCGTCTGACAGCTCGCTGCACAAATACACCCGAGGTATAAGGTGTGCAAATTTACAAACACACACACACGCCGTCATACAGCGGGGGATCTGATTTCGCGAGCGAGAGCAAACCCGCAAGCTCATCTTTTGCTCTCCCCATACCTAGGTATAGGAGGACGGATGGACATCCAGCAAGCCAGCAGATAGATCAAAACAACACCGCACGATTCGAGAAGCATCAAATATCATCGCTGCTGGTTGTTGTTTTTTGTGTTGTTTATTCACTCCGGCTGCTGGTGGCAGTATCTGTATTTTTTTTATTCATCCACTAAACCCTCAATGTGTTGGTGTAGTGTGGTGTAGTGTAGTGCAAAACCTGAAAAGAGAGAGGCGTGCGAGCTTCTTTTTTCGACTGTCAATTATTAGTTTCAATAATATGGATCCGATCACAGAAAACAACACGCGCAGTTCGTGACAAGTAGCTCGGTGTGTATGCGAAGACGACGGACGAAGAGAAAGGAAGTAAAATTTCGATTAAAAGTGGTGCAGCCTCTTGGTCGGAGTGCGTGATTACATTCAAATGCAGTGATTATTTTGCCTCTATTCTGTTACATTGAACTCGCGATTTCTGTGTGGACCGAACGTAAGAGAGAAAGAGAGCGAACGTGGGGAAGGTGGTGCTGTGATGTGATACGGGATGAGCTAGAAAATAGGTGAAGAAGTGTTTTCATTTTCATCGTCTATAATTTCAAGCTCACATTTCGCAGCTAGTCCAAGGTGATTTGTGCTAGAGAAAGTGGTGTTTTGACATTTAAACCAGTGATTTGGATGAGCTCGAAGACGGTGCAAATTAGGCCCGAAACAAGAGATAAGTCTGAGTGGTACAGTTGTACGCGAAAAAAAGCCGAGGAGAAGATTTGGTGGAGTTTATTGATTTTTGTGTCATACTCTTTCATTGAAACCTGTTTCTCCGGTGGAGTGGAACACCAAGTTTTACCGTGGCTGTTTCTGCATCGGAATGCTGCTGTACTGAAAAGTGGATCTTCATCGGTGGCTCTGCCCTCGGCCAGCCAAACCAAACGAGGAAGAAAGGTGAAGCAACATACAATGGCAAATGAAGATAATGATGACGATGATTATTGAGACGAGCTAATGGGGAGGGTTTCCTTGGATCATATTCAATTTGGGAGGACAGCCAAAATAATTCTCATCAGCTAGTAATTCATCTAAGCAGCCCTGACCCGCAGAGCAATAATGGAGCAGTAGATGGGTGCAGTGAGATTCGCTCATCGATAGGGTTACCAAATTTTCTGCAGTCACCCACACACATCAGCTGGTCACTACTCAGAGGAAGAGATTTCTCTAGAGCGATTTGGTATTTAAAGTAGCTCACTGAGCCTGGTTGTGAGCTGGTAACCATCCTGCTGGGTGCCCCTCGTGAATAAATTGAGGATTGCATCAAACGATGGCATACGTGCATACGTGAAACCATACAGCAGATCAGAGACGATGAATGAATCCACTGCATCGGAGGAGGGAGGGCACGATGTCTTCTAGTCACGCTGACACTACTGTGCTAAATTGCAACTGGCTGCCATAGTTTGAGCGTTTAACCTCAAATGCTATTGTTGCTGCCATCGCGCGTTGTTGGTACAACTAACTTACTATCTCGGTAGTTTCATCAGCATCCACAACCGATGAGTTGCGGTGTTTATTTATTTTCTCGGCGAACGCATCATTCATGCTGAGTGATTTTTAGCGGCCCATGGGTCGTAGCTTCATGGGAAGTCGGTGCAAATTTGAATGAAGTGGAAATTGAAATTGAGCCACGAACTGAGGGGGTCCAATTGGTTTAGCTTGAAAGGGGAAAGTGTGTTAATAGTGAAGAACAGTTAAATGTACTAAAAATGGAACGTAAGATTTTAAAATACACCTGCACTCGAAACGGCTGCCGTTGCTGACTTCCAGGCTCTAGTTAGAAAATGTTCAGAGTTAAAGTCTGGAGGGTGTTTTCTCGAACAATAATTCAAACCGGCGTATGCGATTTTGTAAACAATAAGCTCAAACGTCAATTAACCGAAATTTATAGCACGCCCACGCACACTAACACCAGCATCAGGAAGATGGAGCTTCCTTCTAGAAGATGGTGGTGATCGTTTGCGTGGTAGCTAACGTTTAACTTACTGGGTAAATTAATCAATTTGATGACATATTAATAGCTTATTCTGCTATCGGATCAAAATTAGTTCTTGAATTCATGATATCAAAATATCATAACAATAGCAAGTTATGCTTTGATAGCAGAATAAACTATCAACTTGATTTTTTTTTATCTTCGTTCGTTTATTTATAAGGCTCAGTTGCGTTAGCTTTACGGAGCCGATAAATCATTGTTCTTTGTTTGTAACTAAATTCACTTAATTCTATGTCTAGTAGGAGTTGGGCCGAATACTCGCGGCTTACCCAAGGTTAGAGAGGTACATAGTCGAAGGATAGAAAAAGGGGAGGAGCTTTGGGGTAGGGTTTCGTTGTTTCATCAAAGCGATGTCGCCAGTATGAACGATAGTGTGGTTCTAGATTCGTCTGGGGTTCGATCGACTATGGTGACCAGTGGGCGATGATGAGACTCATCGAGACGGGGGACAAGACAAACAAAAAATAATAAAGAGATACAAAAGACAAACGAATTAAATTCTTATGCTAGACATGTTGTACCCAACACGTCTCTGATAGGAATATAGGGTTGTCGTCCTTGGGCCTCGAGGGTATTCAAAAGTTGCTCTCTGGCGGCGTCATTATCCGTACATTGTCAAATTGCGTGATCGATGTCATCGTGACCGTTTCCACACCGACGGATGTTGCTGTCCACAAGGTTTATTCTATTAAGATGTGCATCTAGCGAATAGTGGTTGGACAAAACCCTACTCATCACGCGAATGAAGTCACGACTTAAGCCCAATCCTTTAAACCACGCTCTCGAAGAAACATTAGGAATAATTGAATGTAACCACCGTCCAAGATTTCCAGTGTCCCAATCGGTTTGCCAACTTGCTATCAACTTGTTATATTAGTTAGCTGTTAAAGCCCGAACTGTAAACATCCCTTTTCGGTGACAGCGCGTATCAAAAATAATATTTCCACCTTCAGGCGTTCTAAGTGTCCATCCTGAGGAAATATTCCCACGGAAAGCCTGTGGCCGGCTCAGCTTAGGCCAACCGGAAAAGTGAATATCCTTATCCGTAAAAACTACGATAGGAGCAAAGTACGCCTAACCTCATCGCAACGAATTGATTCAATGCTAGGAAACTCGTTAGTAGTTCCTGAGGATCCTCATCGGACTCGAATAAACTCCAGTAACGTCGACCAGGCAAGCAGCTCACTCTCGCTACCATCGCTACAATCAACAACTTTTCATCGACGCAGTTATCGATGTTCAACGTGCCTGTCAGTAACTCTTTCGAATCTCTCACCGATTTCTTCGACAATACCGACCCACCCGGAAATCAGGAAGCAATAGAGCATAGTGACACGAACCACGGTGTAGCTGCACGAAAGATTCGCTGTCCTCAGATATATGTATACGGTAATCGGTGGCCGCATTACGTCAACTTCTGCCCGCGGAAAACATCAGCCAGAAAGACTACCTCCTCAAAAGAAAACCTCACTTTGTCGCAGCTGTGGCGCTGTTGCGGTCATACAGTGTTCCATTCTACACCCATGGTACGAGCGACGAAGTGCCGCATAAGAGGACACCTTTTGCCGGTCTCCCGAAGTATCTGAATCCTGTAACATTGTAGCAGAACCGGTGATGTTGCTGCTTACTTGCTACAGTTTCCAAGGGGTACCGTGAAACTACAAATGCTCCGGAAAATCAGGTTACTGTTTAATGTCAACGTGTACTGACGGAAGAAAATCGATGTAGTCTAGTGCTTCAGGTGTCATCTATACGAACATGGTATGCGGAACTGTAACCTGCAAGCGAAATGTGTTAAATGTGGTAAACTGCATCAAATAAAATCGAAAGCTAACGATGACTCAATGACGGAAAAGAAGATAAAATGTGTAAAATGTGTAAACTACAGTCAAAATCATACCGCCAACTACAAAAGTAGCCCCACCCGGTTGCAGTATCTGAAGAAGTTAGTGGATAGAAAGAATTTCCCTTCGGTGAATCGTGCTATAGGTCAAGTTCAATCATAAAAGCGAACGTCTCAGCAACAGCATCGCAACGGATATGATCAGCCTTCCGGCCTTCTATCAACAATTACCTCTCAAGTTCACTCCTATGCAAGCGTTGCTAGGAGTCAACCCGCGGTCTCAGTGGATCATCCAAGTGAACTTGATTTATTTTCTGTGGAAGAATTTATAGCGATTGCACGTGAAGTTTTTGCAAGACTTTCAAGTTGCCAATCAAAAGCCTCACAATTTCCAGTTCTGTCTGAACCTGCTCTGCTTGTCCACCCATAATTTCCTCAAGCTGTTGAATTGGAACAGCCGTTCCTTGATTAACTAAATGGAGGAGTTTTTTCACTTCGTGGATTCCCACGGCATCGATGTCACTGTGGTTATTTAAACCTGGTTACGCAGTTCGTGTATCATAAAAGCTACTCAAAAGCTCGTTTGGATCGACAGTGCTTTGAAGTGGATCGCGACAAAGGAGTTGCCATTTTTATCAGAAGAGGGCTGTCGTTTTGTCAACGTGGCATGTCTACATCGATTATTGAAGCTGTAGGAGTCTCTATCAACACCAATACAACACCTGTAAACATTTTAGCAGCAAACTACCCCTGATCGAATAAGAAGGTGCACCTCTACCAGTTTAGACGTGATACATATACGGAAGCTAAAAAATTGTAATGTGCCGTTCTTCATCTTCATTTCAAATCCCGATACTCCATGTGGAACTGTGTCAAAGCTAATAAAGCGGGGAAAATTCTCTTTAAGGAGTATGAGGAGTATGTCCACTATCCTGATACACCAACATGAATCTCACTAGGGAGAGGAAGGTGTTCCTCCTTAGATCTTACCCTTTCAAACAACTTTATTCGAATGTCAGTTCCAGCTGTTCACACAGCACTCTCGTCTGACCATCTTGCAGTTACATTCACCATCAGGAACATTGCTTCTACCGTGCTTCGCGGATGCAGCTTTCGGAGTAGCAACAAGGCAAACTGGAATCTTTTCTCCAGCACAATCAATGATAACATCGATCCAAACTCTCAACTAGTCAATAACCTAGTCGACCAGGAGAAAATTTACTAAGCCATCTTTCTATTTGAAGACTTCGTTGTACGTGCTGCAGACATAAGTGTCCCGATGGTTACAGTAAACCATCACAAAGATGTTCTTCCCGAGTAAATCATGCTTCTAATCCGCTGGAGAAACGTACGAAGACACACGTGACCCATGGTTAGGTACAATCGTGTCCCAACTTAATGTCACTATTGGAGCTAAATGTTCCGAACACCGATTCCGAAACTGTGGTGGTATGCTGAAAAACTTGAACAATGGATGAAACAAGTTCTGGAAGCTAAACAAAAATCTTCGCAACTACGAAAATCATAGTCCGCCTCTCAAGGTTGATGGCAGCCTACTAGCAACACCTGTTCAGAAAGCTGAAACTTTGGATGCGACCTTTGCTGCAGCACACAACAACTCACTCGACGGTGATGCTGCAACAACAGCAGCAGTGAATGAAACCAATGTGTGCTTGTTAAACCGAATTAGGTGAAATCAATCATGAGGGTAATTAAATACAAAAAGACTCCCGTATTGGATGGTATCAGAAACGTATTTTTAAAACATCTCCCAAGAAAAGGTCTCATTTTCCTAACAAAGATCTTCAACGCGTGCCTCAAATTATCATATTTTCGAGTGAAATGGAAGCATGCCTCCGTAGTTGCTAGCAAAAGCAAATATAAACATCATCTGCCCCGGTAATTATCAACCAATCAGGTTATTGAGTGGCCTTAGTAAAATTCTTGAGAGACTCATTCTGTCCAGATTGAACCGACATCTATAAACTGACGTAATCGTTCCTCGCGAACAATTTGGGTTCAAAATCGGACACTCGAATATCCATCAGCTCGTCCGAATCAAACAGGAGATCAAGCGCTACTTCTCTGCTGGTAAATCCACCGGAATGGTCCTCCTTGACGTTGAGAAAGAGAATGATTCGGTATGGCAGGAAGCAGTAGTTTTTAAATTGCACCATTCAAACTGTCCACTCTACATTGTTAAATAATCCATTAGTTCCTGTCTGCTCGAACATTTGAATTTTCAACCAATGGCTCGAGATCTACATAGTACACACCGCATTACCTTCAGTTTACCTCAAGGATCAGCCCTGAGTCCAGCCTTGTATAATATTTTCACTGCTGGCATCCTAATGGTAGATGAAGTAGTACACGCTTTTTTCGCTAGATCCAGAACAAAATTTCCTGGAAGAGTTTCAGCAAAAAATTAAGAATTAAGATAAACGCAACCAATACCAAAGTATCAGAGTTGGTTGGAAATGCTAACATGAAGCTTTAGTGTGATGATTTATTAGCTAGAGAATGATCTTTAGAAGAGGGAAGGTGGATAGTTCCGTTAGAGTACGGCAGTATGAAAATTGAATAGAAGTTGAAAATGAGCGAAGGGCCATTAAAGCGACAGTTTTCAAGATAGACGCACATTTTTGCCTAGCCCGTACGATGTACGCGGGGACTTGAAGTATGTCTCCAAGTCCACAGGCAAAAATGTGCGTCCCTCTTGTTGCTCATAAACTGACTGCGGCTGTGGAATAGTTCTAGCGACGTTTTCATCACTACCTAAAGCCCCACGCTGCGAGAGCATTTCCAGTCGATGGTGTGTTATAATGCAGTTCTTCTTTACCCAACTATTGTGTTGCTCCTCTCGTCATGACCAACGTGATCATCTCAGAGAGGAAGCAGTAGGGTGGTTGTTGCGTGCTGTACCATCATCAGCATTGTTGACGGCTAGCCGTCAACAAAGTATCATTTCACTAAAAAAAAGTAAGAGGTTGTATCCAAGAAACAACCGTAGATTTGACTTAGGATTACGTGCTCGGTATCAATATTCGGCGACTGTTTGGGGAAAAGACTTTTTCCCATCACGGAAACGTCTTGTCTTCTGATGAGAAATTACACATTTTCGTGCACAAAACGCACGGAATTTCGTGCTAACATTTTCCAATCACGAGATATTGGCGAGCAATCATATAAATTGGAGATTTTTTTTTCTTTTTCTAGCGTTCTAGAGAAAACCTCACCTTAATTCGAAGTGTTTTTGGTTAATTGACAAGGGGTCATGTTATTCGGTCAACGTGAGAATTTGTATGTACCAATTCAATACTGTTACGTATTTGACCACAAACGTTTGGTTGCTGGGTAGATTATCAAAGAGCATTGGGTGTGATGTGGCTGGCGAGCGATTTTTCAATGAAAATAAACTCATAAACAACAATAATTTATGGTGGTCCTGAAAAGAACCGTTTTTTCGTTATGAGAAGAACCGTTTTGTCGTGATTCAATGAGTAATACTGAGCTATTCGGGTGTTCAATACGGATGAGACTGGCGATGTTGTTTGGAACGAGGGTGACGCGTTTGGCATAGATGGCCCACAGCGTTTTACAAAGAGCTACTGAATCCGATCAGTACCGGTGTCGCTTCTTCCTCCTTCTTTGGTGAATGGACGCTCATGTGGGCTGCAGCTCGCGCTTTAGGGCAGCCTTTCATTGTGTACTGGAGAACAATGTTCAATGCCACGCGTCGAAAGCACTGTTGCTGCTGCTGATGACGATGACGGCCGACTGGACACCACCACACACAGTGAATAGCCACCGTTCGGTGAGAATGGATGGAATTCGATTTTGAAATCTGTGTTAGGGAAAGCGCAATAGTTGGACATTTGTGTAATTTTCAATAGTGACCTATTGAAAATTTATCAAGTGTTAATTTTAGCAGATTCGTAGAGTTTCTGAAACTCTTGTCGGCTGTCAGCGAATCCCCTAATTGAATTTTGGAAATTTACGCTGTAGTCTTTGAGTATGGAAAGAAAACAATTTTAATTTCATATTATACAGGGTAACTGGTAGCCTGCGGTGCTTCTGAAGGGGGGTGATAGAGGACCTCAATCAATGCAAAAATTTATTCTACACTCTACCTAAATTCTTGCTTTTAACGGTGATATGGGGTTTTAGTGTTATTAACTACCCTACCTTTGAACCACCACATGTACGCTGGTACTGGTATTGTGAATGGTGTTGCGGAGTCTAATGAAGTCATTAGAGGGCCTGTCAAGGTGCAGAGTATTACTCACCTGGATACTGGCACATGTTGCTCCCTGGCTCGGGAAATCGCTTCATCGATAGATAGCAGGCACCGGTCGATGACGTCGGTCGTTTCCAGCTGGATGTCATAGTCGATACTGGTGTCAACGCAGTTTTTGAACTGCGTCCAGTCAGCGCGGTGATAGTTGTGTCGGATGCTTCGCATCGGTTCATGAAGGAACCCACTTCGGCCACCACCGGATAGTGGTCCGAGATTTTTTTTTTTTTTTAATTCTTTATTTAAGAGATTTTTAGCCTTAGGCTAGTTCATCTCTAAGTGGTCCGAGATGAGTTCTTGGTAAACCACAGATTGCGAAATGTTGTTAGTCAAGTTTGTCGATGGTGGCGTGGGCACCGGACTCAACCGGGTGGAAGTGTCCGGACTCAAGATGTTGTACTGCGCTTCCTGCAGGTCATTATACAGGATTTGCGCCGACTGTTGCCCCAAGCTTGATGTTTGGCGTTCAGGTCATCAGCGATGATGAAGCTCTCCCACCGTCGTGTTATCTTGACAATATCTCTTCGCTGGTTCTATCCATCATCACAAGCCGGGAATCGGGAAGCAAGACGTTGATCTCGGGTTTCATGTGCGTTTCAGTGAAGATGGCTATATCGATGTTTTGTTCGTTGGGGAATTCAACTCCATGCTCGATGCTCTTGAGCAAGCAAGCGATCCAATTATAAATATTGATGGCTTCACGGTCCATACTTATTTATGAGAGACACGGCTACATGAAGCTATTCGGCTCGGGTCCTGCAGGTGCCCTGGATCATGATGAATCTGTCACGAGTGTAACTAGTTCCACCGTTGTAAGCAGAGTGTCTGCGTTCTCGATTGTTGTCTTCATGCCGATACGATAGCTACGGAGGGGGAAAGTTGCTTCGGGCTACAGTGCGCAGCATCAAAAACGGTTGAAGAGTAGAAGTAGCGGAAGCACCGGGATTTGGTTCCATTGGGGGATGGCAGGATATCGTTGCATAGAAGCTTTTTTGCGGATAGCAATGAATTCCAGTCGCTTAGGGCATGTCTTGCTGGTTGCCCGATGCAGTGCCCCTCAGTTAGTATATTTATGATCTGCGTCTCTATTAACTTACAGGCATCAGGTGCCACAATTGTTGCAGCGGTAGGCCATGTGGCAGTAGCAAGCGTTCGCGCATTGGGTGACATCATGGTTGACGTGCTTGAACCATTCCCAATCACTCGATGTATAAAAGACCCCGAATGCTCTAAAAGTCCTTCAAGCATGTTGAATTGGTGGGCCAGATACTGCTCGTCGCGGTACTTACGTGAAACGTCATAACGATTCATCTGGAAGATTTGAATCGGCTTGAGTCCGTGTTGCATTCAACGGACAGAATGTCTGTTTCCATGTCTGGAAGACCACGCAAGATCATCTTGATAGAGCGATAGCTTTTGGCACTGGTAGGATCTTTGCCAGGCTTTCGGATTGAAATGATTTTAGCCAACTTTCAGCATGCAGGGAAGTAGCCAAGCCAGTGAGTACAGAATATTGTCAGTACTGATGTATTGACAGTATGATTTTTGACAATAAAAGCAATCGTGAAGGGTCCACTTAAGCGTACCACTCTTTCTTCGTTTCGTTTTGTGTTTACCTCAATGTGAATGTGTTTTCATAAAGCTGTGCAATCAATCTCCTTAATGTGATAACCTGTAAAGTTCACTCTTTGTGCTCAATGTGAGACATGTCTGAAGTCAACACTTTTTTAAGCGTGATTGCCTCTCATCCCAGCAGGCCTGGATTCAATCCCAGTCGGCGCCGCCGGGAAGGAAAGCCATTGATCCCCGGTTCATGAGTTGATGTGATGGGTCGATAGGTAGGGTCCAGGTGTGGGAGCTGCCTCCCTGGCATCGGTAGCATTGGTCCTCAGCACGGAAAACAAGATCGACGGAAAACAAATCAAGGGAAAAAATACTTTCCTCAGGTACACCACCCAGTCTTGTAAGCGGTCACGGCAGTCGACACATTTTCTGTGATAATTGACTGCCTTTGCCTCCGACACTTGCAAAGCAAGCTATCATAGTACAGTACCAAACTAAAATGTCGTATGACAGGCTCTGTCATACGACACTGTCGCCGAAGACCGTCACGAATGTATGTATTTTAGTTTTTCTTATAATAAGAGCTGCTGATGTTGTGCTTGTGTGAATTCTGAAAATAGCAAGCAATGATGTCCTAGTAATAATATTTCTGATCAGAAATGGTTTGATTTACACCAAATTGAGGAATTACAACGAAATCACACATGTCATATGATAGCTATTTTGATAATTTTCTTTTAGCTCGAATGTTGTTCTACCGCTCGTGTTGTGTGAGAGAGACGACGGTAGAGCATGAGTGTTCGAATACAAACAGACTGTCGCGCACGACAACGAAGCGAGTGTAGTAAAAAACGTCAACTGTTTCAACCTCTGACACCACCACAGTGGTGTCAACGACTCTAGACATTGCCTCCGTTACAGCAGGCTCGTGGGACTCACCATGGCTTGGAAACGGTTATGTGAATTCACAAAGTGTTGACCTAGAACATTGACCTTTTCAACTGGGATTATGAGTAAGGAATAATTCATATTCTGATTAAGAGGAGAAAGGGGAGGGATAGGCCTCTGATTATTTTTTAAAAGCCACGCAAGATCATCTCAGCGGCTTGCTTGCCTCAATATCGTGAAAGAAAAACTCCACGTTTTTCTTATTCAGCAATGTCTCGACGGACTAGCAATGGTTCATCGCTGGAACCATCAGCTTGATGCCACCAGTGCACAGGTGCTTGGTACACTTGAGCCCTTTCCAGATGAAAGAGTCAATGTTCTCCCGTAACCCGGGTGGGAATCCGAACGGTAGAATTTTCTCCTTCTTTTCCAGATTTGGATCGTGGCCATTTTCAAGGTTGTTCGTCAGCAGCTTTTTCGATGCCAACTTAGCGCTGGCGGCATCCGATGGGATTCCTTTACCCATCGCCGAGGAAGCAGCTGTATCAACACGCGGTGGTTTCCCCATAGTAGGGGCAAACGTTGTTTCACAAAACACCGCGAAAAAAAAGGAGCGCGAACTTTATCGCAACGAACTTTGCGAATAACTCGAGGGAGCGAGCGAAAACCAAGCTGATGAGCTTAACGGCCAAGCAGAGAATGAACGTCGGAGCGTGGAAATTAACTTCGTTTTATAAAAATCGGTAAATCGTAAATGAAGGCTTCTGATCTTGCTTCAAAAGATCAATAGATTTTCATAAACAGACCCATGGTGCTCTGACTGGATTGTACTCTCAAGATCCACCCAAGAATCCACCCCATAATAATTTTGGATTGCTTTTTTAATACCTCTAAAAGCCATATTGAGGTGACTTATCTTAAGAGAAGCCTTCAATATAAACTTAAATGTGTTCAGAGGCGACAATTCGACTGATGCAAATTTTTAAATTCACGCTTCACAATTCTCAAACGGCTCTAAATCGGGTCCTGATTCGTCAATAAATCACAAAATTTGAGAATTCATTTGGTTATAAATTTACTTTGCACAAACTTTGACGATTACATGGGAAATACTGTAGAAAATTAAACTTTTGATCATTACCGTCTTGCATTTGACCATAAACAACGGTTCTACATTGAATATTTCTGGCATATTTGTGGCACTTATTCCTTGGCTCATGAAAAAAGTTACTGCACCGAAGACACCAAAAATATGTAGCGTATAACCGTAGTTTTATAAGCGTTTGCGCACATCTAATAAATAAAAAAAATCATGCAATGCTTTTAGACACCCGTAACTGGAATTGGTAAAGCTGCATAACAATCCTTCTACAGCCTTAAGCTGAACAAGATCCAAGACTAAACATAGTTGATACCATTTACCAGCAGACAGCCGCCATTTCCATTTTTCAATCCTTGAAAGATGATCCGGTGAGGCGTCCCTTAGCTCAGTTAGTTTAGACGCAGCTACAAATCAAGACCACGCTGGAGGTGGCTGGGTTCGATCCCCGGTCCGGCATAGGAATTTTTCGGGTTGGAAAATTTATCGATTTCCTTGGGCATAGAGTTCGATTGTACTTGCCACACAATTATACTAATGCAAAAATGGTACAGGCATTGAAAGCTCTTAATTAATAACTGTGGAAGTGCATCTAGAACACAAAGTTGAGAGCACGCAGTAAGCAAATTTGCGATAAGATATAAGCTTGAAATGCGAATAAGAAGAAGAAGAAGAAGAATTAGCTAATTTTCCACGATATATATCAAATATAAATTAAATTCGGTCCCAAGCCAAGCAACAACATTTCCATCATTAATTTGACTTTCAAATTAATGCAATGTAATGGATTTCCAGAAAAGCCACCGGAATCAGCAGCATGCGACATCGATGTCCGACACAGCTATGTTTTTTTTCTATTCAAATTTCGCAAAATGTCATCGAACCCACCTTGGGTCGAATTTGATCAGACTAACAACCAATCAACCGGAATTAATCCTGGTCGGCAGGCCACCCACTGACTTCCACCTTGGATACACGAGTGGATCGTGATAGTCTTCTATAGAAGAACAAATTTTTGAACAACTGCCAATCTAACTAGCAACCGTCCCTCTTCGCAGCCTTCCGCCAACATCAACGACACCACAGCATAGATTCTTTAGCACCGCCAGTCAACACGCTTGCGACACGCATAAGAAGGGTATTCTGGGAAAGACCTTGAACATTGACTGCGCTCTACGGCGGCGAGCTATGGTGACGACGACGGCATCACCGCCGTTGATTCTGCAGCCCGTAAACGCATTGGCAACGTCGTTCATGAAACCCGAAAAGAGCAAAAATAACACACTACCAACCTAGTTTCGTGCAGTTGGTTTTATAAACACATAACAAACCGAGGGATGCCCTTCGACGGCCACTCTCATCCCCTCGTCGACTTGTGCGATGAATAGAAACGACTACGACGTGTAGGTACTGGCAGGAAATTAAATCTCGCTGGCTGATCGACTTTTGTCTCATATGCATATGGATGGTTTTAAATGTGGAGCAACTGGGAAAATGACTGAAAAAAATATGTTTGCATGGGTTTCAAAAGCATCGAAACATGAACTTTGATAACAAACAATAAGAGAAGGACTTGTGTGGGAGGAGAGGGGAAACATTTGACCAATTAATTATATGATATGAGTAGTAGCTATACTGAAGATCCGAGAGATGTCGCCCCTTCAGTGGTAGGAAAAAACTTTTTGCAGTATGGAGAATATCAGAAAATCCAAGATTTGTGACTAAACATGCTTTCACAGAAGGAAACAAATAAACGAGTGTTTATCTTATCACCATAGTAATGTGCTCGTGCAATTTTTGTACATGTAAATCTGCTCATAAAGACGATAATGAATAAAAACTGAAAATTTTCATGCATTTCCAAATGGTTTCCTACCATTCCCATACATTCGAAAGTGACTGGCCCTCTGGATGTGGATGATGTCAAAAACAACAAAACATGATTAATTGAAGGTCTTTGGAATAATTGCTTAATTCTTTCTAATCTAAAAATAATATAATATAGGGGAATTTACGTATTATCGTCAATCTAAGCAGCGTCCGCACTTCTATTAGCATTTTTTCAGCGTCACGCACATATATGACGTGTCTGTTTGTTTACATTCATCTGCTACTTGCTTCTCTATCCATTCCAATCGACAGAATTTTTCAAAACGGTTTGAAAGCTTTTTTACAACGCTTCAAACTTCTCAGGTGAGTGTGACTATTGTCGGCAGTCTCTTTTTCTTCGGCAACCTTCCCATTAGAACTGCGTGTTAACCAGCTGTTCTATTATCGGCAACTCGAAATCAGCCCAATTTTGTAGTGCTTATGCTTCATTTGAAGAAAAATCTGGCATAATAGGATTTCTCGGTCGTACAAATATAATCAGATTGAAGCTGAAAGACTAAAGAATCGTTTGGATACATTCAGGGAAGGGTGTTGATGGGAAAACATAGTGAAATTATCGTTTAAATTTTGGTTGCCGAAAACAGTCAATGTGTGCCGAAGCCGACATTTACCCTATATATAATTAAAATAATGAATATTAAATTTAAATTTTTGAGCAAAACGAATTCATCAGAATATTTACTAATTAGTCAGAAAAATGACCAAAAAATTCCAGAAAATATTATAAAATACCGTAAGACGGGGTGACATTTAGCCTAGGGGGCCAAAATTGAAATATGTTTATTGTTGCAAATATCTTGAGTATACAGAGAATGATGACTAGAATATGTTGCTTGAACTCCTGGACTTAAGTGTAGATAACATTGACCAGTTGTTTTACTTAAATAGTGTTAAGTTTTTTAAATAGGGGAAATCGATGTAATGTCGGCCTAAATGCCCCTAATTTGGGCCCATACATAAATTCAGAAATCGACTAAATTTGCAATAGCGACCAAAATATCGATAAGTGCCTTCACAATGACGCGTTGATCTAGATAAAATTGATAAATAGCTGATTTTTAGCGATGGGCCCAATATTAGATACATAGGCCACAATTTGAGCCATTTCCCCTATATCTTTATTAAGGCCCCGACACGAATGCCACGATGATGGTAAAGTGTCGTTAATAAATAATAATAATAAAAATAATAATTTATTAAGGAAACTTTCAGCCCTGGGCTGGTTCGTCTCCGCAGTTGTAAAGTTAAGCGTCATAAGAAGTAGCAAAAACACGTTTTTCAAAATGTTCACACGGAAACCTAAGTTTGAATACACTTTTACGTGGATAGACGATGGTTAGACGCAATTTTTAGCCATACATACGAAGTACATTGCGATCATAACCTAGTGTACTCTTAATAGCTACACTGAAAATAGATTTTTGTTTATACAACGAAATCGCTCGTTTGTGCTACGAATTTATTCGTTGTTTTCTGCAACAAAATGGATTTGTACATTGTATGAAATTAGTTTCGTTCAGCCCAGTGGCAGGCGCGTAGGCAACATGTTAAACCGTGACAGCAGGCCCAGCTCAGCAAAATAAACGATTTGAGCCCGGGACATGCTGCCTACTGTCAAACGCTGCTGTTGGTATAGGCCTGGTTTCGTTAGAACTGCCACACTCGCTATCGCTACACCCAACCAGTGGGCCACAAGTGTTGGTTGTAGAAACCGAAAAATGTGGAGTGTGTTAGTGAGGATGGGTAAAATTAACTTAATCATTGGAATGAATAAACATGAAAAAAATTAAAAATAGGCTTCAGACCGGACTCGAATCATGAACCTTGCGATAGTTAGATCTGCGCTTTATCTATCGCGCTATCTGTGCTATGAGAAATGGTGAGACTAAAGGCAAATAATATGCACTCATGGAACGATAGTTTGATTTCGTTTGCTTTTTTCTGCTGCTTGCATGTATTTCTTTTCTCTGACATAAACCCACCACGACCAGTAATTTGAATACATGGTGATATTGATTTGCATGTATTGGTCAAACCGACAATATTTCAAGCAAAAAAGTATCCCATCTCCAACACACAATCAGCACTTTAGGAGCCAAGAAGCGCAGTTGTTGGTTTGATTGTACGAAGTTGAATTGGTATGTTATACGAATATGGCGTAATATCACCATTCCCAAGCAACATTGCTTTAACAACCTCCTGACAACCGCTATAAAGCCTTGTCATGGACAATTGGCCCAGTTTTAATGCTATCTTTAAAACATGATATGCGAACTACCTTAGGAGCATAGGTTTTTTGCCAGTTTTGTCACACTCTACATACACTTGGTTGTTAAAAATGAAAGCATAAAACCTCCTCCTGATCAGAAAGTTCTGATTGATGACTACCATAAAACTATATTACAACCACATAAATCGCTCCTGAAGAAGTTGATAAAACATGATTCGCAAAACATTTTGACACTCTTGAAGATTTTAAGTTGGGTTTTTTGGATGATAGTTAATAATGAGAAATATTTTATAGTGGTTTTATTATTTCGATGTTTGATTTTAAATCATGATCCTTGTCAGTTTGTAATAATAGCTAATATTATTGTATATTGAAAATATTCCGACTTTATTACAATTTTGAACCTATCTGTTTATGCTTCAGAGCATGCCGTGCCATATAGATGGTGATTATTATACCAAATAGCGGCATAAATTAAGTGCGCCACATGGATACTAAAATATAGCGATTGTTAAGCATTAAAGAATCATTAAAAGGTTATCTATTTAGTACAAAATTGTTACTACTGTTGAACAAAAACCAGTCACATATTATTTAATTATACAAAGATCTATGAAAGTGTTTTATCGCCTATCAATTTAAGCGTAATTATTCATACCGTGTGAAAAATTTTCATACAGCGACATTTTTTTCGTTATAACTTACTGTTCCTTAAAAATACCTCAATATAACATGTTCTCCTAGGTTGGAATTCTATAGCATAACACAAACCTAATGGTTGTATCTTAGCATTTCCTAGTTCAACTTAAGAGCGTTAAGTTATATTTAAGCTCTATAGCTGCTAGCTGGCAGAGCTTAGAGGCATGATTTGATAGATTGAACATTTCAAACACGCTTTCACCGACACAACTGCCTCAGCGGATCAAGTGAACGATGCACCCAGAGACACGCCTAATGATGTGTTTCATTTCGACATCTTTGAGATATCCGAGGAGCTAGCCGAGTCTACCATTAACAAGATGAAACGTTCGACTGCCACTGGTCCTGATGGGATCCCCGCTTGTATCCTGAAAAAAAACGTTCTTCCGCTCTTACCATGCCATTAACAAATTTGTTCAACCTCTCACTGCAGCAAGGTGAATTCCCTAGGAGGTGGAAATTTTCCTTTATGTTCCCAGCTTTCAAGAAAGGTGAAAAGCGCAACATTGAAAACTATCGTGGAATCACTTCACCCTGTGCCTGCTCCAAAGTGTTCGAAATAATCGTTAATGACGTCTTTTTTGCAAGCTGTTGTAGCTAGATTTCTCCGGACCAGCATGGGTTCTACCCTAAGAGATACATCTCTACAAATCTAACGCCATTTGTATCCTCTTGTCTTCGGAATATGGAAGCAGGAGCACAAACATATGTCTTCTATATGGATTAAAAGGCCGCCTTGGATCGAGTAGATCATCCCAAGTAACATTTTAAGTTTTATGAAATACTACAATGGGCCTTGTGAAAAAGTTATTTTGCTTTCAAGAAATCCTTAACAAATTCATAAGGTTATGAAATGGCTTTTATGAAGAAAACTTGTAGACTGAATTGTATTATTCTTAAGCCATTTTGCTTGATCCTAACCCGTTCAGATTTATGGCGGCATTGTTGCCTACAAAATGTTAAACGTCAAAGTTTGTTTATCTTTCGATAGTTGCGCTGTGCGATTCCGCGTTCTTCCAGGCGATTCTCTCCCGATAGCTTGGAAGCAGTTACTCAGAAAGTGTTCACAACATTTCGCATTTCACACAGCTGTAACCTCGATCATTCCCGAAAAGTTCCCCTTCTTCCGGATGGTTCTGGAAGTGCACCATCAAACGATGCAGGAATGAATTCTTTTCCAAGTGATGACCCTTTTGCCGAATAAAATCGCAGCTATGGATCGGAAACCAACTAGTGTCCACTAACTGACAGTTTCAGTGGTTTGCTGTCGGTACTGACACAAGTTAGTCCGATCTTCATCTATACGCAAGGTCTGGAGAAGGCTGGTCTGTTTTTAGACTGTTTTGACAATGTTTTATGAATTTGAGGGCCACGCTCACTTCACTCTTCTCCACCAGATGCTCAGTCGTTGATGGTACCTGTTCCGCCGGACGTGCTGGTTCTTCTTGAGAACTTAATTTTACTGAAATCAACTTCCCTTCGATCGTTAGCATCGCTTGAATTTTTGCTCCAACTTCGTTTATCCTTCGAGATATCCTTGTCATACATTTGGTTCATATTCACTGTGAGGATCCATCCTTAAAATTCAATTTGTAAACAGACGAGATTTTATGATACACTTTTAAAAGCCTTAAAGGCAACAATATATGCCTTTTACTCTTATTTAAAGCTAATGGTTTTATGGTTGCTTTTATAATGATAGAACAGGTTTATAGAGTATTTTATCAAGACATTAATAAAAAAAATTGCTAATGCAGTTTATTATTGATTTAAAGAACAGTTTTATGGTGGGATTGAGAACTACTGTCACACCCCTGCTGCGTGTGACGAACCTCTCGTGATATCACCTTGATGCACGTTGCACGTACACTCGGTCCGACCCTGGCTCCCGAACCGTCAACTACCCCACCGGGTGCCGGGTGACGTGGCACTATCCCGTAAGTAAACAGAAGAAAACAAGTGAAATAGAAAGTTGAAGTGCATAGGTGAGAAAGCTAGCTCTAGTGAGGAAAAAGTTATAATTAATTTCTTATTGTTCTTAAATTTAGCTTAAAACAATTCTGGCAAGTGCCAACTTACTTATCCTATTGATTAGTTTACGAAGCGTACAGAAATAACAGGTAAACACGGATGTAAAAAGGTGCACAACTTAACCTAATTCTAAAACGATTTCCCACAGTACACTTAACAGAAATAGTACGGATGGTTGATGCAAGTACGGACAGATTGATAATTTAGAAGAACACTAAACGTAAGTACATCCTTATGAACTAAAGCTAGAATAGATCAAACACGAATGTCAAACGTGTGAATTGAACTGATTAAAATTCCTAATACTAAGCATAAAACCTACACATAGAACCTAACCTAATTGATCTTTGTATTGATTTCCCCAAGGGATTTTATAACACCCTGCCACAATAAAGTGTTACAAAACCGGAACTTTTTCTTCTATCTGTCGGTTGCTTGCGCAACAACTACTTTAAATTTAATTTTAAAACAAGACAGTTTTTGCTTTCTCGCCAGACTGTAAATGGTTTTTAGAACAGCGAAAAGGTGAACTACTAAACAGGAACGTTTTACACTGTGAAATGCTGTATTTAAACTAAATGGATGATTCATTGCCATTATAAAACCATCATAAATCAGAGTGGATGCCAAATGATTTCAGAATTGCTACTTGGGCATGCTATCCTGCTAGCTAAACTGGATAAGCTTGGTGTGTCACAGGGCTTCATTCTTTGGTTCAAGTCAAACTTGACAAATCGAGAGCTCTGCGTGAAAATTGGAGCAGCACAATCAATGCATCCGGTGTACCTCAAGGCAGCAACTTAGGGCCATTTCTATTTTCAATCTTCATTATCGAGGTTGGATTGATTATTCCGGTTGGCTGCCGTTCTTTCAATGCAGATGACGTTAAGATTTATGTTGGCGTTCGAAGCCTTGCTGACTGCTCACAGCTACAGCATATCATCGAAGACTTCCAAGATTGGTGTTCCAGGAACTTCGTCACCTTGAGTAATCACATATTTATGGCAAGCAGAAACCAATCATGTTCAACTATACAATCAACAATGAACCTTTGCAACGCGATCTAGGAATTACGCTATATTCGGGAAGTACATTCACGCTATTTTATTCTGAGATCATCGCTAAGCCCACAGACAACTCGAGTTTATGTTCAAGCTTGCTGATGAATTTCGGCATCTAACACTATACTGTTCTCTAGTGCGTTCAGTATTGGAATTTGGAGATGTCATCTGGTGCCCATACCAAGCGATTTGGATAGCGAGGATCGAATCCGTTCAGAAAAAAATGATACTTTATGCATTACGCCACCTCCCGTGGAACGATCCTGTTAAGCTCCCACCACACGAACATCGCTGCCAACTTTTGGGCTACTTTGATTTCAACATTTCTACGGTTGCGTTTCGAAACCGAATTCAACGAAGCCTGCACGAGGGATGAACTGAACTGAAAATTGGAACAACTCGACGTAAATTGATGGGCAAAATTACATTACGCAACAGTTTGCTTCCAACGATGGACCATGCCAATAACACAGTTTTATGCTTCTGACTACTGTTGACATAATGATTGTTGAATATTATGTTCTTCATTTTGATTTTGTATTGTGCATTGTGAAAAGAGGTTAGGTTTTTACACCATTCTGGTTTTTCCCCATCAAATTACCAAATTTCATCAGGACAACACAAAGTCAGATGAGAAATATTAAATAAATAAATAAATCATCAGAACAATATTAGATCATCCTGAAGCCTTAAAAGAATATCCAGGGATCATTATGCAGGTATTTGATCAATTAATCAATTCATGATCAAGCTATTTTCTTTCAAGAATATATTAGGTACTTACTTTCAGTTATTGAACAATAATAAATCTTCAGAATAATATTTGATCAGAACGAAGCACTGGCATAACCAGGGAAAGAGACTGGGGATTAGGGAGTCAACCCCCTCCCCCCAGAGACTTGAGGTAAATATAAAATACTGTTTTTATACAAAATGTGGGACAACTTTAACACTTTTTCGTTTGCACATAATGGGGTTTTAAGTGATTTTCACCATGGACCACTTTTCGTTCAACCCTATTGCATGATCGATGACAGTTCAAGATCTCCGATGAACATTTTGTGTAGAAGTATCAAAATGCAGGGAAAAATGTTTTCTTTTAAATTGTGACGATTTTGCAGTTCAATTTTTTTGAATTCAATTCATTACAACAAGGGTACTTGGGATGATGTTAGGAAAATCAATTATGAACTTCTGTACATACTACTAAATTCCACATTGAATAAATGTATTTTTATATTTTGATTTACCCTGGAAGACCTTTTGAATTCCCCCCAAAAGTTTTGTCTGACTTCTCTGGAAGTCAACTTGTTCCAGATGTTAAATCCAACTCCAGGAAATGTCATTCGACTGGTCCTGAATTTGATTTTCTAATTTCCACGATTTCGTCTGACTTTCTCCTGAAATTTCTTCTGATTTTCTTTGAAAGATTCATCAAGCATCCCTCGCATCCTTTCCAACTTGATCTGATAGTTTATTTTCTATATTCCCCTTAAATGATCTTAATACCACTTCTGGACATTTATTCTTATTTTATTTGGAATGTTTACCTCAACTTTCTTCCATCATTCCGCGTAAGCTTGTTCCAGATTTATAAGCATGTTTCTTCAACTCTAAGAGTCCTGCATCTTCTATTGGTAGCTACTTCCGGTCTTTTCTAGACTTGATCTAGAAGTTTTTATTTTTGACCAATTCAAACGATTTACCTTGAAATCTCCTTTCGAGGTCCTCCAGAAGACCTGCTGACATGCTCCAGAAATGTCTGCTGACTTCTGCTGGAAGTCTCTCTAAACTTTTTCTGTATGTTTCTTCCGACTTGCCCCGGAAATTTATTCCGACTTGGAAGTCGGGAGTCTGTCAGCTTCCTTTTGAAGTTTCTTCTAACTATCGCCGAAAGTCTTTTCTGGCTGAATCTCTTTCCAACCTTTCAAAAAGTAGAAGGGTCTGTGCCTAGGGGCACGAACGGAAGCTTGACGTAGGACCGCTAGTGGACGGAACAAATGTGAATATTTAGTTCTTTTAATTGATCAATCATCAATTATCTTAACTCTTTCCGTTTTTTTATTTGTAAGCGTATCAAATTTGTAGTATTTATTTCAAAGAGAAAGTTGATGAAGATAATCCAAGGGACTGTCAACTTGAGTATTTTCGATTCATCTACCCGACTTTAAAAGGTGTGTTTTGAATTTTTAAGTTTTGTGCATTTTGGTATTAAAGTGTATTTAATTCACCCCTCACAGGATTTCCTTCCGAATTATATGAATGGGGCGGGGCGGAAAGTATCGTTTGTGCAGAATATGTAAAAAAGGAGGTACTTCGAGAGATTGAACTCGTGAGAGCTAATTTTCTCACAAATTTGATTTTATTGGCTTTCTGGGGACTGAATATACACCCAAAGCGAATTATTCCCACTTCTCTCAAATTCTATATGGATTTTTAACACTTACTACCAGCGTGTTCTGGAAAATGGTCAGACGATGATTAATCTCACCAATACATTCGGGCCAACAATTCCACACCTTCTATAGAGACCAGGTTGAGCCTTGATAGCTAGAGCTGCTTGCGGGAACTGATGACCTTGACACATGTCCAAATAATACTCTTAACAAATTTATGGTGGTCCTGAAAAGGACCGTTTTGTAGTGATGGTTGAGTAATACTGAGCTGAGCACGACGAGCTACTGATTCCGATCCTAGCCTAGCGGTGGGACTTCTTCCTCCTTCTCTATGGTTGCTCATATGAGCTCTGCAGCTCGCTGCTTGCAGGCAGCCTTTCGTTGTTGTTGTTGTTGAAAGCACGCCTGCTGCTGCTGCTGCTGGACTGGACACCACCACTTACGGTTATTGAATGAGCACCGTTCAGTGGGACCGCATCCAATTCGATTTTTAAGTCTGTGTTAGGGAATGCGCTGTTTTCAGATATTCGGTGATAATTTAGATCACCATTGCAACAGTTGGACATTTGGTATTTTTCAATAGTGACCTATTGAAAATTAACTAAGTGTTCATTTTAGCAGATTTGTAGATAAATTTCCAATCGTTTGGCTTGTTAGAATTAAAATCTATCTGCTATTGGTGGAAACCTGACCTCTTTTCGTAATGCTGTGCATTTTGGTTTTTAGAAATTGCGTGGATTCTATAGATCCTGTGGATATCTATCTAGCCCTGATGTATGTGTTGGTAGAGGGAAAAATGTAAACTTTGCGGGAGACGATGTCTTAACACTCGAAAGCAATTTTGTGAAATATGAAGTAAAACAAATCCTAGCTAGTTCTTCATAATTATTTTGTTTGATTTTATTTATTTGGAAAGTAGCCGGGAAATACCCGCTGGCGATTTGTTTTTTATGATAACTCCCTCCTTACTTAAAAACAGGCAAAAACTCACAAACAGGCTGCTTTCTCATGGTATACAGTGTGATAATTCAATAATCAATAAATTATATCAACATTTAGTGGCAAACCATTCATAAATTTCGTTAATATACAAAAAATTCTATAATTCACATTAAATTTCATATGCAAGCGCCGATTGAAACAATCTTTTCGACGTCACTACAAGGGTGATTGATTAAACAAAAGAAACGAATCGTGCGGAATGAAAGCCGAGGAAAAACTAATTGCACCAATATAGTCAGGCCTATAATTCCACACCTTCTATAGACAGGTTGCGCCTTGATAGCTAGCTTCTTGCGGGAACTGATGACCTTGACCAATGTCCAAATAATACTCTTTAACAAATTCTTGGTGGCCCTGAAAAGGACTGTTTTGTAGTGATGGTTAAGTAATTCTGAGCTGGGTGTTCAACACGGATGAGGCTGTCGAGCTGTATGTCGTTTGGAGCGAGGGTGACACGCTTGGCATAGATGACCGACCCGCAGCGACTCACGAAGAGCTACTGATTCCGATCCATAGCATAGCGGTGCAGCTTCTTCCTCCTTTGATGGTTGCTTATGTGGGCTCTGCAGCTCGCTGCTTGCAGGCAGCCTTTCGTTGTTACTGGAGAACAATTTTCAACGCCACACGCCGAAAGCACTGCTACTGCTGCTACTGCTGCTACTAATTTCGACGACCGAACACCCCCACACAGTGGTGTGGTCGTTGGGAGCGTGTGGTTCTAAGTATGGCGATGAGTGTGAAAAATATTAGGCAATTCCATCCTCGAATGCCACTTCGACTTGTTTCGTCTACTTACTACTCTCTGACGACTGTGCTGGGGAAGCAGCATATGCATGTAGGTAATTGGTGGATTTGTTAGTTAATTCGACGCTTTTGGACAATGCTGGACATTTAACATTTTTTCAATAGTTTCTTGTTAAAACATCAACATTCGGAAGCATGGTTATCAATGCGTAGCCATATTTCTGATCGATTGGTGATAAATTTATTGAAATTGGATCAGGGGCAGCTGAGTTATTAACGTTCAAAATCTTTCTTAATTTGTTACATGTTCCATTTTCAGTTTTCACAAAGTATACCCCCATATAGAAATCAAAGACGTAGTCCTACGTCAAAAAAAAAAAAAACAAAAAAAACTCTAAGCATCCATTCGAAATTTATTTTAATTTATTGATAAAGACTTTATTCGAAAATAAAGAGACACACTCATTGGCTTGTAACTTTTTAGAAATTTTGTAAAAAATGGTTGAATTTAGCTTGAAATTAACTAGCCAGCAAAGTTTCATCTAAATGTCACCAAATCCAGGTTGGCCGTTGCTGAGACCGTTCGGAAGAAGAAGCTGTCAAAATTTGCCAAACATTCCTTGTGTGGCAGGCCATCTGTGGATGTTGTAAAACGAGTCAGCCCTTCATCACATCTATGGTGCCGGGTAAATTTACCAAGATGAATGCCTCCAGAACCGCCTCATGTCCTTTCTGAAAACCTGAAGCTTTTTTACCTAACGAAGTCAACGCTTTGAACCCGCCGTCCAATCGAGAAACTTTGGGCTATCATGATGGAAAACCTTCGCAAAACCACTAAGGTGTTGTAAAATGAACTGAATTTGAATAAAGCGGTTGAAACTGTTGAAATATGTTGGATCCACCAAAATCTAATGCGCAGTGTCTTGGCAACTGTGCTTGCATTTGGATATAAATAATTACATAGGGGAAATGGCTCTAATGTTGGCCTATGGATCTAAGATTGGGCCCATCGCTAAAAATCTGCTATTTATCAATTTTATCTAGATGAACGCGTCATTGGGACGGTACTAATGGATATTTTTGGACGCTATTTAAAATTTAGTCGAATGCTGAATTTATGTATGGGCCCAAATTAGGGACATTTAGGCCCACATTACATACATTTCTGCTATGTCGAAAAAATCAAAATAGCTTCCATAGGATTTAGTAAAATTAGTGGAAATTGATTCACAAGCACACCCCCCCCCCCCCCCGCCCTCCAGAAATCCTGACTGAACCACTATCCCAATGTCTTGTCAAAATATTCAGACGACATAATGTGGGTTGATCCTTTGATGGTCTTTGGAATTATTCCTGATCAGTTTCTTCCAAAAATATCTAAAATACTTCCTTTTATTTATTGACCAATCTTCATAATAATGACTTATCAACAACAAAAAAAGAAAAATATCCAGAAAACATTATGCATTGAAAATCTTTGAACTAATTCCTGATCAACCATCTTTCATCCAAAAATATCTAAGATACTTGAATTAATTTATTGAACAATTAGAAATCTTCAGAATAATAACTAACGAATAAATGACTTGTGTGAGTTGCTCTCATCGTCCAAACTGTCTTATGCTGATGATCTTAAACTTTTTCGTGTAATTGTTTCTCCTGCCAGCTGTGCTGCAGTCCAAGAAGGTATAAATGGTTTGCGAGTCTAGTGCGGTGACAACGGCATGCAAAATGCTAAGTAATATCCTTCATCCGCTGCAATACCGTTACTCTTCATCCATACTGTATGGGACCGGATTCCCTAAACTATGAGCATGAGCATGATTGACCACCCACGGTTGCTACTCTGTCATTGACAAATCAACTTAATCACACAGAGAACCAATAAACGATGCTTGGGACTAGCAATTATCCTCAATGTGTAAAAACTTGTGATCTCAAACTAGACAATACCAGCACCGGCCGCACCCGAACGCAGGTCAAGAAAGGAATGGGTAAGAATATGTTGACGTAACACTCGCTTTGATGAAATCCGATAAGTCCTCTGCACTTCCACGAGGAATCACTGGGATGTTGGGTAAAAGGGTTGGGTTTGCAGCAGGGTTCGTTTTGGTAAATGATTAGCTGAATTGCTGTCCTAATGATCATATAACACGCAGGAGCCCCTGAAACCGACGATCACGAAGTTCAATGTTTCGATTTGCTCTTTACGCATTGTTCAGGCTATCATAACAAGCTATGACCGACGAGACGATTGTCTAAGCCCTGGTTGAAGAAGCTATTTAAATGAAATTACGTTCTCGAAAACATTATTGCTATTATTATGTTCCAACTAAAACTTCAAAACAGATCACGTGCGATCGAGGTAACCCGGCAGGAAACAAATGGATATTTGACTAGAACAAGCTCACCACATACAATCACCATTGTAACACAACCTTCAACAAATTTTGGAAAATTTCAAAAACTAAGAAAATGAAAAAATATACACAACCTCATAAAAACACATACACAGGGAACATGGCCCTTTCTAATACAAAACCAACCAGTATAAAACCTCCATCGAACTCTTTGAATCAGTGTTCACTTGACTGTCAACAGAAGCAGGCCACTCTCAATGTGTGTCACGCTATCGTCTGTTTACTCGGCAGCAACCATTATGTGGTGCTCCTCATTGTTCATCAGCAGTTATTACGGTCGATGCGTCGTCGCCTTTGGAAAGCAACCGTTTAGTGATGAGTGTGTGAGTGCACACCACGTTTTGCGTCCATTGCTTCAATGGAAGCTCTCTGCTCCCCGTTGGCGATACTGCTATACAATGAAACCACTGGAAGCGGCTCCCGTTGAAATGGAGAAGGCTTATTCGATAGCGGAAGATAAAGTTTTTTTTTTGTTCTGTACCTATTGACTACAGTTTTAAGATGTATTCTATAGTGAACAAGAATCCTCGGCTCTTTCAAGTTAATTAGATTGTCCCTTATCAAATAAATTAATGAAAAAAATAAACTCTTTGAATCGTAACGCATAATATGCAGCGAAATTATCTGTAAGCATCAAATTTATGAAACAACTTCTTTTTTTTTCTTGCCGGACGCGCACATAGCATTTTATAAAATACGATAAGCCTGAAGTCAGTTTCATACGCAACTTGCCGCGCGAGATCATTAGGAAATATCAGCCACAACCACTTTTACCTTTCACTAAAGTAGATAAGCACTGAGCAATTTACCCAGTGAAGCTTATCCAAAAGTATCCAAAAGTCTCTCACAATTTTTTTTTTAATTTTGATTTTAAATTTAATTTAAATTAACTTCACAGGCCTTGTAACCAGTGCGCAAAACAGTCAAGTTCATTGAGTCATTTTGATATGAATATGAACTGCCATCTGCCTCATCATTCACTGCCTCGTGAGAGTCTGAATGATTGAGAGGTAAGCGAGTCACTGACAGCCGAGCACTCAGTCAGTAGCTCAGTCAACACGTTTATTCCAGGGGTTTGACATATAGCTGAATACACGTACTCAACATCAAAACAACAAAACATATCATGGTACCGCTGACAACGTTGCAGATGTTCGGTACGCAGCAAACTTAAGCGATACGACAGCCATATCCATCCCCTGGTTTATTCTGCCGTGATGGTACCCAATATTTGTTTTGAATGACTGAGCGTACATTTTCTATGGAAAAATGACTCAATTCTCGAGTAACATTTGAAATGGGCCTATGTCCAAAACGTAAAGAAATCGGGCTTTGATAGCATTATTTAGCACCGCTTGATAGCTACTAATCGTGTAAGAAAGTTCCGCATAATCGAGAAAAATCATTAAAAATAACTCGATTTTCGAAACGGCCGATCAACGAAATTTTTCGATTCATTAATAGGCCCGCACGCTAAAAGGGCCAACCATTCATTTATTTCATTTCATTGATAAGCCTAGTGACGTAGAAGGGCCGATGATTGAAAAATTTCAAACCAAAGCTAGGCCCTACTGCTTGAGGCAGGGCCGATGATTTGTTTTGAATTTATTTGACGTTGCGAAAAGGCTTAGCAAAGGGCTTACCGTTTCTGATGACAAGCACAACGGCTTAACAAAAAGGGCCTATCCATTGAAAGATTCACAAAAAAGGCCTATTAATTTATGAAATTATATTGTTATCGATTTTCATATATTTTTGAAAGCTTTTCGCATATGTTGGATGTTGTATACTGAGATACAGTTACTATTGTTATTGTGAACAATATAAATGCCTAAAATACTTCAATTTTCTTAAATATGAATTGAATAGTGGCGGTCAAAATTTAAAATTCATATTCTGGTTTGTTTACATTTTGGACATAGGCCCATTTCAAATGTTACTCTAGACTTCTCCGAGTCTTGTCACTACTAACAAGGCATAAAATGATCTAGTCATTCTTCCTAGTTATCCAGTCCAATGCATGCTGATTGATTTGGAATTTCTCTCAGCAAGCCGTATCAAATTGCAACGACTGTTCATCTTCGACCTCATTACCGGCAATGTGGACTGTCCCGAATTCCTAGAACGGATTCCATGAAACATTCCTCCTCGCAGATTTCGTAACTCCCCTTTTCTGGCAATTACATTCCACAGAACAAACTTTGGATTCAATAACTGCTTTAATTCCTGTTTGCGTTCCTTTAATGATGTTTGTAACGAATTTGATTTTTCTATGTCCAAATATGTGTTAAATAATAGAATATGAGGTTTAGATTAAACAAGTTTTAGTTTTAAGCAATTAGTCTGTAGACATAGTCGAAGACGGTGTGCAATAAAAAAAATCAAGTAGAGGGATTGCCAAAATATCCACGAATACTATGCAGGTGTAGAAATGTTCTATATTTTTAAGTGAGTTATTGCAAATCTTAAAAATACAAGGAATTCCACATATTGCCATGAACATTTTGTGCTTCTTTGTACTCTTTTAGCATTTTGTTTAGCAGTTGTTCTATATGTAATGTTGTAGTATCGTGAATTATCCTCTTTCTTAACTGTCCTCACCATTTCCTATGTAATCATCCAAAATGCACTTGAAATAGTTCACAAGATTTCCTTGGATATTTGAAAGTCCGTGAGTGGGTTATATGTGTAACGCCTACCGTCCTATCCCTAGGGAGCTGTCATTTGAATGAACACGTTCATCTCTTCTACACGATGATAATGGAAAGACCTTGACAAGCAACAGCAAGCACATGCATAGCCAACGCTCTACCTCTTTCGTCGTCGACCGTGGAACAGTAAAGTTGTACGCAATAACCGAAGTGTGTTAGATCATTCTTTGCGGACGTATATTCAGATTTCCACCGTACCACTTAAAATATCGTATGAGTTATCTTCAACATTCCCTAAGTATCAGTATCCCTAAAAAATTCTTGCATTCTCCTTAAAATTCAATTGGAATGCTTTTAGAAGCTTTTTAACAATTTCCTTGAAAATTTCCATGTACATGTAACCCTCGGTATATCGTTACCGTTACATTTGAATTCCATCGTCGATATCTCGCAAATAACATGGAGGATTGACATGATGAACTAGCCTTCGGCTAAAAATCACGATGGCAAAGGATGAACAAAATATGGGGGATTGTCGCATCTGTCCGATGATGTTATTACTTTACGTGATAGGCGAATCCAATAGGCTCTTTCGATCCACCATCAAGTTAGAGTGCGCTAGTCGATTTTGAGAGAAAATGTCATCCAAACTGTTTGTTTACATCATAATAATGGAGTAGTGGCAGCTGGCCAAATCGGGCCAAAAAATGAGTTTTCCCCTATGCTTGCAGATGAACGGCAACACACGATTTTTCAGGCATTCTTTGATGTAAACTTGGGACTTCATCGTCGAGGATGTGACAAATGGTTCCGTTTTCAGATCACAACCCAAGTAACCACCAAGCCCGCTAACTACCCGATAATCGCCCTTTTTGCGATATAAGGTAATTATAGGATTTCCGAACTTTATATCAGTCGTACGTCAGCCTTATATTGCATAAAAGGGCGATTAGCGGGCATGTTGGTTACTTGGGAACTGGAAATCACTTGCCAAATCATGGCCTTCTTCACGAGCTTGTCGACAAACACGAACTTGAATTTTCCCGGTACATCCTCACGTCCAGTCGTGAAGTAATACCTGTGACAGGGAAGCTGCTTAAAATCGAGTTTGACGTATGTTTCGTCATCAATGAAAGTGCAGCCCTTGTGTTTCGTCAAAACATGGTCGTACAAGAGCCTTGCACGCTTTTTGGCCACCGAATTCTGCTTCATGTGCTGGTTCGGATGTTTACTGGCTTTGCACGACTTGTATTGTTCCCTGGCAAGGATGTTTCGCACCTTTTTGAAAGTTGGCATTGTACCTTCTGGCCAAATCTCGGATCAAAAGACCGGGGTTGGCTTTAACGCACCTCAACACGTAAGTTATATTGATCAGTTTTTAAACAGAACTCAGCCACGGTTACCAAAATTTAATTTCTAGTCGGTCCGAAATAACCACGCTCGTATTATTAGATGGGTTATTCGATAACTCATCTGTCACTTTTAAACACAAGTTAAATTAAACTCACCCATTGCGACACAGCCTTGGAAGTAAAATTAGGGACATCTATAAACTACGTATATTTTTGACCAATTAACCCCCTTCTCCCTCGGAGCGTGTTTTGCAATACACCTAAAACATGGCCGGTCCCAACTTCTGAAACCCCTCTCCTCCCTCAACTACTACGTTATTTATGAAAGTTCCCTAATCATTGGGCAACACTGAAAGACAGCAGCACACACCACACACATTTATGCGGAATTTCGGTATTGATAGTCAATATTTCACGATCAGAACATTTTAGCTTGAAGTCCCTCCATTTAATTCTCGGTATATCTTTAATCTATTGATTGAATTAGAAAAAATTCTTATATGGTTTTTTTAAGATTTCGTGCGTTTTGTGAATACACATTCATTATTTTGCAAAAGAAAACGGGAACGGGGTGTTTCTATGGTGATAAAAAGGATTTACACAGATTACAGTTTCTGTACCAAGCACTGAAATTATCAGACGGTACCTCTATTTATGCTAGACTTTTTCTTTTTCTAATTTTTTTTAGATTGTCGTTCACTTTTTTTGAACTGAATATGCACTGAAAGCGAATTATTCCCACTTCTCTCAATTTCTATATGGGGATTTTTATCACTTCCTACCAGCGGAACAGCGCCATCTCTGTGGAAAGTGGTCGGACGATATGATTAATTCAAGTAGGAGGAACTTGCAATTCTTATCTCTTAACATAAATAGAGGTACCGTCGAGTTTTTTTCAGTGCTTGGTTCTGAAATTCGACAGTGAGCGTTCAAAAGGACCTACTTGTAATGTTCGATTCTCTCCATCGATTTTCTGTTTACAGCTAAGCGAAACAATTAATCATTTTGTCAAGCTTCTGCATTCATGTTCCATCAGATGTCATTGCTGTATTTGCAGTGACATGTATCGGAAACTGCACACAATCTGTTTTCCGTTGATTGTTCACAGAGAACACTGCAGTGCAAAACATTTCTGGTACCTCTATATATCCATTTAGATTAATATTCGAAGTCCCTCCTTTTTTACACATTCTGCACACAAAATAGCTCAGACGGGGCAGAAAGTATCTTTTGCGCAGAATATGTAAAAAAGGAGGGAATACAAATGTTAAAGTAAATGCATATATAGAGGTACCAGACATGTTTTGTAGTGTCAGGTAATCTATTTTGTAATCTGTGAAAGGGAAATGACAAATCGAGTGTCATCAAAATACATGGCTTGTTGAGAGATTGAGGTCGTGAGAGCCAATTTTCTCTCTCAAATTTGAATGTGTTGGCTCTCTGGGGACTGGTAGTAACGCAGGTAAAACTGTATGGGGAAAAATCGTTTTTTTTTTAGTTGTAGCTTGTTTAACAATAATTTCCGGGAAAAAGTGAACGACAAAGTCCCTGACTAATTTCTTTAGATTGTCGTTCACTTTTTTTGAACTGAATATGCACCGAAAGCGAATTATTCCCACTTCTCTCAATTTCTATAGGGGGATTTTTATCACTTCTTTCCAGCGGAACAGCGCCATCTCTGTGGAAAGTGGTCGGGCGAAATGATTAATTCAAGTTGAACATTGCATTAGATCCTAAGTAACACTGACAAGATTCTCTTCGTCGACTTTCTCCTTGAATCCACTCGGCCCAGGTATTTTCAGCACACATATCGATAAAAGAAGTTTTTATCTAGCATCTTATACGACAAACACAACAAGAAACGATTCTGTGCTCAAGTTATTAAGGCTGTGATCCATTTGGTGAATTTTTACTTAAATTTGACAGATGGAAAATTTTCAAATAAACCTGCTATTCCAGCAGACTTATTTCTGACAGACAAGGAATCAATTTGACAGACGCTTTCTCGAAAATCGGCCGATGTACAACAGAGGGATTTTCGAACATCTTAATTTATTTTCGAAGTGTCAAATCTAAGTGAAAATTTTTGTGTGTATATTTATTTTTAGCGTTTTGAAGTTGCATCGCTGCGGATCAATCTCATTACCATAGAAAAATTTCAAGAGTACATATATCAGCTCTCACAAAACTTATAACAAAGAAACTGGAACTTCACGTTTGCTGCAGTCCAGTACACAAGGAGTTTCAATTTCATGAGTGATGTCACAACCGTCCAAGATGTATGTCCTAGAAATCTTGAAGTGATAGGGAATATCAGCCATCATGACGGTCATTGTTAGACGCTTCAATGAATCACTTGAAGCAAGCCTTACTCATATATGATTGTAATTTAGGAACCAAATGAAATAGAATATGTATTCGCATTTTTATGAGGTCCTGAAATTAGCCAAGTTTTACTAAGTAGGAAATCCAAAATATGTACATAGGACCGAAATCATAGGTTACTTCTACTGTATTTTAAATCAATATCTAGAAAAAATGCACGAGAATTTCGCTGCACAGCTTAACGTAGTCTACGTCAACCATGCGGTCGTGTCTTGTACACAACCCCACCAATTTTTTTAATTAACAATCGTAATAGCAACGACCGGTACGAAATCAGTATTACAGTAGAGCAGTACTTTTTACAATCAAAATGAAATTTTTCAAATATCTCTTCCAAATATGATAATTTTAACTCCGATATTGAACCGATACCGATAATGAGACGCAACAAATTTGCGATATCGATAACCTTTACTGTTGCTCAGCCCTACTAGTATAAATAGAATGACTACATTGTTAAACCCCACAGGCCCCCCATCTGGGTACCCCGCATCTTCAAAGATAGTTTACTAAATCGGTTTTGACGCAACCGTATATTGAATATTTTTCCGCCGGTGAAAATCCAAAACATCGACAGAAAATTGTAAACCAAAATAATCATGAAATCCCATGCCAAGCGCAACTTCACCGACCACTGGCTGCCGTGACCGGGGTGTCAGTACCGAGGCAATTCCATTCCATATTTATAGACATTCGAGGCCAAGCGGCAAACAGAGAACATTTGATCCATATTCATGATCGGTAAATAACGCCAAATCGCGACCACAAATCTGCGGGAAAATTTCACACTCTAATATGTGAAAGCAGACAGCGTATCGGATCCCCCCTGGCCCAGTCCGGTCTGTTTTCTGCCCACGGATGCCAAGAATTTTGATTGGTGTTTACCGAGGCTGGGTTAATCTAAACCATTATTGGTGATTGATGAATTTTAACATACGAAGCAGGTTGGGGCGGGAGAAAACTTGTGCACGTGGCAATTGACATTGAATTTGGTGGGGAATGTCAAGCAGAGTAAGGATTAGTTCACTAGTGGGTGGATATTTGGTGAGTGCAGAATGTCTTGCTTTCACTCAATATTCAGAGCTTTATTTCTTTTTTCTCTGGAATGTGAATGACTTAACCAACCTTGAAGAAACGACGAGGAAGGAACATGAAAAGAGCTACAAAAATTAAGCACCTTGCTTACCGGTGCAGATTCGCATGCTTTGTTTGTATCCTACGGTGTTGTCACTTTGGTACCAAATGTTTGCCCAAGTCATCGACAAACGCTCGGTAGAAGTCCATTTGAATAATACCCGTTGTGTGTGTGGCCATTTTTAATGACGACTATCCTTTTGTTTGCTCTAAACTCGCTTATAATAAAAACGCTTATCCGCTTATTCGGTTTGTGACATTATCTTACGGCACTGTGGAGCACTGGACAACACAAACCTGTTTCTGTTCTGATGTTTTCGAAGAAATCTATCAACGCAAGGTAGCTCACAGCCACCACAGCAAGGTACACGTGCGATAAATTTATTTCATATCTAATTCTTTCATGAAGAGACAAGGTCGAATTCGGACACGTGTTTCAGTTTTGACCATGGGTAATCGGATTTCGATGGCCTATCATTAACAGGCAACGACGTATGATGAATCTGTCCGGTTAAGCAAATCACTTGAATGATGCATGAATATATTCAAGTCAAGCTGCTTTGGATTGGATTTGAATGGGGAAATAGTTTCTAGGATTATATTCAGAGAATGACTCACAAACAGGAAACTATTATATGGGACAATTTATTTGCATACCAGATCGACTAAAGCTAGTTTAGCAAGATTTGCTTTTAATCAATTAATTTTCTAAGCCTTACTTCGCTCTCAAATCACCATAAAACAAGAAGCTGATTGTGGGTGGTTCAGTCGTCCAGGGGTGTTGGTGACACTGGTTAGCATTTATGGAAACAAACATCGCACGTTGAAGTGATTTTATTTATTGCATCAGCATGACGCATAACAGCATTTCAATTACGCCACTGGAGCTCTGAACTTCTGTGATTTGAATATGCAATTGTTTGGTCAGCTCTAAACTGATTCTGTACGTTCAGCGTCTAAGGCTTATCAATTTACGGGTTCTAAAAATAGTTTCATAGTTTTACATTCATCATGCACAAATTCATCAGAGAACGACCAGTCACAGATAACCGCCATCGATCGTACTGTTCTACCAAATGATCATTCTCGCGTTTCTACGAAGAATCTACGCTACACATCAGCTTCTATATGTATGCACCGCGTGTTTACATTTTTACTTCTCTTGGGATGATGGTATCCACGTCGTCGGTTGGTGGACCGACACAAACATACATCCTTCATTCATCCCTGCTATCGTTGTATGTACCGAAACAGACTCACGCTACATGCATTCAACCATGTTGGCTCACAAGCTTGCACTTGCCACAAGCTGGGTGCGTCGGTCGGTCAGCGTTGCAGTCTGATTAAATGCATTATGGAGCAGTAGAGAATACAATAATACGCCATCCGTCCTCCTTCCTCTAATGCTCGATGTCAGCCCTGTTCAGTTCGTGGGATCACCTATTTGGCATGAAACTTTTCTCGGAATGACACTCACTCACAGTTGGATTGCCATTATCAGTCATAGTCATGTGCAAATACAACGTGCGCGTGGCTTGTGTCCCACTGGACCTTTGTCCACCGCTCGTCCAACTCACTCCTAGGGTAGGTGATTTTTGCCAGAACGGTGCATAAATTAACTCATTTGACCTAATTCCAACACACTTGAAGACAGATTAACAAGTGTTTTCGAATGTCTTACCTATCTCGTCGTCCATTGAGCTGAGGGTAAACCATATTTTCCCGTTTCAGTCTAGATAATCTTTTGGGTAGGAAATTTACTCGACTTCCTGGACAAAAAGTGTCGTTCTGATTGCCACACAATATACCAATTCATGCATTCGATGACATAGAAAGCTCTCAAACAATATCTGTGAAAGTGCGTCTCAAACACTACATTGCAAGCAGGCGAAAGCTCATGTAACAGCGTCAATGCCAGCAGGAAGAACCAGAAACTGTGAGAATTCTTTACATTCCAGGATCTTTAGAATCTCCGGTATGGAAGTGATTTGAGCAATGTAAACTCAAAAACTTTTGATCGACAATTCTCGCCTAACATTTGAAAAGGGTCAAAATGTAAATAAACCAGAAAAATTACTTGTGAGCTATTTCGCCACTATTTCAATTCATAAATAAATAGGTCAGCGATACCGGTGGTGTAGTGGTAAGCGTGATTGCCTCTCACCCCAGCAGGCCTGGGTTCAATCCCAGTTGGCACCGCCGGGATGTTCTGAGGCATAACATCTCTGATCACGCCTTCCTTTGGAAGGGAAATAAATCCGTTGGTTACCTGTCCATGGAAAAGTTGATGGGTCGATAGGTAGGGTCCAGGTGTGGGAGCTGCCTCCCTGGTGCCAGAGCATTGGTGCTCAGCACGGAAAACAAGATCGACAGAAAACAAATCAAGGAAACAAAAGTATTGAAGGCAATTTATGTTGTTCAGAGCCTAAAGTGCTTGTCGGCATAAATGATTGGCCCTTTGCGAAGCCTAGATAACAATTTCAAAAGGACCTATCTGGATGAATCGATTCTCTTCATCGACTTTCTCTTTCGCTAATAACTCAGCTGCAAAACATTTCCCTTTTGTATTTGACGTTTTGGACGCTACACTGAAACAAATCGACTTGTACGGTTTATTGGATCCATATTATAACATAGCAATGTCCGAAGATTTATTCATTCTATGTGATGATTGATAGATTCCGTTGAATTATCACTCAAAAACTATGAATGCCATATGGAATGATTTCTATCGTAATTTCACATACTTAGCACATGATACTCCTTTGCTTCGAACGTAGTTAGCAATGGGTAAGATGTATATGAATATTGTCCGACATATTTTGTAGTGAAAAACTGTTGATATGTCATGGGTAGGAACAGACATCTAGAAATTAATGGACTATAGAGAGGGTGACGTAACAAAACACGTGGTTTTACTTTTTTACGGTTTTTTATTCGTGTCCGAGCGTGTCGGTTGTTGAATAACAATTGCTCTGGCTTTCCTTCTAACTTGCTTTCATACCTACTTTCCACATTCATACTTTACACACATACACTCCGAAAAATCCGTAGAGCTCTAGGATCAGTTTAATTAATTTACCACTTTTACGGATGTTCCGGATCTGCCGGTGGACCATCATGTAGTCCCCAGAGTCCATATTCTGGTCATAACTCTAAATTCATTCTGATAAGACGTCTATGATTGGTTTCGAAAAATCCGTGGAGCTCTAGGATCAGTTTCATGAATCTTTTACGGATATTCCGGATCTTCTAGTGAACCACACAGGTCTCGTTTATTTCCCTAACTTTTCCACTTTCTTATCGGTTATCTCCTACCTTAGCCTTCACTAGTTCTTCCTTCGTCTTCCTTTGTCGATGGGGGCCCCCTTCTCCTCCGTTCCGCTACACCTTCACCTTCACTTTCTCCTTTCATTTGCTTCTGTTCTTCGTCCCTCGGTTTCGACTGTCGATTCACGGTAACGTTTGCCGAGCCGTTCGCGAACGGTATATCGTGTCCACGACGCTCAAGGCAGATCCACAATGGCGATGAACACGGACTAGTAAACGCGGCTGGTTCGCACCGTAGATAAATGTTGACGGTAAACTACGGGGTCCTGGATATTTCAGTAGGTTGGCTCCTCCTCCACTACTGATCGAGTTTCGCGCCTCAAGACTCGTGCAGACTTATAACTTTAACTCGAATAACGATCTTTCACTATGATGTATATCACATTCGTTTTGGGTTTGTCTAGCTTGGTTTTCGACTACCACTTTTGACTTTTGCCAGGCAATTAGCCCGCAACGATGGCGGGTCATTTCCTTGCGCTCTCGATCGTTGATCCATTTTCCTTCAGCCCAATTTCGCCCCATCATGGCCCCCTTTACACCACCTCCCGATGGCCTCCCAATCCTGCTGTCAGCGGCATCTGGATGTGAGTAGTGGAACTTCGTGGAGTGGTTGCGTGCTGTCCAGTGGGTGGTGGGCGGTGTTAGCACTAATATTTGAATCCTTTCCTGGCATTCATAACATTTAAATCGAAACACTAAATTCGCGACAATCTCAACAATCTTAGACAGATAGACACACCACTGGTTACGAGCTCTAGGATCAGTTTCATGAATTGACCACTTTTACGGATGTTCCGGATATTATAGTGGATCATTCCGTAGTCCCTAGGGTCAATTTTTCGGTTACAACTCCGAATTCATTCTGATAAGATGTTTATGAGTGGTTTTGAAAAATCCGCGGAGCTCTAGGATCAGTTTCATGAATTGGCCACTTTTACGGATGTTCCACATCTTCCGGTGAACCATCCCGTGGTCTTCAGGGCCCATATTCCGATTACAACTCCGAATTCATTCTGATAAGACGTTTATGAGTGGTTTGAAAAATCCGCGGTGCTCTAGGATCAGTTTCATGAATTGGCCACTTTTACGGATATTCCGGATCTTCCACGGGATCAGACTTGTGTCTTACCGGAAACTGAATCTTCCCAAAAGGTGGCCAACTTTCTGCTTAACAACTTCTCACAAGACGTATACGTGTATTCGTTAATGCCGGTTCCCATTGTGCGGCCCTATTAACCATACTATAGGAATCTTGACTGTACTCAAAACACTACAACTCGGCCATTCCTGACCAATGATCGTCTCGATCATTCATAAGTTATAAAAGATGATTACCCGCGCCTTACTCGGAGTTAGTAACACATACACAAACACAAAACTATATAAAATTTGACAAGTGTTGCTTTGTCCATCAGTGCATCTCTTCTTTACAAGGGGTCCTCCAATCTGCCCAACTCTTAATTCGAGCAGCTTCAATTTTATGCCATCATAAGGAAGTTGGGATATTTGGCAATTCTCAATATCCCGAATTACGTAACGATCATTTGGTAGTGATTTGTGTATACGATAAGGCCCTCGATACCTTGGAATAAATTTCTTGTTGGTCCCAATAGTAGTGTCAACATTACGTACTACAACGTATTCACCTTCAGTGAAAGTATTTGGGGCTGTATGTCTTTTATCAAAAGAGGCTGTAGTTAAATCCCGAACTACTTCCGAATTTGACCTATCTTCCAAATATTCAAACAGACCATCGACTTCGCGCCCTCTTTGATGGACTCCAAACAGAAGGACAGAAGGAGCTTGATGCGTACTCGACTGAACAGAATTATTCATAGCGAATTCCACTTTAGTCAGCATTCTAACCCAATCAGCATGTTGAACTGGTTCAGAGAGTTTCCCTACCTATCGACCCATCAACTCATGAACCGGGGGCCAATGGCTTTACTTCCCTTCCGAAGGAAAGCGTGATCAGAGATGTTATGCCTCAGAACATCCCGGCGGCGCCGACTGAGATTGAACCCAGGCCTGCTGGGGTGAGAGGAAATCATTACCACTACACCACCGGCGCTTTTCTGCAGAAGTTGTCCGTTTAGAAAAATAAGCAATCGGATGCAGCTTGCCATCATCTTGTTTCTGCAAAAAAAATTCCACCAAAGCCTTCGGAACTGGCATCCCAAGTAACACTTTTGGTTTTATGAGGGTTCTGTAGACCATGATTTATACTTGTAGCATGCTTTAAAACCTCTATAAAACTTGCAATGTTACTTGGGATCACAATGCAGTTCGATTTCACGCGAAGGATTGTAAAGTGCCAAAACGGGAGTAGAAACTAACTTATCACGTAATGTAATAAACACCTGTTTGCATTGTTCGTCAACCTCAAACTTAGTACCAGGCTTTACTAGGTTGCGTAATGGTAACGAAATAGATGAAAAAGACGGAACAAAACGACGGAAATACGCAAATAGTCTAAGACACTAACTCATTTGTCTGGCATTTGACGGCAATGGCATACTTTTAATGGCCTTCAGATGTGAGTTGTTCGGTTTGATCTCCTTATTGCTAACCGTGATTTCTGTGAAACAGAACTGGCATTTTTTAATTTTTATCTCCAATCGAAATTCTGCCAACCTTTTAAGAACTCGTCCTAATAAGTTCAAATGCTCGGAAATCGTATTAGTGGCCAAGGTAACATCGTCCATGTAAACCACAATTGATCCATCTTTTATAAATGATTCTAGCACCATGTTCATGAAGCGTTGAAACACTGCTGGAGCATTACGTAAACCGAAGGACATTTTGACGTACTCGTATTGTCCACCAGGTGTCTCGAAAGCAGTAAACGGAACGGAATCTGGGGCCATGCTCACCTGATAAAATCCATTGTTTAAATCCAACACAGAGAAATATTTCTTCCCATCAACATATTTTGTTCAAGGACCGATAATCAATACACATTCATCGCTCACCAGATTTCTTTGTCCTCAAGACAATCGGAAATGAATACGGAAAATTGCTAGGTCAAATTATATCAGCAGATAATAATCCCTCAACGATGTTATCTACCTCAACTCTGTCAGCATACGAAAGACGTCGCGGACCATAACTGATAGGGATGTCGGAAGTCAATTTCAACTTCATTTCGTAAGAATGTGGAATTTCCGGAATGTTTGTAATATCTAGGTAATTTTCTTTAATAACTGTCATAACTCCGCGCTGGACACTCGGTTCTATTGTTGAGTCAATATGAACTTCGTCATCAAGTTCAATGGCGTAAATGTCTGGGATAACAACATTATCAGCAGAATCATCAGTACTGTCGATGTAGAAATATGCTGAGCAAATGGAACAACTTCCTATGGTATTCACAGACCCCTTCCGAACCAAATCATACACACAATGTAAAAGATTATTTGAAATTTGTATTTCATTGTTATTCTTCACTTTAATTTTGTATTGATTTGATCGTGTATTAAACAAAATTATACCAAAAGCCTTCAAAAATTCTCGTCCTAGCAAAAGAGGATGGGTCATAAAATGGTCTGAGACAACGTAACATTTCAGCTGCTTGTATGTAATACGAGCCGGGATGACAGTGTTTAACTAGATTGATCGGACTACCCGTATCGAAAAGGGAGAGAGGACTACTTACTGAATGCACTTTTTTGTTAGATAGAAAAGCAACACTTACCAGATTCAACTCGGAAAGAGCTGCGTTCAATTGATTGTTGGGATTATCAGCTGGTTTGTCCCGACGGAAGTCGTCTACTAGTGCCACTTCATCCTTGTTGCGTGGTGCTGCTTTAGTGCAATTCTTGGTGATGTGATCAGCAGAGCCACAACGGAAACATGATGCTGGCTCTCGACGAGGCTCTGTACAACGAGCGGAAATGTGTCCTTTACCGGAACAATTATAACACCGTAATTCGAAATAGGAACTGCTTTTAGCCTTCAGTTTGGTGCTTCCTTGTGCTGGAATGAATGATGTTGCCCGAACGGAACTGGAACGTATTTCTCGGAGCTGCGCATACCGTCGGGCTAGTTGTTTCAATTGCATCATGTCCTTTGCTGGATAGAGTACGGAAACACCAGCGGAACGATCACGGAATCCATCGACGATCATTTGTACAGTTTGTGCCTCGTCAATATCAGCACGTGAAGCAATCTCTTACATCTTGAGGATGTATCCCATCACCGATGTCTTGCAGCTGATAAACGTGGTTTTTCTGAGCCGATCGATGATTTCTGCCACCGTGAATGAATGACCGAAGTTTTGCAGAAAGTTATCCCGGAATTCGGCGTAAGTGGCAGAACGGTCGACAAGCAGAAACCATTCGGCCTCCGTACCTGGTTCCATTAATCTTCGGATGCATTTTAGCCGAAAATCTGCATCTCCTCCCACAGAATCACAAGCACGTTCGAAGTCATTCAGCCATCTCTCGGGAACATACGACTGACTACCAGCAAACGATGGGACAAGGCACCTTACATCCTGATACTCTGGAGGTCGAACAAACAATAACTCGTTGCCAGCCAGTTCCCGGCGCAAGTCGGCGATTTGTTTTTTCTTCTGGAGAATCCAGATCTCTTCGTCGAGCGCATCCACCTCCTCGTTGTCTCCTGTTCCTTCTCCTCCACTGCCATCTTCCTCATGGTTCTCAACACGATTAGCCGGATGGCTGTCGTAAAAAGATCGCAGAAGGCGAATGGTTGCCGTCTCCGGAACTTCAATGTTGCGTGCCTGCAACCATTCGAGAAGGTCTTCTTTATTCAATCGCGTCGCCATCATCAGCAGTAGGGTTTTTGATCTAATTTCCGTCCTACTAAGCACAACGTGCACTTTACCTCTCTTTTCTGAACGAGTTTTAACTAAAAATGGAATATTTCTATCAAAGATGACTTCTAAATTTATTCACCTTTCCATACGTACCGTTAGATTTGATAAAGAGTCACAAATTGTTGAGATATTGTTTAAAATCTAATACTGCTTCTTGATTCTAAATTCGTTCTACGAGTTTCAATTCCGTCCAATCGCATTGAAACGCCATTAGATTTTCTTCGTCCTACGGATAAACGTAGAAAAAGGGGATTCGCTAGGAGCGCTTCTTTTTTTTTGAGAACAATGAGCGTAAATATTCATACAATGCGCTGTAAAAGGATTTATGTTGTAGCTAATGAACTAACGCATCGGAACAAATCTATTTTTGATTTGTGCACGGTGAAGTCATTGATATTAACGGTGCCGGTGGTGTAGTGGTAAGCGTGATTACCTCTCACCCCAGCAGGCCTGGGTTCAATCCCAGTCGGCGCCGCCGGGATGTTCTGAGACATAACATCTCTGATCACGCCTTCCTTCGGATGGGAAGTAAAGCCGTTGGTCCCCGGTTCATGAGTTGATGGGTCGATAGGTAGGGTCCAGATGTGGGAGCTGCCTTCCTGGCACGTCGGTAGCATTGGTGCTCAGCACGGAAAACAAGATCGACGGAAAAAACAAACCAAAGGAAAAAAAAAAAAAAAAGTCATTGATATTATTGGTCTTTTCTGATCGATAGAACGGAAATGGGCGATTACGACGAAGTAGCGCTCTACCCTCTACGAATCCAGAACGAATCCCACTTCTGAAGTTATAGAGAGAATGACGAAACAAAACACGTCCGAACGTGTCGGTTGTTGAATTACAATTGCTCTGGCTCTCCTTCTAACTTGCTTTCATACCAACTTTCCACATTCATACTTTACACACATACACTCAAACATACAGGAAAACGAAGCGCAATCAGACTTGTAGAACACAGAGATTGACAACTCAAACACAGTGCTGCCAGTTAGCCATAAATCGTAAATCTTTATACAACACACAAAAACAAAACACTCAAAACACTACAGGACCTTCATATAATTTTGCACTATAAGAAAATCCAGTAAAATATACCTGTGTTCGTGATGACTATTGCCCACTAATATATATATCTTATAAGATAATCATGTATATTTATTGGAGCTGCTTTTAACGATTTTTGACGTTTGGTGATATGTCTAGCGTGCAAACAGACATGTAGTAATTATTGGACAGTCATTTAAGTTTGCACACTATAGGAAAACATGTATATCTCATTGGAATAGCTTCCTTTGATTTTAGACGGTTGAAGATTGTAAAGAGATCTATCCCACTCCTTATATAGTGAAATTTTGTTTTGTCATGGTTTTTGGGATGAATATTGCTCTCAAGAAAATACATCTAATATCTTATCGTCCACTCATTGAACATGATTGCTGGCCGATCTAAATATTGCTGACAACAATGGTTTTGTAGTGAATAATATTTATTTGTTTGCTTCTATCTCAAAGTCAGCCGTGGTTTAGTGAAACCGATCGAAGACACCAACAGCATCACACCTCAACAGTCCTGGATCGAATCCCAAATCTGCTACATTAAAAAAAGGACGCAGCTCTCAAGCTCTCATTGCCTGATGTTTATTTTTCAATTTATTTTTAGAACCGATAAAATATATGTGTCAATAAAAGAAATAAATTTCATATGATTTTCATATACATTTTAATAAGATTGATATATGAAATGTAAATGATTTTGTAGTGAAAAGTAAAGCTTATGCTTATGGGGTTTAAATCCATTTCCATTATTACGAATAATTTTCTCGATTTTCATTTATCATATGACGATCATATTAAACTTACCAGCTTATAAGTATTGCAAATGCCTTAGATATTCATATAGCATTTACCTGACACATTTTCAACCATATCGTTTTCATTGTATTTTCATACAGCGCAAATTTATTAGGGTTCCACATAAAAGGAATATGTCATATTGGTTCAGTGTAGTTAAGAACCTCCTTTATCAAACTATGTGCAAAATCTGTTTGCGTAGCAGTGGATATCGCTGAAGAGAATCGTTCAAAGCAGATAGGACTATTTGAAATGTTGATCGAGAAATCATCGGCCCTGCTTCAACCGCAAAGCAGCAATAGGGCCTAGGTCTGATTAGAAAAAAAAATCCACTATCGGTCCTTCTACGTCACAATACTTATCAATTGAACCTAATGGAACGAAAAAATGTTAGGCTGTTGTAGTGTGTGGCCGGCGTGTCATTGGCCGTTTTGAAAATCAAGTTTTAAATTTTAAATGGTTTTTTATCGAAAATGCGGCACATTCCTATACGATTAGTAGCTATAGAATGCACCGTTTGAAAAATTCATGTAAATTTCTGCGAGATATAGCGCACATAAAATTAACGCTAGATTTGGCATAAATTTACGCGATATTTCGTGTAAATTTAAGCGCAATATCGCATAAATTAGCAATATTGTATGCAAGCTTGTAAACGATTCCGCTGTTTATGCCTAGTATAGCTAAACATTAAACGAAGGGAGGTTTTACGCGATAGTTAAAATTCAGAAATTTTTTCTGTGTGGAATCAAACATCGATTTGTTTACATTTTGGACATAGGCCCTTTTCAAATGATACGCGAGAATTCATGTAGGTAAGGGGCTGTTCATAAACAGTTAAGGGGGAGGGGAGGAGGTGTTGGCAATTGTACATGGCCCATACAAATTTTAAAAATTGTGTATGAACAATTGTCTACGCAGGGCGAGGGGTGGGGGCAAGAATCACAAAAAACTGTCTATGTAGTTAATGAACAGCTTCTAAGGGGAAGTTTCAGAGCACTAAAGAATTGACAGGTGCTCCGAAAAATCCAGAGAACATTCAAAACATGTGTAAATTCCTAAACTATCGGTACTTTGACAACTTTCAGACTACTGAGAGTCCTACACCGAAAAAAGTTTTCTTGTAGCTTCCATTGGAAACGCACATGATTTTCATCCATAATCAAAATTAATGGAAGTCATCTGAATTACACATAAAATTTATACCGTCACATTAATTGTATGTGATTTTTCATATGAATTTCATCGGCCTCATAATATTCATGTTCATTCTGATAATTTTGCAGCTTTTGAATTTATAGGAACTCCAGATACACTGAAATCTCTATCAAATATTTCTATTGGATTCTGGGTAAAAACATTCAAACATTCCTGAACTGCACACATTAAAATAAGTTCAGGGACTTCTGGGTCTTGAGCAAAACCCTTACCAAACTCAAGCAAATCTGGTGCTCTTTCAATAGTCCTTTCAAATCTATCAGCACCTCAGGAGCATTTGGAGCTCCAGCAAACCTTAGATCGCTTTTTAATGCCATGAAGCTTCGTTAGTTTGAGAATGTTGGGGATATTTGGACCTCAAAGAACTTAATCTTCTTCATCTTCTTTGGCTTCATTATGTCTCTACCGGGACCTTACGCCAGCTTTCAACTAAGTGTTCTTTTGATTGATTGATTTGTTTCAGTTGTTAAATGAGAGGTTTCTAATCATACTCTATGCCCAGGGGAACCGAAACATTCCTGACCGGTGAGGATCTTGGTCTAAAGCCGCGCCTAAGCTAAGAACCGACTGAGCTAAGAACTTCAATAATCCTTCTAAATCCTGAAACTCCGGTAATCGGAGACTATGGAAGCTTCCACAGCTGTTGGAACATCCAGAACTAGTGAAATTTCGATACTGCAAGAACTGCAGCAACTTCCGGAATCACGCAATCATCTGAAACGGGAAACCTGAAGAACATCGTCCAAAGTTCTAAATCGCATCAAATTGCGGGGTTGCTAGTGTAATATGATGCTTTGTTGATTAGTCATGAACTCTTGATTGGTAGAAATGCTTGTGAATATTTTAGGTGACAAAAGGGTGAACAAAGAGGTGAACATTTAAGCTTTTTCACAATCATTCCATTTTTCAAATAGCTTTTTCGAAAACTTCTATACTTATTCTTACGGGAAATTTTCTTAGCTACAACTTTGCTAAATATCGCTTTTCAGTCAAATGTCAAATTAAATTGTTATTAATTGTTTAAGAGATTGATAGTCTTATGGCATGATCAAGCAGCTGTTTTGTGGGCAACATTGGATTCTGCAGTGTGACATAGTAGCCATGATATTTGTGCTCTATTCTTCGCACCAGAAACACCAATGTTGCTTGATGAACAGTTGAATGAGCATTATCATAAGACATCTGTGACTTGAGTCATTTATAACTTTTGTTCCTTACATTTGATTGAAGCTGAAAAAATTTTCTACAATCACTGCTATCATTTTTAAAAGCATAGTGATGTGGTGAATTGTTAGATAGTTATAAACAAAAAAATAAGTTTTCCCATAGTAATTTCCATATAAACTTGAAATGGTTTGTGCCAAGTCAGTTTCTTACAAAAGTAGTTCAAATTTTGGGAGGCTAAGAAGGACCCTATTTGGAACCGTTTAAGCACTGTGGAGCGAAAATTTCAAATTTTGCATCAGTCTAGCCCACATTCATCAGGATTACTCAGGATGTTCAAACGTTGTTTCGTACACGTCTAATTAGAAGAAAAGAGAAGCTACTGGATTCTCATATTTGTCAGGTTGAAAAGACAGGATATAATGAGGGGGGGGGGGGGGGGGGGCTAATCTACATTCAGCAATGGTTCAGCAGTATTGGTCATAAATGATGATGATGAGTAGTTAAATGCCCGTGGTGAAATCCAAACTACTAATCAGCAAAAATTGAGTTGGTATTCATGTGAAGCATCATTCTATTCAAACTTATCTTTTCAAAAAATTGACTTATTGAAGAAAGCAAACCTATCGGACGGTTGCTAGAAGCTTCAGCTGGATTCAAAATTTGAACAACTTTTGCATTTTTACATTTATAAAGAAGGAATGCCCAATGCAAACATCTTTTAAATAATTTAACAAAGGTTCTCTCTAAGAGTTCAAATTAGGAATCATCAAAAATATTTTACCAAGAGAAAATATTCAGATAATTCCGAGCAACCTGATTCCCAATAGGACTAGTAACACCCAAACTAAAAATATGGGAATTTTCAAATTGCTTGGAAAGTTTCTGACCTCTTTCCGAATTTGAGATCAAAATGTTACCACCTTCTCTAAGTGCTGGAATAGGCTGTTGATGTTTTTTTTTTTTCAAAATGTTTGTTAGCTTCCCAACGGGTTTGGATCTTGGGTCTAATTTCTAAATACAATTTTCAAAAGTTTGTTCCTCAGGACATTTAATTTGTTTTTGAAAATTCCACCAGATAACTGCCAAGGCAGGATCGCGTGTTCTTTGATATTTCCTCCAGTCTTCACGTAAACATGCACGGCGCTGAGCGTGAGTTCAAATTTCAGAAGTGCAAGTTCATTCAGAGCGCGTGTTCTCTCTCAGGCTCATGTTTACACACGAACATCGAACTTGAGAGAAATGAACAACATCTGGGGTGAGCGCAGCGTAAATGAACTCAGGCTTGATGTTTCGTGCTTGCGCCTGTGCTCGAACATCGGGGTTGCACTCGGAGGTTTTACGTGATGGTTGGTGTTGGCGAGATGATAATTGCGGTTTAACGTGGGTAATTTAAAGAGAGATTTTGTCCGGTTTTGCGACAATCGTCAACACCAATATCTTTCTGACTGCGCGTAGTTGTCAGTTATTAAATTATTTAAAAATTGCTTTTAAAAGACTTAAAGTCAGTCAAGCATTGCGCAATGTTTATAGAGCAGTTGAATTTTATTTTATTTTAGTAAAGAAGGATTAATAGAGGAAGTGGATGTAGCATTCTGGAATAAAGAAATTTCGGACAAAAGCTGCAAGAAAATTTGGAAAATGGTTGGTGGGTTTTATTCTTTTATTATTGCTCAGCAATATACTCATTTTTTAGTTTCCATTTATTTAACCTCCTAAACAATAAAACAACAAATCGAATCAATCAGTTGAAAATCAAAATAACAAATAACGAAAAGATAAAAGATTTATACAGTTTGTTGGAATTTGTTAATGGCAGCAGGCAACAAATCACGACTGAACCGAATAGTCATCAAATCATTGAGCGTTTGTGGGGACATTCGCAGCGAACTTCAGTATTTTGATTTGGGGTTACTTTGAGAATGCTCAATGAATGTAGAAAAGAAATGAGTGAATCTCAAACAATTTAGTTCTTTAATATGAAACTTTGAATGAGTATATAATCAGAAAACTTCATAAGCAATAAGAATACAACATTGAATTTGTGATGGCTGTATCGGAAATACATTTCATAAGTGATGGTTTGAGTGCTTTTTCAAAAAGACGATGGTTTTTTAATATTTTTGTAAAATATGTAACACATACTATATAAAACTATTTACCATATCAACGGAAATACCCTAAGCTACAATATGTAACCAATGTTTCTTATTTGGAAAAAGCACAGCAAGTAAATTTATTCTTTATATTATACTATCAAAGTTACCCGCATTATCAAATATACCCCGTTTTACGGTACTGTGAAACAACGGGCTAATATAAATCACGAATAATTTAAAGAAAGGTGTGGTGAGTTTTATAAATGCTTGCTTGATATCAGTTCTGAATAAATCGTTTATATTTTCATCGTTACTTTTCTCATTAAAAAGTAGACTTGAACAGAAAATAGATTGAAATTTAAGCTACATATTATTTTCAAGGAAACTTCCGATATAACTTATTCTTCAGTCCTAATTTATACTCAAACAACTTTGATGCTATCTGAGCAGTGTTTCAGTCAAGGGCTTCGTTTTTTTTTCTTTCTTCAAAGTCCAAACCGCATATGGATGAAACCCATAAACATATATAATCACAGTAATTTGAAAGTGATTTAGATGAGAAAAAGCCTTACAAACCAAATTTCCATGTATTGTCAGTTGTCAAAGATACTTTTTTTTTATAAATTTGAAACAACAACAAAAAATACTTACAATTGCAGCAAGCTTGTCGTCTGTCGTAACATATGGAGTTTCAGCTGACACATCTTCACAAACTTATACACCTCACCCAAAATTAAGTCATCCGATTGTAGATTCTTTGTTAGACCATGCACATGAAAATTCTATGACGTAATCCCAGTCGTCCTCTGTAAGCCGGAGATCATCAAATTTGCAGCCCAAATCTTTATAAAAAGTACTTTGGGCATATAGGCATGCAACAATCTCGTACATATGTAGAACCCCATCTGGTTTCGACGTCAATTTTCGGAAGAAGTAGTTTTGCCAAATCGAAAAATGGTTTATATTCGGTTTTCCGACAGAATTTCACTAGTTTTCGGATTTTCTTCAAACTTTAGTCCTCTCCATTAATCACGTCCTTCACCACCAACTTGATTGTATGCGCGGCACATATCAGAGTAGCAATACAAGATTCGTTACCATGCAGAAAAAGGCGTCTAACATCTCATTCTCTTCTTGATCAACCTGTGTTGTGTCATCGTTGGCAATATATTCATCGTGTTTCTCTTCTTCATTGCTGAACATTTCTTCATAGCTAAACTCAGTTTTCGAATCGAGAGCCATGTGCTGAGACTTATTCAATTCCCGTACACATTTTAACATATTCTTGCCATTGTCCGTAGTACACGAATAAATATGCACCACACCGGAATCATAAAACTTCAGAACTTCTTCAACTCGCAGTCGCAAGTTTTCAGCAGTCTGGGGTGTGGTTATTTCCATCATGGACAGAGTTCACGTTCGAAACTTGCCATTTACTAGAGCTCTCGCATTGATCCAAAAACTGTTCCGGTTGTGCCGTTGAGCACCATCGAATTCCAAAGCAAATAATCCGTTGAGTTCCTTAGCAATCATGCTTCGTATGAGTTTATGGCAAGCATTTCAACTAATCCGCATTTAAATTCGACTGGATCTACTTGCACAGTTACTGTCTTCAGTTTCTTAGCCTCTCCTTCTTGAGGTACATTAGTTGATCTGACTTTCGCTTGTATCCTGTGATTCCGATTTGCGATGCAATGTTCGGATGTAAATGGACAATATGTCTCCTCAAGCTACTTGCAGAATCTTTGAGTTTTCCAATACACCCTTCAACTTTGCATTTGAATAATTTTCCATTTTCATCGTAGTGAAAATAGCATTCCTTTATTTCTGAACTTTGCATTTCGATTACTTGCTAGAAATGAAATCAAAGGTTATCAAATTAACATTAGAAAAAATGGTTTCGAAATGTTGAAAAAGAAACCATCATCTGTGCTTGGGTGCGAACATTGATGTTCGAGCGCTGAAGAAAACGAAGTGCGCGCATGAACTTTAAACATAATCTCGGGCTCATGTTCATTTGGCTGAGTGCATGCGTGAGCACAGAATGAATGTTCGTGTGAGTACGAAAACTTATTTGCTCACAAGCGCGATGCTGCACCTTGAAGACTGATTTCCTCTTACGGACATATTTCAGACAGATCAAGAGCTTAAGATCGCCGTCTCTTATAATTGAATCGAATTTAGCCTCGCATTTTGGTACTGAGGCAGCTTAGCTTAGCTTCTGGACTACATTGAGAAAGAGACGAAAATAGACGAAGATGAGGCCAAGTGGCTGGCACTGGCCAATCAGAAACGAAAGCAGTTGCGGAATTCTGGTGAACTAACGAACTGAAATTTGAATACTTTTTTTTTACTCAAATTCGTAAAAACCCCGGTAACTCATAGATTGAGTAAAAATTTTCTAAATTTTCTTCATGTTCGAGCAGAAAAATAACACGAATAACAACACACCATCTGCTACAACAGACTTCCTATACTATATAGATACTGATATTGGATTGCCTGGATGAATCTTAATCAACGTGATAACGAAGGCATTATTTATAATTGGCAGGCCCTTTTCATTGACCTTATTTGCAAATATTTCGGAAAATTTATGCACTTCACTGTAGTTAATCAAAAAGAAAACCGAAACGATCTTCTCCCTTAGGTCCTTATGATTCTGAACGCTACACACTTAGAACAATTCATGTAAATTTAAGTGCTCTGAGACTGACATATACGACATATTGACATATTGAGTACTAACAGACGCTACATTCAACTCAATCAAACGTACTTTTCTTCCAGTAACGAACTTTTCAGGCTCAAAGCACTTAATTTCACATGACATTATTATTTACGTCTCATCCTTGGTGACGGAATGACACGTGTGAAATTAGTTATTTCTACGTGTGTAGTATTTTTCATTTAGCTAAAACCTGCCAGAAAAAAAGGTCTCAAAACTTCACGACGCCATGGCTTAGGATTCTGCACTATCGGAAATTAGCTCACCCTACACATGCATTTGAATCAATTGCGATTGTTCCCTCTAAAAAGCCTGGGAGGGTAACTCGAGCAGAGCAACGGCATGCTGACGGTAGCCACAACACGAACATTGGCTACCGTAAATACGTTTATTATTAGCACAAATCATTTGAACGTGCATTGCTGTGTGAATAAATATATACAAACAAACTGGCAGCGAAATTATCCGACTCCTTTCGTCAAACAGCCAAACACGTGACCGGCATCTGTTTCGGAGGACTCAGAATTTGTGTCTGCGTGAATCGAAGATCCGTCCGTCCGTTGATTAGCTCGGAAGCATTCGATGTTGGGTCTATCGGATGTATTTACGGAGTTGTCCGTCATAATTTACCGAGGTCCGTTCGGGGCGCCAAAGAGTAGTAGAGTGGATAGCTTCATTTCGAGATTGCTTGAGGTGCTCATGATCCTGATTAGTTTCACTTGTTCTGGCACAACTCATTGGTGGTGACAATGAGATAGGCTTTTCTCGGAAACAATATGCTTCTTCGGACGACGGCTTTTCAGCCGTCGTTGATTGTGTCAGAACTTATTCCGTGCGTCCAAATATGAAATCCACCAGTCAATTATAACGCACAGTCTAGTTCCTCAAAGGCTTATATTGATGGCATTCTGCATTCTGGTGTCCGGTCCTACGTAGCCTGTCAGCTTTGTTAGCATTAGTTGACGACCATAACGTGCACGATGGTGACACAATTTAGCTATACATATTATTTCATCTTCATATACCTAGCAGATAAACGACTTATGGGGGGGGGATTGGATCCCCAGCTCAATCCGTAGAACCATGTACCAAAAACAAAACTAATTCATCAACGCCATGGAGGAGGCTAAGCCGGCACGGTTCGTTCGCCAGTCTGTGGTAAACGAGCTGCAGCAGGGGTGATGCGAGAAGTGCACAGTCGAACGATGAACCGGAAAATGCTAATTAAGAGAATGTCTCCTCAGTTGCTGTCACTACTGCTGCGGTGGTATAGCTCTTGGCCTGCAGTGCAGCACAACTGGCCGACATCCCCGAGCTTGTTATTTGTGAACAGGCCAAAACTGGAAAGCAGCAACAGTTGATCATGATGACGATGATGATGATGATGATGATGATGATGATGATGACATTCCTCCTGGGGGTGAAGATTCAGCTTTGGAGGTGAATAAATTTTTGCACTACATCCACAATAGACATGCTGCAACCGTAACCACTGTCGCTGTTGCGGTGGTAGTAGTTTTAACGAAGATTCCACACAAAAATATAGTAGATGGACGCCATGAGCGGAATCGGAGCCCAAATGTACACAACAGCCATAATAGTAGCAGCCGCAGCTACGGGACCAATAAATCAACCTTATTCGACTGGATTTGATTAGATTTCAGATTGGTTGCGTTGAAAGGTCAGGGCCCGAATGGATGAGCCAGTCGTTGCACAAATATGTAGACACTGCGGAGGCATTCGCAATTCAATTATGCGATGCATCAAAGTCGGTTACAAGTAAACCGATTACGTTGCAATGGCTGGGATATGCCGAATTCAGTTACGCATTACAACAGTCATCATGCATTGAGATTCTTTACCGGGTGAAGACAACTTCGAATGGTTGTGATACAATTGGTTACAGTTTAAAATGGGTTCAGTTTTCTAATAACAGATGCGTTTTCTGATGGTTAAATCCGGATTTGTAATTGTTAACGGAGTGCATGTACGTGAAATAATGCAGTTAAATCGAATAAATATTGTCCATGTTTGCACTCGCGTAATTCAAATTCATGTTTAACCGAATCTTTTCTTTTTTTTCATTACAGGTACGTTCCAATTGATTTTCCATGATAAAGTGAATCACAGGTAAGATGATTGTTAATCTTTTTTATAAAGAAAATGAAGCGAAAGGATTTCATTAGCCATAAGAAAAATTGAAAATAACTTTACTGTCTGCAAAAGTATTAATTCAATAGGTCATCTCAATTATACTGAATGGTAAAATCTCATGTTAATAACAACTGCAGATTTCTGACTGGGTTGTTACTCATCTCAGAACTATGCTATGTCAAATGATGAGTCAATCAAACTCGACATTCTCTGATTTGCATAAAACTTTGCATGATTGGTTTTTATGGGCAATCATTCTCGTTTGTGTTAAAATTCGGCCGCTTTGATACTTGCATTTCTTTCAAAATCGCGTATTCGACATTTTTCAACAAATAGTAGCACGTAAACGTCACTCAAAATGACGTCTGAGACAACGTTGTAGCGACAAATAAAGTCTTTCTAGAAAAATAAAGTCTTTCTATACAAAGTAAAAGCTTTCAGTAATTTTGAGAAAAATAATTCAAAAAGCGACAAACCTACAGCGGTCCTCATCCATGCCTTTGATCACCTTAAGGTCTTTGAGATAATTTTTGAAGAACTTAAAAATATCAAATTAGAAAACTTTAGAGACTTAACTTGAATTGTTGAACAGATGAAGATCTTCAGAATAATACCTGATCATTCTGGAGTCTTGAAAAATAACCAGCGATCCTCATCAATATCCTCAATCTGTTGAAAGTCTTTGGATTAATTTTTGAGTTAGCTGGTATCGTATGAGAAAATATCAGAGATTTGATTTGGATTGTTGGATAACAAGATATTTCCAGAATACCTTATTATGATAGAATGTTATCAGTTGAGAATATCTGAAGTGTAATTTTAATTATTGGACAATAGAAAGCCTTCAAAATAATAGCTGAATAACAAGGTCTTTGAAATCATTTCTGAGCAACCTGGAATGATATGAGGGAATATCTGAGAGAAGAGATTTGAATTGTCGGATAGTTGGATATCTTCAAGTATTTAATTATTTATTGTAATTCATCTGACAGTAGTTGTCTTAATGAATAAAACTTAGATAATACACAATAAAGCAGCATCCTTTGAGGAACACGGAAGTTTAATTGTGAAAGCAGTTAAGGGCAGTCCACATCGCCATTTAAAAGTTTCGCTACAAATAAGGCTTGTTGCATTTTTCTTCTGTGTTCCAATGTGTCCAGGTCCAATAGCATGCATCGGTCTGCATAAGGTGGTAAATTCATTGGATCACGCCACGGCAGGTTGCGCAAAGCCAACCTCGAAAATCTTTTTTGAACACTTCGGAGATTCCGCACTAGCTCATATGGACACCAGACCACAGATGCATTCTCAAGTATGAGCAATATAGTGCCTTCAAGCAGTGAGGGTCTTTGAAATCTCGTGCAATCTTCGAAATAAACCCCAGTTGACGATTCGCCTTAGAGATGATCGAGGAATAGTGAAGATTGAAGGTCCAAAAGAACACCAAGATCAGTCATAAATTCTACTCTGCGAAGCGTTACATTGTCAATGCAGTAGTCATAAAGGATTGAATTCTTAGAGCGGTGAAACGTCATCACTGCACACTTTGGAACGGTGATGATGAGCTTATTGCGACCACACCAATCCTCAAACAAATGTTGCAGAGCTTGAAGCCGATGACAATACTCAATCGAGTGAACTATGGCGTATAGCTTAAGATCATCTGCATAAACAAGCTTGCATTTATCTTTTTTTTTTCAATACATTTTACACTTGTATTGTGCATTCATGTCTAGATTGGATTAATTACAATTTGTTGTACAGATCACTTTTTTTTTTTTGAGGAAAGCAATGATGTTTTTTTTCTACTGCATCATTATTGTGGAGTATTGCTTGCAGGCTTGAAGAGTCAATGTTGAATTATGATCGGGAATCTTGATATTTCCTGCAGTTCAGAAGGATATGACGTATGTCGATGATGGAGCCTCAGCATTCGCATAAAGGTGGGTCTGTTCTGTTGATCAGGAACTCGTGGGTGAGCCTCGTATGTCCTATTCTCAATCGGGTTAGGACCCGTTCCCCCTTCCATTGACTTGTATCGGATTTTATCTCGCGGAGCTTAACGTCCTGCGAATTGAACCATAGTTGGTCCCATCGTTCTCGTATAACGCTTTGGACTTCTCTTACTGCGTCCATGGTATTGGGATATCATGTGGTTCTTTCTTTCTAGCTTCACCCGGTAGACGGTCAGCAGAAACATTTCCTTGAATACCAGCATGACCAGGAATCCAGCAGAATTTTATGTTTTTGTTGCGAACTGCCGCTTCAATACTTTCGATCCATGGATGTGTAGACCTACCGGACTCCAGAGCATAAAGACTGCAGGCTGAGTCCGTTAGGATAGCTATTGGCTTTTTGGATGAAGTCTTGAGTGCCAGGTTGAGGGCATAAGCCTCTGCTGAGTACACGCTGCACTAACGAGGGATGGCTACGGATTTGCTAACGCCAGCTCCAAAAAGGCCTGTGCCGACTGTATCGTCACTCTTGGAGCCATCGGTGTAAAGTATGGTGTGTCCTTGAAAGTGTCGTTCGATTATATCCTGTACTATGGGTCATACTTTTTCTGGCGGGTCTCCAGCCCTAATAATCTGTTTAACGTCCCAGACGATCGTAGGTTTTGGTACATTCCACACCGTTCGAAAAATTCATGTAAATTTCTGCGAGATATAGCGCACATAAAATTAACGCTAGAATTGGCATAAATTTACGTGATATTTCGTGTAAATTTAAGCGCAATATCGCATAAATTAGCAATATTGTATGCAAGCTTGTAAACGATTTCGCTGTTTATGCCAAGTATAGCTCAACATTAAACGAAGGGAGATTTTATGCGATAGTAAAAATTCAGAATTTTTTCTGTGCAGTGCCGTTCTGTGATCCTATTGCGCTGACAGATTCTGGGAATAGTTGAATGGGTTTTTTCGGTATACAGCTGTAATGTTCTTTGAATGACTGGAAGATCGGAGGCTGATGAGCGTCACTGATTTTCTCTAAAAGCCGAATTGTCACCCGTGCTAACGATTGTAGTACCAGAAGGTCAAATGGTAGCATGCCAGATTCAGCCATGATAGCGAGTGTAGGGCTTGTGACGAATGCTCCAGATGCGAGTCTAATCATCCGGTTGTAGGTTGGGGAGGATTTTAAGGGCCGTATGGCCTCCTCTGCTAACTAGACCTATTCCGTACAGAAGACGTGACGTGATGATCGCAGATCCTACACAGCAAAAAAATAATTTTGATATCACGTCAAAGTGGATGCACTACAATCATGTCGAAAATATGGTGTAATATTACTTGCTAAAAAGGACAAAATTATCATTAATACAATGCATGAACTGACATTACGCTGCTTTTACTGCATATGTTTATTTATGTGGTCATAAAAATTACATGAAATTTTCGACATGATTGTAGTGCATCCACTTTGATGTGATATCAAAATTATTTTTTTGCTGTGTACCTGCAGCAGTGATCCAACCATTCGTAGTCGCGTGGCGCAGTTTTTGACATTCTAGGTACAGTATGCTCTAAAGGTGAAGGTCTGGTCTAGCGTGACACCTAGAATTTTGAGCCGCTTTGTTCTAGGTACTGGGATGCGATCTATAGTTATATCTTTCTTGGGCTGGCGACGAGCATTAGGGCTACCGTAAAAGATGTTTGATTTGTTAGATGATATAGAAAAACCAATGCTTATCGTCCATTTGACCACCGCGTTGACAGCAATTTGAAGCTTTCGACCTAAGTTTTGATTATTTAGGCCTACTACGATCAAAAGGATGTCGTCGGCATAAAGGAGAACCTTGACACCATTTGAAACCACCCGAAAAATCGGTTGCATAACCACGAGTAACAAAGTCACAGACAGAACCGAGCATTGTGGGACTCCATTCTCCAATGTAGACAGGTGTGAGAGTTGCCCCGCTACGGCTACTTGAAAAGTGCGGTCCGATAGGAAGCTTTTCAGAATGATGTACATGCGTCCAGAAAAGCGCCATTGCTTCAGTGCCCGTAAAATCCCATGTCTCCAGGTGGTGTCATATGCCTTTGACAGGTCCAGAGACGCAATTAGACAGTGCTTGTCTTTTCCGGGTAAATAGCTTTCCAGTTCCATGAAATGAGTTTCGGTGCCGCCTCCGGATCGGAAAGCGTGTTGTCGCTTATCCAGTCGTCCTTTCGTTTCTAATTCCGTAATTAGTCGCCGGTTGACCATCCTTTCAAAGACTTTAGATATAGGGTAGAGAACTACTTCGGCCTAATCGCTCATTTTGGGCCTATCGAGCAAAAAACTTCAAATAAATCCATGATTACAGAGTTAACAAGTCAATTATGCGTTTGGTACGATACTTTAGTTAATAAGCTACCGAACGAAGTCAATGAGAACGCGTGATATGAAGGTTTGCACCCATTATTCTCAAAAACAAAAGAAGCGCTCCGACCGAATCAATTTTTATCTTCACCCGATAGGCCGAAGTGAATTCATTGGCGTTTCAATGGCGTTGCAATGCGTTAGGCCGAATTTAGAATCTATAGGCCAAGTTTGGCGTCAAGAAGCAGTGTTAGACCTTTGACAATATCTCAACGATTGGCTTCTCTTTATCAAATCTTAAAGTACGTACGGAAAGGTAAATAAATTTGGAAGTCATCAGCAATAATAACATTCCGTGTGGTGCTTAGCTGAGCTAGATTAAGAAAGAATTAGTGCGGGTTGTGCATAATAGGCCGGAAATGGGGTAGTTAACCCTACAGCTTAAAAATGTTATGGGTCGAAAAGCAGCAGGTCCGGTCTCAGTGGAATTTGGCTTCGGAATTGGTACGATGATCCCCGTACGCCAGTTGCTTGGGAAGACACCACTGTGCCAAATACGATAAAACAACTCTAGTAGTGCGGTTTTTACTGAAAAAGGTAGTCGTTGGAGCATGGGGTAGCCCACGGAGTCAGGACCCGTAGTGAGGTCGCGTCCCTTTTCAAGGGCCCACAAAAGTTCATCTAATGAAAAATCAGTGTTGTATCCGTTATGCTCGTCTATTGATGGACGCTTCACTATTTAGAATGTTATTGTGTAGTTGGAGGTTGCCGACCTCTCAGTGTAGTGCTGGGCCAGTATTTCAGCTACTTTTAAGGGATCATCGGTTAGACCTGATGGTTGTCTGATAGCTATAGTGGTGTGACGGCGTTTGCCACGCAAGGTATTGATGGACTGCCAAAGTTCCGTCGTTGAACTGGTAGGAGAGATCTTCGCGACGAAGTTTTCCCATGATTGACTTTTAGCGTCACGGATCGTTGCTCGTGCTGTTGCTTGGGCTTCCTGAAAAGCCTGTAATGCATCGATTTTTTTCGGGTCATTGTCAGCAAGGCGTCTTAGGGTTCGTAGCATTTTTCTTCGTCGTTTAGTAGCCGCTTTAACTTCAGGGCACCACCATGGCACTGCTTTGGGACCAATTTTTCCGCTCGTGCGTGGGATGCTTGCTGTTGCTGCAGTTAGTATTCGGTCGACAAAGGAGTCCAAATCAACCAAAACGCCAGGCCGAATGGACATTGAAATTAGTCGTTCGTACTTCGCCCAGTCTGCTCGGTCGTACAACCACTTTTGCCTTGTTTCAGGGAAAACTGACCAGCCTGGGATATATATTCCGATTGGAAAATGATCACTGTTGTGAGTGTCCGGTAGTACTCGCCAGGACAGTCGGGCCGCGAGTGTATCGGAGCAGAATGAGAGGTCTATAGATGACATGGAGCCAGTGGTTGGGTTCATGCGAGTGGGGGATCCATGATTTAAAATAACGAGCCTCCTCGTCAAAGTATTTTCTGCGATGAAGCGCCCCAGAGCATCTGTGCTGCGGGAGCCCCATGCTGGATGATGTGCGTTGAAGTCTCCAAGTGCTAAAACTGGTTCTGGTAGTTGCTCGAAGAGATTTTCCAGTTGGTCATTAATTTGGCAAGAATTGGGCGGCTAATAGATTGAGACCACTGTAATGGTTTGCGGTAGATAGATACGAACAGCGATCGCCTGTAAAGTGGTCTGGATCTGAAGTCTCTCGAATGGGACCCCTTCACGTACTGCGAGGCCGACCCCATTAATCCACGGATGGTTGGGACCGTTCTCGGGTAGTAGTGTATACTCCTTCCCAATGAAATTGGCGGGTATAGTTTGAGAGTTTACCATCGTCTCTTGAAGTGCTATCACCGCAGGTTGATGATATGTGGTGAGTTGTTTCAATTCGTAAGCGTTGCCACTTAGTCCGCGAAGATTCCATTGAAATGCGAGGCATCTATCGGTAGAGCCAAATCCGTCCGCCGAGGTCGATGAAGATGGTGTTGTAGATGTTATGTTAGCCATTGATAAACTTGGTTTGGCTGGATGCGATACTGGCGTCTGGGACTGATGAGTTCATGAGGCTGGTTCCTTGACAACAACGGCATCTAGCTTGCTTCCATGCGTACCGGTTCGTCAACTCCCAATAGGACAGCTCTGCGTGATGAATATTGCCTCTGGGGTTGTTGCTCGTTTCACAACTACTGGAGTCAAGACTCTGAGAAGGAGAGATGTTGCATCGATTCCGCAAATTGAAGTCTGCAATGTGAGGTGGGGTGGTAGGTTTGGGTGGGTAGTGAGGTTTGCGGTCCACGTCGACTGCCGTCAGGGGCTCTTCGAGCAAGCCCGGAACATCCCTGGTCAGGGTCGACGTGGAAGGCTTTGCGCTTGGCGAATCTGATGGTATGGTTGTTTCAGTCCTTGGCGAACTTTTCATAGCTAACTTGCAGATAATCCTGAAAGAGAAAGGACTATTACCGAACCATTCGATGAGGTTTGTCGACGATGTGTTCAGTATAGTTAAACGGGAATCCCCTTCCACACAATTGTCAGAATTTGCAAGGATACAAAATATATATATAGTGAATTAGCGGATTTGGGCACCTTTCGTCTGCTTGTAGAAGTTACCTAGGAAAGAGAAGTAGTTCTCTTCCATACAAAGGCGGGGCAGCTTAAGGTACGTCCGAACCTTGTTTCTCCAAGTTGCAGCTGTGATGTCGAAAGATATCATAATCCCGATCTCGTTGATGTCTGAAGATTGTAATTGCTGGGTGAACTCTTGGGTGTTACTAACTGCCTTACTCTGGAACTGATTCGGCGTCAGTACTCTGAAACTCTGTGACTAGCCACTTCGCTAGTTTGTGGGTAGGGGAACCAACTGCAGACACGATCTCTCGCATTTCATTCCCAGTTTGTGGACTTTGGAGAGACCTTTGATTCTGAGTAGAATGGGATTGGATTCCCGTTAACGACCTGCTCCACATTCTAATATTGATTTACACTCCTTCAGTGTTTTCTCCACGTGTTCCACCAAGAGTCTACTCGAAGCTTGTCTATGTCTATGATAACAACCACGTTTCCCTTATCTGCTTTCACATAATATATTGCTTTCAACAGTTACTCCTTTACAATCCGAATTTCCTTTTCGTTACTGTGATTTTGTTCCTGTCCGTCCTTGATTATGTTCGATGTGATAGTCCTAACCGTATTCTGTGATGATGTTGGAAATGTCTTGGTAATCGCTGTCTCCACTCAATGATGATCTACTCCACGTCTGGCTTGGTTGTAATCGCGTATCCTAGCACCTTGTTGAGGTGTGTAAATTGTTCTTCCATGATTCAAGGTATCATCAAATGAGTGTATCTTTTTTCGTCATGAATGGATATGTTGTGCTGATTAAAAGTATATTGTAACAAGAAATGGAACTAGCGGCGCTGGTTGTGTAGTGATAAGCGTGATTGCCTCTCACCCCAGCAGGCCTGGGTTCAATCCCAGTCAGCGCCGCCGGGATGTTCTGAGGCATAACATCTCTGATCATTCCTTCCTTCGGAAGGGACGGAAAGCTGTTTGGTCACCGGTTCATGAGGGTCGATAGGCTAAGCTTATTAAGCTTATTTGGTTGATTGTGCATCAAGAAATAAAAATTTAAAAAAAAATGGTAGCCAAATAAGATGCGTTTTACTGAAATTACACAAACTTCTTGCTGATGCGGATGCAGATACGGTCAGCCCAGCTATGTTAAAAACTCGTTCACTTGGCGTGCTGGTGGCGGGCACACACAATACCTTGCGAACCAAGGCTGCCAACCAAGGATACTTACTTAAGGGTCCTGTACATCACCGGAGGTGCAAAGGGTCTACGCAAAAGACTTCCATCCTAGGCGGCTGCTCACTTTTGCCTTGACCTGGGCCCAGGTCAGATTCCTATCGACTTGTTTTATTTCCTTGTTGAGGCTCCGCCGCCATGAGCCTCTGCTGTGATGTCCTGGCGGCTTCAAATCCAGCGCTTGCAAGCAGATTTCGTTTCGGTCCCGTCGAAGTGTGTGGCCGACCCACCTCCACTTTCGCTCTCGAATATCTGTTGCTATCAGCTTCTGATGACATCGACTATAGAGCTCGGCATTCGAGATCCAGTTGTGAGGTCACCAGGCAGAAATTATATACCGTAGGCATCGGTTGATGAAGACCTGCAGCTTCTGAGTGTTCTCCGCTGATACACACCACGTCTCGCTGGCGTATAACAACACAGATTTCACGTTGGAGTTGAAAATTCGGATTTTGGTGCGTTGACTTACCTAGTTTGATCTCCATACGTTTCGTAAACTTGCAAAGGCAGTCCTAGCCTCCTTGATTCGTGCACATATCTCACTCTTGGTCCCGCCGTTCGCCGCTATTTGGCTGCCAATATATTGGAAACTTTTGACCTTCTCCACTGCTTGCCCCACTACCGTGAAGTTGGAAGGGTTGCCAGTGTTGAAATACAACGATTTGGTCTTATTGACGTTGATTGCACCCACCATGATCTCGTCGATTACGATGAAGAACAGTAGCGGTGATAGTATATATCCTTGTCGCACACCAGCGACTACCCGGATAGGGTCAGAAAAGGCAGAACTCTGCACGTGAAAGCCTGATACTGCACTTCGATAAGGTTGAAGATTTTATCCGGGACTCCCTTACGTCTCAGGGCGCCCCACAGAATCTCGAGATTGAGTCGGTCGAAAGCTTTTTCGCAGTCAAAGAATACCAAATAAAGGGACTCTTGAAATTCATTGACCTGCTTCAGGATGATGCGGAGCGTGACTATATGGTCCACACAACATCTTCTGGCACGAAATCCTGCCTGCTGCCGCCGGAGAGTCGCGTCAATCTTCTCCTGTATCCGACTTTGAGCACAATACACAGTAACATGATGCCTCGCAAATTGTCGCACACAGTCTAATCCCCATTCTTTGGGACCTTCACTAAGACGCCCTGCATACAGTCGGCCGGAAAAGTCGTGGTGTCCCAGATATTACAGAATAGTTGATGCAACATTTGAGCGGATAGCATGGGGTCAGCTTTGAGCATCTCTGCTGATATGCGATCGACCCCTGGAGCCTTGTTGGATTTCATGCAACGATACTGCAGCTTTCTAATTTTCCAAAAGCATATAATATCTTCATCTACAACGTTGTTCGGGTATGACGTAATGTGCATGATCTACAGGTGAGGCAGAAGGAGACTCTAGTCCACTGTTTCATTAATCCGGTGTTTTCGTCGGATTGAGAGAAAGAAAGAGTTAGCTCATCGAGACGAAACCACTAAACTGAGATTTTTGACGTTTGATCAGTGCAACAAAAAACCTAAGAGAAGAGGTGACAATACGGGGGCAAAAATGAACCACTTTTCTGTCAAACGTGAACCAGCTCGTTATTGGCTGATTTGATGTGCGTAAGATAGAGATAGACCTAGATAAAGATAGAGATAGAGATAGAAATTAAAGAGTAAGAAGCCAATTGTCACCTCTTCCTGTTAGCAAAAACCTATCTCGAACAAGTGTGAGCAGGAGGAAAAATAATGATTCATCGGATTCATCCCTGTGTGCTAGATAGAGGAAGCGCGAATAAACGTCAAAAAACTAAGTGACAATCGCTGCCTCATACACGCTCCTTTGAGGTTACTCAAAAATGAGTCAGACGAACTCATTTTCTTAACTGCTCTTGAAGCGTCAAATCGTGATTAGATGTGATTTGTGAATTTTAGTAACATTGACATAACAATAAATAAATAAAGGTGGATCTCAATTTTGAGTTTTCAGCCCATTTTCCGACTCAAAAAAAAATGGCGTTATGATAATGTAAAAATACGAAGTTTGCCTTTTCGTAGTAGAAGAAAATTTGAAAATTTCGAAAGAAATCATTCGAAAATGGAACAAACTGCAGTCGCCGTTGATGCGGAAACGTACCGCAAATTGAGAGGTTATTGTTTTGCATTCTGTTTGCTATAAAAGAAAATGCTTGATTAAAATGTTTCTAGTTTTTGGTTTATTAATCCCTAAGAAAAAAGAAAAGAACCGAAATGTTTGTCGATTTGTTTATTTTTGACTCATTTCCCTATATTTTGGATTCTATGGGAATGAGTAGAAATAACTCATCAACATTCAGTTCTGGCTATGTTACTCAATTTAGAGTAGAGCTGGTTTTATTTAAATTGAGTGCACATAGGTTCTGTTTCAACGCGTTCAAGATGCAATTTACCGAAAAATGTTACGGAATTTTCATCGGCGTGGCATAAACTTATTCGGAGGCGTGAACCATTTTCCTGCGGCGGCGCGCCGACTCAATTTCATTGGCGGCGGCGCGCCGACTCAATTTCATTGGCGGCGGCGGCGGCGGCGGCGGCGGCGTATAAAAATCCTTTAAGATGCCATATTGTAAAATGTCATCCTAGGCAAAGAGGATTCAGCTAGCTTATTTGCACGTTTTTCTTCAAATTTCTCAAATTTAAAATTAAATAAAAATCATGACGTTTATAATCTTGCAACGAAACAAACCTTGCTGGACAATCAAATTTAAATCGTACCAACTTACTCTTTCTACTGTTTAAGTCTGCAGACCATCTTCACTTACGCAATAAAACAAACCGGGATCGTAAATCACCTCGCATTACCATTTCAAGTGTCACTGGAATGAAACCCGTTGACAATTATTTACCCTAAGCTCATTTGAATGCCACTCAGCAAACTGCAATCATTCCCGTCCCGATCATGATCACATATCAACAATCGGGATTAGTAAGCAAAAGCTTCCTCCCCGCTCTGCCCCACCTCTGCGGCCACTCACAGCCAGATGAAGCCCCTACACTTCCCGATTTGCCGCTGCAATGCATCATCCACCTATAATTTCTCAGACAACAGTAGTTCTTTGTTGTCTTTCCGTTGTCAACAATTATTACCTCCACGGAATCCTGTTACCAACATGCAAATTTTCGTAAATGCTTTTATCTCATTTTCTGGATTGGTTTCCTGAAGAGAAACAGTTCTATTCCGATAGAACACGGTTTGCCTTTTTTATCGTTATGATTATCATTTTCTATTCCGAACCATTCCAGCGGTGCCATTCTGCACCCGGTTTGGATAATAAAGGTGTTTTGCTTTAAATTGTCCGTACGTGACCGGCATCGAATGACCACGCGAGCGAGCGAAGTGGTTCCGAAGAATTCTTGCCGTGCCTGCACCACGCCACCAACCACCGCGTGTCGTCTCGACTAAGCCAATTCAACCGAGTCAGGTCACACGAATTAGAATGCAAAGTCAGTTACGCCGTTTTACGGGAGAAGTAGGTAGTGCCTGCTACTGGAGATTTGCCCATGTTGCTTTTTTCTTTCTTGCTGACGACAGACCGACCGACCGACCGACCGGCGGCGACGTCCTCGGGTTATGAAGTGTGGCACCAAATGAAGCTGTAACGTTATCGCCATGTAAGGAATAGATTTTATTACGCCGTTTTGATTCAAACAAAGGCACAACAATGTTGCCCGACAGGGCCAAGATTAGGCTTTGGGTGATTGCTTGGTACATGTGGTGCAGCAGTGTGACTTATGAAGCTGTAAATGTAAATCACACACAATCTTGGCATGGAGATTTAATTCCAACAATTAAAAGCTGTGAAAACGTTTGAAAGAATATTTAAATGTTCATTTTAAACCAAGAAGAAGAAAATTCCTAAAAATCGTTGAACATACGCCTGTCGGGTCACTTCAAACATATTAACTGAAACTCTCGAAAGATTGGATGTGTGGTGTAATTTTCTCACTCACTGCCAATTTGAACAATCTGTTATTGAGAACCGTAGACCGCTCCATGTAATGATGATTGCAGCGATCTGATCAGATCAAGGGGCAGATAAGAAGCATCATTACATACTCCACACGCCGAAAGTGAGAAAGTAAATATAACAAGTAAACGAGCACTCGTTGTCTACCGTGCAACCGCTCTTCCAGTTACTTACTAGGAACGAGGTACTGCACAGCTCTCCACCAATCAGCCACGGTATGGCAGAAGAGTATGTTCCACCGTCTCCGACACTGCCCTTCCCCACCATCCGCCGTCGTTTCAAAGATAGCTATCTAAGTCTTGTTCTTGCCCTCTAATGTCTGCGTGTGCAGCAATTACGCCATCATCGTATACCAGCAATTACTTGCAGAGCCTCGAGTCTCTGCACCCAGCCGGTTGTACTCACTTAGATACACGGTTTTGTTTTCTTCCACCACCCTTCCCTGTTGGTAGGTGGTTAGACCAAAAACGGTTGAGCAGCGCGCCGCGCACCGCCAGTGCGATACACATTTCACGGTCAAACGAGTGATGAAAAAGCGTCAGATGAAGATGGTAGGTAGTTTACTATGTTCGATCTTCTTCCAAAGCAACATGACGCAATTACTTTTACACGCCACATGCGACTGTCGTCACTCTCCCAGACCGCAGTAATTGTTGAAGAATACTTCATCTCTGGTACAATATGGCTGGGAAAAAATAGGGCTGGCAATTTAAGAATGAATACGGCAGATTGCGTGCTAGATACGCGGCGTTTGTTGCTATAGTTATGCAATGCGGTAAAGTTGCTATTACAAGATATTTGTCGAAAGAAAGCATAACGGGGAGCGAGAAATACGGTGGCAATTAAAATTACCAACGAGAAGGCATACCTTTAGACGTGATAAACTGTTATCTGTAAAACGAATCATGTTCAAACGGTATGATCTACAAGTTTTCCCGTTGATGATTCCGACAAGAGAGTCAAGAATATTCTTCCTGGTTCACAACCCCAATCTAGTCGCTCAGTGCATAAGTTCTGAACACACCTACAATAAAACGGACAGCAATCAGAAACCGTTAACATCGTGGCTAAGGTCTTGATTGGTTGGGTGCAATAGTCTATAAGTTTTATCGCAGTAAAATCGTGTCAACATGAAACTTACCTCTTATAATTTGGTATGCAAAGGTAAACAGTGATTTTTATTTGTATAACAGTCACTTTAACACAATTTTGGTCATTCTTGGCTTGATCGTGGATCAGATTTCAGCTCGTGACGTTTATACATGGATGCTAGACACTGCCCGGGTCCATCCCCTGTAAAACGATATGCAGGCCAAGTCACATCAACGTAATCCCAGTCGTTCTGGGTCGAAGCTGAAAAAATTAGTATTGGCTCTTGGAAAATGGTAACTAACGGGTTTTCCAAAAGGGATTTCCTAACTTTGACAGTTCATTACGGCCATATTGTTGAAGCTATAAGTACCAAATCAACTGTCATTTATTCAGTGTGTCTTGCCAAATTACCATGGAGAGTTATAGCGTCCAACAGCAGTTGCAAAGGATAAAATTGTTTTATCAAAGTAAGTGTTCTTTGCGAACAACGTTCCGAGCGCTGCGCCCATTTTACGGTCGCAATAATCGTTCTACCGAGAGGACTGTTTGCAATGTGGTGAACAAATTCGAGGAAACTGGTTCAATACACGCTCAACCACCACCCGTACGTCAACGAAACGCAAGGTTTGCCGATAATATCGCCTAAATAATTTTTACAAATACATTCATTAGAGAAATCATCCACCATAATCATCATGGTCTGTACGGGCTATTGTGAAATTTGGCTGACAAACATTACATAACGTCACATTAGGGAACTTCTTAGATGTCAAGAGACATTCATTTGATTTCAGAGAACTTCATAAAAGTTCGTGGAACTTCGTAAAAGTTCAGGGACCATCATAGATCTTCAGGATATTTCATAAAATGTTAAACAACTTCGTGGATGATGATTACGGAACATCGCATGAATTATTAGAAAGTTCAGCAAGCTGGACAGAAATTCAGTTGCACCTATTGAAAAATTGAGCTATGGAAAATTCTCTGAAGTACTGGGAACTTCAAAGAAGTTGACGGAATATCAGAGGATTTCGTCGAATATTCTACAAATTCAGGGAACTTTATAAAGGCTTTGAGTTCATGGAACTAAGTTTAAGTTCAAGAAACTTCTTGAAAGTGCAGGAATCTTCGTATACTGATATTCACGGATTTGCGATGATATCTCTGGATATTATTCAAGACTTTTCAACTTAATCAAGTAATATTCTGAAGATCTGCAAGTGCTCAAAAACTCAAAGGACGTCTTTTGGACATCCTTCCCAGACGGAAGTTTGATTAGAGAGTATTTAAAGGATATACAGCTGGTCGGAGATTTAAAGACCTCTGGATATTTTTAAAGACTTCAGATTGATCAATTATTTTTCATAAGATATTCAACTGTTCATAAAATTCATACAGGAAATCTGAAGAGCTTGAACTGATCAATCATTCAATTGACTCTCTCAAGATGGCAGCTCGGTTAGGAAGTACTTAAAAGATCTCCAGCTGGTCGAAGATTTCAATAAAGTCCTCTGAATATTTTGCAAGGCTTCAGGTTGATCAAGTATTATAGTGAAGGTATGCTCCCAAAACTGAACGTGGATCAGGAAGTATTCAAAAGATCTCCAGCTAATCGAATAAGTCCTGTGAACAGTCTTGTAAGCGGTTACCGTAGTCGACACATTTTCTGTGACAATCAACTGCGTTTGCCTCCGACGCTTGCAAAACAAGCTATCAAATTACAGTACCAAACTAAAATGTCAAATGACAGGCTCTGTCATACGATACTGTTGCCGAAGACCGTCACGAATGTATGCATTTAAGTTTTTATCATAATAAGAGCTACTGATGTTGTGCTTGTGTGAATTTTGAAACTAGCAAGCAACGATGACCTGATCAGAAATGGTTTAATTTACACCAAATTGAGAAATTAGAATGAAATCGCAAATGTCATATGATATTTATTTGATTTTCTTTTTCCCCGAATGTTGTTCTACCGTTTGTGTTGTGTAAGAAAGACGACGGTAGAGCATGAGAGTACGAATACAAACAGACTGTCGCGCACGACAACAAAGCGAGTTAAGTAAAAAACGTCAACCGTTTCAACCCCTGCCTATGAATATTCAATTGGATCAAGTTTTATTCTGAAATATCCGATTTTGGCTACATTATTCATCATTCAACATATTCAGGAAGAAGCTTCAAATATAAAGTCAAAAACTTCATTTAGAGGTAAGAGGGGCATAATGAATAGGTGGGACATAGTGAGCATCCCATGCATAACTTGGACGTCCGGCCGTTTGGAACAAATTGGTTGTCTGCATGAAAAAAATACCTTCACGAGCATTTCCAGCCCAAAACGCAAACCGGTTGGTCATGAGTGTTTCCGATTTGAATGAAACATTTCTCACGTGATCGCTGCTACTAATGGTTGCATTTTTCATTTAAATATGATTTTTTCCTCCAGAGTAACTTTTGAAAAGGGCGTATAAGAAAATGGATTATTTTTTTTCAAAAAATCATAACTTGAAAACTATTGATCTGATCAAAATAGCATATGAGAAGAAGTTTTAAGTAGTTAAATTATCTTTGCGGAAAAAAATACACTGAAAGAAAAACTTAGTAAATTAGTATTTAAAAAACGTAAAACGATGATTATCTCAAAACACCCCCCCTTCGATCTTTATATTTTTTTTTTTCAAGAAAACTGAAAAATGCCCTAATATTTGGTAAAAAGTGTATACTGGTAACTTTCTTAAAAAAAAATTAATAATTTTTGAAATTTTTGTTGGTTTTTACAAGTTGGTGAAATTGCATATTTTTTAGTAAAATAGTAATTTATTTGTATTTTACGCATAATTTTCAAAAACATTGCTATAGAAACTTTTTTCCTAAGTCCAGCCGTTCTCAAGTTAATGCAATTTAAAAAAAAATAATTATAATAATTTTCTACATTTTGGGCCATTTTCAAATGTTAGTCGTGATGTCCAGCAACGAGATGTTTTTCCATGAATATATATTAAAAAACAGACAATTCATTCTCA